>NW_027192653.1:1305393-1958089 GCF_949987515.2 Delphinus delphis | reverse complement strand
ACAATGAAGTCTCACTTCTCCCCGGTCAAAAGGGCCATCTGAAAAAAGTGTAAAATCCAGAAAGGCAGGACAGGCCATGGAGAACTGGGAGCCTTGTTATGCTGATGGGCGGGATGTAAATTGCCAACAGACATTCGGGAGAAGTGTATGTTGTTTCCTGAAACATCTAAAAAACAAAGCAACAGAACCTAGGGCACTTCCACTTATGGTCCTATAGCTTAGGGAAATTAAAATCAAAAAGACACAGCCACCCCAAAGTTTGGAATGGCTCTGTTTACAAGAACCTCGTTTACAGTACAAGTTCAACATCGCAGAAAGTGAAAAATGGATAAAGAAGCTGTGGTATTTACTTACAAAGCAATAACACTCACCAATGAAATCTGTGTCATCAGGCCCTTAGCAGCACAATGAGTGGATTCAGGTATGATGATTCTAACTGAAATAAGTCACACAGAAAAAGAAACATCATAAGATATCAGTAATACACGGAATGTAAACTTGGCTACACAGGAACTGAATTACAGAACAGAACAGGTTCTCAAATTTAGAAAACCAACTTATGCTTGCTTAAGAGGAAAGGTGAGTTGGGGTGCTGCATAAAACCAGAGATTGAAATGAGCACAGATAAACTTCCTTAAGCCAAATATGGAATAGACTAGAGCTACTCCTTGCTCAACGAAATGGACTCAACACCGCATATTAAAAGCCTAAGAATGTACCTGACTAGTAAGTATCTTAAAACCTATGGATTGCTATGTCTCCAAAAGAGAATCAAGCGTGTGTACAGGGGCATAAACGCAGCAGTGATAGGATTGGAGAGGTTCGGTGAGCAAATGAAGACCCTTTGAAGTCATATTGCATGGTACCCATTACACGGGTCTCAACTCTCCAGGTTTAAGGTATTCTTCCTTCAGCTAAAACATGCATGTGGAACCTAGAGTATGATCAACCATGTAATCGGGAGACGTATTCAAATATGTCTCAGTTTTCGTACCCTGGTACTCGGGTGCAACATTCCAGACGCTTTACTAACACTCTCCCGACTTGGAGAGTCAGTCCCTTTAACCTCCTGTTTGGCCCAGTTTTCAATTTCTGTGGAAGATGAACAGGAATAGCGAGAACCAATGAGAGACTAGCTGGAGGTGTCTGGACGGGCAAATTTAACTCTCATTTCCCACCAGGAAGAGGAATTAACCAAAGGCTCAGCGTGCCGTGCCGGAACCAGATTAGGGCCTGAAGCCATCCTGCGGTGTTGCGGCCAGCTCAAAAGAAAGCGAGTTGAAGAAAGGAGCTCAGGGGCACTGTAATTCACAAACCTGCAGAGTTATAAATGACAGCTATCGTCCAAAAATATACTGAAGTAAGGCTGCCAAGAGGACTTGAAAGCGGGGCAGAATTGCAGGAAACCGATTTCAGGAGGTAGACTGGAATTGCATTGAAAGCATAGGAAAAGAGGCAGAACATCCACAATGATGCACTTGGCCAAAAAGGGCGTATGCGTTTTTTCCTGAATATATTCAGGAAAAAACGCATACGCCCTTTTTGGCCAACCAAGCAAGCTTGCAAAGGAAATCTGCACTACAATGAAGTCTCAATTCCCCCCGGTCAAAAAGGCCATCTGAGAAAAGTGTAAAATCCAGAAAGGCAGGACAGGACATGGAGAACTGGGAGCCTTGTTATGCTGATCGGCGGGATGTAAATTGCCAATAGCCACAACGGAGAAGTGTATGGTGTTTCCTGAAACATCTAAAAAACAAAGCAACAGAGCGTAGTGCACTTCCACTTATGGTCCTATAGCTTAGGGAAATTAAAATCAAAAAGACACAGCCACCCCAAAGTTTGGGACACCTCTGTTTACAAGACCCTCATTTACCGTACAAGTTCAATATCACAGAAAGTGAAAAATGGATAAAGAAGTTGTGGTACTCATGTACAATGCAATATCACTGAGCAATGAAATCTATGTCACCAGGCCCATAGCAGCATAATGAGTGGATTCGGGTATGGTGATTCTAACTGAAATAAGTCACACAGAAAAAGAAACATCAAAAAATATCACTAATACATGGAATTTAAACTTGGCTACAGAGGAACTGAATTACAAAACAGAACAGGGTCTCAAATTTAGAAAACCAACTTATTCTTGCTTAAGTGGAAAGGTGAGTTGGGATGCTGCATAAAACCAGAGATTGAAATGAGCACAGATACAGTTCCTTAAGCCAAATATGGAATAGACAAGAGCTACTCCTTGCTCAACGAAATGGACTCCACACCCCATATTAAACGCCTAAGAATATACCTGACTAGTAAGTATCTTAAAACCTATGGATTGCTATGTCTCCAAAAGAGAATCAAGCGTGTGTACAAGGGTCATAAACGCAGCAGTGATAGGATTGGAGAGATTCGGTGAGCAAATGAAGACCCTTTGAACTCATATTGCATGGTACCCATTCCACGGGTCTCAACTCTCCAAGTTTAAGGTACTCTTTCTTCAGCTAAAACATGCATGTGGAAACCAGAGTATGATCAACCGTGTGATTGGGAGACGTGTTCAAATATGTCTCAGTTTTCCTCCCCTGGTACTCAGGTGCAACATTCCAGACGCTTTACTAACACTCTGCCCACTTGGAGAGTCAGTGCCTTTAACCTCCTGTTTGGCCCAGTTTGCAATTTCTGCGGAAGATGTACAGGAATAAGGAGAACCAATGAGAGACAAGCAGGAGGTGTTTGGACGGGCAAAGTTACTCTAATTTCCCACCAGGATGAGGAATTAACCAAAGGCTCAGCATGCCGTGCCAGAACCAGATTAGGGCCTGAAGCCATCCTGCGGTGTTGCGGCCAGCTCACAAGAAAACGAGTTGAAGAAAGGAGCTCAGGGGCACTGTAATTCACAAACCTGCAGAGTTATAAATGACAGCTATCGTCCAAAAATAGACTGAAGTAAGGCTGCCAAGAGGACTTGAAAGCGGGGCAGAATTGCAGGAAACCGATTTCAGGAGGTAGACTGGAATTGCATTGAAAGCATAGGAAAAGAGGCAGAACGTCCACAATGATGCACTTGGCCAAAAAGGGCGTATGCGTTTTTTCCTGAATATATTCAGGAAAAAACGCATACGCCCTTTTTGGCCAACCAAGCAAGCTTGCAAAGGAAATCTGCACTACAATGAAGTCTCACTTCCCCCCGGTCAAAAGGGCCATCTGAAAAAAGTGTAAAATCCAGAAAGGCAGGACAGGCCATGGAGAACTGGGAGCCTTGTTATGCTGATGGGCGGGATGTAAATTGCCAACAGACACTCGGGAGAAGTGTATGGTGTTTCCTGAAACATCTAAAAAACAAAGCAACAGAGCCTAGGGCACTTCCACTTATGGTCCTATAGCTTAGGGAATTTAAAATCAAAAAGACACAGCCACCCCAAAGTTTGGGACGCCTCCGTTTACAAGAACCTCGTTTACCGTACAAGTTCTATATCACAGAAAGTGAAAAATGGATAAAGAACTTGTGGTACTTACGTACAATGCAGTATCACTCAGCAATGAAATCTATGTCATCAGGCCCGTAGCAGCATAATGAGTGGATTCAGGTACGATGATTCTAACTGAAATAAGTCACACAGAAAAAGAAACATCAAAAGATATCACTAATACACGGAATGTAAACTTGGCTACACAGGAACTGAATTCTAAAACAGAACAGGGTCTCAAATTTAGAAAACCAACTTATGCTTGCTTAAGGGGAAAGGTGAGTTGGGGTGCTGCATAAAACCAGAGATTGAAATGAGCACAGATAAAGTTCCTTAAGCCAAATATGGAACAGACAAGAGCTACTCCTTGCTCAACGAAATGGACTCAACACCCCATATTAAACGCCTAAGAATGTACCTGACTAGTAAGTATCTTAAAACCTAGGGATTGCTATGTCTCCAAAAGAGAATCAAGCGTGTGTACTGGGGCATAAATGCAGCAGTGATAGGATTGGAGAAGTTCGGTGAGCAAATGAAGACCCTTTGAAGTCATGTTGCATGGTACCCATTCCACGGGTCTCAACTCTCCAGGTTTAAGGTATTCTTCCTTCAGCTAAAACATGCATGTGGAACCCAGAGTATGATCAACCGTGTGATCAGGAGACGTGTTCAAATATGTCTCAGTTTTCGTACCCTGGTACTCGGGTGCAACATTCCAGACGCTTTACTAACACTCTCCCCACTTGGAGAGTCAGTCCCTTTAACGTCCTGTTTGGCCCAGTTTGCAATTTCTGTGGAAGATGAACAGGAATAGCGAGAACCAATGAGAGACTAGCTGGAGGTGTCTGGACGGGCAAATTTAACTCTCATTTCCCACCAGGAAGAGGAATTAACCAAAGGCTCAGCGTGCCGTGCCAGAACCAGATTAGGGCCTGAAGACATCCTGCGGTGTTGCGGCCAGCTCACAAGAAAGCGAGTTGAAGAAAGGAGCTCAGGGGCACTGTAATTCACAAACCTGCAGAGTTATAAATGACAGCTATCGTCCAAAAATATACTGAAGTAAGGCTGCCAAGAGGAGTTGAAAGCGGGGCAGAATTGCAGGAAACCGATTTCAGGAGGTAGACTGGAATTGCATTGAAAGCATAGGAAAAGAGGCAGAACGTCCACAATGATGCACTTGGCCAAAAAGGGCGTATGCGTTTTTTCCTGAATATATTCAGGAAAAAACGCATACGCCCTTTTTGGCCAACCAAGCAAGCTTGCAAAGGAAATCTGCACTACAATGAAGTCTCACTTCCCCCCGGTCAAAAGGGCCATCTGAAAAAAGTGTAAAATCTAGAAAGGCAGGACAGGCCATGGAGAACTGGGAGCCTTGTTATGCTGATGGGTGGGATGTAAATTGCCAACAACCACTTGGGAGAAGTGTATGGTGTTTCCTGAAACATCTAAAAAACAAAGCAACAGAGCCTAGGGCACTTCCACTTATGGTCCTATAGCTTAGGGAAATTAAAATCAAAAAGACACAGCCACCCCAAAGTTTGGAACGGCTCTGTTTACAAGAACCTCGTTTACAGTACAAGTTCAACATCGCAGAAAGTGAAAAATGGATAAAGAAGTTGTGGTATTTACTTACAAAGCAATATCACTCAGCAATGAAATCTGTGTCATCAGGCCCTTAGCAGCACAATGAGTGGATTCAGGTATGATGATTCTAACTGAAATAAGTCACACAGAAAAAGAAACATCATAAGGTATCAGTAATACACGGAATGTAAACTTGGCTACACAAGAACTGAATTACAGAACAGAACAGGGTCTCAAATTTGGAAAATTAACTTATGCTTGCTTAAGGGTAAAGGTGAGTTGGGGTGCTGCATAAAACCAGAGATTGAAATGAGCACAGATAAAGTTCCTTAAGTCAAATATGGAATAGACAAGAGCTACTCCTTGCTCAACGAAATGGACTCAACACCCCATATTAAACGCCTAAGAATGTACCTGACTAGTAAGTATCTTAAAACCTATGGATTGCTATGTCTCCGAAAGAGAATCAAGCATGTGTACAGGGGCATAATTGCAGCAGTGATAGGATTGGAGAGGTTCGGAGAGCAAATGAAGACCCTTTGAAGTCATATTGCATGGTACCCATTCCACGGGTTTCAACTACCCAGGTTTTAGGTTTTCTTCCTTCAGCTAAAACATGCATGTGGAACCCAGAGTATGATCAACCATGTGATCGGGAGACGTGTTCAAATATGTCTCAGTTTTCCTCCCCTGGTACTCGGGTGCAACATTCCAGATGCTTTACTAACACTCTCCCGACTTGGAGAGTCAGTCCCTTTAACCTCCTGTTTGGCCCAGTTTGCAATTTCTGCAGAAGATGAACAGGAATAGCGAGAACCAATGAGAGGTTAGCTGGAGGTGTCTGGACGGGCAAATTTAACTCTCATTTCCCACCAGGAAGAGGAATTAACCAAAGGCTCAGCATGCCGGGCCAGAACCAGATTAGGGCCTGAAGCCATCCTGCGGTGTTGCGGCCAGGTCACAAGAAAGCGAGTTGAAGAAAGGAGCTAAGGGGCACTGTAATTCACAAACCTGCAGAGTTATAAATGACAGCTATCGTCCAAAAATAGACTGAAGTAAGGCTGCCAAGAGGACTTGAAAGTGGGGCAGAATTGCAGGAAACCGATTTCAGGAGGTAGACTGGAATTGCATTGAAAGCATAGGAAAAGAGGCAGAACGTCCACAATGATGCACTTGGCCAAAAAGGGCGTATGCGTTTTTTCCTGAATATATTCAGGAAAAAACGCATACGCCCTTTTTGGCCAACCAAGCAAGCTTGCAAAGGAAATCTGCACTACAATGAAGTCTCACTTCCCCCCGGTCAAAAGGGCCATCTGAAAAAAGTGTAAAATCCAGAAAGGCAACAGGCCATGGAGAACTGGGAGCCTTGTTATGCTGATGGGCGGGATGTAAATTGCCAACAGACACTTGGGAGAAGTGTATGGTGTTTCCTGAAACATCTAAAAAACAAAGCAACAGAGCCTAGGGCACATCCACTTATGGTCCTATAGCTTAGGGAAATTAAAATCAAAAAGACACAGCCACCTCAAAGTTTGGGACGCCTCTGTTTACAAGAACCTCGTTTACAGTACAAGTTCAATATCACAGAAAGTGAAAAATGGATAAAGAACTTGTGGTACTTACGTACAATGCAGTATCACTCAGCAATGAAATCTATGTCATCAGGCCCGTAGCAGCATAATGAGTGGATTCAGGTACGATGATTCTAACAGAAATAAGTCACACAGAAAAAGAAACATCATAAGATATCAGTAATACACGGAATGTAAACTTGGCTACACAGGAACTGAATTCCAAAATAGAACAGGTACTCAAATTTAGAAAACCAACTTATGCTTGCTTAAGGGGAAAGGTGAGTTGGGTTGCTGCATAAAACCAGAGAATGAAATGAGCACAGATAAACTTCCTTAAGCCAAATATGGAATAGACAAGAGCTACTCCTTGCTCAACGAAATGGACTCAACACCGCATATTAAACGCCTAAGAATGTACCTGACTAATAAGTATCTTAAAACCTATGGATTGCTATGACTCTGAAAGAGAATCAAGCATGTGTACTGGGGCATAAACGCAGCAGTGATAGGATTGGAGAGCTTCTGTGAGCAAATGAAGACCCTCTGAAGTCATATTGCATGGTACCCATTCCACGGGTTTCAACTACCCAGGTTTAAGGTATTCTTCCTTCAGCTAAAACATGCATGTGGAACCTAGAGTATGATCAACCATGTGATCGGGAGACGTGTTCAAATATGTCTCAGTTTTCGTACCCTGGTACTCGGGTGCAACATTCCAGACGCTTTACTAACACTCTCCCGACTTGGAGAGTCAGTCCCTTTAACCTACTATTTGGCCCAGTTTGCAATTTCTGCGGAAGATGAACAGGAATAGCGAGAACCAATGAGAGACTAGCTGGAGGTGTCTGGACGGGCAAATTTAACTCTCATTTCCCACCAGGAAGAGGAAATAACCAAAGGCTCAGCGTGCCGTGACGGAACCAGATTAGGGCCTGAAGCCATCCTTCGGTGTTGCGCCAGGTCACAAGAAAGCGAGTTGAAGAAAGGAGCTCAGGGCCACTGTAATTCACAAACCTGCAGAGTTATAAATGACAGTTATCGTCCAAAAATATACTGAAGTAAGGCTGCCAAGAGGACTTGAAACGGGGCAGAATTGCAGGAAACCGATTTCAGGAGGTAGACTGGAATTGCATTGAAAGCATAGGAAAAGAGGCAGAACGTCCACAATGATGCACTTGGCCAAAAAGGGCGTATGCATTTTTTCCTGAATATATTCAGGAAAAAACGCATATGCCCTTTTTGGCCAACCAAGCAAGCTTGCAAAGGAAATCTGCACTACAATGAAGTCTCACTTCTCCCCGGTCAAAAGGGCCATCTGAAAAAAGTGTAAAATCCAGAAAGGCAGGACAGGCCATGGAGAACTGGGAGCCTTGTTATGCTGATGGGCGGGATGTAAATTGCCAACAGACATTCGGGAGAAGTGTATGTTGTTTCCTGAAACATCTAAAAAACAAAGCAACAGAACCTAGGGCACTTCCACTTATGGTCCTATAGCTTAGGGAAATTAAAATCAAAAAGACACAGCCACCCCAAAGTTTGGAATGGCTCTGTTTACAAGAACCTCGTTTACAGTACAAGTTCAACATCGCAGAAAGTGAAAAATGGATAAAGAAGCTGTGGTATTTACTTACAAAGCAATAACACTCACCAATGAAATCTGTGTCATCAGGCCCTTAGCAGCACAATGAGTGGATTCAGGTATGATGATTCTAACTGAAATAAGTCACACAGAAAAAGAAACATCATAAGATATCAGTAATACACGGAATGTAAACTTGGCTACACAGGAACTGAATTACAGAACAGAACAGGTTCTCAAATTTAGAAAACCAACTTATGCTTGCTTAAGAGGAAAGGTGAGTTGGGGTGCTGCATAAAACCAGAGATTGAAATGAGCACAGATAAACTTCCTTAAGCCAAATATGGAATAGACTAGAGCTACTCCTTGCTCAACGAAATGGACTCAACACCGCATATTAAAAGCCTAAGAATGTACCTGACTAGTAAGTATCTTAAAACCTATGGATTGCTATGTCTCCAAAAGAGAATCAAGCGTGTGTACAGGGGCATAAACGCAGCAGTGATAGGATTGGAGAGGTTCGGTGAGCAAATGAAGACCCTTTGAAGTCATATTGCATGGTACCCATTACACGGGTCTCAACTCTCCAGGTTTAAGGTATTCTTCCTTCAGCTAAAACATGCATGTGGAACCTAGAGTATGATCAACCATGTAATCGGGAGACGTATTCAAATATGTCTCAGTTTTCGTACCCTGGTACTCGGGTGCAACATTCCAGACGCTTTACTAACACTCTCCCGACTTGGAGAGTCAGTCCCTTTAACCTCCTGTTTGGCCCAGTTTTCAATTTCTGTGGAAGATGAACAGGAATAGCGAGAACCAATGAGAGACTAGCTGGAGGTGTCTGGACGGGCAAATTTAACTCTCATTTCCCACCAGGAAGAGGAATTAACCAAAGGCTCAGCGTGCCGTGCCGGAACCAGATTAGGGCCTGAAGCCATCCTGCGGTGTTGCGGCCAGCTCAAAAGAAAGCGAGTTGAAGAAAGGAGCTCAGGGGCACTGTAATTCACAAACCTGCAGAGTTATAAATGACAGCTATCGTCCAAAAATATACTGAAGTAAGGCTGCCAAGAGGACTTGAAAGCGGGGCAGAATTGCAGGAAACCGATTTCAGGAGGTAGACTGGAATTGCATTGAAAGCATAGGAAAAGAGGCAGAACATCCACAATGATGCACTTGGCCAAAAAGGGCGTATGCGTTTTTTCCTGAATATATTCAGGAAAAAACGCATACGCCCTTTTTGGCCAACCAAGCAAGCTTGCAAAGGAAATCTGCACTACAATGAAGTCTCAATTCCCCCCGGTCAAAAAGGCCATCTGAGAAAAGTGTAAAATCCAGAAAGGCAGGACAGGACATGGAGAACTGGGAGCCTTGTTATGCTGATCGGCGGGATGTAAATTGCCAATAGCCACAACGGAGAAGTGTATGGTGTTTCCTGAAACATCTAAAAAACAAAGCAACAGAGCGTAGTGCACTTCCACTTATGGTCCTATAGCTTAGGGAAATTAAAATCAAAAAGACACAGCCACCCCAAAGTTTGGGACACCTCTGTTTACAAGACCCTCATTTACCGTACAAGTTCAATATCACAGAAAGTGAAAAATGGATAAAGAAGTTGTGGTACTCATGTACAATGCAATATCACTGAGCAATGAAATCTATGTCACCAGGCCCATAGCAGCATAATGAGTGGATTCGGGTATGGTGATTCTAACTGAAATAAGTCACACAGAAAAAGAAACATCAAAAAATATCACTAATACATGGAATTTAAACTTGGCTACAGAGGAACTGAATTACAAAACAGAACAGGGTCTCAAATTTAGAAAACCAACTTATTCTTGCTTAAGTGGAAAGGTGAGTTGGGATGCTGCATAAAACCAGAGATTGAAATGAGCACAGATACAGTTCCTTAAGCCAAATATGGAATAGACAAGAGCTACTCCTTGCTCAACGAAATGGACTCCACACCCCATATTAAACGCCTAAGAATATACCTGACTAGTAAGTATCTTAAAACCTATGGATTGCTATGTCTCCAAAAGAGAATCAAGCGTGTGTACAAGGGTCATAAACGCAGCAGTGATAGGATTGGAGAGATTCGGTGAGCAAATGAAGACCCTTTGAACTCATATTGCATGGTACCCATTCCACGGGTCTCAACTCTCCAAGTTTAAGGTACTCTTTCTTCAGCTAAAACATGCATGTGGAAACCAGAGTATGATCAACCGTGTGATTGGGAGACGTGTTCAAATATGTCTCAGTTTTCCTCCCCTGGTACTCAGGTGCAACATTCCAGACGCTTTACTAACACTCTGCCCACTTGGAGAGTCAGTGCCTTTAACCTCCTGTTTGGCCCAGTTTGCAATTTCTGCGGAAGATGTACAGGAATAAGGAGAACCAATGAGAGACAAGCAGGAGGTGTTTGGACGGGCAAAGTTACTCTAATTTCCCACCAGGATGAGGAATTAACCAAAGGCTCAGCATGCCGTGCCAGAACCAGATTAGGGCCTGAAGCCATCCTGCGGTGTTGCGGCCAGCTCACAAGAAAACGAGTTGAAGAAAGGAGCTCAGGGGCACTGTAATTCACAAACCTGCAGAGTTATAAATGACAGCTATCGTCCAAAAATAGACTGAAGTAAGGCTGCCAAGAGGACTTGAAAGCGGGGCAGAATTGCAGGAAACCGATTTCAGGAGGTAGACTGGAATTGCATTGAAAGCATAGGAAAAGAGGCAGAACGTCCACAATGATGCACTTGGCCAAAAAGGGCGTATGCGTTTTTTCCTGAATATATTCAGGAAAAAACGCATACGCCCTTTTTGGCCAACCAAGCAAGCTTGCAAAGGAAATCTGCACTACAATGAAGTCTCACTTCCCCCCGGTCAAAAGGGCCATCTGAAAAAAGTGTAAAATCCAGAAAGGCAGGACAGGCCATGGAGAACTGGGAGCCTTGTTATGCTGATGGGCGGGATGTAAATTGCCAACAGACACTCGGGAGAAGTGTATGGTGTTTCCTGAAACATCTAAAAAACAAAGCAACAGAGCCTAGGGCACTTCCACTTATGGTCCTATAGCTTAGGGAATTTAAAATCAAAAAGACACAGCCACCCCAAAGTTTGGGACGCCTCCGTTTACAAGAACCTCGTTTACCGTACAAGTTCTATATCACAGAAAGTGAAAAATGGATAAAGAACTTGTGGTACTTACGTACAATGCAGTATCACTCAGCAATGAAATCTATGTCATCAGGCCCGTAGCAGCATAATGAGTGGATTCAGGTACGATGATTCTAACTGAAATAAGTCACACAGAAAAAGAAACATCAAAAGATATCACTAATACACGGAATGTAAACTTGGCTACACAGGAACTGAATTCTAAAACAGAACAGGGTCTCAAATTTAGAAAACCAACTTATGCTTGCTTAAGGGGAAAGGTGAGTTGGGGTGCTGCATAAAACCAGAGATTGAAATGAGCACAGATAAAGTTCCTTAAGCCAAATATGGAACAGACAAGAGCTACTCCTTGCTCAACGAAATGGACTCAACACCCCATATTAAACGCCTAAGAATGTACCTGACTAGTAAGTATCTTAAAACCTAGGGATTGCTATGTCTCCAAAAGAGAATCAAGCGTGTGTACTGGGGCATAAATGCAGCAGTGATAGGATTGGAGAAGTTCGGTGAGCAAATGAAGACCCTTTGAAGTCATGTTGCATGGTACCCATTCCACGGGTCTCAACTCTCCAGGTTTAAGGTATTCTTCCTTCAGCTAAAACATGCATGTGGAACCCAGAGTATGATCAACCGTGTGATCAGGAGACGTGTTCAAATATGTCTCAGTTTTCGTACCCTGGTACTCGTGTGCAACATTCCAGACGCTTTACTAACACTCTCCCGACTTGGAGAGTCAGTCCCTTTAACGTCCTGTTTGGCCCAGTTTGCAATTTCTGTGGAAGATGAACAGGAATAGCGAGAACCAATGAGAGACTAGCTGGAGGTGTCTGGACGGGCAAATTTAACTCTCATTTCCCACCAGGAAGAGGAATTAACCAAAGGCTCAGCGTGCCGTGCCAGAACCAGATTAGGGCCTGAAGACATCCTGCGGTGTTGCGGCCAGCTCACAAGAAAGCGAGTTGAAGAAAGGAGCTCAGGGGCACTGTAATTCACAAACCTGCAGAGTTATAAATGACAGCTATCGTCCAAAAATATACTGAAGTAAGGCTGCCAAGAGGAGTTGAAAGCGGGGCAGAATTGCAGGAAACCGATTTCAGGAGGTAGACTGGAATTGCATTGAAAGCATAGGAAAAGAGGCAGAACGTCCACAATGATGCACTTGGCCAAAAAGGGCGTATGCGTTTTTTCCTGAATATATTCAGGAAAAAACGCATACGCCCTTTTTGGCCAACCAAGCAAGCTTGCAAAGGAAATCTGCACTACAATGAAGTCTCACTTCCCCCCGGTCAAAAGGGCCATCTGAAAAAAGTGTAAAATCTAGAAAGGCAGGACAGGCCATGGAGAACTGGGAGCCTTGTTATGCTGATGGGTGGGATGTAAATTGCCAACAACCACTTGGGAGAAGTGTATGGTGTTTCCTGAAACATCTAAAAAACAAAGCAACAGAGCCTAGGGCACTTCCACTTATGGTCCTATAGCTTAGGGAAATTAAAATCAAAAAGACACAGCCACCCCAAAGTTTGGAACGGCTCTGTTTACAAGAACCTCGTTTACAGTACAAGTTCAACATCGCAGAAAGTGAAAAATGGATAAAGAAGTTGTGGTATTTACTTACAAAGCAATATCACTCAGCAATGAAATCTGTGTCATCAGGCCCTTAGCAGCACAATGAGTGGATTCAGGTATGATGATTCTAACTGAAATAAGTCACACAGAAAAAGAAACATCATAAGGTATCAGTAATACACGGAATGTAAACTTGGCTACACAAGAACTGAATTACAGAACAGAACAGGGTCTCAAATTTGGAAAATTAACTTATGCTTGCTTAAGGGTAAAGGTGAGTTGGGGTGCTGCATAAAACCAGAGATTGAAATGAGCACAGATAAAGTTCCTTAAGTCAAATATGGAATAGACAAGAGCTACTCCTTGCTCAACGAAATGGACTCAACACCCCATATTAAACGCCTAAGAATGTACCTGACTAGTAAGTATCTTAAAACCTATGGATTGCTATGTCTCCGAAAGAGAATCAAGCATGTGTACAGGGGCATAATTGCAGCAGTGATAGGATTGGAGAGGTTCGGAGAGCAAATGAAGACCCTTTGAAGTCATATTGCATGGTACCCATTCCACGGGTTTCAACTACCCAGGTTTAAGGTATTCTTCCTTCAGCTAAAACATGCATGTGGAACCTAGAGTATGATCAACCATGTCATCGGGAGACGTGTTCAAATATGTCTCAGTTTTTGTACCCTGGTACTCGGGTGCAACTTTCCAGACGCTTTACTAACACTCTCCCGACTTGGAGAGTCAGTCCCTTTAACCTCCTGTTTGGCCCAGTTTGCAATTTCTGCGGAAGATGAACAGGAATAGCGAGAACCAATGAGAGGCTAGCTGGAGGTGTCTGGACGGGCAAATTTAACTCTCATTTCCCACCAGGAAGAGGAAATAACCAAAGGCTCAGCGTGCCGTGCCGGAACCAGATTAGGGCCTGAAGCCATCCTGCGGTGTTGCGGCCTGCTCAAAAGAAAGCGAGTTGAAGAAAGGAGCTCAGGTTCTCTGTAATTCACAAACCTGCAGAGTTATAAATGACAGCTATCGTCCAAAAATAGACTGAAGTAAGGCTGCCAAGAGGACTTGAAAGCGGGGCAGAATTGCAGGATACCGATTTCAGGAGGTAGACTGGAATTGCATTGAAAGCATAGGAAAAGAGGCAGAACGTCCACAATGATGCACTTTGCCAAAAGGGCATATGCGTGTTTTCCTGAATATATTCAGGAAAACACGCATACGCCCTTTTTGGCCAACCAAGCAAGCTTGCAAAGGAAATCTGCACTACAATGAAGTCTCACTTTCCCCCGGTCAAAAGGGCCATCTGAAAAAAGTGTAAAATCCAGAAAGGCAGGACAGGCCATGGAGAACTGGGAGCCTTGTTATGCTGATGGGCGGGATGTAAATTGCCAACAGACACTCGGGAGAAGTGTATGGTGTTTCCTGAAACATCTAAAAAACAAAGCAACAGAGCCTAGGGCACTTCCACTTATGGTCCTATAGCTTAGGGAAATTAATATCAAAAAGACACAGCAACCCCAAAATTTGGGATGGCTCTTTTTACAGAAATCTCTTCTACGGCACAAGTTAAATGTCCCAGAGAGCAAATAATGGATAAAGAAGTTGCGGTACTTATGTACAACAGAATACCACTCAGCAATGAAATCTATGTCACCAGGCCCGTACCAGCATAATGAGTGGATTGAGGCACGATGATTCTAAGTGAAATAAGTCACACAGAAAAAGAAACATCATAAGGTATTACTAATACACGGAATGTGAACTTGGCTACACATGAACTGAATTACAAAACAGAACAGGGTCTCAAATTTAGAAAACCAACTTATGCCTGCTTAAGGGGGAAGGTGAGTTGGGGTGCTGCATAAAAGCAGAGTTTGAAATTAGCACAGATACCGTTCCATAAGCCAAATATGTAATAGAGAAGACCTACCCCTTGTTCAACGAAATGGATTCAACAATGAGGTATCACCTCACACCTGGTAGAATAGGCATCATTGAAAATCTACAAACAAAAATTGCTGGAAAGGGTGTGGAGAAAAGGAACCCTCTTCCACTATTGTTGGGAATATAAATTGATACAGTCATTATGGAGAACAATATGGAATTTCTTAAGAAACTAACAATAGAATTACCATATGATACAGCAATCCCAGTACTGGACATATACCCAGACAAAACCATAAATCAAAAAGAGTCATTCACCGCAATGTTCATTGCATCACTATTTACAATATCGAGGTAATGGAAGCAACCTAAATGCCCACAGACAGACGAATACATAAAGCTGTGGTACATATATAAAATGGAATATTACTAAGCCATGAAAAGGAATGAAATTGGGTCATTTGTAGAGACGTCGATGGATCTAGAGACTGTCATACAGAGTGAAGTAAGTCAGAAAGAGAAAAACAAATCTTGTATATTCATGCATATATGTGGAACCTAGAAAAACTGTACAGATTAACCATTTTGCAAGGCATAAATAGAGCAACAGATGTAGACAACAAACGTATGGACAACAAGGGGGGAAAGCTGTTGGGGGGTGGTGGTGGGAGGAGTTGAGAGGCTGGGATTGGCATGTATACATTTATATGTATAAAATAGATAACCAATAAGAACCTGCTGTATAAAAATATAAAATAAAATTCAAAATTAAAAAGAAATAAAATTTAAAAAATAAAACAGAAAAAACAATTATTCCCTGCACATACATGTATTTATATGAATAAATTATTTCCATGCTTATATCTGTAAATACAAAAAAGAGGAATAAAATCTACCTTGAACCAAAAACGAAAAAGAGAAAAAAAAACACAGAACCCACCAGTTACACAGAGGAAAACCGTATCAGGGCACTTGCTCCAGTTGTAAACAATTCTGAAGTTGGTCAGTGGTGGGGAATCGTCTCCCATTCAGCCAGCAGCCCCCACGCAACAAGCGTCCTCATTGCAAAGCTGGGGCACCGTGCCGAGGCATCTGTGAGTAAACGTGAGCTGAGCACCAGGCCAGTTGCTGCTGAACTATTCCCACCCGTCCCAGGTAAAACACCTGAATATACACAAGGACTTGAAAGCCTAGAGGAAGGGCCATAGAGCCACACGAGTGACAGCATGCCGGCCGACTTGGTGCCTGCAGGCCAGCCAGGATGGTCCTGGCCCTGGGTGCTCTTCTGGAAGATTTCCATTTCCCTGCCTGAGATACCCGTCCTGTCCCTGCCCCCACTGCTTTTTTCCTTCCTCACCTCTGCCCAGGGAGAAATTCCAGCAGCAGGTATGGGTGACACACCCTCTTCTTTAGCAGGTGGCAGCCTGGCAACTGCTGCAGAAAGTCCAGCAGAGCCCCACTCACACTGGGCCACCCACAAAGCCGTGGCCTCTCACTCCCTCCCACCAGCCCAGCCCCGAGACTGCTGACAGGGCAGAGAAAATGGCGTCAGGGCACGGCTGCAGGGGCTCTTGCTGCCTGGAGTGGTATTTATATTGATCACAACCCAGGCACACCTGGGGAGGGCTGGCCGGCACGGTAAGGCTGCCCAGGTCAGCCAATCATCACCCCTCAGGGGCTCACAGTTGCAGAAAATGGAACTTGCTGAACCGGCCAGGTCCAAGGAACAGGTGTGGGCTCCTGAGAGTCAGGATAGACAAGGGGCTGCAGCTTTGGCTTGTTTTCTAATCATTTTATCTGGCCCATGAGTGGGAGACAACTTCAAGAAAACCCTCTCCTAATGAGAGGAACCCAGGAGTCAGGGAGAGGAGGGGTGGGTGGTGGTTGGAGACAGAGGCCTGGTGCCCCGGGTGCAGTGGAAGTCTCTGGAAGACCAGGTGGAGGGAGGCCTCACGGAGTGATGCCCAGGGTCACAGACCTGTCGCAGCTGCTGTTTGTTAGTTCAAGTCCTGCTCTGAGGTGCTCTGTGTCAGCTCTGAGCGACAGGTGAGCTGGGGGTGCTCTGCAATGAGGGCTATGTGCACGGTTCCTGTGTGCCCAGCCCTGCCACGGTACCTGCAAGGGTAGCTCTGTATCCTGGGAGGGGCCTGACCACGAGAGCCCCGTGGGCTGAGGTGGGGGTAGGGTACCTGCCCAGGTGAGCTCCATATTCTGGGATTGGTCTGGCCACGAGAGCCCCATGGGCTGCTGGGGACCTGGTAAAGGATGTCAGGACAGTCAGTGAAGCCACCGAGGATATACCTCCAGTTGCTCCTAATTCCTACACCCTGCTGGTCATTCTACCAACCACCAGGACATGGTATTCTGTATTAGTCTTCAATGATGCCTTCTTTTGTATTCCATTAGTCCCAGAGTCACAAGAAATTTTGGCTTGTGAGTGGCAGGACTCAACATACAACTAAAACAATACTTCCGGGCCGTCTGGCCCCAAGGGTGCAAAAATTCCCACACCATCTTTGGGGAAAGCTTAGCTAAAGACCTAAAAGTTCTACCTCTGGAAAAGGAAACCCTCCTTCAATATGCAGACGACATTCTGATCACCAGCCCTACTAAGGAGGCCTCTGAACTACCAAGCCAATAAAGGATAGAAGTTGTCCAAGAAAAAGCTCAAATATCACAGACTGCGGTGACCTGCCTGGGCTTCATTCTCACAGAAGGTCAGAGAAGCCCATCCCAGGAAAGGGAAGAAACCATTTTCAGCCTTACCCCTTTCTAAAACTAGAAGACAGCTTAGGGGTTCCTGGGGAGGCCAGGGTTTGCTGCTTCTGGATCCCTAACTACAGTCTACTAGCTGGGCCTCTATATGAAACACTGAAAGGAAAAGATGATGATCCTTTTGAATAGAATCCAGAAGTGGCCTTTCAAGAATGGAAAGAGCAGTCAATTCAGACCCTTGCCCTGGAACTCCCTAATTTAGCTAAACCCTTTGACCTTTACATTCCCGGTGAAAGGTGAATCGCCATTGGAGAATTAGTGCAAAAACTGGGACCACTTGAAATGGAACAATGCAAGAATGCCATCCAGGTAGGATAAACTACGGTCACTAAGGGGCTTGGCCCACTGCCACATCTGGCCAAGATACTGGCGGTATCTAAAAACCTGGAAATCAGCAGCCCAAAAGGCCACCTCCCTCCTAAGGGAAAAGGACCCCACGTGGTGATCCTAACCACCAACCATGCCCTGAAGTTGCAGGGTTCGCTCCGTGGGCACACCGACCTCGAGTGAGGAGGCCCTCCAACTCCAACATCCAGAGAGATAACCGGGGGCAACAGGGCACCATGACGACTCGTGTGAACATCACTTGACCTGGAGTTTCTCTCATAAAACAACAAGAGTGTGTCCCAAAAGAGTAGACTACTGCTTGCAGGACTTACTGCACCCAGAGGGGAGCTAATAATCTTGGCGGGGGAACAGTATACCACACTGTCACCATAGAAAAGCCTACAGACACCGTGCTGATGGTGGCCAATAAGACCGGCTGGACTCCTGTTTACTTCAAAAGGCTGTTGACTCAGTAGCCATCATGGTCCTTGATCACCACTGACCCTGGACTGTCTGGGAGTTGAGCGGGCAGGGCTCTGACACCTGGTGCTGTTTGTACGTTAATTCAGGGGCCTAATTGAAGAAAGCGCAGACTACTGGTCAGAGCATCTAGGCTGGCAGAGACGGTCAGCCTAAGGTGGCCGAACAAATGTGGGGCGGGGTGAAACCGGCCCCCACAGCGTCTCTGCACATCTCTTTCCTGGACCCTTAAAGGTCATTAGAATCTATAACACTTCCAATACTGGTGCTCAGGTGGACGAGCAGGGAGGCAGGGGTCCTGGGGACAATCAACGTCACCGGGAGGCTGCTGGGGAGAAGCTCTGACCCTCGCCCCAGGGTATGAGGGCTCCCAACTCAGCACTCAGCAGTTACAGAAGAAGGGTCTGCACCCTCAGCACTCCAAGAATGAGGAACGGGACAAAAGGCAGAGGAGGGGTTTGTCCCCAGCAAAGCCCATTAAAAATCCCTGGGAGATAAAAATAGAATCTGGGCAATAAAGTCAAGTCTAACCTTTTTTATCCTTTGTGCTTTGTCTAATTTCACGTGCTCCTAGGGTCCCGCATGCAGAGGTTCCACACCCGGCACTTCAGACCAGATTTCCTAGTGCAGAATGGCTGGGTCGACACCTCAGCTCCTGGGGCCCAGTGCAGACTCCACGATATAGAGCCTGAGCTACAGCCAACCCGGCCCTCGAGAGCTCCGCCGCCTCCCTCCCTCCCACTGACTCTGACAGGATCTCTACACAGCAGCCCAGCCCACAGCCCACGGGGTAGTGCATGCTCTCACCTCTCCATTCTCTGATCAAAATATAAAGTTTCCTTTGCTTGTGAACCAAACTCAGTCTCGATCTGTTGGCCCCAATGACACTGGGCAGGGGGACACTTGTTGGGGTCCACTCTGGAGGATCAGTAACAGAAATTGAGACTATTGTAACCTCAATGAACAGATGTGTGAGCCAAACTGTAGTTAACATAGAACAGTGTATAAGGCTCGGGTAAAATAAGATGTTTTTAACACTTCCATTTGATATTTCCATCACTTTTTATAAGCAAGTTCAGTGAAAAGGTTTGTCTTATTTGTCAGGTCAATATTAGAGAAACGAAGTGATTTCTTTCCAAGGATGTACATCTAATAATCTTGGTTAAACCTTCAATCTTGTTTTACATGCTTTTCCATTGAAAATGATACCTCTCTTTCAGCTCCCCCATTTCTGAGAAGTATAAAATCTTATAATTTATTATTACCAAAGGGGAAAGGTGGGAGGAGGGATAAATTAACAGTTTGGAATGAACACATA
The DNA here is from genome assembly GCF_949987515.2 of Delphinus delphis. NCBI lineage: Eukaryota > Metazoa > Chordata > Mammalia > Artiodactyla > Delphinidae > Delphinus > Delphinus delphis. The sequence goes on along the minus strand of NW_027192653.1, from coordinate 1,938,355 downwards.
CACACTGCTATGTATAAAATAGATCATCAACAAGGAACTACTGTATAGCACAGGGAACTACACTCAACATTTTGCAATAACCTATAAGGGGAAATAATCTGAAAAAGAATAGATATTTTTATTGACATCATCTATCAATGACAGTTAAAGTGTAGCCTAAGGGAAGCTGGTGGTGAGTGCTTCTGACCCTGAAGACTTCAATCATCTAAAGTTTGGACTCTGCCTACTTCCCAAGGCCCTTAATGAACATATGTGTAGCCGTAGCTTAAAAAATTCCCCAGTTTGGGTTTCGGGGAGACACTGATTTTGAAAAAGCCCTGGTGTTCTCCTTACATGAATGGGACTCTTCCTACTGCTAAAACATGTCTGTCACACCCAGAGGATGGTATACCGTCTGATCGGGAAGAGTTTGGAAAAGGCATCTCATCTCCTCATCTCCTGGTGCTCGGGTTCACCCCTCCAGCGTCTTTACTAACAGTCTCCCCACTTGGAGATGTCAGCACTGTCAACATCCTGTTGCGTACAGTTTGGAATTTGTCCAGAGGATGAAGCGGAAGGATGAGGAACAATGAGAGACAAGTCCTAGGTGTTCAGACAGGCACATGTCACTCTAATTTCCAATCAGGAAGACGAATTGACCAAAGGCTAGGGTTGCCCATGGAAACAGTATAGGGCTTGAGGAAATCCCGCTGCTTTGTGGCCAGTTCCCATAAACACGAGTTGAACAATGGAACTCAGGGGCAGTAAAATTCACAAAACTGCAGAGTTGAAAATATCCATCACTGAAAAATGTCTTGAGGAAAGTCAGAGAAAAGGACTTGTAAGCAAGGGAGAATGGCAGGAAAGGGATTTGAGGAGGTAGAAAGGACTCGCCATTAAGCACAAGAAAAGGAGCTGAACATTGCCAACATTGCAGTTGGCCAAAAAGGGTGTATGCGTTCTTTTCTGTATATATTCAAGAAAAGGGCATACACTTTTTTAGCCAACCAAACAGGTGGACACTGGAAGTCAATACTACAAAAGATATCACTTCGCATCAGTCAGAAGAGCCATCCTCATAAAGCGTAAACAACAGAAATGCAGGACAGGGCAACGAGAAGTGGGAGCCCTGTGAGACTTATAGTGGAAATGTATATTGCCAACGGCCATTCTGGAGAAGTGTATTGTGTTTACTAAAGCATCTAAAAAATGAGCTACAGAGCATAGGGCACTTGCACTCATGGGCGTATATCTTGGGAAAAACAAAAATCGAGAGGACACAGGCACCCCAATGTTTACCCCCTCTCTGTTTAAAAGATCCTCCACTAGGATATAACTTAAATGTCTCTGGAGGGAAAAAATGGATAGAGATGTGGTACTTAGGTAGAGTGGAATATTATTCAGCCTGGAAATCAATGAAATATGGCCAGTTGTAACAACTCCGGAGGAGTTACGTATGATCATTCTAAGTGACAGAATTCAAAAAGAAAAAGACACATATCATAAGATATCACTTAAAGGTGGAATCCAAAATGGCTACACATGAAATAAATTACAAAACAAAAACATAGTCAAATATGTAGAAAACACGCATAAGGCTGCTAAACGGGAAAGGTGGGGAGGGGTGAGGCATCATCCAGGAGGTTGAAATTAGCAAAGATACCATTCCAAATACCAAACTGATAATCAACAAGGCCTACACGGTAGCTAAAAGAACTGCACTCAGCACACTCAAGTCACCGGAAAAGAATATATACGACTGGTAAGAATCTGAAAAAGAATTTATTGATGTCTCTCTGTACGTGAATCAAGTGGATGTACAGCAGCAAGAAACAGAGCTTTGAAAATCAGCTGTAACCAATATAGTAATAAATTGAAAAAAATAAACGACAGAGAGACAGAGAAAACCTCTTACAACTTTTCCTCAGGGACGGTGATGCAACATGGATTGAACACATCTAGACCCACAGCAGCATGAGACATAAGGCTGGAAACTGTTTGCGCTAAGAGAAATGTGAGGTTGGGTGAGGAAATGCACACCCTTTAAAGTAATACTACCTGGTACCCATTCAATGGGTCCCAAATCTGCAGGTTCAAGGGATCTTCCTACAGCTAAAACATGCATGGAAAACCCAGAGGACTGTACACCATGTGATCGGGAGATGTGTCTAAAATGCACCTCATTTATCCTCTCCTGGTGCTCCTGTTCACCATTCCAGCCACGCTACTTAGAATCTCCCCACTTGGAGAATCAGCACATTTCAACTTCTGTTTCACACATTTTGCAAATTGTGAGGAGGATGAACGGGAAGAGGGGGAACCAATGAGAGAAGAGTTGTAGGGGTTTGGACGGGCACATATCACTCTAATTTCCCATTAAGAATAAGAATTAAAGAAAGGCTCAGCCTGCCTCGCCGGAGCCAAAATAGGGCCTGAAGCAATCCTGCGGGTTTGAGGCCAGCTCACAAAAGAGCAACTTAAAAAATGGAGCTCAGGGTCACTGCAATTCACAAACCTGCAGAGTTATAAATGAAAACTAACGTCCAAAAATATGTTGAGGTAAGGCAAAGAAGAGGATCTGAATGCAAGACAGAATTGCAAGAAACAGATTTCAAGAGATAGATTGGACTCGTCTTTAACGCACATGAAAAGTGGCAGAATTTCGACAATGATGCAGTTGGCCCAAAAGGGCGTATGCGTTTTTTCCTGATTATATCCAGGAAAAAACGCATACGCACTTTATGGGCAACGAAGCAAGCAAGCAATGCAAATGTGCACAACAAAGAAGTCTCACTTCCCACCGGTCAAAAGGGCCATCCTAAAAAATTGTAAAAACCAGAAATGCAGGACAGGCCATGGAGAACAGGGAGCCTTTATACGCTGATGGGCAGTGTGTGAACTGCCGAGAGCCACTCTGGAGAAGTGTATGGTGGTTCCTAAATCATCTAAAAAACAGAGCTACAGAGCATAGGACACTTCCAATCATGGGAGTATATCTAGGGAAGTCTAAAAATCAACAAGACACAAGCACACCACAGTTTAGGGCTACTCTGTTTACAAGAACCTCAACTTCAGTACACCTTAAATATCCCAGGAAAGAGAACAATGGATAAAGAAGATGTGGTACTTATGTACAATGGAATATCTCTTCACCATGAAATCAATGTAATAAGGCTAGTAGAAGGATAAAGAGTGGATTTAGGTCCGATAATACTACTTGAAATAAGTCAAACAGAAAAAGAAACATATCATAAGATATCACTTATAGAGGGAGGGTAAATATGGCTGCACAAGAAATGAATTACAGAACAGAACAGTGTCTCACATTTAGAAAACACACTTATGTCAGCTTAAGGGGAAAGGAGAGGTGGGGTGATGCATAAAACCAGAGTTTGAAATTAGCACAGATACCGTTCAATAAACCAAATAGGTATTAGACAAGATCTACACCTTGCTCAATGAACAGGCCTCAACACACCCTATACACCGCAGAGAAATATATCTGAGGAATAAGAATCTTAAAACCCATGTATTGATATATCTCCATAAGGGAATCAAGTGTGTGCAGAGCGGCACAAACACAGCAGTGAAAAGGAGCTAAACCCCATTATAGAAATAAATTTTAAAAACAAAACGCTGAAACAATGAAAGAGAGAAAAATTCTTACAAAATTCGCTCAGGGGCTGTGATGCAACCTGGATTGACCACATATAAACCCACAGCTGGATAAGACATAAGGCTGGACACTTGGGGCTGAGAGGATTGGTGAGCTTTGGTGAGCAACTGCCAAAAGTTTAATGCAATACTTCATGCTACTCAGTCCAAGGGTCCCAACACTCCAGGTTGAAGGGAATCTTCCTACAGCTAAACCATGCTTGGGAAACCCAGCGACTGGTATACCATATGATCGGGAAAGGTTTCTAAAACGCACCTCATTTTTCCTCTCCTGGGGCTCCGGATCGACATTCCAGCCGCTTTACTAACAACATCCCCACATGGAGTCAATGCCTTTAAGTTCTGGTATCGCACAGTCTGCAGTTAGTGCAGAGGATGAATGGGAATAGGGGGAACCAGTGAGAAACTAGCTGTAGCGGTTTCAATGGGCACATGTCACTCTAATATCACATCAGTAAGAAGAATTAACCAAAGGCACAGCAAGGTACCCCAGAAGAAAAATAGGGCTTCAAGGAATCCTGTGGTTACGGGTCAAGACCACAAAAATAAGAGCTAAAAAATGGAGCTAAGGGCTACTGCAATTCAAAAACCTGCAGAGTTATAAAGGCCAACTATTTTTAAAAAATATATTGAGGTAAGGCTATGAAGAGGCATTGAAAGCAAGGCAGAATTGCAGGAAACCGATTTCAGGAGGTAGACTGGAATTGCATTGAAAGCATAGGAAAAGAGGCAGAACGTCCACAATGATGCACTTGGCCAAAAAGGGCGTATGCGTTTTTTCCTGAATATATTCAGGAAAAAACGCATACGCACTTTTTGGCCAACCAAGCAAGCTTGCAAAGGAAATCTGCACTACAATGAAGTCTCACTTCCCCCCGGTCAAAAGGGCCATCTGAAAAAAGTGTAAAATCCAGAAAGGCAGGACAGGCCATGGAGAACTGGGAGCCTTGTTATGCTGATGGGTGGGATGTAAATTGCCAACAACCACTCGGGAGAAGTGTATGGTGTTTCCTGAAACATCTAAAAAACAAAGCAACAGAACCTAGGGCACTTCCACTTATGGTCCTATAGCTTAGGGAAATTAAAATCAAAAAGACACAGCCACCCCAAAATTTGGAACGGCTCTGTTTACAAGAACCTCGTTTACAGTACAAGTTCAACATCGCAGAAAGTGAAAAATGGAGAAAGAAGTTGTGGTATTTACTTACAAAGCAATATCACTCAGCAATGAAATCTGTGTCATCAGGCCCTTAGCAGCACAATGAGTGGATTCAGGTATGATGATTCTAACTGAAATAAGTCACACAGAAAAAGAAACATCATAAGATATCAGTAATATACGGAATGCAAACTTGGCTACACAGGAACTGAATTACAGAACAGAACAGGGTCTCAAATTTAGAAAACCAACTTATGCTTGCTTAAGGGTAAAGGTGAGTTGGGGTGCTGCATAAAACCAGAGATTGAAATGAGCACAGATAAAGTTCCTTAAGCCAAATATGGAATAGACAAGAGCTACTCCTTGCTCAACGAAATGGACTCAACACCGCATATTAAACGCCTAAGAATGTACCTGACTAGTAAGTATCTTAAAACTTATGGATTGCTATGTCTCCGAAAGAGAATCAAGCATGTGTACAGGGACATAAACGCAGCAGTGATAGGATTGGAGAGGTTCGGTGAGCAAATGAAGACCCTTTGAAGTCATATTGCATGCTACCCATTCCACGGGTTTCAACTACCCAGGTTTAAGGTATTCTTCCTTCAGCTAAAACATGCATGTGGAACCCAGAGTATGATCAACCATGTGAACGGGAGACGTGTTCAAATATTTCTCAGTTTTCCTCCCCTGGTACTCGGGTGCAACATTCCAGACGCTTTACTAACACTCTCCCGACTTGGAGAGTCACTCCCTTTAACCTCCTGTTTGGCCCAGTTTGCAATTTCTGCGGAAGATGAACAGGAATAGGGAGAACCAATGAGAGGCTAGCTGGAGGTGTCTGGACGGGCAAATTTAACTCTCATTTCCCACCAGGAAGAGGAAATAACCAAAGGCTCAGCGTGCCGTGCCGGAACCAGATTGGGGCCTGAAGCCATCCTGCGGTGTTGCGGCCAGGTCACAAGAAAGCGAGTTGAAGAAAGGAGCTCAGGGGCACTGTAATTCACAAACCTGCAGAGTTATAAATGACAGCTATCGTCCAAAAATAGACTGAAGTAAGGCTGCCAAGAGGACTTGAAAGCGGGGCAGAATTGCAGGAAACCAATTTCAGGAGGTAGACTGGAATTGCATTGAAAGCATAGGAAAAGAGGCAGAACGTCCACAATGATGCACTTGGCCAAAAAGGGCGTATGCGTTTTTTCCTGAATATATTCAGGAAAACACGCATACGCCCTTTTTGGCCAACCAAGCAAGCTTGCAAAGGAAATCTGTACTACAGTGAAGTCTCACTTCCCCCCGGTCAAAAGGGCCATCTGAAAAAAGTGTAAAATCCAGAAAGGCAGGACAGGCCATGGAGAACTGGGAGCCTTGTTATGCTGATGGGCGGGATGTAAATTGCCAACAGACACTTGGGAGAAGTGTATGGTGTTTCCTGAAACATCTAAAAAACAAAGCAACAGAGCCTAGGGCACTTCCACTTATGGTCCTATAGCTTAGGGAATTTAAAATCAAAAAGACACAGCCACCCCAAAGTTTGGAACGGCTCTGTTTACAAGAACCTCGTTTACAGTACAAGTTCAACATCGCAGAAAGTGAAAAATGGATAAAGAAGTTGTGGTATTTACTTACAAAGCAATATCACTCAGCAATGAAATCTGTGTCATCAGGCCCTTAGCAGCACAATGAGTGGATTCAGGTATGATGATTCTAACTGAAATAAGTCACACAGAAAAAGAAACATCATAAGATATCAGTAATACACGGAATGCAAACTTGGCTACACAGGAACTGAATTACAGAACAGAACAGGGTCTCAAATTTAGAAAACCATCTTATGCTTGCTTAAGGGTAAAGGTGAGTTGGGGTGCTGCATAAAACCAGAGATTGAAATGAGCACAGATAAAGTTCCTTAAGCCAAATATGGAATAGACAAGAGCTACTCCTTGCTCAACGAAATGGACTCAACACCCCATATTAAACGCCTAAGAATGTACCTGACTAGTAAGTATCTTAAAACCTATGGATTGCTATGTCTCCGAAAGAGAATCAAGCATGTGTACAGGGGCATAAACGCAGCAGTGATAGGATTGGAGAGGTTCGGTGAGCAAATGAAGACCCTTTGAAGTCATATTGCATGGTACCCATTCCACGGGTTTCAACTACCCAGGTTTAAGGTATTCTTCCTTCAGCTAAAACATGCATGTGGAACCTAGAGTATGATCAACCATGTGATCGGGAGACGTGTTCAAATATGTCTCAGTTTTCGTACCCTGGTACTCGGGTGCAACATTCCAGACGCTTTACTAACACTCTCCCGACTTGGAGAGTCAGCGCCTTTAACCTCCTGTTTGGCCCAGTTTGCAATTTCTGCGGAAGATGAACAGGAATAGCGAGAACCAATGAGAGGCTAGCTGGAGGTGTCTGGATGGGCAAATTTAACTCTCATTTCCCACCAGGAAGAGGAAATAACCAAAGGCTCAGTGTGCCGTGCCGGAACCAGATTAGGGCCTGAAGCCATCCTGCGGTGTTGTGGCCAGGTCACAAGAAAGCGAGTTGAAGAAAGGAGCTCAGGGGCACTGTAATTCACAAACCTGCAGAGTTATAAATGACAGCTATCGTCCAAAAATAGACTGAAGTAAGGCTGCCAAGAGGACTTGAAAGCGGGGCAGAATTGCAGGAATCCGATTTCAGGAGGTAGACTGGAATTGCATTGAAAGCATAGGAAAAGAGGCAGAACGTCCACAATGATGCACTTGGCCAAAAAGGGCGTATGCGTTTTTTCCTGAATATATTCAGGAAAAAACGCATACGCACTTTTTGGCCAACCAAGCAAGCTTGCAAAGGAAATCTGCACTACAATGGAGTCTCACTTCTTCCCGGTCAAAAGGGCCATCTGAAAAAAGTGTAAAATCCAGAAAGGCAGGACAGGCCATGGAGAACTGGGAGCCTTGTTATGCTGATGGGCGGGATGTAAATTGCCAACAACCACTCGGGAGAAGTGTATGGTGTTTCCTGAAACATCTAAAAAACAAAGCAACAGAACCTAGGGCACTTCCACTTATGGTCCTATAGCTTAGGGAATTTAAAATCAAAAAGACACAGCCACCCCAAAGTTTGGAACGGCTCTGTTTACAAGAACCTCGTTTACAGTACAAGTTCAACATCGCAGAAAGTGAAAAATGGATAAAGAAATTGTGGTATTCACTTCCAAAGCAATATCACTCAGCAATGAAATCTATGTCATCAGGCCCTTAGCAGCACAATGAGTGGATTCAGGTATGATGATTCTAACTGAAATAAGTCACACAGAAAAAGAAACATCATAAGATATCAGTAATACACGGAATGGAAACTTGGCTACACAGGAACTGAATTACAGAACAGAACAGGGTCTCAAATTTAGAAAACCAACTTATGCTTGCTTAAGGGGAAAGGTGAGTTGGGGTGCTGCATAAAACCAGAGATTGAAATGAGCACAGATAAAGTTCCTTAAGCCAAATATGGAATAGACAAGAGCTACTCCTTGCTCAACAAAATGGACTCAACACCGCATATTAAACGCCTAAGAATGTACCTGACTAGTAAGTATCTTAAAACCTATGGATTGCTATGTCTCCAAAAGAGAATCAAGCGTGTGTACAGGGGCATAAACGCAGCAGTGATAAGATTGGTGAGGTTCGGTGAGCAAATGAAAACCCTTTGAAGTCATATTGCATGGTACCCATTACACGGGTCTCAACTCTCCAGGTTTAAGGTATTCTTCCTTCAGCTAAAACATGCATGTGGAACCCAGAGTATGATCAACCATGTGAACGGGAGACGTGTTCAAATATGTCTCAGTTTTCCTCCCCTGGTACTCGGGTGCAACATTCCAGACGCTTTACTAACACTCTCCCGACTTGGAGAGTCAGTCCCTTTAACCTCCTGTTTTGCCCAGTTTGCAATTTCTGCGGAAGATGAACAGGAATAGCGAGAACCAATGAGAGGCTAGCTGGAGGTGTCTGGAGGGGCAAATTTAACTCTCATTTCCCACCAGGAAGAGGAATTAACCAAAGGCTCAGCATGCCGGGCCGGAACCAGATTAGGGCCTGAAGCCATCCTGCGGTGTTGCGGCCAGGTCACAAGAAAGCGAGTTGAAGAAAGGAGCTCATGGGCACTGTAATTCACAAACCTGCAGAGTTATAAATGACAGCTATCGTCCAAAAATAGACTGAAGTAAGGCTGCCAAGAGGACTTGAAAGCGGGGCAGAATTGCAGGAAACTGATTTCAGGAGGTAGACTGGAATTGCATTGAAAGCATAGGAAAAGAGGCAGAACGTCCACAATGATGCACTTGGCCAAAAAGGGCGTATGCGTTTTTTCCTGAATATATTCAGGAAAAAACGCATACGCCCTTTTTGGCCAACCAAGCAAGCTTGGAAAGGAAATCTGTACTACAATGAAGTCTCACTTCCCCCCGGTCAAAAGGGCCATCAGAAAAAAGTGTAAAATCCAGAAAGGCAACAGGCCATTGAGAACTGGGAGCCTTGTTATGCTGATGGGCGGGATGTAAATTGCCAACAGACACTTGGGAGAAGTGTATGGTGTTTCCTGAAACATCTAAAAAACAAAGCAACAGAGCCTAGGGCACTTCCACTTATGGTCCTATAGCTTAGGGAAATTAAAATCAAAAAGACACAGCCACCCCAAAGTTTGGAACGGCTCTGTTTACAAGAACCTCGTTTACGGTACAAGTTCAACATCGCAGAAAGTGAAAAATGGATAAAGAAGTTGTGGTATTCACTTCCAAAGCAATATCACTCAGCAATGAAATCTATGTCATCAGGCCCTTAGCAGCACAATGAGTGGATTCAGGTATGATGATTCTAACTGAAATAAGTCACACAGAAAAAGAAACATCATAAGTTATCAGTAATACACGGAATGGAAACTTGGCTACACAGGAACTGAATTACAGAACAGAACAGGGTCTCAAATTTAGAAAACCAACTTATGCTTGCTTAAGGGTAAAGGTGAGTTGGGGTGCTGCATAAAACCAGAGATTGAAATGAGCACAGATAAAGTTCCTTAAGCCAAATATGGAATAGACAAGAGCTACTCCTTGCTCAACGAAATGGACTCAACACCCCATATTAAACGCCTAAGAATGTACCTGACTAGTAAGTATCTTAAAACCTATGGATTGCTATGTCTCCGAAAGAGAATCAAGCATGTGTACAGGGGCATAAACGCAGCAGTGATAGGATTGGAGAGGTTCGGTGAGCAAATGAAGACCCTTTGAAGTCATATTGCATGGTACCCATTCCACGGGTTTCAACTACCCAGGTTTAAGGTATTCTTCCTTCAGCTAAAACATGCATGTGGAACCTAGCGTATGATCAACCATTTGATCGGGAGACGTGTTCAAATATGTCTCAGTTTTCGTACCCTGGTACTCGGGTGCAACATTCCAGACGCTTTACTAACACTCTCCCGACTTGGAGAGTCAGTCCCTTTAACCTCCTGTTTGGCCCAGTTTGCAATTTCTGCGGAAGATGAACAGGAATAGCGAGAACCAATGAGAGGCTAGCTGGAGTTGTCTGGACGGGCAAATTTAACTCTCATTTCCCACCAGGAAGAGGAAATAACCAAAGGCTCAGCGTGCCGTGCCGGAACCAAATTAGGGCCTGAAGCCATCCTGCGGTGTTGTGGCCAGGTCACAAGAAAGCGAGTTGAAGAAAGGAGCTCAGGGGCACTGTAATTCACAAACCTGCAGAGTTATAAATGACAGCTATCGTCCAAAAATAGACTGAAGTAAGGCTGCCAAGAGGAATTGAAAGCGGGGCAGAATTGCAGGAAACCGATTTCAGGAGGTAGACTGGAATTGCATTGAAAGCATAGGAAAAGAGGCAGAACGTCCACAATGATGCACTTGGCCAAAAAGGGCGTATGCGTTTTTTCCTGAATATATTCAGGAAAAAACGCATACGCCCTTTTTGGCCAACCAAGCAAGCTTGCAAAGGAAATCTGCACTACAATGGAGTCTCACTTCTTCCCGGTCAAAAGGGCCATCTGAAAAAAGTGTAAAATCCAGAAAGGCAGGACAGGCCATGGAGAACTGGGAGCCTTGTTATGCTGATGGGCGGGATGTAAATTGCCAACAACCACTCGGGAGAAGTGTATGGTGTTTCCTGAAACATCTAAAAAACAAAGCAACATAACCTAGGGCACTTCCACTTATGGTCCTATAGCTTAGGGAATTTAAAATCAAAAAGACACAGCCACCCCAAAGTTTGGAACGGCTCTGTTTACAAGAACCCCGTTTACAGTACAAGTTCAACATCGCAGAAAGTGAAAAATGGATAAAGAAGTTGTTGTATTCACTTACAAAGCAATATCACTCAGCAATGAAATCTATGTCATCAGGCCCTTAGCAGCACAATGAGTGGATTCAGGTATGATGATTCTAACTGAAATAAGTCACACAGAAAAAGAAACATCATAAGATATCAGTAATACACGGAATGTAAACTTGGCTACACAGGAACTGAATTACAGAACAGAACAGGGTCTCAAATTTAGAAAACCAACTTATGCTTGCTTAAGGGTAAAGGTGAGTTGGGGTGCTGCATAAAACCAGAGATTGAAATGAGCACAGATAAAGTTCCTTAAGCCAAATATGGAATAGACAAGAGCTACTCCTTGCTCAACGAAATGGACTCAACACCGCATATTAAACGCCTAAGAATGTACCTGACTAGTAAGTATCTTAAAACCTATGGATTGCTATGTCTCCGAAAGAGAATCAAGCATGTGTACAGGGGCATAAACGCAGCAGTGATAGGATTGGAGAGGTTCGGTGAGCAAATGAAGACCCTTTGAAGTCATATTGCATGGTACCCATTCCACGGGTTTCAACTACCCAGGTTTAAGGTATTCTTCCTTCAGCTAAAACATGCATGTGGAACCTAGAGTATGATCAACCATTTGATCGGGAGACGTGTTCAAATATGTCTCAGTTTTCGTACCCTGGTACTCGGGTGCAACATTCCAGACGCTTTACTAACACTCTCCCGACTTGGAGAGTCAGTCCCTTTAACCTCCTGTTTGGCCCAGTTTGCAATTTCTGCGGAAGATGAACAGGAATAGCGAGAACCAATGAGAGGCTAGCTGGAGGTGTCTGGACGGGCAAATTTAACTCTCATTTCCCACCAGGAAGAGGAAATAACCAAAGGCTCAGTGTGCCGTACCGGAACCAGATTAGGGCCTGAATCCATCCTGCGGTGTTGCGGCCAGGTCACAAGTAAGCAAGTTGAAGAAAGGAGCTCAGGGGCACTGTGATTCACAAACCTGCAGAGTTATAAATGACAGCTATCGTCCAAAAATAGACTGAAGTAAGGCTGCCAAGAGGACTTGAAAGCGGGGCAGAATTGCAGGAAACCGATTTCAGGAGGTAGACTGGAATTGCACTTAAAGCATAGGAAAAGAGGCAGAACGTCCACAATGATGCACTTGGCCAAAAAGGGCGTATGCGTTTTTTCCTGAATATATTCAGGAAAAAACGCATACGCCCTTTTTGGCCAACCAAGCAAGCTTGCAAAGGAAATCTGCACTACAATGAAGTCTCACTTCCCCCCTGGTCAAAAGGGCCATCTGAAAAAAGTGTAAAATCCAGAAAGGCAGGACAGGCCATGGAGAACTGGGAGCCTTGTTATGCTGATGGGCGGGATGTAAATTGCCAACAACCACTCCGGGGAAGTGTATGGTGTTTCCTGAAACATCTAAAAAACAAAGCAACAGAACCTAGGGCACTTCCACATATGGTCCTATAGCTTAGGGAAATTAAAATCAAAAAGACACAGCCACCCCAAAGTTTGGGACGCCTCCATTTACAAGAACCTCGTTTACCGTACAAGTTCAATACCACAGAAAGTGAAAAATGGATAAAGAACTTTTGGTACTTACGTACAATGCAGTATCACTCAGCAATGAAATCTATGTCATCAGGCCCATAGCAGCATAATGAGTGGATTCAGGTATGATGATTCTAACTGAAATAAGTCACACAGAAAAAGAAACATCATAAGATATCACTAATACACGGAATGGAAACTTGGCTACACAGGAACTGCATTCCAAAACAGAACAGGGTCTCAAATTTAGAAAACCAACTTATGCTTGCTTAAGGGTAAAGGTGAGTTGGGGTGCTGCATAAAACCAGAGATTGAAATGAGCACAGATAAAGTTCCTTAAGCCAAATATGGAATAGACAAGAGCTACTCCTTGCTCAACGAAATGGACTCAACACCCCATATTAAACGCCTAAGAATGTACCTGACTTGTAAGTATCTTAAAACCTATGGATTGCTATGTCTCCGAAAGAGAATCAAGCATGTGTACAGGGGCATAAACGCAGCAGTGATAGGATTGGAGAGGTTCGGTGAGCAAATGAAGACCCTTTGAAGTCATATTGCATGGTACCCATTCCACGGGTTTCAACTACCCAGGTTTAAGGTATTCTTCCTTCAGCTAAAACATGCATGTGGAACCTAGAGTATGATCAACCATGTGATCGGGAGACGTGTTCAAATATGTCTCAGTTTTCGTACCCTGGTACTCGGGTGCAACATTCCAGACGCTTTACTAACACTCTCCCGACTTGGAGAGTCAGCGCCTTTAACCTCCTGTTTGGCCCAGTTTGCAATTTCTGCGGAAGATGAACAGGAATAGCGAGAACCAATGAGAGGCTAGCTGGAGGTGTCTGGACGGGCAAATTTAACTCTCATTTCCCACCAGGAAGAGGAAATAACCAAAGGCTCAGTGTGCCGTGCCGGAACCAGATTAGGGCCTGAAGCCATCCTGCGGTGTTGTGGCCAGGTCACAAGAAAGCGAGTTGAAGAAAGGAGCTCAGGGGCACTGTAATTCACAAACCTGCAGAGTTATAAATGACAGCTATCGTCCAAAAATAGACTGAAGTAAGGCTGCCAAGAGGACTTGAAAGCGGGGCAGAATTGCAGGAAACCGATTTCAGGAGGTAGACTGGAATTGCATTGAAAGCATAGGAAAAGAGGCAGAACGTCCACAATGATGCACTTGGCCAAAAAGGGCGTATGCGTTTTTTCCTGAATATATTCAGGAAAAAACGCATACGCACTTTTTGGCCAACCAAGCAAGCTTGCAAAGGAAATCTGCACTACAGTGAAGTCTCACTTCCCCCCGGTCAAAAGGGCCATCTGAAAAAAGTGTAAAATCCAGAAAGGCAGGACAGGCCATGGAGAACTGGGAGCCTTGTTATGCTGATGGGCGGGATGTATATTGCCAACAACCACTCGGGAGAAGTGTATGGTGTTTCCTGAAACATCTAAAAAACAAAGCAACAGAACCTAGGGCACTTCCACTTATGGTCCTATAGCTTAGGGAAATTAAAATCAAAAAGACACAGCCACCCCAAAGTTTGGAAAGGCTCTGGTTACAAGAACCTCATTTACAGTACAAGTTCAACATCGCAGAAAGTGAAAAATGGAGAAAGAAGTTGTGGTATTTACTTACAAAGCAATATCACTCAGCAATGAAATCTCTGTCATCAGGCCCTTAGCAGCACAATGAGTGGATTCAGGTATGATGATTCTAACTGAAATAAGTCACACAGAAAAAGAAACATCATAAGATATCAGTAATACACGGAATGTAAACTTGGCTACACAGGAACTGAATTACAGAACAGAACAGGGTCTCAAATTTAGAAAACCAACTTATGCTTGCTTAAGGGTAAAGGTGAGTTGGGGTGCTGCATAAAACCAGAGATTGAAATGAGCACAGATAAATTTCCTTAAGCCAAATATGGAATAGACAAGAGCTACTCCTTGCTCAACGAAATGGACTCAACACCGCATATTAAACGCCTAAGAATGTACCTGACTAGTAAGTATCTTAAAACCTAGGGATTGCTATGTCTCCGAAAGAGAATCAAGCATGTGTACAGGGGCATAAACGCAGCAGTGATAGGATTGGAGAGGTTCGGTGGGCAAATGAAGACCCTTTGAAGTCATATTGCATGGTACCCATTCCACGGGTTTCAACTACCCAGGTTTTAGATATTCTTCCTTCAGCTAAAACATGCATGTGGAACCCAGATTATGATCAACCATGTGATCGGGAGACGTGTTCAAATATGTCTCAGTTTTCCTCCCCTGGTACTCGGGTGCAACATTCCAGGCGCTTTACTAACACTCTCCCCACTTGTAGAGTCAGCGCCTTTAACCTCCTGTTTGGCACAGTTTGCAATTTCTGCGGAAGATGAACAGGAATAGCGAGAACCAATGAGAGGCTAGCTGGAGGTGTCTGGACGGGCAAATTTAACTCTCATTTCCCACCAGGAAGAGGAATTAACCAAAGGCTCAGCGTGCCGTACCGGAACCAGATTAGGGCCTGAAGCCATCCTGCGGTGTTGCGGCCAGCTCAAAAGAAAGCGAGTTGAAGAAAGGAGCTCAGGGGCACTGTAATTCACAAACCTGCAGAGTTATAAATGACAGCTATCGTCCAAAAATAGACTGAAGTAAGGCTGCCAAGAGGACTTGAAAGCGGGGCAGAATTGCAGGAAACCGATTTCAGGAGGTAGACTGGAATTGCATTGAAAGCATAGGAAAAGAGGCAGAACGTCCACAATGATGCACTTGGCCAAAAAGGGCGTATGCGTTTTTTCCTGAATATATTCAGGAAAAAACGCATACGCCCTTTTTGGCCAACCAAGCAAGCTTGCAAAGGAAATCTGCACTACAATGAAGTCTCACTTCGCCCCGGTCAAAAGGGCCATCTGAAAAAAGTGTAAAATCCAGAAAGGCAGGACAGGCCATGGAGAACTGGGAGCCTTGTTATGCTGATGGGCGGGATGTAAATTGAAAACAGACACTTGGGAGAAGTGTATGGTGTTTCCTGAAACATCTAAAAAACAAAGCAACAGAGCCTAGGGCACTGCCACTTATGGTCCTATAGCTTAGGGAAATTAAAATCAAAAAGACACAGCCACCCCAAAGTTTGGGACGCCTCTGTTTACAAGAACCTCGTTTACAGTACAAGTTCAACATCGCAGAAAGTGAAAAATGGATAAAGAACTTGTGGTACTTACGTACAATGCAGTATCACTCAGCAATGAAATCTATGTCATCAGGCCCGTAGCAGCATAATGAGTAGATTCAGGTATGATGATTCTAACTGAAATAAGTCACACAGAAAAAGAAACATCATAAGATATCAGTAATACACGGAATGTAAACTTGGCTACACAGGAACTGAATTACAGAACAGAACAGGGTCTCAAATTTAGAAAACCAACTTATGCTTGCTTAAGGGGAAAGGTGAGTTGGGGTGCTGCATAAAACCAGAGATTGAAATGAGCACAGATAAAGTTCCTTAAGCCAAATATGGAATAGACAAGAGCTACTCCTTGCTCAACGAAATGGACTCAACACCGCATATTAAACGCCTAAGAATGTACCTGACTAGTAAGTATCGTAAAACCTATGGATTGCTATGTCTCCAAAAGAGAATCAAGCATGTGTAGAGGGGCATAAACGCAGCAGTGATAGGATTGGAGAGGTTCGGTGAGCAAATGAAGACCCTTTGAAGTCATATTGCATGGTACCCATTACACGGGTCTTAACTCTCCAGGTTTAAGGTATTCTTCCTTCAGCTAAAACATGCATGTGGAACCCAAGTATGATCAACCATGTGATCGGGAGACGTGTTCAAATATGTCTCAGTTTTCGTACCCTGGTACTCGGGTGCAACATTCCAGACACTTTACTAACACTCTCCCTAGTTGGAGAGTCAGTGCCTTTAACCTCCTGTTTGGCCCAGTTTGCAATTTCTGCGGAAGATGAACAGGAATAGCGAGAACCAATGAGAGACTAGCTGGAGGTGTCTGGACGGGCAAATTTAACTCTCATTTCCCACCAGGAAGAGGAAATAACCAAAGGCTCAGTGTGCCGTGCCGGAACCAGATTAGGGCCTGAAGCCATCCTGCGGTGTTGCGGCCAGGTCACAAGAAAGCGAGTTGAAGAAAGGAGCTCAGGGGCACTGTAATTCACAAACCTGCAGAGTTATAAATGACAGCTATCGTCCAAAAATAGACTGAAGTAAGGCTTCCAAGAGGACTTGAAAGCGGGGCAGAATTGCAGGAAACCGATTTCAGGAGGTAGACTGGAATTGCATTGAAAGCATAGGAAAAGAGGCAGAACGTCCACAATGATGCACTTGGCCAAAAAGGGCGTATGCGTTTTTTCAGGAATATATTCAGGAAAAAACGCATACGCCCTTTTTGGCCAACCAAGCAAGCTTGCAAAGGAAATCTGCACTACAATGAAGTCTCACTTCCCCCCGGTCAAAAGGGCCATCTGAAAAAAGTGTAAAATCCAGAAAGGCAGGACAGGCCATGGAGAACTGGGAGCCTTGTTATGCTGATGGGCGGGATGTAAATTGCCAACAACCACTAGGGAGAAGTGTATGGTGTTTCCTGAAACATCTAAAAAACAAAGCAACAGAGCCTAGTGCACTGCCACTTATGGTCCTATAGCTTAGGGAAATTAAAATCAAAAAGACACAGCCACCCCAAAGTTTGGGACGCCTCTGTTTACAAGAACCTCGTTTACAGTACAAGTTCAACATCGCAGAAAGTGAAAAATGGATAAAGAAGTTGTGGTATTTACTTACAAAGCAATATCACTCAGCAATGAAATCTGTGTCATCAGGCCCTTAGCAGCACAATGAGTGGATTCAGGTATGATGATTCTAACTGAAATAAGTCACACAGAAAAAGAAACATCATAAGATATCAGTAATACACGGAATGTAAACTTGGCTACACAGGAACTGAATTACAGAACAGAACAGGGTCTCAAATTTAGAAAACCAACTTATGCTTGCTTAAGGGGAAAGGTGAGTTGGGGTGCTGCATAAAACCAGAGATTGAAATGAGCACAGATAAAGTTCCTTAAGTCAAATATGGAATAGACAAGACCTACTCCTTGCTCAACGAAATGGACTCAACACCCCATATTAAACGCCTAAGAATGTACCTGACTAGTAAGTATCTTAAAACCTATGGATTGCTATGTCTCCGAAAGAGAATCAAGCATGTGTACAGGGGCATAAACGCAGCAGTGATAGGATTGGAGAGGTTCGGTGAGCAAATGAAGACCCTTTGAAGTCATATTGCATGGTACCCATTCCACGGGTTTCAACTACCCAGGTTTAAGGTATTTTTCCTTCAGCTAAAACATGCATGTGGAACCCAGAGTATGATCAACCATGTGATCGGGAGACGTGTTCAAATATGTCTCAGTTTTCATACCCTAGTACTCGGGTGCAACATTCCAGACGCTTTACTAACACTCTCCCGACTTGGAGAGTCAGTCCCTTTAACCTCCTGTTTGGCCCAGTTTGCAATTTCTGCGGAAGATGAACAGGAATAGCGAGAACCAATGAGAGGCTAGCTGGAGGTGTCTGGACGGGCAAATTTAACTCTCATTTCCCACCAGGAAGAGGAAATAACCAAAGGCTCTGCGTGCCGTACCGGAACCAGATTAGGGCCTGAAGCCATCC
Source organism: Delphinus delphis (assembly GCF_949987515.2). Taxonomy (NCBI): domain Eukaryota; kingdom Metazoa; phylum Chordata; class Mammalia; order Artiodactyla; family Delphinidae; genus Delphinus; species Delphinus delphis. The sequence goes on along the minus strand of NW_027192653.1, from coordinate 1,919,964 downwards.
TGCGGTGTTGCGGCCAGGTCACAAGAAAGCGAGTTGAAGAAAGGAGCTCAGGGGCACTGTAATTCACAAACCTGCAGACTTATAAATGACAGCTATCGTCCAAAAATTGACTGAAGTAAGGCTGCCAAGAGGACTTGAAAGCGGGGCAGAATTGCAGGAAACCGATTTCAGGAGGTAGACTGGAATTGCATTGAAAGCATAGGAAAAGAGGCAGAACGTCCACAATGATGCACTTGGCCAAAAAGGGCGTATGCGTTTTTTCCTGAATATATTCAGGAAAAAACGCATACGCCCTTTTTGGCCAACCAAGCAAACTTGCAAAGGAAATCTGCACTACAATGAAGTCTCACTTCCCCCCGGTCAAAAGGGCCATCTGAAAAAAGTGTAAAATCCAGAAAGGCAGTACAGGCCATGGAGAACTGGGAGCCTTGTTATGCTGATGGGCGGGATGTAAATTGCCAACAACCACTCGGGAGAAGTGTATGGTGTTTCCTGAAACATCTAAAAAACAAAGCAACAGAGCCTAGGGCACTGCCACTTATGGTCCTATAGCTTAGGGAAATTAAAATCAAAAAGACACAGCCACCCCAAAGTTTGGAACAGCTCTGTTTACAAGAACCTCGTTTACAGTACAAGTTCAACATCGCAGAAATTGAAAAATGGATAAAGAAGTTGTGGTATTTACTTACAAAGCAATATCACTCACCAATGAAATCTGTGTCATCAGGCCCTTAGCAGCACAATGAGTGGATTCAGGTATGATGATTCTAACTGAAATAAGTCACACAGAAAAAGAAACATCATAAGATATCAGTAATACACGGAATGTAAACTTGGCTACACAGGAACTGAATTACAGAACAGAACAGGGTCTCAAATTTAGAAAACCAACTTATGCTTGCTTAAGAGGAAAGGTGAGTTGGGGTGCTGCATAAAACCAGAGATTGAAATGAGCACAGATAAAGTTCCTTAAGCCAAATATGGAATAGACAAGAGCTACTCCTTGCTCAACGAAATGGACTCAACACCGCATATTAAACGCCTAAGAATGTACCTGACTAGTAAGTATCTTAAAACCTACAGATTGCTATGTCTCCGAAAGAGAATCAAGCATGTGTACAGGGGCATGAACGCAGCAGTGATAGGATTGGAGAGGTTCGGTGAGCAAATGAAGACCCTTTGAAGTCATATTTCATGGTACCCATTCCACGGGTTTCAACTACCCAGGTTTTAGGTATTCTTCCTTCAGCTAAAACATGCATGTGGAACCCAGAGTATGATCAACCATGTGATCGGGAGACGTGTTCAAATGTGTCTCAGTTTTCCTCCCCTGGTACTCGGGTGCAACATTCCAGATGCTTTACTAACACTCTCCCTAGTTGGAGAGTCAGTGCCTTTAACCTCCTGTTTGCCCCAGTTTGCAATTTCTGCGGAAGATGAACAGGAATAGCGAGAACCAATGAGAGACTACCCGGAGGTGTCTGAACGGGCAAATTTAACTCTCATTTCCCACCAGGAAGAGGAATTAACCAAAGGCTCAGCGTGCCTTGTCGGAACCACATTAGGGCCTGAAGACATCCTGCGGTGTTGCGGCCAGGTCACAAGAAAGCGAGTTGAAGAAAGGAGCTCAGGGGCACTGTAATTCACAAACCTGCAGAGTTATAAATGACAGCTATCGTCCAAAAATATACTGAAGTAAGGCTGCCAAGAGGACTTGAAAGCGGGGCAGAATTGCAGGAAACCGATTTCAGGAGGTAGACTGGAATTGCATTGAAAGCATAGGAAAAGAGGCAGAACGTCCGCAGTGATGCACTTGGCCAAAAAGGGCGTATGCGTTTTTTCCTGAATATATTCAGGAAAAAACGCATACGCCCTTTTTGGCCAACCAAGCAAGCTTGCAAAGGAAATCTGCACTACAATGAAGTCTCACTTTCCCCTGGTCAAAAGGGCCATCAGAATAAAGTGTAAAATCCAGAAAGGCAGGACAGGCCATGGAGAACTGTGAGCCTTGTTATGCTGATGGGCGGGATGTAAATTGCCAACAGACACTCGGGAGAAGTGTATGGTGTTTCCTGAAACATCTAAAAAACAAAGCAACAGAGCCTAGGGCACTGCCACTTATGGTCCTATAGCTTAGGGAAATTAAAATAAAAAAGACACAGCCACCCCAAAGTTTGGGACGCCTCTGTTTACAAGAACCTCGTTTACAGTACAAGTTCAACATCGCAGAAAGTGAAAAATGGATAAAGAACTTGTGGTACTTACGTACAATGCAGTATCACTCAGCAATGAAATCTATGTCATCAGGCCCGCAGCAGCATAATGAGTGGATTCAGGTACGATCATTCTAACTGAAATAAGTCACACAGAAATAGAAACATCTTAAGATATCACTAATACACGGAATGTAAACTTGGCTACACAGGAACTGCATTCCAAAACAGAACAGGGTCTCAAATTTAGAAAACCAACTTATGCTTGCTTAAGGGGAAAGGTGAGTTGGGGTGCTGCATAAAACCAGAGATTGAAATGAGCACAGATAAAGTTCCTTAAGCCAAATATGGAATAGACAAGAGCTACTCCTTGCTCAACGAAATGGACTCAACACCGCATATTAAACGCCTAAGAATGTACCTGACTAGTAAGTATCGTAAAACCTATGGATTGCTATGTCTCCAAAAGAGAATCAAGCATGTGTAGAGGGGCATAAACGCAGCAGTGATAGGATTGGAGAGGTTCGGTGAGCAAATGAAGACCCTTTGAAGTCATATTGCATGGTACCCATTACACGGGTCTTAACTCTCCAGGTTTAAGGTATTCTTCCTTCAGCTAAAACATGCATGTGGAACCCAAGTATGATCAACCATGTGATCGGGAGATGTGTTCAAATATGTCTCAGTTTTCGTACCCTGGTACTCGGGTGCAACATTCCAGACACTTTACTAACACTCTCCCTAGTTGGAGAGTCAGTGCCTTTAACCTCCTGTTTGGCCCAGTTTGCAATTTCTGCGGAAGATGAACAGGAATAGCGAGAACCAATGAGAGACTAGCTGGAGGTGTCTGGACGGGCAAATTTAACTCTCATTTCCCACCAGGAAGAGGAAATAACCAAAGGCTCTGCGTGCCGTACCGGAACCAGATTAGGGCCTGAAGCCATCCTGCGGTGTTGCGGCCAGGTCACAAGAAAGCGAGTTGAAGAAAGGAGCTCAGGGACACTGTAATTCACAAAACTGCAGAGTTATAAATGACAGCTATCGTCCAAAAATAGACTGAAGTAAGGCTGCCAAGAGGACTTGAAAGCGGGGCAGAATTGCAGGAAACCGATTTCAGGAGGTAGACTGGAATTGCATTGAAAGCATAGGAAAAGAGGCAGAACGTCCACAATGATGCACTTGGCCAAAAAGGGCGTATGCGTTTTTTCCTGAATATATTCAGGAAAAAACGCATACGCCCTTTTTGGCCAACCATGCAAGGTTGCAAAGGAAATCTGCACTACAATGAAGTCTCACTTCCCCCCGGTCAAAAGGGCCATCTGAAAAAAGTGTAAAATCCAGAAAGGCAGGACAGGCCATGGAGAACTGGGAGCCTTGTTATGCTGATGGGCGGGATGTAAATTGCCAACAACCACTCGGGAGAAGTGTATGGTGTTTCCTGAAACATCTAAAAAACAAAGCAACAGAGCCTAGGGCACTTCCACTTATGGTCCTATAGCGTAGGGAAATTAAAACCAAAAAGACACAGCCACCTAAATGTTTGGGACGCCTCTGTTTACAAGAACCTCGTTTACCATACAAGTTCAATATCACAGAAAGTGAAAAATGGATAAAGAACTTGTGGTACTTACGTACAATGCAGTATCACTCAGCAATGAAATCTATGTCATCAGGCCCGCAGCAGCATAATGAGTGGATTCAGGTACGATCATTCTAACTGAAATAAGTCACACAGAAATAGAAACATCTTAAGATATCACTAATACACGGAATGTAAACTTGGCTACACAGGAACTGCATTCCAAAACAGAACAGGGTCTCAAATTTAGAAAACCAACTCATGCTTGCTTAAGGGGAAAGGTGAGTTGGGGTGCTGCATAAAAGCAGAGATTGAAATGAGCACAGATAAAGTTCCTTAAGCCAAATATGGAATAGACAAGAGCTACTCCTTGCTCAACGAAATGGACTCAACACCGCATATTAAACGCCTAAGAATGTACCTGACTAGTAAGTATCTTAAAACCTATGGATTCCTATGTCTCTGAAAGAGAATCAAGCATGTGTACTGGGGCATAAACGCAGCAGTGATAGAATTGGAGAGGTTCGGTGAGCAAATGAAGACCCTTTGAAGTCATATTGCATGGTACCCATTCCACGGGTTTCAACTACCCAGGTTTAAGGTATTCTGCCTTCAGCTAAAACATGCATGTGGAACCTAGAGTATGATCAACCATGTGATCGGGAGACGTGTTCAAATATGTCTCAGTTTTCGTACCCTGGTACTCGGGTGCAACATTCCAGACGCTTTACTAACACTCTCCCGACTTGGAGAGTCAGCGCCTTTAACCTCCTGTTTGGCCCAGTTTGCAATTTCTGCGGAAGATGAACAGGAATAGCGAGAACCAATGAGAGGCTAGCTGGAGGTGTCTGAACGGGCAAATTTAACTCTCATTTCCCACCAGGAAGAGGAAATAACCAAAGGCTCAGCGTGCCGTGCCGGAACCAGATTAGGGCCTGAAGCCATCCTGCGGTGTTGCGGCCAGGTCACAAGAAAGCGAGTTGAAGAAAGGAGCTCAGGGGCACTGTAATTCACAAACCTGCAGAGTTATAAATGACAGCTATCGTCCAAAAATAGACTGAAGTAAGGCTGCCAAGAGGACTTGAAAGCGGGGCAGAATTGCAGGAAACCGATTTCAGGAGGTAGACTGGAATTGCATTGAAAGCATAGGAAAAGAGGCAGAACGTCCACAATGATGCACTTGGCCAAAAAGGGCGTATGCGTTTTTTCCTGAATATATTCAGGAAAAAACGCATACGCCCTTTTTGGCCAACCAAGCAAGCTTGCAAAGGAAATCTGCACTACAATGAAGTCTCACTTCCCCCCGGTCAAAAGGGCCATCTGAAAAAAGTGTAAAATCCAGAAAGGCAGGACAGGCCATGGAGAACTGGGAGCCTTGTTATGCTGATGGGCGAGATGTAAATTGCCAACAACCACTCGGGAGAAGTGTATGGTGTTTCCTGAAACATCTAAAAAACAAAGCAACAGAACCTAGGGCACTTTCACTTATGGTCCTATAGCTTAGGGAAATTAAAATCAAAAAGACACAGCCACCCCAAAGTTTGGAACGGCTCTGTTTACAAGAACCTCGTTTACAGTACAAGTTCAACATCGCAGAAAGTGAAAAATGGATAAAGAAGTTGTGGTATTTACTTACAAAGCAATATCACTCAGCAATGAAATCTGTGTCATCAGGCCCTTAGCAGCACAATGAGTGGATTCAGGTATGATGATTCTAACTGAAATAAGTCACACAGAAAAAGAAACATCATAAGATATCAGTAATACACGGAATGTAAACTTGGCTACACAGGAACTGAATTACAGAACAGAACAGGGTCTCAAATTTAGAAAACCAACTTATGCTTGCTTAAGAGGAAAGGTGAGTTGGGGTGCTGCATAAAACCAGAGATTGAAATGAGCACAGATAAAGTTCCTTAAGCCAAATATGGAATAGACAAGAGCTACTCCTTGCTCAACGAAATGGACTCAACACCGCATATTAAACGCCTAAGAATGTACCTGACTAGTAAGTATCTTAAAACCTATAGATTGCTATGTCTCCGAAAGAGAATCAAGCATGTGTACAGGGGCATAAACGCAGCAGTGATAGGATTGGAGAGGTTCGGTGAGCAAATGAAGACCCTTTGAAGTCATATTTCATGGTACCCATTCCACGGGTTTCAACTACCCAGGTTTTAGGTATTCTTCCTTCAGCTAAAACATGCATGTGGAACCCAGAGTATGATCAACCATGTGATCGGGAGACGTGTTTAAATGTGTCTCAGTTTTCCTCCCCTGGTACTCGGGTGCAACATTCCAGATGCTTTACTAACACTCTCCCTAGTTGGAGAGTCAGTGCCTTTAACCTCCTGTTTGCCCCAGTTTGCAATTTCTGCGGAAGATGAACAGGAATAGCGAGAACCAATGAGAGACTACCTGGAGGTGTCTGAACGGGCAAATTTAACTCTCATTTCCCACCAGGAAGAGGAATTAACCAAAGGCTCAGCGTGCCTTGTCGGAACCACATTAGGGCCTGAAGACATCCTGCGGTGTTGCGGCCAGGTCACAAGAAAGCGAGTTGAAGAAAGGAGCTCAGGGGCACTGTAATTCACAAACCTGCAGAGTTATAAATGACAGCTATCGTCCAAAACTATACTGAAGTAAGGCTGCCAAGAGGACTTGAAAGCGGGGCAGAATTGCAGGAAACCGATTTCAGGAGGTAGACTGGAATTGCATTGAAAGCATAGGAAAAGAGGCAGAACGTCCACAATGATGCACTTGGCCAAAAAGGGCGTATGCGTTTTTTCCTGAATATATTCAGGAAAAAACGCATACGCCCTTTTTGGCCAACCAAGCAAGCTTGCAAAGGAAATCTGCACTACAATGAAGTCTCACTTCCCCCCGGTCAAAAGGGCCATCAGAATAAAGTGTAAAATCCAGAAAGGCAGGACAGGCCATGGAGAACTGGGAGCCTTGTTATGCTGATGGGCGGGATGTAAATTGCCAACAGACACTCGGGAGAAGTGTATGGTGTTTCCTGAAACATCTAAAAAACAAAGCAACAGAGCCTAGGGCACTTCCACTTATGGTCCTATAGCTTAGGGAAATTAAAATCAAAAAGACACAGCCACCCCAAAGTTTGGGACGCCTCTGTTTACAAGAACCTCGTTTACCGTACAACTTCAATATCACGGAAAGTGAAAAATGGATAAAGAACTTGTGGTACTTACGTACAATGCAGTATCACTCAGCAATGAAATCTATGTCATCATGCCCGTAGCAGCACAATGAGTGGATTCAGGTACGATGATTCTAACTGAAATAAGTCACACAGAAAAAGAAACATCATAAGATATCACTAATACACGGAATGTAAACTTGGCTACACAGGAACTGATTTCCAAAACAGAACAGGGTCTCAAATTTAGAAAACCAACTTATGCTTGCTTAAGGGGAAAGGTGAGTTGGGGTGCTGCATAAAACCAGAGATTGAAATGAGCACAGATAAAGTCCCTTAAGCCAAATATGGAATAGACAAGAGCTACTCCTTGCTCAACGAAATGGACTCAACACCCCATATTAAACGCCTAATAATGTACCTGACTAGTAAGTATCTTAAAACCTATGGATTGCTATGTCTCCAAAAGAGAATCAAGCGTGTGTACAGGGGCATAAACGCAGCAGTGATAGGATTGGAGAGGTTCGGTGAGCAAATGAAGACCCTTTGAAGTCATATTGCATGGTACCCATTACACGGGTCTCAACTCTCCAGGTTTAAGGTATTCTTCCTTCAGCTAAAACATGCATGTGGAACCCAGAGTACGATCAACCGTGTGAACGGGAGACGTGTTCAAATATGTCTCAGTTTTCCTCCCCTGGTACTCGGGTGCAACATTCCAGATGCTTTACTAACACTCTCCCTAGTTGGAGAGTCAGTGCCTTTAACCTCCTGTTTGCCCCAGTTTGCAATTTCTGCGGAAGATGGACAGGAATAGCGAGAACCAATGAGAGACTACCTGGAGGTGTCTGAACGGGCAAATTTAACTCTCATTTCCCACCAGGAAGAGGAATTAACCAAAGGCTCAGCATGCCATGCCGGAACCACATTAGGGCCTGAAGACATCCTGCGGTGTTGCGGCCAGGTCACAAGAAAGCGAGTTGAAGAAAGGAGCTCAGGGGCACTGTAATTCACAAACCTGCAGAGTTATAAATGACAGCTATCGTCCAAAAATAGACTGAAGTAAGGCTGCCAAGAGGACTTGAAAGCGGGGCAGAATTGCAGGAAACCGATTTCAGGAGGTAGACTGGAATTGCATTGAAAGCATAGGAAAAGAGGCAGAACGTCCACAGTGATGCACTTGGCCAAAAATGGCGTATGCGTTTTTTCCTGAATATATTCAGGAAAAAACGCATACGCCCTTTTTGGCCAACCAAGCAAGCTTGCAAAGGAAATCTGCACTACAATGAAGTCTCACTTCCCCCCGGTCAAAAGGGCCATCAGAATAAAGTGTAAAATCCAGAAAGACAGGACAGGCCATGGAGAACTGGGAGCCTTGTTATGCTGATGGGCGGGATGTAAATTGCCAACAGACACTCGGGAGAAGTGTATGGTGTTTCCTGAAACATCTAAAAAACAAAGCAACAGAGCCTAGGGCACTTCCACTTATGGTCCTATAGCTTAGGGAAATTAAAATCAAAAAGACACAGCCACCCCAAAGTTTGGGACGCCTCTGTTTACAAGAACCTCGTTTACCGTACAACTTCAATATCACAGAAAGTGAAAAATGGATAAAGAACCTGTGGTACTTACGTACAATGCAGTATCACTCAGCAATGAAATCTATGTCATCAGGCCCATAGCAGCATAAGGAGTGGATTCAGGTACGATGATTCTAACTGAAATAAGTCACACAGAAAAAGAAACATCATAAGATATCACTAATACACGGAATGTAAACTTGGCTACACAGGAACTGAATTCCAAAACAGAACAGGTTCTCAAATTTAGAAAACCAACTTATGCTTGCTTAAGGGGAAAGGTGAGTTGGGGTGCTGCATAAAACCAGAGATTGAAATGAGCACAGATAAAGTTCCTTAAGCCAAATATGGAATAGACAAGAGCTACTCCTTGCTCAACGAAATGGATTCAACACCGCATATTAAACGCCTAAGAATGTACCTGACTAGTAAGTATCTTAAAACCTATGGATTACTATGTCTCCGAAAGAGAATCAAGCATGTGTACAGGGGCATAAACGCAGCAGTGATAGGATTGGAGATGTTCGGTGAGCAAATGAAGACCCTTTGAAGTCATATTGCATGGTACCCATTCCACGGGTTTCAACTACCCAGGTTTTAGGTATTCTTCCTTCAGCTAAAACATGCATGTGGAACCCAGAGTATGATCAACCGTGTGATCGGGAGACGTGTCAAATATGTCTCAGTTTTCCTCCCCTGGTTCTCGGGTGCAACATTCCAGACGCTTTACTAACACTCTCCCCACTTGGAGAGTCAGCGCCTTTAACCTCCTGTTTGACACAGTTTGCAATTTCTGCGGAAGATGAACAGGAATAGCGAGAACCAATGAGAGGCTAGCTGGAGGTGTCTGGACGGGCAAATTTAACTCTCATTTCCCACCAGGAAGAGGAAATAACCAAAGGCTCAGCATGCCGTACCGGAACCAGATTAGGGCCTGAAGCCATCCTGCGGTGTTGCGGCCAGCTCAAAAGAAAGCGAGTTGAAGAAAGGAGCTCAGGGGCACTGTAATTCACAAACCTGCAGAGTTATAAATGACAGCTATCGTCCAAAAATAGACTGAAGTAAGGATGCCAAGAGGACTTGAAAGCGGGGCAGAATTGCAGGAAACCGATTTCAGGAGGTAGACTGGAATTGCATTGAAAGCATAGGAAAAGAGGCAGAACGTCCACAATGATGCACTTGGCCAAAAAGGGCGTATGCGTTTTTTCCTGAATATATTCAGGAAAAAACGCATACGCCCTTTTTGGCCAACCAAGCAAGCTTGCAAAGGAAATCTGCACTACAATGAAGTCTCACTTCCCCCCGGTCAAAAGGGCCATCTGAAAAAAGTGTAAAATCCAGAAAGGCAGGACAGGCCATGGAGAACTGGGAGCCTTGTTATGCTGATGGGCGAGATGTAAATTGCCAACAACCACTCGGGAGAAGTGTATGGTGTTTCCTGAAACATCTAAAAAACAAAGCAACAGAACCTAGGGCACTTTCACTTATGGTCCTATAGCTTAGGGAAATTAAAATCAAAAAGACACAGCCACCCCAAAGTTTGGAACAGCTCTGTTTACAAGAACCTCGTTTACAGTACAAGTTCAACATCGCAGAAAGTGAAAAATGGATAAAGAAGTTGTGGTATTTACTTACAAAGCAATATCACTCAGCAATGAAATCTGTGTCATCAGGCCCTTAGCAGCACAATGAGTGGATTCAGGTATGATGATTCTAACTGAAATAAGTCACACAGAAAAAGAAACATCATAAGATATCAGTAATACACGGAATGTAAACTTGGCTACACAGGAACTGAATTACAGAACAGAACAGGGTCTCAAATTTAGAAAACCAACTTATGCTTGCTTAAGAGGAAAGGTGAGTTGGGGTGCTGCATAAAACCAGAGATTGAAATGAGCACAGATAAAGTTCCTTAAGCCAAATATGGAATAGACAAGAGCTACTCCTTGCTCAACGAAATGGACTCAACACCGCATATTAAACGCCTAAGAATGTACCTGACTAGTAAGTATCTTAAAACCTATAGATTGCTATGTCTCCGAAAGAGAATCAAGCATGTGTACAGGGGCATGAACGCAGCAGTGATAGGATTGGAGAGGTTCGGTGAGCAAATGAAGACCCTTTGAAGTCATATTTCATGGTACCCATTCCACGGGTTTCAACTACCCAGGTTTTAGGTATTCTTCCTTCAGCTAAAACATGCATGTGGAACCCAGAGTATGATCAACCATGTGATCGGGAGACGTGTTCAAATATGTCTCAGTTTTCATACCCTGGTACTCGGGTGCAACATTCCAGATGCTTTACTAACACTCTCCCTAGTTGGAGAGTCAGTGCCTTTAACCTCCTGTTTGCCCCAGTTTGCAATTTCTGCGGAAGATGAACAGGAATAGCGAGAACCAATGAGAGACTACCTGGAGGTGTCTGAACGGGCAAATTTAACTCTCATTTCCCACCAGGAAGAGGAATTAACCAAAGGCTCAGCGTGCCTTGTCGGAACCACATTAGGGCCTGAAGACATCCTGCGGTGTTGCGGCCAGGTCACAAGAAAGCGAGTTGAAGAAAGGAGCTCAGGGGCACTGTAATTCACAAACCTGCAGAGTTATAAATGACAGCTATCGTCCAAAACTATACTGAAGTAAGGCTGCCAAGAGGACTTGAAAGCGGGGCAGAATTGCAGGAAACCGATTTCAGGAGGTAGACTGGAATTGCATTGAAAGCATAGGAAAAGAGGCAGAACGTCCACAATGATGCACTTGGCCAAAAAGGGCGTATGCGTTTTTTCCTGAATATATTCAGGAAAAAACGCATACGCCCTTTTTGGCCAACCAAGCAAGCTTGCAAAGGAAATCTGCACTACAATGAAGTCTCACTTCCCCCCGGTCAAAAGGGCCATCAGAATAAAGTGTAAAATCCAGAAAGGCAGGACAGGCCATGGAGAACTGGGAGCCTTGTTATGCTGATGGGCGGGATGTAAATTGCCAACAACCACTCGGGAGAAGTGTATGGTGTTTCCTGAAACATCTAAAAAACAAAGCAACAGAGCCTAGGGCACTTCCACTTATGGTCCTATAGCTTAGGGAAATTAAAATCAAAAAGACACAGCCACCCCAAAGTTTGGGACGCCTCTATTTACAAGAACCTCGTTTACCGTACAACTTCAATATCACAGAAAGTGAAAAATGGATAAAGAACCTGTGGTACTTACGTACAATGCAGTATCACTCAGCAATGAAATCTATGTCATCAGGCCCATAGCAGCATAATGAGTGGATTCAGGTACGATGATTCTAACTGAAATAAGTCACACAGAAAAAGAAACATCATAAGATATCACTAATACACGGAATGTAAACTTGGCTACACAGGAACTGAATTCCAAAACAGAACAGGGTCTCAAATTTAGAAAACCAACTTATGCTTGCTTAAATGGAAAGGTGAGTTGGGGTGCTGCATAAAACCAGAGATTCAAATGAGCACAGATAAAGTTCCTTAAGCCAAATATGGAATAGACAAGAGCTACTCCTTGCTCAACGAAATGGACTCAACACCCTATATTAAACGCCTAATAATGTACCTGACTAGTAAGTATCTTAAAACCTATGGATTGCTATGTCTCCAAAAGAGAATCAAGCGTGTGTACAGGGGCATAAACGCAGCAGTGATAGGATTGGAGAGGTTCGGTGAGCAAATGAAGACCCTTTGAAGTCATATTGCATGGTACCCATTACACGGGTCTCAACTCTCCAGGTTTAAGGTATTCTTCCTTCAGCTAAAACATGCATGTGGAACCCAGAGTACGATCAACCGTGTGAACGGGAGACATGTTCAAATATGTCTCAGTTTTCCTCCCCTGGTACTCGGGTGCAACATTCCAGATGCTTTACTAACACTCTCCCTAGTTGGAGAGTCAGTGCCTTTAACCTCCTGTTTGCCCCAGTTTGCAATTTCTGCGGAAGATGAACAGGAATAGCGAGAACCAATGAGAGACTACCTGGAGGTGTCTGAACGGGCAAATTTAACTCTCATTTCCCACCAGGAAGAGGAATTAACCAAAGGCCCAGCGTGCCATGCCGGAACCACATTAGGGCCTGAAGACATCCTGCGGTGTTGCGGCCAGGTCACAAGAAAGCGAGTTGAAGAAAGGAGCTCAGGGGCACTGTAATTCACAAACCTGCAGAGTTATAAATGACAGCTATCGTCCAAAAATAGACTGAAGTAAGGCTGCCAAGAGGACTTGAAAGTGGGGCAGAATTGCAGGAAACCGATTTCAGGAGGTAGACTGGAATTGCATTGAAAGCATAGGAAAAGAGGCAGAACGTCCACAATGATGCACTTGGCCAAAAAGGGCGTATGCGTTTTTTCCTGAATATATTCAGGAAAAAACGCATACGCCCTTTTTGGCCAACCAAGCAAGCTTGCAAAGGAAATCCGCACTACAATGAAGTCTCACTTCCCCCCGGTCAAAAGGGCCATCAGAATAAAGTGTAAAATCCAGAAAGGCAGGACAGGCCATGGAGAACTGGGAGCCTTGTTATGCTGATGGGCGGGATGTAAATTGCCAACAGACACTTGGGAGAAGTGTATGGTGTTTCCTGAAACATCTAAAAAACAAAGCAACAGAGCCTAGGGCACTTCCACTTATGGTCCTATAGCTTAGGGAAATTAAAATCAAAAAGACACAGCCACCCCAAAGTTTGGGACGCCTCTGTTTACAAGAACCTCGTTTACCGTACAAGTTCAATATCACAGAAAGTGAAAAATGGATAAAGAACCTGTGGTACTTACGTACAATGCAGTATCACTCAGCAATGAAATCTATGTCATCAGGCCCATAGCAGCATAATGAGTGGATTCAGGTATGATGATTCTAACTGAAATAAGTCACACAGAAAAAGAAACATCATAAGATATCAGTAATACACGGAATGTAAACTTGGCTACACAGGAACTGAATTACAGAACAGAACAGGTTCTCAAATTTAGAAAACCAACTTATGCTTGCTTAAGGGGAAAGGTGAGTTGGGGTGCTGCATAAAACCAGAGATTGAAATGAGCACAGATAAAGTTCCTTAAGCCAAATATGGAATAGACAAGAGCTACTCCTTGCTCAACGAAATGGACTCAACACCGCATATTAAACGCCTAAGAATGTACCTGACTAGTAAGTAGCTTAAAACCTATGGATTACTATGTCTCCGAAAGAGAATCAAGCATGTGTACAGGGGCATAAACGCAGCAGTGATAGGATTGGAGATGTTCGGTGAGCAAATGAAGACCCTTTGAAGTCATATTGCATGGTACCCATTCCACGGGTTTCAACTACCCAGGTTTTAGGTATTCTTCCTTCAGCTAAAACATGCATGTGGAACCCAGAGTATGATCAACCATGTGATCGGGAGACGTGTCAAATATGTCTCAGTTTTCCTCCCCTGGTTCCCGGGTGCAACATTCCAGACGCTTTACTAACACTCTCCCCACTTGGAGAGTCAGCGCCTTTAACCTCCTGTTTGGCACAGTTTTCAATTTCTGCGGAAGGTGAACAGAAATAGCGAGAACCAATGAGAGGCTAGCTGGAGGTGTCTGGACGGGCAAATTTAACTCTCATTTCCCACCAGGAAGAGGAAATAACCAAAGGCTCAACGTGCCGTACCGGAACCAGATTAGGGCCTGAAGCCATCCTGCGCTGTTGCGGCCAGCTCAAAAGAAAGCGAGTTGAAGAAAGGAGCTCAGGGGCACTGTAATTCACAAACCTGCAGAGTTATAAATGACAGCTATCGTCCAAAAATAGACTGAAGTAAGGCTGCCAAGAGGACTTGAAAGCGGGGCAGAATTGCAGGAAACCGATTTCAGGAGGTAGACTGGAATTGCATTGAAAGCATAGGAAAAGGGGCAGAATGTCCACAGTGATGCACTTGGCCAAAAAGGGCGTATGCGTTTTTTCCTGAATATATTCAGGAAAAAACGCATACGCCCTTTTTGGCCAACCAAGCAAGCTTGCAAAGGAAATCTGCACTACAATGAAGTCTCACTTCCCCCCGGTCAAAAGGGCCATCTGAAAAAAGTGTAAAATCCAGAAAGGCAGGACAGGCCATGGAAAACTGGGAGCCTTGTTATGCTGATGGGCGGGATGTAAATTGCCAACAACCACTCGGGAGAAGTGTATGGTGTTTCCTGAAACATCTAAAAAACAAAGCAACAGAACCTAGGGCACTTCCACATATGGTCCTATAGCTTAGGGGATTTAAAATCAAAAAGACACAGCCACCCCAAAGTTTGGGACGCCTCCGTTTACAAGAACCTCTTTTATCGTACAAGTTCAATATCACAGAAAGTGAAAAATGGATAAAGAACTTGTGGTACTTACGTACAATGCAGTATCACTCAGCAATGAAATCTATGTCATCAGGCCCATAGCAGCATAATGAGTAGATTCAGGTACGATGATTCTAACTGAAATAACTCACACAGAAAAAGAAACATCATAAGATATCACTAATACACGGAATGCAAACTTGGCTACACAGGAACTGCATTCCAAAACAGAACAGGGTCTCAAATTTAGAAAACCAACTTATGCTTGCTTAAGGGTAAAGGTGAGTTGGGGTGCTGCATAAAACCAGAGATTGAAATGAGCACAGATAAAGTTCCTTAAGCCAAATATGGAATAGACAAGAGCTACTCCTTGCTCAACGAAATGGACTCAACACCGCATATTAAAAGCCTAAGAATGTACCTGACTAGTAAGTATCTTAAAACCTATGGATTGCTATGTCTCCGAAAGAGAATCAAGCATGTGTACAGGGGCATAAACGCAGCAGTGATAGGATTGGAGAGGTTCGGTGAGCAAATGAAGACCCTTTGAAGTCATATTGCATGGTACCCATTACACGGGTCTTAACTCTCCAGGTTTAAGGTATTCTTCCTTCAGCTAAAACATGCATGTGGAACCCAAGTATGATGAACCATGTGAACGGGAGACGTGTTCAAATATGTCTCAGTTTTCGTACCCTGGTACTCGGGTGCAACATTCCAGACGCTTTACTAACACTCTCCCCACTTGGAGAGTCAGCGCCTTTAACCTCCTGTTTGGCCCAGTTTGCAATTTCTGCGGAAGATGAACAGGAATAGCGAGAACCAATGAGAGACTAGCTGGAGGTGTCTGGACGGGCAAATTTAACTCTCATTTCCCACCAGGAAGAGGAAATAACCAAAGGCTCAGCGTGCCGTGCCGGAACCAGATTAGGGCCTGAAGCCATACTGCGGTGTTGCGGCCAGCTCAAAAGAAAGCGAGTTGAAGAAAGGAGCTCAGGGGCACTGTAATTCACAAACCTGCAGAGTTATAAATGACAGCTATCGTCCAAAAATAGACTGAAGTAAGGCTGCCAAGAGGACTTGAAAGCGGGGCAGAATTGCAGGAAACCGATTTCAGGAGGTAGACTGGAATTGCATTGAAAGCATAGGAAAAGAGGCAGAACGTCCACAATGATGCACTTGGCCAAAAAGGGCGTATGCGTTTTTTCCTGAATATATTCAGGAAAAAACGCATACGCCCTTTTTGGCCAACCAAGCAAGCTTGCAAAGGAAATCTGCACTACAATGAAGTCTCACTTCCCCCCGGTCAAAAGGGCCATCTGAAAAAAGTGTAAAATCCAGAAAGGCAGGACAGGCCATGGAGAACTGGGAGCCTTGTTATGCTGATGGGCGGGATGTAAATTGCCAACAACCACTTGGGAGAAGTGTATGGTGTTTCCTGAAACATCTAAAAAACAAAGCAACAGAACCTAGGGCACTTCCACTTATGGTCCTATAGCTTAGGGAAATTAAAATCAAAAAGACACAGCCACCCCAAAGTTTGGAACGGCTCTGTTTACAAGAACCTCGTTTACAGTACAAGTTCAACATCGCAGAAAGTGAAAAATGGATAAAGAAGTTGTGGTATTTACTTACACAGCAATATCACTCAGCAATGAAATCTGTGTCATCAGGCCCTTAGCAGCACAATGAGTGGATTCAGGTATGATGATTCTAACTGAAATAAGTCACACAGAAAAAGAAACATCATAAGATATCAGTAATACACGGAATGTAAACTTGGCTACACAGGAACTGAATTACAGAACAGAACAGGGTCTCAAATTTAGAAAACCAACTTATGCTTGCTTAAAGGTAAAGGTGAGTTGGGGTGCTGCATAAAACCAGAGATTGAAATGAGCACAGATAAAGTTCCTTAAGCCAAATATGGAATAGACAAGAGCTACTCCTTGCTCAACGAAATGGACTCAACACCGCATATTAAACGCCTAAGAATGTACCTGACTAGTAAGTATCTTAAAACCTATGGATTGCTATGTCTCCGAAAGAGAATCAAGCATGTGTACAGGGACATAAACGCAGCAGTGATAGGATTGGAGAGGTTCGTGAGCAAATGAAGACCCTTTGAAGTCATATTGCATGGTACCCATTCCACGGGTTTCAACTACCCAGGTTTAAGGTATTCTTCCTTCAGCTACAACATGCATGTGGAACCTAGAGTATGATCAACCATGTGATCGGGAGACGTGTTCAAATATGTCTCAGTTTTCGTACCCTGGTACTCGGGTGCAACATTCCAGACGCTTTACTAACACTCTCCCCACTTGGAGAGTCAGCGCCTTTAACCTCCTGTTTGGCCCAGTTTGCAATTTCTGTGGAAGATGAACAGGAATAGCGAGAACCAATGAAAGACTAGCTGGAGGTGTCTGGATGGGCAAATTTAACTCTCATTTCCCACCAGGAAGAGGAATTAACCAAAGGCTCAGCGTGCCGTGCCAGAACCAGATTAAGGCCTGAAGACATCCTGCGGTGTTGCGGCCAGGTCACAAGAAAGAGAGTTGAAGAAAGGAGCTCAGGGGCACTGTAATTCACAAACCTGCAGAGTTATAAATGACAGCTATCGTCCAAAAATAGACTGAAGTAAGGCTGCCAAGAGGACTTGAAAGCGGGGCAGAATTGCAGGAAACCGATTTCAGGAGGTAGACTGGAATTGCATTGAAAGCATAGGAAAAGAGGCAGAACGTCCACAATGATGCACTTGGCCAAAAAGGGCGTATGCGTTTTTTCCTGAATATATTCAGGAAAAAACGCATACGCCCTTTTTGGCCAACCAGGCAAACTTGCAAAGGAAATCTGCACTACAATGAAGTCTCACTTCTCCCCGGTCAAAAGGGCCATCTGAAAAAAGTGTAAAATCCAGAAAGGCAGGACAGGCCATGGAGAACTGGGAGCCTTGTTATGCTGATGGGCGGGATGTAAATTGCCAACAGACACTCAGGAGAAGTGTATGGTGTTTCCTGAAACATCTAAAAAACAAAGCAACAGAGCCTAGGGCACTTCCACTTATGGTCCTATAGCTTAGGGAAATTAAAATCAAAAAGACACAGCCACCCCAAAGTTTGGGACGGCTCTGTGTACAAGAACCTCGTTTACAGTACAAGTTCAACATCGCAGAAAGTGAAAAATGGATAAAGAAGTTGTGGTATTTACTTACAAAGCAATATCACTCAGCAATGAAATCTGTGTCATCAGGCCCTTAGCAGCACAATGAATGGATTCAGGTATGATGATTCTAACTGAAATAAGTCACACAGAAAAAGAAACATCATAAGATATCAGTAATACACGGAATGGAAACTTGGCTACACAGGAACTGAATTACAGAACAGAACAGGGTCTCAAATTTAGAAAACCAACTTATGCTTGCTTAAGGGGAAAGGTGAGTTGGGGTGCTGCATAAAACCAGAGATTGAAATGAGCACAGATAAAGTTCCTTAAGCCAAATATGGAATAGACAAGAGCTACTCCTTGCTCAACGAAATGGACTCAACACCGCATATTAAACGCCTAAGAATGTATCTGACTAGTAAGTATCTTAAAACCTATGGATTGCTATGTCTCCGAAAGAGAATCAAGCATGTGTACAGGGGCATAAACGCAGCAGTGATAGGATTGGAGAGGTTCGTGAGCAAATGAAGACCCTTTGAAGTCATATTGCATGGTACCCATTCCACGGGTTTCAACTACCCAGGTTTAAGGTATTCTTCCTTCAGCTAAAACATGCATGTGGAACCTAGAGTATGATCAACCATGTGATCGGGAGACGTGCTCAAATATGTCTCAGTTTTCGTACCCTGGTACTCGGGTGCAACATTCCAGACGCTTTACTAACACTCTCCCGACTTGGAGAGTCAGCGCCTTTAACCTCCTGTTTGGCCCAGTTTGCAATTTCTGTGGAAGATGAACAGGAATAGCGAGAACCAATGAGAGGCTAGCTGGAGGTGTCTGGACGGGCAAATTTAACTCTCATTTCCCACCAGGAAGAGGAATTAACCAAAGGCTCAGCGTGCCGTGCCAGAAACAGATTAGGGCCTGAAGCCATCATGCGGTGCTGCGGCCAGGTCACAAGAAAGCGAGTTGAAGAAAGGAGCTCAGGGGCACTGTAATTCACAAACCTGCAGAGTTATAAATGACAGCTATCGTCCAAAAATAGACTGAAGTAAGGCTGCCAAGAGGACTTGAAAGCAGGGCAGAATTGCAGGAAACCGATTTCAGGAGGTAGACTGGAATTGCATTGAAAGCATAGGAAAAGAGGCAGAACGTCCACAATGATGCACTTGGCCAAAAAGGGCGTATGCGTTTTTTCCTGAATATATTCAGGAAAAAACGCATACGCCCTTTTTGGCCAACCAAGCAAGCTTGCAAAGGAAATCTGCACTACAATGAAGTCTCACTTCCCCCCGGTCAAAAGGGCCATCTGAAAAAAGTGTAAAATCCAGAAAGGCAAGACAGGCCATGGAGAACTGGGAGCCTTGTTATGCTGATGGGCGGGATGTAAATTGCCAACAGACACTCGGGAGAAGTGTATGGTGTTTCCTGAAACATCTAAAAAACAAAGCAACAGAGCCTAGGGCACTGCCACTTATAGTCCTATAGCTTAGGGAAATTAAAATCAAAAAGACACAGCCACCCCAAAGTTTGGGACGCCTCTGTTTACAAGAACCTCGTTTACAGTACAAGTTCAACATCGCAGAAAGTGAAAAATGGATAAAGAAGATGTGGTATTTACTTACAAAGCAATATCACTCAACAATGAAATCTATGTCATCAGGCTTTTAGCAGCACAATGAGTGGATTCAGGTATGATGATTCTACCTGAAATAAGTCACACAGAAAAAGAAACATCATAAGATATCAGTAATACACAGAATGTAAACTTGGCTACACAGGAACTGAATTACAGAACAGAACAGGGTCTCAAATTTAGAAAACCAACTTATGCTTGCTTAAGGGTAAAGGTGAGTTGGGGTGCTGCATAAAACCAGAGATTGAAATGAGCACAGATAAAGTTCCTTAAGCCAAATATGGAATAGACAAGAGCTACTCCTTGCTCAACGAAATGGACTCAACACCGCATATTAAACGCCTAAGAATGTACCTGACTAGTAAGTATCTTAAAACCTATGGATTGCTATGTCTCCGAAAGAGAATCAAGCATGTGTACAGGGGCATAAACGCAGCAGTGATAGGATTGGAGAGGTTCGGTGAGCAAATGAAGACCCTTTGAAGTCATATTGCATGGTACCCATTTCACGGGTTTCAACTACCCAGGTTTTAGGTATTCTTCCTTCAGCTAAAACATGCATGTGGAACCCAGAGTATGATCAACCATGTGATCGGGAGACGTGTTCAAATATGTCTCAGTTTTCCTCCCCTGGTACTCGGGTGCAACATTCCACACGCTTTACTAACACTCTCCCCACTTGGAGAGTCAGCGCCTTTAACCTCCTGTTTGGCCCAGTTTGCAATTTCTGCGGAAGATGAACAGGAATTGCGAGAACCAATGAAAGGCTAGCTGGAGGTGTCTGGACGGGCAAATTTAACTCTCATTTCCCACCAGGAGGAGGAAATAACCAAAGGCTCGGCGTGCCGTGCCAGAACCAGATTAGGGACTGAAGCCATCCTGCGGTGTTGCGGCCAGCTCAAAAGAAAGCGAGTTGAAGAAAGGAGCTCAGGGGCACTGTAATTCACAAACCTGCAGAGTTATAAATGACAGCTATCGTCCAAAAATAGACTGAAGTAAGGCTGCCAAGAGGACTTGAAAGCGGGGCAGAATTGCAGGAAACCGATTTCAGGAGGTAGACTGAAATTGCATTGAAAGCATAGGAAAAGAGGCAGAACGTCCACAATGATGCACTTGGCCAAAAAGGGTGTATGCGTTTTTTCCTGAATATATTCAGGAAAAAACGCATACGCCCTTTTTGGCCAACCAAGCAAGCTTGCAAAGGAAATCTGCACTACAATGAAGTCTCACTTCCCCCCGGTCAAAAGGGCCATCTGAAAAAAGTGTAAAATCCAGAAAGGCAGGACAGGCCATGGAGAACTGGGAGCCTTTTTATGCTGATGGGCGGGATGTAAATTGCCAAGAGACACTCGGAGAAGTGTATGGTGTTTCCTGAAACATCTAAAAAACAAAGCAACAGAGCCTAGGGCACTTCCACTTATGGTCCTATAGCTTAGGGAAATTAAAATCAAAAAGACACAGCCACCCCAAAGTTTGGGACGCCTCTGTTTACAAGAACCTCGTTTACAGTACAAGTTCAACATCGCAGAAAGTGAAAAATGGATAAAGAAGTTGTGGTATTTACTTACAAAGCAATATCACTCAGCAATGAAATCTATGTCATCAGGCCCTTAGCATCACAATGAGTGGATTCAGGTATGATGATTCTAACTGAAATAAGTCACACAGAAAAAAAAACATCACAAGATATCAGTAATACACGGAATGTAAACTTGGCTACACAGGAACTGAATTCCAAAACAGAACAGGTTCTCAAATTTAGAAAACCAACTTATGCTTGCTTAAGGGGAAAGGTGAGTTGAGGTGCTGCATAAAACCAGAGATTGAAATGAGCACAGATAAAGTTCCTTAAGTCAAATATGGAATAGACAAGAGCTACTCCTTGCTCAACGAAATGGACTCAACACCGCATATTAAACGCCTAAGAATGTACCTGACTAGTAAGTATCGTAAAACCTATGGATTGCTATGTCTCCGAAAGAGAATCAAGCATGTGTACAGGGGCATAAACGCAGCAGTGATAGGATTGGAGAGGTTCGGTGAGCAAATGAAGACCCTTTGAATTCATATTGCATGGTACCCATTACACGGGTCTCAACTCTCCAGGTTTAAGGTATTCTTCCTTCAGCTAAAACATGCATGTGGAACCCAAGTATGATCAACCATGTGAACGGGAGACGTGTTCAAATATGTCTCAGTTTTCCTCCCCTGGTACTCGGGTGCAACATTCCAGATGCTTTACTAACACTCTCCCCACTTGGAGAGTCAGCGCCTTTAACCTCCTGTTTGGCCCAGTTTGCAATTTCTGCGGAAGATGAACAGGAATAGCGAGAACCAATGAGAGGCTAGCTGGAGGTGTCTGGACGGGCAAATTTAACTCTCATTTCCCACCAGGAAGAGGAAATAACCAAAGGCTCAGTGTGCCGTACCGGAACCAGATTAGGGCCTGAAGCCATCCTGCGGTGTTGCGGCCAGCTCAAAAGAAAGCGAGTTGAAGAAAGGAGCTCAGGGGCACTGTAATTCACAAACCTGCAGAGTTATAAATGACAGCTATCGTCCAAAAATATACTGAAGTAAGGCTGCCAAGAGGACTTGAAAGCGGGGCAGAATTGCAGGAAACCGATTTCAGGAGGTAGACTGGAATTGCATTGAAAGCATAGGAAAAGAGGCAGAACGTCCACAATGATGCACTTGGCCAAAAAGGGCATATGCGTTTTTTCCTGAATATATTCAGGAAAAAACGCATATGCCCTTTTTGGCCAACCAAGCAAGCTTGCAAAGGAAATCTGCACTACAATGAAGTCTCACTTCCCCCCGGTCAAAAGGGCCATCTGAAAAAAGTGTAAAATCCAGAAAGGCAGGACAGGCCATGGAGAACTGGGAGCCTTGTTATGCTGATGGGCGGGATGTAAATTGCCAGCAACCACTCGGGAGAAGTGTATGGTGTTTCCTGAAACATCTAAAAAACAAAGCAACAGAACCTAGGGCACTTCCACTTATGGTCCTATAGCTTAGGGAAATTAAAATCAAAAAGACACAGCCACCCCAAAGTTTGGAACGGCTCTGTTTACAAGAACCTCGTTTACAGTACAAGTTCAACATCGCAGAAAGTGAAAAATGGAGAAAGAAGTTGTGGTATTTACTTACAAAGCAATATCACTCAGCAATGAAATCTGTGTCATCAGGCCCTTAGCAGCACAATGAGTGGATTCAGGTATGATGATTCTAACTGAAATAAGTCACACAGAAAAAGAAACATCATAAGATATCAGTAATACACGGAATGTAAACTTGGCTACACAGGAACTGAATTACAGAACAGAACAGGGTCTCAAATTTAGAAAACCAACTTATGCTTGCTTAAGGGTAAAGGTGAGTTGGGGTGCTGCATAAAACCAGAGATTGAAATGAGCACAGATAAAGTTCCTTAAGCCAAATATGGAATAGACAAGAGCTACTCCTTGCTCAACGAAATGGACTCAACACCGCATATTAAACGCCTAAGAATGTACCTGACTAGTAAGTATCTTAAAACCTATGGATTGCTATGTCTCCGAAAGAGAATCAAGCATGTGTACAGGGGCATAAATGCAGCAGTGATAGGATTGGAGAGGTTCGGTGAGCAAATGAAGACCCTTTGAAGTCATATTGCATGGTACCCATTACACGGGTCTTAACTCTGCAGGTTTAAGGTGTTCTTCCTTCAGCTAAAACATGCATGTGGAACCTAAGTATGATCAACCATGTGAACGGGAGACGTGTTCAAATATGTCTCAGTTTTCCTCCCCTGGTACTCGGGTGCAACATTCCAGACGCTTTACTAACACTCTCCCCACTTGGAGAGTCAGGGCCTTTAACCTCCTGTTTGGCCCAGTTTGCAATTTCTGTGGAAGATGAACAGGAATAGCGAGAACCAATGAGAGACTAGCTGGAGGTGTCTGGACGGGCAAATTTTACTCTCATTTCCCACCAGGAAGAGGAAATAACCAAAGGCTCAGCGTGCCGTGCCGGAACCAGATTAGGGCCTGAAGCCATCCTGCGGTGTTGCGGCCAGGTCACAAGAAAGCAAGTTGAAGAAAGGAGCTCAGGGGCACTGTAATTCACAAACCTGCAGAGTTATAAATGACAGCTATCGTCAAAAAATAGACTGAAGTAAGGCTGCCAAGAGGACTTGAAAGCGGGGCAGAATTGCAGGAAACCGATTTCAGGAGGTAGACTGGAATTGCATTGAAAGCATAGGAAAAGAGGCAGAACGTCCACAATGATGCACTTGGCCAAAAAGGGCGTATGCGTTTTTTCCTGAATATATTCAGGAAAAAACGCATACGCCCTTTTTGGCCAACCAAGCAAGCTTGCAAAGGAAATCTGCACTACAATGAAGTCTCACTTCCCCCCGGTCAAAAGGGCCATCTGAAAAAAGTGTAAAATCCAGAAAGGCAGGACAGGCCATGGAGAACTGGGAGCCTTGTTATGCTGATGGGCGGGATGTAAATTGCCAACAACCACTCGGGAGAAGTGTATGGTGTTTCCTGAAACATCTAAAAAACAAAGCAACAGAACCTAGGGCACTTCCACTTATGGTCCTATAGCTTAGGGAAATTAAAATCAAAAAGACACAGCCACCCCAAAGTTTGGAACGGCTCTGTTTACAAGAACCTCGTTTACAGTACAAGTTCAACATCGCAGAAAGTGAAAAATGGAGAAAGAAGTTGTGGTATTTACTTACAAAGCAATATCACTCAGCAATGAAATCTGTGTCATCAGGCCCTTAGCAGCACAATGAGTGGATTCAGGTATGATGATTCTAACTGAAATAAGTCACACAGAAAAAGAAACATCATAAGATATCAGTAATACACGGAATGTAAACTTGGCTACACAGGAACTGAATTACAGAACAGAACAGGGTCTCAAATTTAGAAAACCAACTTATGCTTGCTTAAGGGTAAAGGTGAGTTGGGGTGCTGCATAAAACCAGAGATTGAAATGAGCACAGATAAAGTTCCTTAAGTCAAATATGGAATAGACAAGAGCTACTCCTTGCTCAACGAAATGGACTCAACACCGCATATTAAACGCCTAAGAATGTACCTGACTAGTAAGTATCGTAAAACCTATGGATTGCTATGTCTCCGAAAGAGAATCAAGCATGTGTACAGGGGCATAAACGCAGCAGTGATAGGATTGGAGAGGTTCGGTGAGCAAATGAAGACCCTTTGAAGTCATATTGCATGGTACCCATTACACGGGTCTCAACTCTCCAGGTTTAAGGTATTCTTCCTTCAGCTAAAACATGCATGTGGAACCCAAGTATGATCAACCATGTGAACGGGAGACGTGTTCAAATATGTCTCAGTTTTCCTCCCCTGGTACTCGGGTGCAACATTCCAGACGCTTTACTAACACTCTCCCCACTTGGAGAGTCAGCGCCTTTAACCTCCTGTTTGGCCCAGTTTGCAATTTCTGCGGAAGATGAACAGGAATAGCGAGAACCAATGAGAGGCTAGCTGGAGGTGTCTGGACGGGCAAATTTAACTCTCATTTCCCACCAGGAAGAGGAAATAACCAAAGGCTCAGTGTGCCGTACCGGAACCACATTAGGGCCTGAAGCCATCCTGCGGTGTTGCGGCCAGCTCAAAAGAAAGCGAGTTGAAGAAAGGAGCTCAGGGGCACTGTAATTCACAAACCTGCAGAGTTATAAATGACAGCTATCGTCCAAAAATATACTGAAGTAAGGCTGCCAAGAGGACTTGAAAGCGGGACAGAATTGCAGGAAACCGATTTCAGGAGGTAGACTGGAATTTCATTGAAAGCATAGGAAAAGAGGCAGAACGTCCACAATGATGCACTTGGCCAAAAAGGGCGTATGCGTTTTTTCCTGAATATATTCAGGAAAAAACGCATACGCCCTTTTTGGCCAACCAAGCAAGCTTGCAAAGGAAATCTGCACTACAATGAAGTCTCACTTCCCCCCGGTCAAAAGGGCCATCTGAAAAAAGTGTAAAATCCAGAAAGGCAGGACAGGCCATGGAGAACTGGGAGCCTTGTTATGCTGATGGGCGGGATGTAAATTGCCAGCAACCACTCGGGAGAAGTGTATGGTGTTTCCTGAAACATCTAAAAAACAAAGCAACAGAACCTAGGGCACTTCCACTTATGGTCCTATAGCTTAGGGAAATTAAAATCAAAAAGACACAGCCACCCCAAAGTTTGGAACGGCTCTGTTTACAAGAACCTCGTTTACAGTACAAGTTCAACATCGCAGAAAGTGAAAATGGAGAAAGAAGTTGTGGTATTTACTTACAAAGCAATATCACTCAGCAATGAAATCTGTGTCATCAGGCCCTTAGCAGCACAATGAGTGGATTCAGGTATGATGATTCTAACTGAAATAAGTCACACAGAAAAAGAAACATCATAAGATATCACTAATACACGGAATGTAAACTTGGCTACACAGGAACTGAATTACAGAACAGAACAGGGTCTCAAATTTAGAAAACCAACTTATGCTTGCTTAAGGGGAAAGGTGAGTTGGGGTGCTGCACAAAACCAGAGATTGAAATGAGCACAGATAAAGTTCCTTAAGCCAAATATGGAATAGACAAGAGCTACTCCTTGCTCAACGAAATGGACTCAACACCGCATATTAAACGCCTAAGAATGTACCTGACTAGTAAGTATCTTAAAACCTATGGATTGCTATGTCTCCGAAAGAGAATCAAGCATGTGTACAGGGGCATAAATGCAGCAGTGATAGGATTGGAGAGGTTCGGTGAGCAAATGAAGACCCTTTGAAGTCATATTGCATGGTACCCATTACACGGGTCTTAACTCTCCAGGTTTAAGGTATTCTTCCTTCAGCTAAAACATGCATGTGGAACCTAAGTATGATCAACCATGTGAACGGGAGACGTGTTCAAATATGTCTCAGTTTTCCTCCCCTGGTACTCGGGTGCAACATTCCAGACGCTTTACTAACACTCTCCCCACTTGGAGAGTCAGCGCCTTTAACCTCCTGTTTGGCCCAGTTTGCAATTTCTGCGGAAGATGAACAGGAATAGCGAGAACCAATGAGAGACTAGCTGGAGGTGTCTGGACGGGCAAATTTAACTCTCATTTCCCACCAGGAAGAGGAAATAACCAAAGGCTCAGCGTGCCGTGCCGGAACCAGATTAGGGCCTGAAGCCATCCTGCGGTGTTGCGGCCAGGTCACAAGAAAGCAAGTTGAAGAAAGGAGCTCAGGGGCACTGTAATTCACAAACCTGCAGAGTTATAAATGACAGCTATCGTCCAAAAATAGACTGAAGTAAGGCTGCCAAGAGGACTTGAAAGCGGGGCAGAATTGCAGGAAACCGATTTCAGGAGGTAGACTGGAATTGCATTGAAAGCATAGGAAAAGAGGCAGAACGTCCACAATGATGCACTTGGCCAAAAAGGGCGTATGCGTTTTTTCCTGAATATATTCAGGAAAAAACGCATACGCCCTTTTTGGCCACCAAGCAAGCTTGCAAAGGAAATCTGCACTACAATGAAGTCTCACTTCCCCCCGGTCAAAAGGGCCATCTGAAAAAAGTGTAAAATCCAGAAAGGCAGGACAGGCCATGGAGAACTGGGAGCCTTGTTATGCTGATGGGCGGGATGTAAATTGCCAACAACCACTCGGGAGAAGTGTATGGTGTTTCCTGAAACATCTAAAAAACAAAGCAACAGAACCTAGGGCACTTCCACTTATGGTCCTATAGCTTAGGGAAATTAAAATAAAAAAGACACAGCCACCCCAAAGTTTGGGACGCCTCTGTTTTGAAGTACCTCGTTTACAGTACAAGTTCAACATCGCAGAAAGTGAAAAATGGATAAAGAAGTTGTGGTATTTACTTACAAAGCAATATCACTCAGCAATGAAATCTGTGTCATCAGGCCCTTAGCAGCACAATGAGTGGATTCAGGTATGATGATTCTAACTGAAATAAGTCACACAGAAAAAGAAACATCATAAGATATCAGTAATACACGGAATGTAAACTTGGCTACACAGGAACTGAATTACAGAACAGAACAGGGTCTCAAATTTAGAAAACCAACTTATGCTTGCTTAAGGGTAAAGGTGAGTTGGGGTGCTGCATAAAACCAGAGATTGAAATGAGCACAGATAAAGTTCCTTAAGTCAAATATGGAATAGACAAGAGCTACTCCTTGCTCAACGAAATGGATTCAACACCGCATATTAAACGCCTAAGAATATACCTGACTAGTAAGTATCTTAAAACCTATGGATTGCTATGTCTCCGAAAGAGAATCAAGCATGTGTACAGGAGCATAAATGCAGCAGTGATAGGATTGGAGAGGTTCGGTGAGCAAATGAAGACCCTTTGAAGTCATATTGCATGGTACCCATTACACGGGTCTTAACTCTCCAGGTTTAAGGTATTCTTCCTTCAGCTAAAACATGCATGTGGAACCCAAGTATGATCAACCATGTGAACGGGAGACGTGTTCAAATATGTCTCAGTTTTCCTCCCCTGGTACTCGGGTGCAACATTCCAGACGCTTTACTAACACTCTTCCCACTTGGAGAGTCAGTCCCTTTAACCTCCTGTTTGGCCCAGTTTGCAATTTCTGTGGAAGATGAACAGGAATAGCGAGAACCAATGAGAGACTAGCTGGAGGTGTCTGGACGGGCAAATTTAACTCTCATTTCCCACCAGGAAGAGGAAATAACCAAAGGCTCAGCGTGCCGTGCCAGAACCAGATTAGGGCCTGAAGACATCCTGCGGTGTTGTGGCCAGGTCACAAGAAAGCGAGTTGAAGAAAGGAGCTCAGGGGCACTGTAATTCACAAAACTGCAGAGTTATAAATGACAGCTATCGTCCAAAAATAGACTGAAGTAAGGCTGCCAAGAGGACTTGAAAGTGGGGCAGAATTGCAGGAAACCGATTTCAGGAGGTAGACTGGAATTGCATTGAAAGCATCGGAAAAGAGGCAGAACGTCCACAATGATGCACTTGGCCAAAAAGGGCGTATGCGTTTTTTCCTGAATATACTCAGGAAAAAACGCATACGCACTTTTTGGCCAACCAAGCAAGCTTGCAAAGGAAATCTGCACTACAATGAAGTCTCACTTCCCCCCGGTCAAAAGGGCCATCTGAAAAAAGTGTAAAATCCAGAAAGGCAGGACAGGCCATGGAGAACTGGGAGCCTTGTTATGCTGATGGGCGGGATGTAAATTGCCAACAGACACTGGGGAGAAGTGTATGGTGTTTCCTGAAACATCTAAAAAAGAAAGCAACAGAGCCTAGGGCACTTCCACTTATGGTCCTATAGCTTAGGGAAATTAAAATCAAAAAGACACAGCCACCCCAAAGTTTGGGACGCCTCCGTTTACAAGAACCTCGTTTACAATACAAGTTCAACATCGCAGAAAGTGAAAAATGGATAAAGAAGTTGTGGTATTTACTTACAAAGCAATATCACTCAGCAATGAAATCTGTGTCATCAGGCCCTTAGCAGCACAATGAGTGGATTCAGGTATGATGATTCTAACTGAAATAAGTCACACAGAAAAAGAAACATCATAAGATATCAGTAATACACGGAATGTAAACTTGGCTACACAGGAACTGAATTACAGAACAGAACAGGGTCTCAAATTTAGAAAACCAACTTATGCTTGCTTAAGGGTAAAGGTGAGTTGTGGTGCTGCATAAAACCAGAGATTGAAATGAGCACAGATAAAGTTCCTTAAGCCAAATATGGAATAGACAAGAGCTACTCCTTGCTCAACGAAATGGACTCAACACCGCATATTAAACGCCTAAGAATGTACCTGACTAGTAAGTATCTTAAAACCTATGGATTGCTATGTCTCCGAAAGAGAATCAAGCATGTGTACAGGGGCATAAACGCAGCAGTGATAGGATTGGAGAGGTTTGGTGAGCATATGAAGACCCTTTGAAGTCATATTGCATGGTACCCATTACACGGGTCTTAACTCACCAGGTTTAAGGTATTCTTCCTTCAGCTAAAACATGCATGTGGAACCCAACTATGATGAACCATGTGAACGGGAGACGTGTTCAAATATGTCTCAGTTTTCCTCCCCTGGTACTCGGGTGCAACATTCCAGACGCTTTACTAACACTCTCCCCACTTGGAGAGTCAGCGCCTTTAACCTCCTGTTTGGCCCAGTTTGCAATTTCTGCGGAAGATGAACAGGAATAGCGAGAACCAATGAGAGACTAGCTGGAGGTGTCTGGACGGGCAAATTTAACTCTCATTTCCCACCAGGAAGAGGAAATAACCAAAGGCTCAGCGTGCCGTGCCGGAACCTGATTAGGGACTGAAGCCATCCTGCGGTGTTGCGGCAGGTCACAAGAAAACGAGTTGATGAAAGGACCTCAGGGGCACTGTAATTCACAAACCTGCAGAGTTATAAATGACAGCTATCGTCCAAAAATATACTGAAGTAAGGCTGCCAAGAGGACTTGAAAGTGGGGCAGAATTGCAGGAAACCGATTTCAGGAGGTAGACTGGAATTGCATTGAAAGCATAGGAAAAGAGGCAGAACGTCCACAATGATGCACTTGGCCAAAAAGGGCGTATGCGTTTTTTCCTGAATATATTCAGGAAAAAACGCATACGCCCTTTTTGGCCAACCAAGCAAACTTGCAAAGGAAATGTGCACTACAAAGAAGTCTCACTTCCCCCCGGTCAAAAGGGCCATCTGAAAAAAGTGTAAAATCCAGAAAGGCAGGACAGGCCATGGAGAACTGGGAGCCTTGTTATGCTGATGGGCGGGATGTAAATTGCCAACAGACACTGGGGAGAAGTGTATGGTGTTTCCTGAAGCATCTAAAAAACAAAGCAACAGAGCCTAGGGCACTTCCACTTATGGTCCTATAGCTTAGGGAAATTAAAATCAAAAAGACACAGCCACCCCAAAGTTTGGGACGCCTCTGTTTACAAGA
This sequence comes from Delphinus delphis, assembly GCF_949987515.2. NCBI lineage: Eukaryota > Metazoa > Chordata > Mammalia > Artiodactyla > Delphinidae > Delphinus > Delphinus delphis. The sequence continues at coordinate 1,889,343 of NW_027192653.1, read as the reverse complement.
ACCTCGTTTACCGTACAAGTTCAATATCACAGAAAGTGAAAAATGGATAAAGAACTTGTGGTACTTACGTACAATGCAGTATCACGCAGCAATGAAATCTATGTCATCAGGCCCTTTGCAGCATAATGAGTAGATTCAGGTATGATGATTCTAACTGAAATAAGTCACACAGAAAAAGAAACATCATAAGATATCACTAATACACGGAATGTAAACTTGGCTAGACAGGAACTGAATTCCAAAATAGAACAGGTTGTCTAATTTAGAAAACCAACTTATGCTTGCTTAAGGGGAAAGGTGAGTTGGGTTGCTGCATAAAACCAGAGATTGAAATGAGCACAGATAAAGTTCCTTAAGCCAAATATGGAATAGACAAGAGCTACTCCTTGCTCAACGAAATGGACTCAACACCGCATATTAAACGCCTAAGAATGTACCTGACTAGTAAGTATCTTAAAACCTATGGATTGCTATGTCTCCGAAAGAGAATCAAGCATGTGTACAGGGGCATAAACGGAGCAGTGATAGGAATGGAGAGGTTCGGTGAGCAAATGAAGACCCTTTGAAGTCATATTGCATGGTACCCATTCCACGGGTTTCAACTACCCAGGTTTTAGGTATTCTTCCTTCAGCTAAAACATGCATGTGGAACCCAGAGTATGATCAACCATGTGATGGGGAGACGTGTTCAAATATGTCTCAGTTTTCCTCCCCTGGTACTCGGGTGCAACATTCCAGACGCTTTACTAACACTCTCCCCACTTGGAGAGTCAGCGCCTTTAACCTCCTGTTTGGCCCAGTTTGCAATTTCTGCGGAAGATGAACAGGAATAGCGAGAACCAATGAGAGGCTAGCTGGAGGTGTCTGGACGGGCAAATTTAACTCTCATTTCCCACCAGGAGGTGGAAATAACCAAAGGCTCGGCGTGCCGTGCCAGAACCAGATTAGGGCCTGAAGCCATCCTGCGGTGTTGCGGCCAGGTCACAAGAAAGCGAGTTGAAGAAAGGAGCTCAGGGGCACTGTAATTCACAAACCTGCAGAGTTATAAATGACAGCTATCGTCCAAAAATAGACTGAAGTAAGGCTGCCAAGAGGACTTGAAAGCGGGGCAGAATTGCAGGAAACCGATTTCAGGAGGTAGACTGAAATTGCATTGAAAGCATAGGAAAAGAGGCAGAACGTCCACAATGATGCACTTGGCCAAAAAGGGCGTATGCGTTTTTTCCTGAATATATTCAGGAAAAAACGCATACGCCCTTTTTGGCCAACCAAGCAAATTTGCAAAGGAAATCTACACTACAATGAAGTCTCACTTCTCCCCGGACAAAAGGGCCATCTGAAAAATGTGTAAAATCCAGAAAGGCAGGACAGGCCATGGAGAACTGGGAGGATTGTTATGCTGATGGGCGGGATGTAAATTGCCAACAGACACTCGGGAGAAGTGTATGGTGTTTCCTGAAACATCTAAAAAACAAAGCAACAGAGCCTAGGGCACTGCCACTTATGGTCCTATAGCTTAGGGAAATTAAAATCAAAAAGACACAGCCACCCCAAAGTTTGGGACGCCTCTGTTTACAAGAACCTCGTTTACCGTACAAGTTCAATATCACAGAAAGTGAAAAATGGATAAAGAACTTGTGGTACTTACGTACAATGCAGTATCACTCAGCAATGAAATCTATGTCATCAGGCCCGTAGCAGCATAATGAGTGCATTCAGGTATGATGATTCTAACTGAAATAAGTCACACAGAAAAAGAAACATCATAAGATATCACTAATACACGGAATGTAAACTTGGCTACACAGGAACTGAATTCCAAAACAGAACAGGTTCTCAAATTTAGATAACCAACTTATGCTTGCTTAAGGGGAAAGGTGAGTTGGGGTGCTGCATAAAACCAGAGATTGAAATGAGCATAGATAAAGTTCCTTAAGCCAAATATGGAATAGACAAGAGCTACTCCTTGCTCAACGAAATGGACTCAACACCGCATATTAAACGTCTAAGAATGTACCTGACTAGTAAGTATCTTAAAACCTATGGATTGCTATGTCTCCGAAAGAGAATCAAGCATGTGTACAGGGGCATAAACGCAGCAGTGATAGGATTGGAGAGGTTCGGTGAGCAAATGAAGACCCTTTGAAGTCATATTGCATGGTACCCATTCCACGGGTTTCAACTACCCAGGTTTAAGGTATTCTTCCTTCAGCTAAAACATGCATGTGGAACCCAGAGTATGATCAACCATGTGATCGGGAGACGTGTTCAAATATGTCTCAGTTTTCCTCCCCTGGTATTCGGGTGCAACATTCCAGACGCTTTACTAACACTCTCCCCACTTGGAGAGTCAGTCCCTTTAACCTCCTGTTTGGCCCAGTTTGCAATTTCTGCGGAAGATGAACAGAAATAGCGAGAACCAATGAGAGGCTAGCTGGAGGTGTCTGGATAGGCAAATTTAACTCTCATTTCCCACCAGGAAGAGGAAATAACCAAAGGCTCAGCGAGCCGTGCCAGAACCACATTAGGGCCTGAAGCCATCCTGCGGTGTTGCGGCCAGCTCAAAAGAAAGCGAGTTGAAGAAAGGAGCTCAGGGGCACTGTAATTCACAAACCTGCAGAGTTATAAATGACAGCTATCGTCCAAAAATAGACTGAAGTAAGGCTGCCAAGAGGACTTGAAAGCGGGGCAGAATTGCAGGAAACCGATTTCAGGAGGTAGACTGGAATTGCATTGAAAGCATAGGAAAAGAGGCAGAACGTCCACAATGATGCACTTGGCCAAAAAGGGCGTATGCGTTTTTTCCTGAATATATTCAGGAAAAAACGCATACGCCCTTTTTGGCCAACCAAGCAAGCTTGCAAAGGAAATCTGCACTACAATGAAGTCTCACTTCCCCCCGGTCAAAAGGGCCATCTGAAAAAAGTGTAAAATCCAGAAAGGCAACAGGCCATTGAGAACTGGGAGCCTTGTTATGCTGATGGGCGGGATGTAAATTGCCAACAGACACTTGGGAGAAGTGTATGGTGTTTCCTGAAACATCTAAAAAACAAAGCAACAGAGCCTAGGGCACTTCCACTTATGGTCCTATAGCTTAAGGAAATTAAAATCAAAAAGACACAGCCACCCCAAAGTTTGGAACGGCTCTATTTACAAGAACCTCGTTTACAGTACAAGTTCAACATCGCAGAAAGTGAAAAATGGATAAAGAAGTTGTGGTATTTACTTACAAAGCAATATCACTCAGCAATGAAATCTATGTCATCAGGCCCTTAGCAGCACAATGAGTGGATTCAGGTATGATGATTCTAACTGAAATAAGTCACACAGAAAAAGAAACATCATAAGATATCAGTAATACACGGAATGTAAACTTGGCTACACAGGAACTGAATTACAGAACAGAACAGGGTCTCAAATTTAGAAAACCAACTTATGCTTGCTTAAGGGGAAAGGTGAGTCGGGGTGCTGCATAAAACCAGAGATTGAAATGAGCACAGATAAAGTTCCTTAAGCCAAATATGGAATAGACAAGAGCTACTCCTTGCTCAACGAAATGGACTCAACACCGCATATTAAACGCCTAAGAATGTACCTGACTAGTAAGTATCTTAAAATCTATGGATTGCTATGTTTCCGAAAGAGAATCAAGCATGTGTACAGGGGCATAAACGCAGCAGTGATAGGATTGGAGAGGTTCGGTGAGCAAATGAAGACCCTTTGAAGTCATATTGCATGGTACCCATTCCACGGGTTTCAACTACCCAGGTTTTAGGTATTCTTCCTTCAGCTAAAACATGCATGTGGAACCCAAGTATGATCAACCATGTGAACGGGAGACGTGTTCAAATATGTCTCAGTTTTCCTCCCCTGGTACTCGGGTGCAACATTCCAGACGCTTTACTAACACTCTCCCCACTTGGAGAGTCAGCGCCTTTAAACTCCTGTTTGGCCCAGTTTGCAATTTCTGCGGAAGATGAACAGGAATAGCGAGAACCAATGAGAGGCTAGCTGGAGGTGTCTGGACGGGCAAATTTAACTCTCATTTCCCACCAGGAAGAGGAATTAACCAAAGGCTCAGCGTGCCGTGCCGGAACCAGATTAGGGCCTGAAGCCATCCTGCGGTGTTGCGGCCAGGTTACAAGAAAGCGAGTTGAAGAAAGGAGCTCAGGAGCACTGTAATTCACAAACCTGCAGAGTTATAAATGACAGCTATCGTCCAAAAATATACTGAAGTAAGGCTGCCAAGAGGACTTGAAAGCGGGGCAGAATTGCAGGAAACCGATTTCAGGAGGTAGACTGGAATTGCATTGAAAGCATAGGAAAAGAGGCAGAACGTCCACAATGATGCACTTGGCCAAAAAGGGCGTATGCGTTTTTTCCTGAATATATTCAGGAAAAAACGCATACGCCCTTTTTGGCCAACCAAGCAAGCTTGCAAAGGAAATCTGCACTACAATGAAGTCTCACTTCCCCCCGGTCAAAAGGGCCATCTGAAAAAAGTGTAAAATCCAGAAAGGCAGGACAGGCCATGGAGAACTGGGAGCCTTGTTATGCTGATGGGCGGGATGTAAATTGCCAACAACCACTCGGGAGAAGTGTATGGTGTTTCCTGAAACATCTAAAAAACAAAGCAACAGAACCTAGGGCACTTCCACTTATGGTCCTATAGCTTAGGGAAATTAAAATAAAAAAGACACAGCCACCCCAAAGTTTGGGACGCCTCTGTTTTGAAGTACCTCGTTTACAGTACAAGTTCAACATCGCAGAAAGTGAAAAATGGATAAAGAAGTTGTGGTATTTACTTACAAAGCAATATCACTCAGCAATGAAATCTGTGTCATCAGGCCCTTAGCAGCACAATGAGTGGATTCAGGTATGATGATTCTAACTGAAATAAGTCACACAGAAAAAGAAACATCATAAGATATCAGTAATACACGGAATGTAAACTTGGCTACACAGGAACTGAATTACAGAACAGAACAGGGTCTCAAATTTAGAAAACCAACTTATGCTTGCTTAAGGGTAAAGGTGAGTTGGGGTGCTGCGTAAAACCAGAGATTGAAATGAGCACAGATAAAGTTCCTTAAGTCAAATATGGAATAGACAAGAGCTACTCCTTGCTCAACGAAATGGATTCAACACCGCATATTAAACGCCTAAGAATGTACCTGACTAGTAAGTATCTTAAAACCTATGGATTGCTATGTCTCCGAAAGAGAATCAAGCATGTGTACAGGGGCATAAATGCAGCAGTGATAGGATTGGAGAGGTTCGGTGAGCAAATGAAGACCCTTTGAAGTCATATTGCATGGTACCCATTACACGGGTCTTAACTCTCCAGGTTTAAGGTATTCTTCCTTCAGCTAAAACATGCATGTGGAACCCAAGTATGATCAACCATGTGAACGGGAGACGTGTTCAAATATGTCTCAGTTTTCCTCCCCTGGTACTCGGGTGCAACATTCCAGACGCTTTACTAACACTCTTCCCACTTGGAGAGTCAGTCCCTTTAACCTCCTGTTTGGCCCAGTTTGCAATTTCTGTGGAAGATGAACAGGAATAGCGAGAACCAATGAGAGACTAGCTGGAGGTGTCTGGACGGGCAAATTTAACTCTCATTTCCCACCAGGAAGAGGAAATAACCAAAGGCTCAGCGTGCCGTGCCAGAACCAGATTAGGGCCTGAAGACATCCTGCGGTGTTGCGGTCAGGTCACAAGAAAGCGAGTTGAAGAAAGAAGCTCAGGGGCACTGTAATTCACAAAACTGCAGAGTTATAAATGACAGCTATCGTCCAAAAATAGACTGAAGTAAGGCTGCCAAGAGGACTTGAAAGTGGGGCAGAATTGCAGGAAACCGATTTCAGGAGGTAGACTGGAATTGCATTGAAAGCATCGGAAAAGAGGCAGAACGTCCACAATGATGCACTTGGCCAAAAAGGGCGTATGCGTTTTTTCCTGAATATACTCAGGAAAAAACGCATACGCACTTTTTGGCCAACCAAGCAAGCTTGCAAAGGAAATCTGCACTACAATGAAGTCTCACTTCCCCCCGGTCAAAAGGGCCATCTGAAAAAAGTGTAAAATCCAGAAAGGCAGGACAGGCCATGGAGAACTGGGAGCCTTGTTATGCTGATGGGCGGGATGTAAATTGCCAACAGACACTGGGGAGAAGTGTATGGTGTTTCCTGAAACATCTAAAAAAGAAAGCAACAGAGCCTAGGGCACTTCCACTTATGGTCCTATAGCTTAGGGAAATTAAAATCAAAAAGACACAGCCACCCCAAAGTTTGGGACGCCTCCGTTTACAAGAACCTCGTTTACAATACAAGTTCAACATCGCAGAAAGTGAAAAATGGATAAAGAAGTTGTGGTATTTACTTACAAAGCAATATCACTCAGCAATGAAATCTGTGTCATCAGGCCCTTAGCAGCACAATGAGTGGATTCAGGTATGATGATTCTAACTGAAATAAGTCACACAGAAAAAGAAACATCATAAGATATCAGTAATACACGGAATGTAAACTTGGCTACACAGGAACTGAATTACAGAACAGAACAGGGTCTCAAATTTAGAAAACCAACTTATGCTTGCTTAAGGGTAAAGGTGAGTTGTGGTGCTGCATAAAACCAGAGATTGAAATGAGCACAGATAAAGTTCCTTAAGCCAAATATGGAATAGACAAGAGCTACTCCTTGCTCAACGAAATGGACTCAACACCGCATATTAAACGCCTAAGAATGTACCTGACTAGTAAGTATCTTAAAACCTATGGATTGCTATGTCTCCGAAAGAGAATCAAGCATGTGTACAGGGGCATAAACGCAGCAGTGATAGGATTGGAGAGGTTTGGTGAGCATATGAAGACCCTTTGAAGTCATATTGCATGGTACCCATTACACGGGTCTTAACTCTCCAGGTTTAAGGTATTCTTCCTTCAGCTAAAACATGCATGTGGAACCCAAGTATGATCAACCATGTGAACGGGAGATGTGTTCAAATATGTCTCAGTTTTCCTCCCCTGGTACTCGGGTGCAACATTCCAGACGCTTTACTAACACTCTCCCCACTTGGAGAGTCAGCGCCTTTAACCTCCTGTTTGGCCCAGTTTGCAATTTCTGCGGAAGATGAACAGGAATAGCGAGAACCAATGAGAGACTAGCTGGAGGTGTCTGGACGGGCAAATTTAACTCTCATTTCCCACCAGGAAGAGGAAATAACCAAAGGCTCAGCGTGCCGTGCCGGAACCTGATTAGGGACTGAAGCCATCCTGCGGTGTTGCGGCCAGGTCACAAGAAAACGAGTTGATGAAAGGACCTCAGGGGCACTGTAATTCACAAACCTGCAGAGTTATAAATGACAGCTATCGTCCAAAAATATACTGAAGTAAGGCTGCCAAGAGGACTTGAAAGTGGGGCAGAATTGCAGGAAACCGATTTCAGGAGGTAGACTGGAATTGCATTGAAAGCATAGGAAAAGAGGCAGAACGTCCACAATGATGCACTTGGCCAAAATGGGCGTATGCGTTTTTTCCTGAATATATTCAGGAAAAAACGCATACGCCCTTTTTGGCCAACCAAGCAAACTTGCAAAGGAAGTCTGCACTACAATGAAGTCCCACTTCCCTCCAGGTCAAAAGGGCCATCTAAAAAAAGTGTAAAATCCAGAAAGGCAGGACAGGCCATGGAGAACTGGGAGCCTTGTTATGCTGATGGGCGGGATGTAAATTGCCAACAGACACTTGGGAGAAGTGTATGGTGTTTCCTGAAACATCTAAAAAACAAAGCAACAGAGCCTAGGGCACTTCCACTTATGGTCCTATAGCTTAGGGAAATTAAAATCAAAAAGACACAGCCACCCCAAAGTTTGGGACGCCTCTGTTTACAAGAACCTCGTTTACCGTACAAGTTCAATATCACAGAAAGTGAAAAATGGATAAAGAACTTGTGGTACTTACGTACAATGCAGTATCACTCAGCAATGAAATCTATGTCATCAGGCCCGTAGCAGCATAATGAGTGGATTCAGGTACGATGATTCTAACTGAAATAAGTCACACAGAAAAAGAAACATCACAGGATATCACTAATACACGGAATGTAAACTTGGCTACACAGGAACTGAATTCCAAAACAGAACAGGGTCTCAAATTTAGAAAAGCAACTTATGCTTGCTTAAGGGTAAAGGTGAGTTGGGGTGCTGCATAAAACCAGAGATCGAAATGAGCACAGATAAAGTTCCTTAAGCCAAATATGGAATAGACAAGAGCTACTCCTTGCTCAACGAAATGGACTCAACATTGCATATTAAACGCCTAAGAATGTACCTGACTAGTAAGTATCTTAAAACCTATGGATTGCTATGTCTCCGAAAGAGAATCAAGCATGTGTACAGGGGCATAAACGCAGCAGTGATAGGATTGGAGAGGTTCGGTGAGCAAATGAAGACCCTTTGAAGTCATATTGCATGGTACCCATTCCACGGGTTTCAACTACCCAGGTTGAAGGTATTCTTCCTTCAGCTAAAACATGCATGTGGAACCTAGAGTATGATCAACCATGTGATCGGGAGACGTGTTCAAATATGTCTCAGTTTTCGTACCCTGGTACTCGGGTGCAACTTTCCAGATGCTTTACTAACACTCTCCCAACTTGGAGAGTCAGTCCCTTTAACCTCCTGTTTGGCGCAGTTTGCAATTTCTGCAGAACATGAACAGGAATAGGGAGAACCAATGAGAGACTAGCTGGAGGGGTCTGGACGGTCAAACTTAATTCTCATTTCCCACCAGAAAGAGGAATTAACCAGAGGCTCAGCGTGCCGTGCCGGAACCAGATTAGGGCCTGAAGCCATCCTGCGGTGTTGCGGCCAGCTCACAAGAAAGCGAGTTGAAGAAAGGAGCTCAGGGGCACTGTAATTCACAAACCTGCAGAGTTATAAAGGACAGCTATCGTCCAAAAATAGACTGAAGTAAGGCTGCCAAGAGGAATTGAAAGCGGGGCAGAATTGCAGGAAACCGATTTCAGGAGGTAGACTGGAATTGCATTGAAAGCATAGGAAAAGAGGCAGAACGTCCACAATGATGCACTTGGCCAAAATGGGCATATGCGTTTTTTCCTGAATATATTCAGGAAAAAACGCATACGCCCCTTTTGGCCAACCAAGCAAACTTGCAAAGGAAATCTGCACTACAATGAAGTCCCACTTCCCTCCAGGTCAAAAGGGCCATCTAAAAAAAGTGTAAAATCCAGAAAGGCAGGACAGGCCATGGAGAACTGGGAGCCTTGTTATGCTGATGGGCGGGATGTAAATTGCCAACAGACACTCGGGAGAAGTGTATGGTGTTTCCTGAAACATCTAAAAAACAAAGCAACAGAGCCTAGGGCACTTCCACTTATGGTCCTATAGCTTAGGGAAATTAAAATCAAAAAGACACAGCCACCCCAAAGTTTGGGACGCCTCTGTTTACAAGAACCTCGTTTACCATACAAGTTCAATATCACAGAAAGTGAAAAATGGATAAAGAACTTGTGGTACTTACGTACAATGCAGTATCACTCAGCAATGAAATCTATGTCATCAGGCCCGTAGCAGCATAATGAGTGGATTCAGGTACTATGATTCTAACTGAAATAAGTCACACAGAAAAAGAAACATCATAGGATATCACTAATACACGGAATGTAAACTTGATTACACAGGAACTGAATTCCAAAACAGAACAGGGTCTCAAATTTAGAAAACCAACTTATGCTTGCTTAAGGGCAAAGGTGAGTTGGGGTGCTGCATAAAACCAGAGATTGAAATGAGCACAGATAAAGTTCCTTAAGCCAAATATAGAATAGACAAGAGCTACTCCTTGCTCAACGAAATGGACCCAACACCCCATATTAAACGCCTAAGAATGTACCTGACTAGTAAGTATCTTAAAACCTATGGATTGCTATGTCTCCAAAAGAGAATCAAGCATGTGTAAAGGGGCATAAACGCAGCAGTGATAGGATTGGAGAGGTTCGGTGAACAAATGAAGACTCTTTGAAGTCATATTGCATGGTACCCATTACACGGGTCTCAACTCTCCAGGTTTAAGGTATTCTTCCTTCAGCTAAAACATGCATGTGGAACCTAGAGTATGATCAACCATGTGATCGAGAGACGTGTTCAAATATGTCTCAGTTTTCATACCCTGGTACTCGGGTGCAACATTCCAGACGCTTTACTAACACTCTCCCGACTTGGAGAGTCAGTCCCTTTAACCTCCTGTTTGGCCCAGCTTGCAATTTCTGCGGAAGATGAACAGGAATAGCGAGAACCAATGAGAGGCTAGCTGGAGGTGTCTGGATGGGCAAATTTAACTCTCATTTCCCACCAGGAAGAGGAATTAACCAAAGGCTCAGCATGCCGTGCCGGAACCAGATTAGGGCCTGAAGCCATCCTGCGGTGTTGCGGCCAGGTCACAAGAAAGCGAATTGAAGAAAGGCGCTCAGGGACACTGTAATTCACAAACCTGCAGAGTTATAAATGACAGCTATCGTCCAAAAATATACTGAAGTAAGGCTGCCAAGAGGACTTGAAAGCAGGGCAGAATTGCAGGAAACCAATTTCAGGAGGTAGACTGGAATTGCATTGAAAGCATAGGAAAAGAGGCAGAACGTCCACAATGATGCACTAGGCCAAAAAGGGCGTATGCGTTTTTTCCTGAATATATTCAGGAAAAAACGCATACGCCCTTTTTGGCCAACCAAGCAAGCTTGCAAAGGAAATCTGCACTACAATGAAGTCTCACTTCCCCCCGGTCAACAGGGCCATCTGAAAAAAGTGTAAAATCCAGAAAGGCAGGACAGGCCATGGAGAACTGGGAGCCTTGTTATGCTGATGTGCGGGATGTAAATTGCCAACAGACACTTGGGAGAAGTGTATGGTGTTTCCTGAAACATCAAAAAAACAAAGCAACAGAGCCTAGGGCACTTCCACTTATGGTCCTATAGCTTAGGGAAATTAAAATCAAAAAGACACAGCCACCCCAAAATTTGGGACGCCTCTGTTTACAAGAACCTCGTTTACAGTACAAGTTCAACATCGCAGAAAGTGAAAAATGGATAAAGAATTTGTGGTATTTACTTACAAAGCAATATCACTCAGCAATGAAATCTATGTCATCAGGCCCTTAGCAGCACAATGAGTGGATTCAGGTATGATGATTTTAACTGAAATAAGTCACACAGAAAGAGAAACATCATAAGATATCAGTAATACATGGAATGTAAACGTGGCTACAAAGGAACTGAATTACAGAACAGAACAGTGTCTCAAATTTAGAAAAGCAACTTATGCTTGCTTAAGGGAAAAGGTGAGTTGGGGTGCTGCATAAAACCAGAGATCGAAATGAGCACAGATAAAGTTCCTTAAGCCAAATATGGAATAGACAAGAGCTACTCCTTGCTCAACGAAATGGACTCAACATTGCATATTAAACGCCTAAGAATGTACCTGACTAGTAAGTATCTTAAAACCTATGGATTGCTATGTCTCCGAAAGAGAATCAAGCATGTGTACAGGGGCATAAACGCAGCAGTGATAGGATTGGAGAGGTTCGGTGAGCAAATGAAGACCCTTTAAAGTCATATTGCATGGTACCCATTCCACGGGTTTCAACTACCCAGGTTTAAGGTATTCTTCCTTCAGCTAAAACATGCATGTGGAACCTAGAGTATGATCAACCATGTGATCGGGAGACGTGTTCAAATATGTCTCAGTTTTCGTACCCTGGTACTCGGGTGCAACTTTCCAGATGCTTTACTAACACTCTCCCAACTTGGAGAGTCAGTCCCTTTAACCTCCTGATTGGCCCAGTTTGCAATTTCTGCAGAACATGAACAGGAATAGGGAGAACCAATGAGAGACTAGCTGGAGGTGTCTGGACGGGCAAACTTAATTCTCATTTCCCACCAGAAAGAGGAATTAACCAAAGGCTCAGCATGCCGTGCCGGAACCAGATTAGGGCCTGAAGACATCCTGCGGTGTTGCGGCCAGCTCACAAGAAAGCGAGTTGAAGAAAGGAGCTCAGGGGCACTGTAATTCACAAACCTGCAGAGTTATAAATGACAGCTATCGTCCAAAAATAGACTGAAGTAAGGCTGCCAAGAGGACTTGAAAGCGGGGCAGAATTGCAGGAAACCGATTTCAGGAGGTAGACTGGAATTGCATTGAAAGCATAGGAAATGAGGCAGAACGTCCACAATGATGCACTTGGCCAAAATGGGCGTATGCGTTTTTTCCTGAATATATTCAGGAAAAAACGCATACGCCCCTTTTGGCCAACCAAGCAAACTTGCAAAGGAAATCTGCACTACAATGAAGTCCCACTTCCCTCCAGGTCAAAAGGGCCATCTAAAAAAAGTGTAAAATCCAGAAAGGCAGGACAGGCCATGGAGAACTGGGAGCCTTGTTATGCTGATGGGCGGGATGTAAATTGCCAACAGACACTCGGGAGAAGTGTATGGTGTTTCCTGAAACATCTAAAAAACAAAGCAACAGAGCCTAGGGCACTTCCACTTATGGTCCTATAGCTTAGGGAAATTAAAATCAAAAAGACACAGCCACCCCAAAGTTTGGGACGCCTCTGTTTACAAGAACCTCGCTTACCGTACAAGTTCAATATCACAGAAAGTGAAAAATGGATAAAGAACTTGTGGTACTTACGTACAATGCAGTATCACTCAGCAATGAAATCTATGTCATCAGGCCCGTAGCAGCATAATGAGTGGATTCAGGTACTATGATTCTAACTGAAATAAGTCACACAGAAAAAGAAACATCATAGGATATCACTAATACACGGAATGTAAACTTGATTACACAGGAACTGAATTCCAAAACAGAACAGGGTCTCAAATTTAGAAAACCAACTTATGCTTGCTTAAGGGCAAAGGTGAGTTGGGGTGCTGCATAAAACCAGAGATTGAAATGAGCACAGATAAAGTTCCTTAAGCCAAATATGGAATAGACAAGAGCTACTCCTTGCTCAACGAAATGGACTCAACACCCCATATTAAACGCCTAAGAATGTACCTGACTAGTAAGTATCTTAAAACCTATGGATTGCTATGTCTCCGAAAGAGAATCAAGCATGTGTACAGGGGCATAAACGCAGCAGTGATAGGATTGGAGAGGTTCGGTGAGCAAATGAAGACCCTTTGAAGTCATATTGCATGGTACCCATTCCACGGGTTTCAACTACCCAGGTTTAAGGTATTTTTCCTTCAGCTAAAACATGCATGTGGAACCCAGAGTATGATCAACCATGTGATCGGGAGACGTGTTCAAATATGTCTCAGTTTTCATACCCTAGTACTCGGGTGCAACATTCCAGACGCTTTACTAACACTCTCCCGACTTGGAGAGTCAGTCCCTTTAACCTCCTGTTTGGCCCAGTTTGCAATTTCTGCGGAAGATGAACAGGAATAGCGAGAACCAATGAGAGGCTAGCTGGAGGTGTCTGGACGGGCAAATTTAACTCTCATTTCCCACCAGGAAGAGGAAATAACCAAAGGCTCTGCGTGCCGTACCGGAACCAGATTAGGGCCTGAAGCCATCCTGCGGTGTTGCGGCCAGGTCACAAGAAAGCGAGTTGAAGAAAGGAGCTCAGGGGCACTGTAATTCACAAACCTGCAGAGTTATAAATGACAGCTATCGTCCAAAAATAGACTGAAGTAAGGCTGCCAAGAGGACTTGAAAGCGGGGCAGAATTGCAGGAAACCGATTTCAGGAGGTAGACTGGAATTGCATTGAAAGCATAGGAAAAGAGGCAGAACGTCCACAATGATGCACTTGGCCAAAAAGGGCGTATGCGTTTTTTCCTGAATATATTCAGGAAAAAACGCATACGCCCTTTTTGGCCAACCAAGCAAACTTGCAAAGGAAATCTGCACTACAATGAAGTCTCACTTCCCCCCGGTCAAAAGGGCCATCTGAAAAAAGTGTAAAATCCAGAAAGGCAGTACAGGCCATGGAGAACTGGGAGCCTTGTTATGCTGATGGGCGGGATGTAAATTGCCAACAACCACTCGGGAGAAGTGTATGGTGTTTCCTGAAACATCTAAAAAACAAAGCAACAGAGCCTAGGGCACTGCCACTTATGGTCCTATAGCTTAGGGAAATTAAAATCAAAAAGACACAGCCACCCCAAAGTTTGGGACGCCTCTGTTTACAAGAACCTCGTTTACCGTACAAGTTCAATATCACAGAAAGTGAAAAATGGATAAAGAACTTGTGGTACTTACGTACAATGCAGTATCACTCAGCAATGAAATCTATGTCATCAGGCCCGTAGCAGCATAATGAGTGGATTCAGGTACTATGATTCTAACTGAAATAAGTCACACAGAAAAAGAAACATCATAGGATATCACTAATACACGGAATGTAAACTTGATTACACAGGAACTGAATTCCAAAACAGAACAGGGTCTCAAATTTAGAAAACCAACTTATGCTTGCTTAAGGGCAAAGGTGAGTTGGGGTGCTGCATAAAACCAGAGATTGAAATGAGCACAGATAAAGTTCCTTAAGCCAAATATGGAATAGACAAGAGCTACTCCTTGCTCAACGAAATGGACTCAACACCCCATATTAAACGCCTAAGAATGTACCTGACTAGTAAGTATCTTAAAACCTATGGATTGCTATGTCTCCAAAAGAGAATCAAGCATGTGTAAAGGGGCATAAACGCAGCAGTGATAGGATTGGAGAGGTTCGGTGAACAAATGAAGACTGTTTGAAGTCATATTGCATGGTACCCATTACACGGGTCTCAACTCTCCAGGTTTAAGGTATTCTTCCTTCAGCTAAAACATGCATGTGGAACCTAGAGTATGATCAACCATGTGATCGAGAGACGTGTTCAAATATGTCTCAGTTTTCATACCCTGGTACTCGGGTGCAACATTCCAGACGCTTTACTAACACTCTCCCGACTTGGAGAGTCAGTCCCTTTAACCTCCTGTTTGGCCCAGCTTGCAATTTCTGCGGAAGATGAACAGGAATAGCGACAACCAATGAGAGGCTAGCTGGAGGTGTCTGGACGGGCAAATTTAACTCTCATTTCCCACCAGGAAGAGGAATTAACCAAAGGCTCAGCATGCCGTGCCGGAACCAGATTAGGGCCTGAAGCCATCCTGCGGTGTTGCGGCCAGGTCACAAGAAAGCGAATTGAAGAAAGGCGCTCAGGGACACTGTAATTCACAAACCTGCAGAGTTATAAATGACAGCTATCGTCCAAAAATATACTGAAGTAAGGCTGCCAAGAGGACTTGAAAGCAGGGCAGAATTGCAGGAAACCAATTTCAGGAGGTAGACTGGAATTGCATTGAAAGCATAGGAAAAGAGGCAGAACGTCCACAATGATGCACTAGGCCAAAAAGGGCGTATGCGTTTTTTCCTGAATATATTCAGGAAAAAACGCATACGCCCTTTTTGGCCAACCAAGCAAGCTTGCAAAGGAAATCTGCACTACAATGAAGTCTCACTTCCCCCCGGTCAACAGGGCCATCTGAAAAAAGTGTAAAATCCAGAAAGGCAAGACAGGCCATGGAGAACTGGGAGCCTTGTTATGCTGATGGGCGGGATGTAAATTGCCAACAGACACTTGGGAGAAGTGTATGGTGTTTCCTGAAACATCTAAAAAACAAAGCAACAGAGTCTAGGGCACTTCCACTTATGGTCCTATAGCTTAGGGAAATTAAAATCAAAAAGACACAGCCACCCCAAAATTTGGGACGCCTCTGTTTACAAGAACCTCGTTTACAGTACAAGTTCAACATCGCAGAAAGTGAAAAATGGATAAAGAATTTGTGGTATTTACTTACAAAGCAATATCACTCAGCAATGAAATCTATGTCATCAGGCCCTTAGCAGCACAATGAGTGGATTCAGGTATGATGATTTTAACTGAAATAAGTCACACAGAAAGCGAAACATCATAAGATATCAGTAATACATGGAATGTAAACTTGGCTACACAGGAACTGAATTACAGAACAGAACAGGGTCTCAAATTTAGAAAAGCAACTTATGCTTGCTTAAGGGAAAAGGTGAGTTGGGGTGCTGCATAAAACCAGAGATCGAAATGAGCACAGATAAAGTTCCTTAAGCCAAATATGGAATAGACAAGAGCTACTCCTTGCTCAACGAAATGGACTCAACATTGCATATTAAACGCCTAAGAATGTACCTGACTAGTAAGTATCTTAAAACCTATGGATTGCTATGTCTCCGAAAGAGAATCAAGCATGTGTACAGGGGCATAAACGCAGCAGTGATAGGATTGGAGAGGTTCGGTGAGCAAATGAAGACCCTTTGAAGTCATAAAGCATGGTACCCATTCCACGGGTTTCAACTACCCAGGTTTAAGGTATTCTTCCTTCAGCTAAAACATGCATGTGGAACCTAGAGTATGATCAACCATGTGATCGGGAGACGTGTTCAAATATGTCTCAGTTTTCGTACCCTGGTACTCGGGTGCAACTTTCCAGATGCTTTACTAACACTCTCCCAACTTGGAGAGTCAGTCCCTTTAACCTCCTGTTTGGCCCAGTTTGCAATTTCTGCAGAACATGAACAGGAATAGGGAGAACCAATGAGAGACTAGCTGGAGGTGTCTGGACGGTCAAACTTAATTCTCATTTCCCACCAGAAAGAGGAATTAATCAAAGGCTCAGCGTGCCGTGCCGGAACCAGATTAGGGCCTGAAGCCATCCTGCGGTGTTGCGGCCAGCTCACAAGAAAGCGAGTTGAAGAAAGGAGCTCAGGGGCACTGTAATTCACAAACCTGCAGAGTTATAAATGACAGCTATCGTCCAAAAATAGACTGAAGTAAGGCTGCCAAGAGGACTTGAAAGCGGGGCAGAATTGCAGGAAACCGATTTCAGGAGGTAGACTGGAATTGCATTGAAAGCATAGGAAAAGAGGCAGAACGTCCACAATGATGCACTTGGCCAAAATGGGCGTATGCGTTTTTTCCTGAATATATTCAGGAAAAAACGCATACGCCCCTTTTGGCCAACCAAGCAAACTTGCAAAGGAAATCTGCACTACAATGAAGTCCCACTTCCCTCCAGGTCAAAAGGGCCATCTAAAAAAAGTGTAAAATCCAGAAAGGCAGGACAGGCCATGGAGAACTGGGAGCCTTGTTATGCTGATGGGCGGGATGTAAATTGCCAACAGACACTCGGGAGAAGTGTATGGTGTTTCCTGAAACATCTAAAAAACAAAGCAACAGAGCCTAGGGCACTTCCACTTATGGTCCTATAGCTTAGGGAAATTAAAATCAAAAAGACACAGCCACCCCAAAGTTTGGGACGCCTCTGTTTACAAGAACCTCGTTTACCGTACAAGTTCAATATCACAGAAAGTGAAAAATGGATAAAGAACTTGTGGTACTTACGTACAATGCAGTATCACTCAGCAATGAAATCTATGTCATCAGGCCCGTAGCAGCATAATGAGTGGATTCAGGTACTATGATTCTAACTGAAATAAGTCACACAGAAAAAGAAACATCATAGGATATCACTAATACACGGAATGTAAACTTGATTACACAGGAACTGAATTCCAAAACAGAACAGGGTCTCAAATTTAGAAAACCAACTTATGCTTGCTTAAGGGCAAAGGTGAGTTGGGGTGCTGCATAAAACCAGAGATTGAAATGAGCACAGATAAAGTTCCTTAAGCCAAATATGGAATAGACAAGAGCTACTCCTTGCTCAACGAAATGGACTCAACACCCCATATTAAACGCCTAAGAATGTACCTGACTAGTAAGTATCTTAAAACCTATGGATTGCTATGTCTCCAAAAGAGAATCAAGCATGTGTAAAGGGGCATAAACGCAGCAGTGATAGGATTGGAGAGGTTCGGTGAACAAATGAAGACTGTTTGAAGTCATATTGCATGGTACCCATTACACGGGTCTCAACTCTCCAGGTTTAAGGTATTCTTCCTTCAGCTAAAACATGCATGTGGAACCTAGAGTATGATCAACCATGTGATCGAGAGACGTGTTCAAATATGTCTCAGTTTTCATACCCTGGTACTCGGGTGCAACATTCCAGACGCTTTACTAACACTCTCCCGACTTGGAGAGTCAGTCCCTTTAACCTCCTGTTTGGCCCAGCTTGCAATTTCTGCGGAAGATGAACAGGAATAGCGACAACCAATGAGAGGCTAGCTGGAGGTGTCTGGACGGGCAAATTTAACTCTCATTTCCCACCAGGAAGAGGAATTAACCAAAGGCTCAGCATGCCGTGCCGGAACCAGATTAGGGCCTGAAGCCATCCTGCGGTGTTGCGGCCAGGTCACAAGAAAGCGAATTGAAGAAAGGCGCTCAGGGACACTGTAATTCACAAACCTGCAGAGTTATAAATGACAGCTATCGTCCAAAAATATACTGAAGTAAGGCTGCCAAGAGGACTTGAAAGCAGGGCAGAATTGCAGGAAACCAATTTCAGGAGGTAGACTGGAATTGCATTGAAAGCATAGGAAAAGAGGCAGAACGTCCACAATGATGCACTAGGCCAAAAAGGGCGTATGCGTTTTTTCCTGAATATATTCAGGAAAAAACGCATACGCCCTTTTTGGCCAACCAAGCAAGCTTGCAAAGGAAATCTGCACTACAATGAAGTCTCACTTCCCCCCGGTCAACAGGGCCATCTGAAAAAAGTGTAAAATCCAGAAAGGCAAGACAGGCCATGGAGAACTGGGAGCCTTGTTATGCTGATGGGCGGGATGTAAATTGCCAACAGACACTTGGGAGAAGTGTATGGTGTTTCCTGAAACATCTAAAAAACAAAGCAACAGAGTCTAGGGCACTTCCACTTATGGTCCTATAGCTTAGGGAAATTAAAATCAAAAAGACACAGCCACCCCAAAATTTGGGACGCCTCTGTTTACAAGAACCTCGTTTACAGTACAAGTTCAACATCGCAGAAAGTGAAAAATGGATAAAGAATTTGTGGTATTTACTTACAAAGCAATATCACTCAGCAATGAAATCTATGTCATCAGGCCCTTAGCAGCACAATGAGTGGATTCAGGTATGATGATTTTAACTGAAATAAGTCACACAGAAAGCGAAACATCATAAGATATCAGTAATACATGGAATGTAAACTTGGCTACACAGGAACTGAATTACAGAACAGAACAGGGTCTCAAATTTAGAAAAGCAACTTATGCTTGCTTAAGGGAAAAGGTGAGTTGGGGTGCTGCATAAAACCAGAGATCGAAATGAGCACAGATAAAGTTCCTTAAGCCAAATATGGAATAGACAAGAGCTACTCCTTGCTCAACGAAATGGACTCAACATTGCATATTAAACGCCTAAGAATGTACCTGACTAGTAAGTATCTTAAAACCTATGGATTGCTATGTCTCCGAAAGAGAATCAAGCATGTGTACAGGGGCATAAACGCAGCAGTGATAGGATTGGAGAGGTTCGGTGAGCAAATGAAGACCCTTTGAAGTCATAAAGCATGGTACCCATTCCACGGGTTTCAACTACCCAGGTTTAAGGTATTCTTCCTTCAGCTAAAACATGCATGTGGAACCTAGAGTATGATCAACCATGTGATCGGGAGACGTGTTCAAATATGTCTCAGTTTTCGTACCCTGGTACTCGGGTGCAACTTTCCAGATGCTTTACTAACACTCTCCCAACTTGGAGAGTCAGTCCCTTTAACCTCCTGTTTGGCCCAGTTTGCAATTTCTGCAGAACATGAACAGGAATAGGGAGAACCAATGAGAGACTAGCTGGAGGTGTCTGGACGGTCAAACTTAATTCTCATTTCCCACCAGAAAGAGGAATTAATCAAAGGCTCAGCGTGCCGTGCCGGAACCAGATTAGGGCCTGAAGCCATCCTGCGGTGTTGCGGCCAGCTCACAAGAAAGCGAGTTGAAGAAAGGAGCTCAGGGGCACTGTAATTCACAAACCTGCAGAGTTATAAATGACAGCTATCGTCCAAAAATAGACTGAAGTAAGGCTGCCAAGAGGACTTGAAAGCGGGGCAGAATTGCAGGAAACCGATTTCAGGAGGTAGACTGGAATTGCATTGAAAGCATAGGAAAAGAGGCAGAACGTCCACAATGATGCACTTGGCCAAAATGGGCGTATGCGTTTTTTCCTGAATATATTCAGGAAAAAACGCATACGCCCCTTTTGGCCAACCAAGCAAACTTGCAAAGGAAATCTGCACTACAATGAAGTCCCACTTCCCTCCAGGTCAAAAGGGCCATCTAAAAAAAGTGTAAAATCCAGAAAGGCAGGACAGGCCATGGAGAACTGGGAGCCTTGTTATGCTGATGGGCGGGATGTAAATTGCCAACAGACACTCTGGAGAAGTGTATGGTGTTTCCTGAAACATCTAAAAAACAAAGCAACAGAGCCTAGGGCACTTCCGCTTATGGTCCTATAGCTTAGGGAAATTAAAATCAAAAAGACACAGCCACCCCAAAGTTTGGGACGCCTCTGTTTACAAGAACCTCGTTTACCGTACAAGTTCAATATCACAGAAAGTGAAAAATGGATAAAGAACTTGTGGTACTTACGTACAATGCAGTATCACTCAGCAATGAAATCTATGTCATCAGGCCCATAGCAGCATAATGAGTGGATTCAGGTACTATGATTCTAACTGAAATAAGTCACACAGAAAAAGAAACATCATAGGATATCACTAATACACGGAATGTAAACTTGATTACACAGGAACTGAATTCCAAAACAGAACAGGGTCTCAAATTTAGAAAACCAACTTATGCTTGCTTAAGGGCAAAGGTGAGTTGGGGTGCTGCATAAAACCAGAGATTGAAATGAGCACAGATAAAGTTCCTTAAGCCAAATATGGAATACACAAGAGCTACTCCTTGCTCAACGAAATGGACTCAACACCCCATATTAAACGCCTAAGAATGTACCTGACTAGTAAGTATCTTAAAACCTATGGATTGCTATGTCTCCAAAAGAGAATCAAGCATGTGTAAAGGGGCATAAACGCAGCAGTGATAGGATTGGAGAGGTTCGGTGAACAAATGAAGACTCTTTGAAGTCATATTGCATGGTACCCATTACACGGGTCTCAACTCTCCAGGTTTAAGGTATTCTTCCTTCAGCTAAAACATGCATGTGGAACCTAGAGTATGATCAACCATGTGATCGAGAGACGTGTTCAAATATGTCTCAGTTTTCATACCCTGGTACTCGGGTGCAACATTCCAGACGCTTTACTAACACTCTCCCGACTTGGAGAGTCAGTCCCTTTAACCTCCTGTTTGGCCCAGTTTGCAATTTCTGCGGAAGATGAACAGGAATAGCGAGAACCAATGAGAGGCTAGCTGGAGGTGTCTGGACGGGCAAATTTAACTCTCATTTCCCACCAGGAAGAGGAATTAACCAAAGGCTCAGCATGCCGTGCCGGAACCAGATTAGGGCCTGAAGCCATCCTGCGGTGTTGCGGCCAGGTCACAAGAAAGCGAATTGAAGAAAGGCGCTCAGGGACACTGTAATTCACAAACCTGCAGAGTTATAAATGACAGCTATCGTCCAAAAATATACTGAAGTAAGGCTGCCAAGAGGACTTGAAAGCAGGGCAGAATTGCAGGAAACCAATTTCAGGAGGTAGACTGGAATTGCATTGAAAGCATAGGAAAAGAGGCAGAACGTCCACAATGATGCACTAGGCCAAAAAGGGCGTATGTGTTTTTTCCTGAATATATTCAGGAAAAAACGCATACGCCCTTTTTGGCCAACCAAGCAAGCTTGCAAAGGAAATCTGCACTACAATGAAGTCTCACTTCCCCCCGGTCAACAGGGCCATCTGAAAAATGTGTAAAATCCAGAAAGGCAGGACAGGCCATGGAGAACTGGGAGCCTTGTTATGCTGATGGGCGGGATGTAAATTGCCAACAGACACTTGGGAGAAGTGTATGGTGTTTCCTGAAACATCTAAAAAACAAAGCAACAGAGCCTAGGGCACTTCCACTTATGGTCCTATAGCTTAGGGAAATTAAAATCAAAAAGACACAGCCACCCCAAAATTTGGGACGCCTCTGTTTACAAGAACCTCGTTTACAGTACAAGTTCAACATCGCAGAAAGTGAAAAATGGATAAAGAATTTGTGGTATTTACTTACAAAGCAATATCACTCAGCAATGAAATCTATGTCATCAGGCCCTTAGCAGCACAATGAGTGGATTCAGGTATGATGATTTTAACTGAAATAAGTCACACAGAAAGAGAAACATCATAAGATATCAGTAATACATGGAATGTAAACTTGGCTACACAGGAACTGAATTACAGAACAGAACAGGGTCTCAAATTTAGAAAAGCAACTTATGCTTGCTTAAGGGAAAAGGTGAGTTGGGGTGCTGCATAAAACCAGAGATCGAAATGAGCACAGATAAAGTTCCTTAAGCCAAATATGGAATAGACAAGAGCTACTCCTTGCTCAACGAAATGGACTCAACATTGCATATTAAACGCCTAAGAATGTACCTGACTAGTAAGTATCTTAAAACCTATGGATTGCTATGTCTCCGAAAGAGAATCAAGCATGTGTACAGGGGCATAAACGCAGCAGTGATAGGATTGGAGAGGTTCGGTGAGCAAATGAAGACCCTTTGAAGTCATATTGCATGGTACCCATTCCACGGGTTTCAACTACCCAGGTTTAAGGTATTCTTCCTTCAGCTAAAACATGCATGTGGAACCTAGAGTATGATCAACCATGTGATCGGGAGACGTGTTCAAATATGTCTCAGTTTTCGTACCCTGGTACTCGGGTGCAACTTTCCAGATGCTTTACTAACACTCTCCCAACTTGGAGAGTCAGTCCCTTTAACCTCCTGTTTGGCCCAGTTTGCAATTTCTGCAGAACATGAACAGGAATAGGGAGAACCAATGAGAGACTAACTGGAGGTGTCTGGACGGTCAAACTTAATTCTCATTTCCCACCAGAAAGAGGAATTAACCAAAGGCTCAGCATGCCGTGCCGGAAACAGATTAGGGCCTGAAGCCATCCTGCGGTGTTGCGGCCAGCTCACAAGAAAGCGAGTTGAAGAAAGGAGCTCAGGGGCACTGTAATTCACAAACCTGCAGAGTTATAAATGACAGCTATCGTCCAAAAATAGACTGAAGTAAGGCTGCCAAGAGGACTTGAAAGCGGGGCAGAATTGCAGGAAACCGATTTCAGGAGGTAGACTGGAATTGCATTGAAAGCATAGGAAAAGAGGCAGAACGTCCACAATGATGCACTTGGCCAAAATGGGCGTATGCATTTTTTCCTGAATATATTCAGGAAAAAACGCATACGCCCCTTTTGGCCAACCAAGCAAACTTGCAAAGGAAATCTGCACTACAATGAAGTCCCACTTCCCTCCAGGTCAAAAGGGCCATCTAAAAAAAGTGTAAAATCCAGAAAGGCAGGACAGGCCATGGAGAACTGGGAGCCTTGTTATGCTGATGGGCGGGATGTAAATTGCCAACAGACACTCGGGAGAAGTGTATGGTGTTTCCTGAAACATCTAAAAAACAAAGCAACAGAGCCTAGGGCACTTCCGCTTATGGTCCTATAGCTTAGGGAAATTAAAATCAAAAAGACACAGCCACCCCAAAGTTTGGGACGCCTCTGTTTACAAGAACCTCGTTTACCGTACAAGTTCAATATCACAGAAAGTGAAAAATGGATAAAGAACTTGTGGTACTTACGTACAATGCAGTATCACTCAGCAATGAAATCTATGTCATCAGGCCCGTAGCAGCATAATGAGTGGATTCAGGTACTATGATTCTAACTGAAATAAGTCACACAGAAAAAGAAACATCATAGGATATCACTAATACACGGAATGTAAACTTGATTACACAGGAACTGAATTCCAAAACAGAACAGGGTCTCAAATTTAGAAAACCAACTTATGCTTGCTTAAGGGCAAAGGTGAGTTGGGGTGCTGCATAAAACCAGAGATTGAAATGAGCACAGATAAAGTTCCTTAAGCCAAATATGGAATAGACAAGAGCTACTCCTTGCTCAACGAAATGGACTCAACACCCCATATTAAACGCCTAAGAATGTACCTGACTAGTAAGTATCTTAAAACCTATGGATTGCTATGTCTCCAAAAGAGAATCAAGCATGTGTAAAGGGGCATAAACGCAGCAGTGATAGGATTGGAGAGGTTCGGTGAACAAATGAAGACTCTTTGAAGTCATATTGCATGGTACCCATTACACGGGTCTCAACTCTCCAGGTTTAAGGTATTCTTCCTTCAGCTAAAACATGCATGTGGAACCTAGAGTATGATCAACCATGTGATCGAGAGACGTGTTCAAATATGTCTCAGTTTTCATACCCTGGTACTCGGGTGCAACATTCCAGACGCTTTACTAACACTCTCCCGACTTGGAGAGTCAGTCCCTTTAACATCCTGTTTGGCCCAGTTTGCAATTTCTGCGGAAGATGAACAGGAATAGGGAGAACCAATGAGAGACTAGCTGGAGGTGTCTGGACGGGCAAATTTAACTCTCATTTCCCACCAGGAAGAGGAATTAACCAAAGGCTCAGCATGCCGTGCCGGAACCAGATTAGGGCCTGAAGCCATCCTGCGGTGTTGCGGCCAGGTCACAAGAAAGCGAATTGAAGAAAGGCGCTCAGGGACACTGTAATTCACAAACCTACAGAGTTATAAATGACAGCTATCGTCCAAAAATATACTGAAGTAAGGCTGCCAAGAGGACTTGAAAGCAGGGCAGAATTGCAGGAAACCAATTTCAGGAGGTAGACTGGAATTGCATTGAAAGCATAGGAAAAGAGGCAGAACGTCCACAATGATGCACTTGGCCAAAAAGGGCGTATGCGTTTTTTCCTGAATATATTCAGGAAAAAACGCATACGCCATTTTTGGCCAACCAAGCAAGCTTGCAAAGGAAATCTGCACTACAATGAAGTCTCACTTCCCCCCGGTCAAAAGGGCCATCTGAAAAAAGTGTAAAATCCAGAAAGGCAGGACAGGCCATGGAGAACTGGGAGCCTTGTTATGCTGATGTGCGGGATGTAAATTGCCAACAGACACTCGGGAGAAGTGTATGGTGTTTCCTGAAACATCTAAAAAACAAAGCAACAGAGCCTAGGGCACTTCCATTTATGGTCCTATAGCTTAGGGAAATTAAAATCAAAAAGACTCAGCCACCCCAAAGTTTGGAACGGCTCTGTTTACAAGAACCTCGTTTACAGTACAAGTTCAACATCGCAGAAAGTGAAAAATGGAGAAAGAAGTTGTGGTATTTACTTACAAAGCAATATCACTCAGCAATGAAATCTATGTCATCAGGCCCTTAGCAGCACAATGAGTGGATTCAGGTATGATGATTCTGACTGAAATAAGTCACACAGAAAAAGAAACATCATAAGATATCAGGAATACACGGAATGTAAACTTGGCTACACAGGAACTGAATTACAGAACAGAACAGGGTCTCAAATTTAGAAAAGCAACTTATGCTTGCTTAAGGGAAAAGGTGAGTTGGGGTGCTGCATAAAACCAGAGATTGAAATGAGCACAGATAAAGTTCCTTAAGCCAAATATGGAATAGACAAGAGCTACTCCTTGCTCAACGAAATGGACTCAACACCGCATATTAAACGCCTAAGAATGTACCTGACTAGTAAGTATCTTAAAACCTATGGATTGCTATGTCTCCGAAAGAGAATCAAGCATGTGTACAGGGGCATAAACGCAGCAGTGATAGGATTGGAGAGGTTCGGTGAGCAAATGAAGACCCTTTGAAGTCATATTGCATGGTACCCATTACACTGTTTTCAACTACCCAGGTTTTAGGTATTCTTCCTTCAGCTAAAACATGCATGTGGAACCCAGAGGATGATCAACCATGTGATCGGGAGACGTGTTCAAATATATCTCAGTTTTCCTCCCCTGGTACTCGGGTGCAACATTCCAGACGCTTTACTATCACTCTCCCCACTTGGAGAGTCAGCGCCTTTAACCTCCTGTTTGGCCCAGTTTGCAATTTCTGCGGAAGATGAACAGGAATAACGAGAACCAATGAGAGGCTAGCTGGAGGTGTCTGGACGGGCAAATTTAACTCTCATTTCCCACCAGGAAGAGGAATTAACCAAAGGCTAAGCATGCCGGGCCGGAACCAGATTAGGGCCTGAAGCCATCCTGCGGTGTTGCGGCCAGGTCACAAGAAAGCGAGTTGAAGAAAGGAGCTCAGGGGCACTGTAATTCACAAACCTGCAGAGTTATAAATGACAGCTATCGTCCAAAAATAGACTGAAGTAAGGCTGCCAAGAGGACTTGAAAGCGGGGCAGAATTGCAGGAAACCGATTTCAGGAGGTAGACTGGAATTGCATTGAAAGCATAGGAAAAGAGGCAGAACGTCCACAATGATGCACTTGGCCAAAATGGGCGTATGCGTTTTTTCCTGAATATATTCAGGAAAAAACGCATACGCCCTTTTTGGCTAACCAAGCAAACTTGCAAAGGAAATCTGCACTACAATGAAGTCCCACTTCCCTCCAGGTCAAAAGGGCCATCTAAAAAAAGTGTAACATCCAGAAAGGCAGGACAGGCCATGGAGAACTGGGAGCCTTGTTATGCTGATGGGCGGGATGTAAATTGCCAACAGACACTCCGGAGAAGTGTATGGTGTTTCCTGAAACATCTAAAAAACAAAGCAACAGAGCCTAGGGCACTTCCACTTATGGTCCTATAGCTTAGGGAAATTAAAATCAAAAAGACACAGCCACCCCAAAGTTTGGGACGCCTCTGTTTACAAGAACCTCGTTTACCGTACAAGTTCAATATCACAGAAAGTGAAAAATGGATAAAGAACTTGTGGTACTTACGTACAATGCAGTATCACTCAGCAATGAAATCTATGTCATCAGGCCCGTAGCAGCATAATGAGTGGATTCAGGTACGATGATTCTAACTGAAATAAGTCACACAGAAAAAGAAACATCATAGGATATCACTAATACACGGAATGTAAACTTGGCTACACAGGAACTGAATTCCAAAACAGAACAGGGTCTCAAATTTAGAAAACCAACTTATGCTTGCTTAAGGGCAAAGGTGAGTTGGGGTGCTGCATAAAACCAGAGATCGAAATGAGCACAGATAAAGTTCCTTAAGCCAAATATGGAATAGACAAGAGCTACTCCTTGCTCAACGAAATGGACTCAACACCCCATATTAAACGCCTAAGAATGTACCTGACTAGTAAGTATCTTAAAACCTATGGATTGCTATGTTTCCAAAAGAGAATCAAGCATGTGTAAAGAGGCATAAACGCAGCAGTGATAGGATTGGAGAGGTTCGGTGAACAAATGAAGACCCTTTGAAGTCATATTGCATGGTACCCATTACACGGGTCTCAACTCTCCAGGTTTAAGGTATTCTTCCTTCAGCTAAAACATGCATGTGGAATCTAGAGTATGATCAACCATGTGATCGAGAGACGTGTTCAAATATGTCTCAGTTTTCATACCCTGGTACTCGGGTGCAACATTCCAGATGCTTTACTAACACTCTCCCGACTTGGAGAGTCAGTCCCTTTAACATCCTGTTTGGCCCAGTTTGCAATTTCTGCGGAAGATGAACAGGAATAGGGAGAACCAATGAGAGACTAGCTGGAGGTGTCTGGACGGGCAAATTTAACTCTCATTTCCCACCAGGAAGAGGAATTAACCAAAGGCTCAGCATGCCGTGCCGGAACCAGATTAGGGCCTGAAGCCATCCTGCGGTGTTGCGGCCAGGTCAAAAGAAAGCGAATTGAAGAAAGGCGCTCAGGGACACTGTAATTCACAAACCTGCAGAGTTATAAATGACAGCTATCGTCCAAAAATATACTGAAGTAAGGCTGCCAAGAGGACTTGAAAGCAGGGCAGAATTGCAGGAAACCAATTTCAGGAGGTAGACTGGAATTGCATTGAAAGCATAGGAAAAGAGGCAGAACGTCCACAATGATGCACTAGGCCAAAAAGGGCGTATGCGTTTTTTCCTGAATATATTCAGGAAAAAACGCATACGCCCTTTTTGGCCAACCAAGCAACCTTGCAAAGGAAATCTGCACTACAATGAAGTCTCACTTCCCCCCGGTCAAAAGGGCCATCTGAAAAAAGTGTAAAATCCAGAAAGGCAGGACAGGCCATGGAGAACTGGGAGCCTTGTTATGCTGATGGGCGGGATGTAAATTGCCAACAGACACTTGGGAGAAGTGTATGGTGTTTCCTGAAACATCTAAAAAACAAAGCAACAGAGCCTAGGGCACTTCCACTTATGGTCCTATAGCTTAGGGAAATTAAAATCAAAAAGACACAGCCACCCCAAAATTTGGGACGCCTCTGTTTACAAGAACCTCGTTTACAGTACAAGTTCAACATCGCAGAAAGTGAAAAATGGATAAAGAATTTGTGGTATTTACTTACAAAGCAATATCACTCAGCAATGAAATCTATGTCATCAGGCCCTTAGCAGCACAATGAGTGGATTCAGGTATGATGATTTTAACTGAAATAAGTCACACAGAAAGAGAAACATCATAAGATATCAGTAATACATGAAATGTAAACTTGGCTACACAGGAACTGAATTACAGAACAGAACAGGGTCTCAAATTTAGAAAAGCAACTTATGCTTGCTTAAGGGTAAAGGTGAGTTGGGGTGCTGCATAAAACCAGAGATCGAAATGAGCACAGTTAAAATTCCTTAAGCCAAATATAGAATAGACAAGAGCTACTCCTTGCTCAGCGAAATGGTCTCAACACCCCATATTAAACGCCTAAGAATGTACCTGACTAGTAAGTATCTTAAAACCTATGGATTGCTATGTCTCCAAAAGAGAATCAAGCATGTGTACAGGGGCATAAACGCAGCAGTGATAGGATTGGAGAGGTTCGGTGAGCAAATGAAGACCCTTTGAAGTCATATTGCATGGTACCCATTACACGGGTCTCAACTCTCCAGGTTTAAGGTATTCTTCCTTCAGCTAAAACCTGCATGTGGAACCCAGAGTATGATCAACCGTGTGAATGGGAGACGTGTTCAAATATGTCTCAGTTTTCATACCCTGGTACTCGGGTGTAACATTCCAGACGCTTTACTGACACTCTCCCGACTTGGAGAGTCAGTCTCTTTAACCTCCTGTTTGGCCCAGTTTGCAATTTCTGCGGAAGATGAACAGGAATAGCGAGAACCAATTAGAGACTAGCTGGAGGTGTCTGGACGGGCAAATTTAACTCTCATTTCCCACCAGGAAGAGGAATTAACCAAAGGCTCATCGTGCCATGCCGGAACCAGATTAGGGCCTGAAGCCATCCTGCGGTGTTGCGGCCAGGTCACAAGAAAGCGAGTTGAAGAAAGGAGCTCAGGGGCACTGTAATTCACAAACCTGCAGAGTTATAAATGACAGCTATCGTCCAAAAATAGACTGAAGTAAGGCTGCCAAGAGGACTTGAAAGCGGGGCAGAATTGCAGGAAACCGATTTCAGGAGGTAGACTGGAATTGCATTGAAAGCATAGGAAAAGAGGCAGAACGTCCACAATGATGCACTTGGCCAAAAAGGGCGTATGCGTTTTTTCCTGAATATATTCAGGAAAAAACGCATACGCACTTTTTGGCCAACCAAGCAAGCTTGCAAAGGAAATCTGCACTACAATGAAGTCTCACTTCCCCCCGGTCAAAAGGGCCATCTGAAAAAAGTGTAAAATCCAGAAAGGCAGGACAGGCCATGGAGAACTGGGAGCCTTGTTATGCTGATGGGCGGGATGTAAATTGTCAACAGACACTCGGGAGAAGTGTATGGTGTTTCCTGAAACATCGAAAAAACAAAGCAACAGAGCATAGGGCACTTCCACTTATGGTCCTATAGCTTAGGGAAATTAAAATCAAAAAGACACAGCCACCCCAAAGTTTGGGACGCCTCTGTTTACAAGAACCTCATTTACCGTACAAGTTCAATATCACAGAAAGTGAAAAATGGATAAAGAACATGTGGTACTTACGTACAATGCAGTATCACTCAGCAATGAAATCTATGTCATCAGGCCCGTAGCAGCATAATGAGTGGATTCAGGTACGATGATTCTAACTGAAATAAGTCACACAGAAAAAGAAACATCATAAGATATCAGTAATACACGGAATGTAAACTTGGCTACACAGGAACTGAATTCCAAAACAGAACAGGGTCTCAAATTTAGAAAACCAACTTATGCTTGCTTAAGGGTAAAGGTGAGTTGGGGTGCTGCATAAAACCAGAGATTGAAATGAGCACAGATAAAGTTCCTTAAGCCAAATATGGAATAGACAAGAGCTACTCCTTGCTCAACGAAATGGACTCAACACCGCATATTAAACGCCTAAGAATGTACCTTACTAGTAAGTATCTTAAAACCTATGGATTGCTATGTCTCCAAAGGAGAATCAAGCGTGTGTACAGGGGCATAAATGCAGCAGTGATAGGACTGGAGAGGTTCGGTGAGCAAATGAAGACCCTTTGAAGACATATTGCATGGTACCCATTCCACGGGTCTCAACTCTCCAGGTTTAAGGTATTCTTCCTTCAGCTAAAACATGCATGTGGAACCCAGAGTATGATCAACCATGTGAACGGGAGACGTGTTCAAATATGTCTCAGTTTTCGTACCCTGGTACTCGGGTGCAACATTCCAGACGCTTTACTAACACTCTCCGCACTTGGAGAGTCAGCGCCTTTAACCTCCTGTTTGGCCCAGTTTGCAATTTCTGCGGAAGATGAACAGGAATAGCGAGAACCAATGAGAGACTAGCTGGAGGTGTCTGGACGGGCAAATTTAACTCTCATTTCCCACCAGGAAGAGGAAATAACAAAAGGCTCAGCGTGCCGTGCTGGAACCAGATTAGGGCCTGAAGCCATCCTGCGGTGTTGCGGCCAGCTCACAAGAAAGCGAGTTGAAGAAAGGAGCTCAGGGGCACTGTAATTCACAAACCTGCAGAGTTATAAATGACAGCTATCGTCCAAAAATATACTGAAGTAAGGCTGCCAAGAGGACTTGAAAGCGGGGCAGAATTGCAGGAAACCGATTTCAGGAGGTAGACTGGAATTGCATTGAAAGCATAGGAAAAGAGGCAGAACGTCCACAATGATGCACTTGGCCAAAAAGGGCGTATGCGTTTTTTCCTGAATATATTCAGGAAAAAACGCATACGCCCTTTTTGGCCAACCAAGCAAGCTTGCAAAGGAAATCTGCACTACAATGAAGTCTCACTTCCCCCCGGTCAAAAGGGCCATCTGAAAAAAGTGTAAAATCCAGAAAGGCAGGACAGGCCATGGAGAACTGGGAGCCTTGTTATGCTGATGGGCGGGATGTAAATGCCAACAACCACTGGGGAGAAGTGTATGGTGTTTCCTGAAACATCTAAAAAACAAAGCAACAGAGCCTAGGGCACTTCCACTTATGGTCCTATAGCTTAGGGAAATTAAAATCAAAAAGACACAGCCACCCCAAAGTCTGGAACGGCTCTGTTTACAAGAACCTCGTTTACAGTACAAGTTAAATATCACAGAATGTGAAAAATGGATAAAGAAGTTGTGGTATTTACTTACAAAGCAATATCACTCAGCAATGAAATCTATGTCATCAGGCCCTTAGCAGCACAATGAGTGGATTCAGGTATGATGATTCTAACTGAAATAAGTCACACAGAAAAAGAAACATCATAAGATATCACTAATACACGGAATGTAAACTTGGCTACACAGGAACTGAATTACAGAACAGAACAGGGTCTCAAATTTAGAAAACCAACTTATGCTTGCTTAAGGGTAAAGGTGACTTGGGGTGCTGCATAAAACCAGAGATCGAAATGAGCACAGTTAAAATTCCTTAAGCCAAATATGGAATAGACAAGAGCTACTCCTTGCTCAACGAAATGGTCTCAACACCCCATATTAAACACCTAAGAATGTACCTGACTAGTAAGTATCTTAAAACCTATGGATTGCTATGTCTCCAAAAGAGAATCAAGCATGTGTACAGGGGCATAAACGCAGCAGTGATAGGATTGGAGAGGTTCGGTGAGCAAATGAAGACCCTTTGAATTCATATTGCATGGTACCCATTACACGGGTCTCAACTCTCCAGGTTTAAGGTATTCTTCCTTCAGCTAAAACCTGCATGTGGAACCCAGAGTATGATCAACCGTGTGAATGGGAGACGTGTTCAAATATGTCTCAGTTTTCATACCCTGGTACTCGGGTGTAACATTCCAGACGCTTTACTGACACTCTCCCGACTTGGAGAGTCAGTCTCTTTAACCTCCTGTTTGGCCCAGTTTGCAATTTCTGCGGAAGATGAACAGGAATAGCGAGAACCAATGAGAGGCTAGCTGGAGGTGTCTGGACGGGCAAATTTAACTCTCATTTCCCACCAGGAAGAGGAATTAACCAAAGGCTCATCGTGCCATGCCGGAACCAGATTAGGGCCTGAAGCCATCCTGCGGTGTTGCGGCCAGGTCACAAGAAAGCGAGTTGAAGAAAGGAGCTCAGGGGCACTGTAATTCACAAACCTGCAGAGTTATAAATGACAGCTATCGTCCAAAAAATAGACTGAAGTAAGGCTGCCAAGAGGACTTGAAAGCGGGGCAGAATTGCAGGAAACCGATTTCAGGAGGTAGACTGGAATTGCATTGAAAGCATAGGAAAAGAGGCAGAACGTCCACAATGATGCACTTGGCCAAAAAGGGCGTATGCGTTTTTTCCTGAATATATTCAGGAAAAAACGCATACGCCCTTTTTGGCCAACCAAGCAAGCTTGCAAAGGAAATCTGCACTACAATGAAGTCTCACTTCCCCCCGGTCAAAAGGGCCATCTGAAAAAAGTGTAAAATCCAGAAAGGCAGGACAGGCCATGGAGAACTGGGAGCCTTGTTATGCTGATGGGCGGGATGTAAATTGTCAACAGACACTCGGGAGAAGTGTATGGTGTTTCCTGAAACATCTAAAAAACAAAGCAACAGAGCCTAGGGCACTTCCACTTATGGTCCTATAGCTTAGGGAAATTAAAATCAAAAAGACACAGCCACCCCAAAGTTTGGGACGCCTCTGTTTACAAGAACCTCGTTTAAAGTACAAGTTAAAAATCACAGAATGTGAAAAATGGATAAAGAAGTTGTGGTATTTACTTACAAAGCAATATCACTCAGCAATGAAATCTAGGTCATCAGGCCCTTAGCAGCACAATGAGTGGATTCAGGTATGATGATTCTAACTGAAATAAGTCACACAGAAAAAGAAACATCATAATATATCAGTAATACACGGAATGTAAACTTGGCTACACAGGCACTGAATTACAGAACAGAACAGGGTCTCAAATTCAGAAAACCAACTTATGCTTGCTTAAGGGGAAAGGTGAGTTGGGGTGCTGCATAAAACCAGAGATCGAAATGAGCACAGATAAAGTTCCTTAAGCCAAATATGGAATAGACAAGAGCTACTCCTTGCTCAACGAAATGGACTCAACACCCCATATTAAACACCTAAGAATGTACCTGACTAGTAAGTATCTTAAAACCTATGGATTGCTATGTCTCCAAAAGAGAATCAAGCATGTGTACAGGGGCATAAACACAGCAGTGATAGGATTGGAGAGGTTCGGTGAGCAAATGAAGACCCTTTGAAGTCATATTGCATGGTACCCATTCCACGGGTCTCAACTCTCCAGGTTTAAGGTATTCTTCCTTCTGCTAAAACATGCATGTGGAACCCAGAGTATGATCAACCGTGTGAATGGGAGACGTGTTCAAATATGTCTCAGTTTTCCTCCCCTGGTACTCGGGTGTAACATTCCAGACACTTTACTGACACTCTCCCGACTTGCAGAGTCAGTCTTTCTAACCTCCTGTTTGGACCAGTTTGCAATTTCTGAGGAAGATGAACAGGAATAGCGAGAACCAATTAGAGACTAGCTGGAGGTGTCTGGACGGGCAAATTTAACTCTCATTTCCCACCAGGAAGAGGAATTAACCAAAGGCTCATCGTGCCATGCCGGAACCAGATTAGGGCCTGAAGCCATCCTGTGGTGTTGCGGCCAGGTCACAAGAAAGCGAGTTGAAGAAAGGAGCTCAGGGGCACTGTAATTCACAAACCTGCAGAGTTATAAATGACAGCTATCGTCCAAAAATATACTGAAGTCAGGCTGCCAAGAGGACTTGAAAGTGGGGCAGAATTGCAGGAAACCGATTTCAGGAGGTAGACTGGAATTGCATTGAAAGCATAGGAAAAGAGGCAGAACGTCCACAATGATGCACTTGGCCAAAAAGGGCGTATGCGTTTTTTCCTGAATATATTCAGGAAAAAACGCATACGCCCTTTTTGGCCAACCAAGCAAGCTTGCAAAGGAAATCTGCACTACAATGAAGTCTCACTTCCCCCCGGTCAAAAGGGCCATCTGAAAAAAGTGTAAAATCCAGAAAGGCAGGACAGGCCATGGAGAACTGGGAGCCTTGTTATGCTGATGGGCGGGATGTAAATTGCCAACAACCACTCAGGAGAAGTGTATGGTGTTTCCTGAAACATCGAAAAAACAAAGCAACAGAGCCTAGGGCACTTCCACTTATGGTCCTATAGCTTAGGGAAATTAAAATCAAAAAGACACAGCCACCCCAAAGTTTGGAACGGCTCTGTATACAAGAACCTCATTTACAGTACAAGTTCAACATCGCAGAAAGTGAAAAATGGATAAAGAAGTTTTGGTATTTACTTACAAAGCAATATCACTCTGCAATGAAATCTATGTCATCAGGCCCTTAGCAGCACAATGAGTGGATTCAGGTATGATGATTCTAACTGAAATAAGTCACACAGAAAAAGAAACATCATAAGATATCAGTAATACACGGAATGTAAACTTGGCTACACAGGAACTGAATTACAGAACAGAACAGGGTCTCAAATTTAGAAAACCAACTTATGCTTGCTTAAGGGGAAAGGTGAGTTGGGGTGCTGCATAAAACCAGAGATCGAAATGAGCACAGATAAAGTTCCTTTAGCCAAATATGGAATAGACAAGAGCTACTCCTTGCTCAACGAAATGGACTCAACACCCCATATTAAAGCCTAAGAATGTACCTGAATAGTAAGTATCTTAAAACCTATGGATTGCTATGTCTCCGAAAGAGTATAAAGCATGTGTACAGGGGCATAAACGCAGCAGTGATAGGATTGGAGAGGTTCGGTGAGCAAATGAAGACCCTTTGAAGTCATATTGCATGGTACCCATTCCACGGGTTTCAACTCTCCAGGTTTAAGGTATTCTTCCTTTAGCTAAAACATGCATGTGGAACCTAGAGTATGATCAACCATGTGATCGAGAGACGTGTTCAAATATGTCTCAGTTTTCATACCCTGGTACTCGGGTGCAACATTCCAGACGCTTTACTAACACTCTCCCGACTTGGAGAGTCAGTCCCTTTAATCTCTTGTTTGGCCCAGTTTGCAATATCTGCGGAAGATGAACAGGAATAGCGAGAGCCAATGAGAGACTAGCTGGAGGTGTCTGGACGGGCAAATTTAACTCTCATTTCCCAGCAGGAAGAGGAATTAACCAAAGGCTCAGCGTGCCGTGCCGGATCCAGATTAGGGCCTGAAGACATCCTGCGGTGTTGCGGCCAGGTCACAAGAAAGCGAGTTGAAGAAAAGAGCTCAGCGGCCCTGTAATTCACAAACCTGCAGAGTTATAAATGACAGCTATCGTCCAAAAATATACTGAAGTAAGGCTGCCAAGAGGACTTGAAAGCGGGGCAGAATTGCAGGAAACCGATTTCAGGAGGTAGAGTGGAATTGCATTGAAAGCATAGGAAAAGAGGCAGAACGTCCACAATGATGCACTTGGCCAAAAAGGGCGTATGCGTTTTTTCCTGAATATATTCAGGAAAAAACGCATACGACCTTTTTGGCCAACCAAGCAAACTTGCAAAGGAAATCTGCACTACAATGAAGTCTCACTTCCCCCCGGTCAAAAGGGCCATCTGAAAAAAGTGTAAAATCCAGAAAGGCAGGACAGGCCATGGACAACTGGGAGCCTTGTTATGCTGATGGGCGGGATGTAAATTGCCAACAGACATTCGGGAGAAGTGTATGGTGTTTCCTGAAACATCTAAAAAACAAAGCAACAGAGCCTAGGGCACTTCCACTTATGGTCCTATAGCTTAGGGAAATTAAAATCAAAAAGACACAGCCACCCCAAAGTTTGGGACGCCTCTGTTTACAAGAACCTCATTTACCGTACAAGTTCAATATCGCAGAAAGTGAAAAATGGATAAAGAACTTGTGGTACTTACGTACAATGCAGTATCACTCAGCAATGAAATCTATGTCATCAGGCCCGTAGCAGCATAATGAGTGGATTCAGGTATGATGATTCTAACTGAAATAAGTCACACAGAAAAAGAAACATCATAAGATATCAGTAATACACGGAATGGAAACTTGGCTACACAGGAACTGAATTACAGAACAGAACAGGGTCTCACATGTAGAAAACCAACTTATGCTTGCTTAACGATAAAGGTGAGTTGGGGTGCTGCATAAAACCAGAGATCGAAATGAGCACAGATAAAGTTCCTTAAACCAAATATGGAATAGACAAGAGCTACTCCTTGCTCAACGAAATGGACTCAACACCGCGTATTAAACGCCTAAGAATGTACCTGACTAGTAAGTATCTTAAAACCTATGGATTGCTATGTCTCCGAAAGAGAATCCAGCATGTGTACAGGGGCATAAACGCAGCAGTGATAGGATTGGAGAGGTTCGGTGAGCAAATGAAGACCCTCTGAAGTCATATTGCATGGTACCCATTCCACGGGTTTCAACTACCCAGGTTTAAGGTATTCTTCCTTCAGCTAAAACATGCATGTGGAACCTAGAGTATGTTCAACCATGTGATCGGGAGACATGTTCAAATATGTCTCAGCTTTCGTACCCTGGTACTTGGGTGCAACATTCCAGACGCTTTACTAACACTCTCCCCACTTGGAGAGTCAGCGCCTTTAACCTCCTGTTTGGCCCAGTTTGCAATTTCTGCGGAAGATGAACAGGAATAGCGAGAACCAATGAGAGACTAGCTGGAGGTGTCTGGACGGGCAAATTTAACTCTCATTTCCCACCAGGAAGAGGAATTAACCAAAGGCTCAGCGTGCCGTGCCGGAACCAGATTAGGGCCTGAAGCCATCCTGCGGTGTTGCGGCCAGCTCACAAGAAAGCGAGTTGAAGAAAGGAGCTCAGGGGCACTGTAATTCACAAACCTGCAGAGTTATAAATGACAGCTATCGTCCAAAAATAGACTGAAGTAAGGCTGCCAAGAGGACTTGAAAGCGGGGCAGAATTGCAGGAAACCGATTTCAGGAGGTAGACTGGAATTGCATTGAAAGCATAGGAAAAGAGGCAGAACGTCCACAATGATGCACTTGGCCAAAAAGGGCGTATGCGTTTTTTCCTGAATATATTCAGGAAAAAACGCATACGCCCTTTTTGGCCAACCAAGCAAACTTGCAAAGGAAATCTGCATTACAATGAAGTCTCACTTCCCCCCGGTCAAAAGGGCCATCTGAAAAAAGTGTAAAATCCAGAAAGGCAGGACAGGCCATGGAGAACTGGGAGCCTTGTTATGCTGATGGGCGGGATGTAAATTGCCAACAGACACTCGGGAGAAGTGTATGGTGTTTCCTGAAACATCTAAAAAACAAAGCAACAGAGCCTAGGGCACTTCCACTTATGGTCCTATAGCTTAGGGAAATTAAAATCAAAAAGACACAGCCACCCCAAAGTTTGGGACGCCTCTGCTTACAAGAACCTCGTTTACCGTACAAGTTCAATATCACAGAAAGTGAAAAATGGATAAAGAACTTGTGGTACTTACGTACAATGCAGTATCACTCAGCAATGAAATCTATGTCATCAGGCCCGTAGCAGCATAATGAGTGGATTAAGGTACGATGATTCTAACTGAAATAAGTCACACAGAAAAAGAAACATCATAAGATATCACTAATACACGGAATGTAAACTTGGCTACACTGGAACCGAATACCAAAACAGAACAGGGTCTCAAATTGAGAAAACCAACTTATGCTTGCTTAAGGGGAAAGGTGAGTTGGGGTGCTGCATAAAACCAGAGATTGAAATGAGCACAGATAAAGTTCCTTAAGCCAAATATGGAATAGACAAGAGCTACTCCTTTCTCGATGAAATGGACTCAACACCCCATATTAAATGCCTAAGAATGTACCTGTCTAGTAAGTATCTTAAAACCTATGGATTGCTATGTCTCCAAAGGAGAATCAAGCGTGTGTACAGGGGCATAAATGCAGCAGTGATAGGATTGGAGAGGTTCGGTGAGCAAATGAAGACCCTCTGAAGTCATATTGCATGGTACCCATTACACGGGTCTCAACTCTCCAGGTTTAAGGTATTCTTCCTTCAGCTAAAACATGCATGTGGAACCCACAGTATGATCAACCGTGTGAACGGGAGACGTGTTCAAATATGTCTCAGTTTTCCTCCCCTGGTACTCGGGTGCAACATTCCAGACGCTTTACTAACACTCTCCCGACTTGGAGAGTCAGCGCCTTTAACCTCCTGTTTGGCCCAGTTTGCAATTTCTGCGGAAGATGAACAGGAATAGGGAGAACCAATGAGAGACTAGCTGGAGGTGTCTGGACGGGCAAATTTAACTCTCATTTCCCACCAGGAAGAGGAAATAACCAAAGGCTCAGCGTGCCGTGCCGGAACCAGATTAGGGCCTGAAGCCATCCTGCGGTTTTGCGGCCAGCTCAAAAGAAAGCGAGTTGAAGAATGAAGCTCAGGGGCACTGTAACTCACAAACCTGCAGAGTTATAAATGACAGCTATCGTCCAAAAATAGACTGAAGTAAGGCTGCCAAGAGGACTTGAAAGTGGGGCAGAATTGCAGGAAACCGATTTCAGGAGGTAGACTGGAATTGCAATCAAAGCATAGGAAAAGAGGCAGAACGTCCACAATGATGCACTTGGCCAAAAAGGGCGTATGCGTTTTTTCCTGAATATATTCAGGAAAAAACGCATACGCCCTTTTTGGCCAACCAAGCAAGCTTGCAAAGGAAATCTGCACTACAATGAAGTCTCACTTCCCCCCGGTCAAAAGGGCCATCTGAAAAAAGTGTAAAATCCAGAAAGGCAGGACAGGCCATGGAGAACTGGGAGCCTTGTTATGCTGAAGGGCGGGATGTAAATTGCCAACAACCACTGGGGAGAAGTGTATGGTGTTTCCTGAAACATCTAAAAAACAAAGCAACAGAGCCTAGGGCACTTCCACTTATGGTCCTATAGCTTAGGGAAATTAAAATCAAAAAGACACAGCCACCCCAAAGTTTGGGACGCCTCTGTTTACAAGAACCTCGTTTACAGTACAAGTTCAACATCGCAGAAAGTGAAAAATGGATAAAGAAGTTGTGGTATTTACTTACAAAGCAATACCACTCAGCAAGGAAATCTATGTCATCAGGCCCTTAGCAGCACAATGAGTGGATTCAGGTATGATGATTCTAACTGAAATAAGTCACACAGAAAAAGAAACATCATAAGATATCAGTAATACACGGAATGTAAACTTGGCTACACAGGAACTGAATTACAGAACAGAACAGGGTCTCAAATTTAGAAAACCAACTTATTCTTGCTTAAGGGTAAAGGTGAGTTGGGGTGCTGCATAAAACCAGAGATTGAAATGAGCACAGATAAAGTTCCTTAAGCCAAATATGGAATAGACAAGAGCTACTCCTTGCTCAACGAAATGGACTCAACACCGCATATTAAACGCCTAAGAATGTACCTGACAATAAGTATCTTAAAACCTATGGTTTGCTATGTCTCCGAAAGAGAATCAAGCATATGTACAGGGGCATAAACGCAGCAGTGATAGGATTGGAGAGGTTCGGTGAGCAAATGAAGACCCTTTGAAGTCATATTGCATGGTACCCATTCCACGGGTTTCAACTACCCAGGTTTAAGGTATTCTTCCTTCAGCTAAAACATGCATGTGGAACCTAGAGTATGATCAACCATGTCATTGGGAGACGTGTTCAAATATGTCTCAGTTTTCGTACCCTGGTACTCGGGTGCAACATTCCAGACGCTTTACTAACACTCTCCCCACTTGGAGAGTCAGTCCCTTTAACCTCCTGTTTGGCCCAGTTTGCAATTTCTGAGGAAGATGAACAGGAATAGCGAGAACCAATGAGAGACTAGCTGGAGGTGTCTGGACGGGCAAATTTAACTCTCATTTCCCACCAGGAAGAGGAATTAACCAAAGGCTCAGCATGCCGTGCCGGAAACAGATTAGGGCCTGAAGCCATTCTGCGGTGTTGCGGCCAGCTCATAGAAAGGGAGTTGAAGAAAGGAGCTCAGGGGCACTGTAATTCACAAACCTGCAGAGTTATAAATGACAGCTATCGTCCAAAAATATACTGAAGTAAGGCTGCCAAGAGGACTTGAAAGCGGGGCAGAATTGCAGGAAACCGATTTCAGGAGATAGACTGGAATTGCATTGAAAGCATAGGAAAAGAGGCAGAACGTCCACAATGATGCACTTGGCCAAAATGGGCGTATGCGTTTTTTCCTGAATATATTCAGGAAAAAACGCATACGCTCTTTTTGGCCAACCAAGCAAGCTTGCAAAGGAAATCTGCACTACAATGAAGTCTCACTTCCCCCCGGTCAAAAGGGCCATCTGAAAAAAGTGTAAAATCCAGAAAGGCAGGACAGGCCATGGAGAACTGGGAGCCTTGTTATGCTGATGGGTGGGATGTAAATTGCCAACAAACACTCGGGAGAAGTGTATGGTGTTTCCTGAAACATCTAAAAAACAAAGCAACAGAGCCTAGGGCACTTCCACTTATGGTTCTATAGGTTAGGGAGATTAAAATAAAAAAGACACAGCCACCCCATGTTTGAAATGCCTCTGTTTACAAGAACCTCATTTACAGTACAAGTTCAACATCGCAGAAAGTGAAAAATGGATAAAGAAGTTGTGGTATTTACTTACAAAGCAATATCACTCAGCAATGAAATC
Organism: Delphinus delphis; assembly: GCF_949987515.2. Taxonomy (NCBI): domain Eukaryota; kingdom Metazoa; phylum Chordata; class Mammalia; order Artiodactyla; family Delphinidae; genus Delphinus; species Delphinus delphis. The sequence continues at coordinate 1,848,166 of NW_027192653.1, read as the reverse complement.
TATGTCATCAGGCCCGTAGCAGCATAATGAGTGGATTCAGGTACGATGATTCTAACTGAAATAAGTCACACAGAAAAAGAAACATCATAAGATATCAGTAATACACGGAATGTAAACTTGGCTACACAGGAACTGAATTACAGAACAGAACAGGGTCTCAAATTTAGAAAACCAACTTATGCTTGCTTAAGGGTAAAGGTGAGTTGGGATGCTGCATAAAACCAGAGATTGAAATGAGCACAGATAAAGTTCCTTAAGCCAAATATGGAATAGACAAGAGCTACTCCTTGCTCAACGAAATGGACTCAACACCGCATATTAAACGCCTAAGAATGTACCTGACTAGTAAGTATCTTAAAACCTATGGATTGCTATATCTCCAAAAGAGAATCAAGCGTGCGTACAGGGGCATAAACGCAGCAGTGATAGGATTGGAGAGGTTCGGTGAGCAAATCAAGACCCTTTGAAGTCATATTGCATGGTACCCATTACAAGGGTCTCAACTCTCCAGGTTTAAGGTATTCCTCCTTCAGCTAAAACATGCATGTGGAACCCAGAGTATGATCAACCGTGTGAACGGGAGACGTGTTCAAATATGTCTCAGTTTTCCTCCCCTGGTACTCGGTTGCAACATTCCAGACGCTTTACTAACACTCTCCCCACTTGGAGACTCAGCGCCTTTAACCTCCTGTTTGGCCCAGTTTGCAATTTCTGCGGAAGATGAACAGGAATAGGGAGAACCAATGAGAGACTAGCTGGAGGTGTCTGGACGGGCAAATTTAACTCTCATTTCCCACCAGGAAGAGGAAATAAACAAAGGCTCAGCGTGCCGTGCCGGAACCAGATTAGGGCCTGAAGCCATCCTGCGGTGTTGCGGCCAGCTCACAAGAAAGCGAGTTGAAGAAAGGAGCTCAGGGGCACTGTAATTCACAAACCTGCACAGTTATAAATGACAGCTATCGTCCAAAAATAGACTGAAGTAAGGCTGCCAAGAGGACTTGAAAGCGGGGCAGAATTGCAGGAAACCCATTTAAGGAGGTAGACTGGAATTGCATTGAAAGCATAGGAAAAGAGGCAGAACGTCCACAATGATGCACTTGGTCAAAAAGGGCGTATGCGTTTTTTCCTGAATATATTCAGGAAAAAACGCATACGCCCTTTTTGGCCAACCAAGCAAGCTTGCAAAGGAAATCTGCACTACAATGAAGTCTCACTTCCCCCCGGTCAAAAGGGCCATCTGAAAAAAGTGTAAAATCCAGAAAGGCAGGACAGGCCATGGAGAACTGGGAGCCTTGTTATGCTGATGGGCGGGATGTAAATTGCCAACAACCACTCCGGAGAAGTGTATGGTGTTTCCTGAAACATCTAAAAAACAAAGCAACAGAGCCTAGGGCACTTCCACTTATGGTCCTATAGCTTAGGGAATTTAAAATCAAAAAGACACAGCCACCCCAAAGTTTGGAACGGCTCTGTTTACAAGAACCTCGTTTACAGTACAAGTTCAACATCGCAGAAAGTGAAAAATGGATAAAGAAGTTGTGGTATTTACTTACAAAGCAATATCACTCAGCAATGAAATCTGTGTCATCAGGCCCTTAGCAGCACAATGAGTGGATTCAGCTATGATGATTCTAACTGAAATAAGTCACACAGAAAAAGAAACATCATAAGATATCAGTAATACACAGAATGTAAACTTGGCTACACAGGAACTGAATTACAGAACATAACAGGGTCTCAAATTTACAAAAACAACTTATGCTTGCTTAAGGGTAAAGGTGAATTGGGGTGCTGCATAAAACCAGAGATTGAAATGAGCACAGATAAAGTTCTTTAAGCCAAATATGGAATAGACAAGAGCTACTCCTTGCTCAACGAAATGGACTCAACACCGCATATTAAACGCCTAAGAATGTACCTGACTAGTAAGTATCTTAAAACCTATGGATTGCTATGTCTCCAAAAGAGAATCAAGCATGTGTACAGGGGCATAAACGCAGCAGTGATAGGATTGGAGAGGTTCGGTGAGCAAATGAAGACCCTTTGAAGTCATATTGCATGGTACCCATTCCACGGGTTTCAACTACCCAGGTTTAAGGTATTCTTGCTTCAGCTAAAACATGCATGTGGAACCTAGAGTATGATCAACCATGTGATCGGGAGACGTGTTCAAATATGTCTCAGTTTTCGTACCTTGGTACTCGGGTGCAACATTCCAGATGCTTTACTAACACTCTCCCGACTTGGAGAGTCAGTCCCTTTAACCTCCTGTTTGGCCCAGTTTGCAATTTCTGCGGAAGATGAACAGGAATAGCGAGAACCAATGAGAGACTAGCTGGAGGTGTCTGGACGGGCAAATTTAACTCTCATTTCCCACCAGGAAGAGGAATTAACCAAAGGCTCAGCATGCCGTGCCGGAACCAGATTAGGGCCTGAAGCCATCCTGCGGTGTTGCGGCCAGCTCACAAGAAAGCGAGTTGAAGAAAGGAGCTCAGGGGCACTGTAATTCACAAACCTGCAGAGTTATAAATGACAGCTATCGTCCAAAAATATACTGAAGTAAGGCTGCCAAGAGGACTTGAAAGTGGGGCAGAATTGCAGGAAACCGATTTCAGGAGGTAAACTGGAATTGCATTGAAAGCATAGGAAAAGAGGCAGAACGTCCACAATGATGCACTTGGCCAAAAAGGGCGTATGCGTTTTTTCCTGAATATATTCAGGAAAAAACGCATACGCCCTTTTTGGCCAACCAAGCAAACTTGCAAAGGAAATCTGCATTACAATGAAGTCTCACTTCCCCCCGGTCAAAAGGGCCAACTGAAAAAAGTGTAAAATCCAGAAAGGCAGGACAGGCCATGGAGAACTGGGAGCCTTGTTATGCTGATGGGCAGGATGTAAATTGCCAACAACCACTCGGGAGAAGTGTATGGTGTTTCCTGAAACATCAAAAAACAAAGCAACAGAGCCTAGGGCACTTCCACTTATGGTCCTATAGCTTAGGGAAATTAAAATCAAAAAGACACAGCCACCCCAAAGTTTGGGGCGCCTCTGCTTACAAGAACCTCGTTTACCGTACAAGTTCAATATCACAGAAAGTGAAAAATGGATAAAGAAATTGTGGTACTTACGTACAATGCTGTATCACTCAGCAATGAAATCTATGTCACCAGGCCCGTAGCAGCATAATGAGTGCATTCAGGTACGATGATTCTAACTGAAATAAGTCACACAGAAAAAGAAAAATCATAAGATATCACTAATACACGGAATGTAAACTTGGCTACACAGGAACTGAATTACAGAACAGAACAGGGTCTCAAATTTACAAAAACAACTTATGCTTGCTTAAGGGTAAAGGTGAATTGGGGTGCTGCATAAAACCAGAGATTGAAATGAGCACAGATAAAGTTCCTTAAGCCAAATATGGAATAGACAAGAGCTACTCCTTGCTCAACGAAATGGACTCAACACCGCATATTAAATGCCTAAGAATGTACCTGACTAGTAAGTATCTTAAAACCTATGGATTGCTATGTCTCCGAAAGAGAATCAAGCATATGTACAGGGGCATAAACGCAGCAGTGATAGGATTGGAGAGGTTCGGTGAGCAAATGAAGACCCTTTGAAGTCATATTGCATGGTACCCATTCCACGGGTTTCAACTACCCAGGTTTAAGGTATTCTTCCTTCAGCTAAGACATGCATGTGGAACCTAGAGTATGATCAACCATGTGATCGGGAGACGTGTTCAAATATGTCTCAGTTTTCGTACCCTGGTACTCGGGTGCAACATTCCAGACGCTTTACTAACACTCTCCCGACTTGGAGAGTCAGTCCCTTTAACCTCCTGTTTGGCCCAGTTTGCAATTTCTGCGGAAGATGAACAGGAATAACGAGAACCAATGAGAGACTAGCTGGAGGTGTCTGGACGGGCAAATTTAACTCTCATTTCCCACCAGGAAGAGGAATTAACCAAAGGCTCAGCATGCCGTTCCGGAACCAGATTAGGGCCTGAAGCCATCCTGCGGTGTTGTGGCCAGCTCACAAGAAAGCGAGTTGAAGAAAGGAGCTCAGGGGCACTGTAATTCACAAACCTGCACAGTTATAAATGACAGCTATCGTCCAAAAATAGACTGAAGTAAGGCTGCCAAGAGGACTTGAAAGCGGGGCAGAATTGCAGAAACCGATTTCAGGAGGTAGACTGGAATTGCATTGAAAGCATAAGAAAAGAGGCAGAACGTCCACAATGATGCACTTGGCCAAAAAGGGCGTATGCGTTTTTTCCTGAATATATTCAGGAAAAAACGCATACGCCCTTTTTGGCCAACCAAGCAAGCTTGCAAAGGAAATCTGCACTACAATGAAGTCTCACTTCCCCCCGGTCAAAAGGGCCATCTGAAAAAAGTGTAAAATCCAGAAAGGCAGGACAGGCCATGGAGAACTGGGAGCCTTGTTATGCTGATGGGCGGGATGTAAATTGCCAACAGACACTCGGGAGAAGTGTATGGTGTTTCCTGAAACATCTAAAAAACAAAGCAACAGAGCCTAGGGCAATTCCACTTATGGTCCTATAGCTTAGGGAATTTAAAATCAAAAAGACACAGCCACCCCAAAGTTTGGGACGCCTCTGTTTACAAGAACCTCGTTTACAGTACAAGTTCAACATCGCAGAAAGTGGAAAATGGATAAAGAAGTTGTGGTATTTACTTACAAAGCAATATCACTCAGCAATGAAATCTGTGTCATCAGGCCCTTAGCAGCACAATGAGTGGATTCAGGTATGATGATTCTAACTGAAATAAGTCAAACAGAAAAAGAAACATCATAAGATATCAGTAATACACGGAATGTAAACTTGGCTACACAGGAACTGAATTACAGAACAGAACAGGGTCTCAAATTTAGAAAACCAACTTATGCTTGCTTAAGGGTAAAGGTGAGTTGGGGTGCTGCATAAAACCAGAGATTGAAATGAGCACTGATAAAGTTCCTTAAGCCAAATATGGAATAGACAAGAGCTACTCCTTGCTCAATGAAATGGACTCAACACCGCATATTAAACGCCTAAGAATGTACCTGAATAGTAAGTATCTTAAAACCTATGGATTGCTATGTCTCCGAAAGAGAATCAAGCATGTGTACAGGGGCATAAACGCTGCAGTGATAGGATTGGAGAGGTTCGGTGAGCAAATGAAGACCCTTTGAAGTCATAGTGCATGGTACCCATTCCACGGGTTTCAAATACCCAGGTTTAAGCTATTCTTCCTTTAGCTAAAACATGCATGTGGAACCTAGAGTATTATCAACCATGTGATCGGGAGACGTGTTCAAATATGTCTCAGTTTTCGTACCCTGGTACTCGGGTGCAACATTCCAGATGCTTTACTAACACTCTCCCGTCTTGGAGAGTCAGTCCCTTTAACCTCCTCTTTGGCCCAGTTTGCAATTTCTGCGGAAGATGAACAGGAATAGCAAGAACCAATGAGAGACTAGCTGGAGGTGTCTGGACGGGCAAATTTAACTCTCATTTCCCACCAGGAAGAGGAATTAACCAAAGGCTCAGTGTGCCGTGCCGGAACCAGTTTAGGGCCTGAAGCCATCCTGCGGTGTTGCGACCAGGTCACAAGAAAGCGAGTTGAAGAAAGGAGCTCAGGGACACTGTAATTCACAAACCTGCAGAGATATAAATGACAGCTATCGTCCAAAAATATACTGAAGTAAGGCTGCCAAGAGGACTTGAAAGCGGGGCAGAATTGCAGGATACCGATTTCAGGAGGTAGACTGGAATTGCATTGAAAGCATAGGAAAAGAGGCAGATCGTCCACAATGATGCACTTGGCCAAAAAGGGCGTATGCATTTTTTCCTGAATATATTCAGGAAAAAACGCATACGCCCTTTTTGGCCAAGCAAGCAAGCTTGCAAAGGAAATCTGCACTACAATGAAGTCTCACTTCCCCCCGGTCAAAAGCGCCATCTGAAAAAAGTGTAAATTCCAGAAAGGCAGGACAGGCCATGGAGAACTGGGAGCCTTGTTATGCTGATGGGCGGGATGGAAATTGCCAACAGACACTCGGGAGAAGTGTATGGTGTTTCCTGAAACATCTAAAAAACAAAGCAACAGAGCCTAGGGCACTTCCACTTATGGTCCTATAGCTTAGGGAATTTAAAATCAAAAAGACACAGCCACCCCAAAGTTTGGAATGGCTCTGTTTACAAGAACCTCGTTTACAGTACAAGTTCAACATCGCAGAAAGTGAAAAATGGATAAAGAAGTTGTGGTATTTACTTACAAAGCAATATCACTCAGCAATGAAATCTATGTCATCAGGCCCTTAGCAGCCAATGAGTGGATTCAGGTATGATGATTCTAACTGAAATAAGTCACACAGAAAAAGAAACATCATAAGATATCAGTAATACACGGAATGTAAACTTGGCTACACAGGAACTGAATTACAGAACAGAACAGGGTCTCAAATTTAGAAAAACAACTTATGCTTGCTTAAGGGTAAAGGTGAGTTGGGGTGCTGCATAAAACCAGAGATTGAAATGAGCACAGATAAAGTTCCTTAAGCCAAATATGGAATAGACAAGAGCTACTCCTTGCTCAACGAAATGGACTCAACACTGCATATTAAACGCCTAAGAATGTACCTGAGTTGTAAGTATCGTAAAACCTATGGATTGCTATGTCCCCAAAAGAGAATCAAGCATGTGTAAAGGGGCATAAACGCAGCAGTGATAGGATTGGAGAGGTTCGGTGAGCAAATGAAGACCCTTTGAAGTCATATTGCATGGTACCCATTCCACGGGTTTCAACTACCCAGGTTTAAGGTATTCTTCCTTCAGCTAAAACATGCATGTGGAACCTAGAGTATGATCAACCATGTGATCAGGAGACGTGTTCAAATATGTCTCAGTTTTCGTACACTGGTACTCGGGTGCAACATTCCAGACGCTTTACTAACAGTCTCCCGACTTGGAGAGTCAGTCCCTTTAAACTCCTGTTTGGCCCAGTTTGCAATTTCTGCGGAAGATGAACAGGAATAGTGAGAACCAATGAGAGACTAGCTGGAGGTGTCTGGACGGGAAATTTAACTCTCATTTCCCACCAGGAAGAGGAATTAACCAAAGGCTCAGCATGCCGTGCCGGAAACAGATTAGGGCCTGAAGCCATCCTGCAGTGTTGCGGCCAGGTCACAAGAAAGCGAGTAGAAGAAAGGAGCTCAGGGGCACTGTAATTCACAAACCTGCAGAGTTATAAATGACAGCTATCGTCCAAAAATATACTGAAGTAAGGCTGCCAAGAGGACTTGAAAGCGGGGCAGAATTGCAGGAAACCGATTTCAGGAGGTAGACTGGAATTGCATTGAAAGCATAGGAAAAGAGGCAGAATGTCCACAATGATGCACTTGGCCAAAAAGGGCGTATGCGTTTTTTCCTGAATATATTCAGGAAAAAACGCATACGCCCTTTTTGGCCAACCAAGCAAGCTTGCAAAGAAATCTGCACTACAATGAAGTCTCACTTCCCCCCGGTCAAAAGGGCCATCTGAAAAAAGTGTAAAATCCAGAAAGGCAGGACAGGCCATGGAGAACTGGGAGCCTTGTTATGCTGATGGGCGGGATGTAAATTGCCAACAGACACTTGGGAGAAGTGTATGGTGTTTCCTTAAACATCTAAAAAACAAAGCAACAGAGCCTAGGGCACTTCCACTTATGGTCCTATAGCTTAGGGAAATTAAAATCAAAAAGACACAGCCACCCCAAAGTTTGGGACGCCTCTGTTTACAAGAACCTCGTTTACAGTACAAGTTCAACATCGCAGAAAGTGAAAAATGGATAAAGAAGTTGTGGTATTTACTTACAAAGCAATATCACTCAGCAATGAAATGTATGTCATCAGGCCCTTAGCAGCACAATGAGTGGATTCAGGTATGATGATTCTAACTGAAATAAGTCACACAGAAAAAGAAACATCATAAGATATCAGTAATACACGGAATGTAAACTTGGCTACACAGGAACTGAATTACAGAACAGAAGAGGGTCTCAAATTTAGAAAACCAACTTATGCTTGCTTAAGGGTAAAGGTGACTTGGGGTGCTGCATAAAACCAGAGATTGAAATGAGCACAGATAAAGTTCCTTAAGTCAAATATGGAATAGATAAGAGCTACTCCTTGCTCAACGAAATGGACTCAACACCGCATATTAAACGCCTAAGAATGTACCTGACTAGTAAGTATCGTAAAACCTATGGATTGCTATGTCTCCGAAAGAGAATCAAGCATGTGTACAGGGGCATAAACGCAGCAGTGATATGATTGGAGAGGTTCGGTGAGCAAATGAAGACCCTTTGAAGTCATATTGCATTGTACCCATTACACGGGTCTCAACTCTCCAGGTTTAAGGTATTCTTCCTTCAGCTAAAACATGCATGTGGAACCCAAGTATGATCAACCATGTGAACGGGAGACGTGTTCAAATATGTCTCAGTTTTCCTCTCCTGGTACTCAGGTGCAACATTCCAGACGCTTTACTAACACTCTCCCCACTTGGAGAGTCAGCGCCTTTAACCTCCTGTTTGGCCCAGTTTGCAATTTCTGCGGAAGATGAACAGGAATAGCGAGAACCAATGAGAGGCTAGCTGGAGGTGTCTGCACGGGCAAATTTAACTCTCATTTCCCACCAGGAAGAGGAAATAACAAAAGGCTCAGCGTGCCGTGCCGGAACCAGATTAGGGCCTGAAGCCATCCTGCGGTGTTGCGGCCAGCTCAAAAGAAAGCGAGTTGAGGAAAGGATCAAAGGGGCACTGTAATTCACAAACCTGCAGAGTTATAAATGACAGCTATCGTCCAAAAATAGACTGAACTAAGGCTGCCAAGAGTTCTTGAAAGCGGGGCAGAATTGCAGGAAACAGATTTCAGGAGGTAGACTGGAATTGCATTTCAAGCATAGGAAAAGAGGCAGAACGTCCACAATGATGCACTTGGCCAAAAAGGGCGTATGCGTTTTTTCCTGAATATATTCAGGAAAAAACGCATATGCCCTTTTTGGCCAACCAAGCAAGCTTGCAAAGGAAATCTGCACTACAATGAAGTCTCACTTCCCCCCCGGTCAAAAGGGCCATCTGAAAAAAGTGTAAAATCCAGAAAGGCAGGACAGGCCATGGAGAACTGGGAGCCTTGTTATGCTGAAGGGCGGGATATAAATTGCCAACAACCACTTGGGAGAAGTGTATGCTGTTTCCTGAAACATCTAAAAAACAAAGCAACAGAGCCTAGGGCACTTCCACTTATGGTCCTATAGCTTAGGGAATTTAAAATCAAAAAGACACAGCCACCCCAAAGTTTGGAACGGCTCTGTTTACAAGAACCTCGTTTACAGTACAAGTTCAACATCGCAGAAAGTGAAAAATGGATAAAAAAGTTGTGGTATTTACTTACAAAGCAATATCACTCAGCAATGAAATCTGTGTCATCAGGCCCGTAGCAGCACAATGAGTGGATTCAGGTATGATGATTCTAACTGAAATAAGTCACACAGAAAAAGAAACATCATAAGATATCAGTAATACACGGAATGGAAACTTGGCTACACAGGAACTGAATTACAGAACAGAACAGGGTCTCAAATTTAGAAAACCAACTTATGCTTGCTTAAGGGGAAAGGTGAGTTGGGGTGCTGCATAAAACCAGAGATTGAAATGAGCACTGATAAAGTTCCTTAAGCCAAATATGGAATAGACAAGAGCTACTCCTTGCTCAACGAAATGGACTCAACACCCCATATTAAACGCCTAAGAATGTACCTGACTAGTATGTATCTTAAAACCTATGGATTGCTATGTCTCCGAAAGAGAATCAAGCATGTGTACAGGGGCATAAACGCAGCAGTGATAGGATTGGAGAGGTTCGGTGAGCAAATGAAGACCCTTTGAAGTCATATTGCATGGTACCCATTCCACGGGTCTCAACTCTCCAGGTTTAAGGTATTCTTCCTTCAGCTAAAACATGCATGTGGAACCCAGAGTATGATCCACCGTGTGAACGGGAGACGTGTTCAAATATGTCTCAGTTTTCGTACCCTGGTACTCGGGTGCAACATTCCAGACGCTTTACTAACACTCTCCCGACTTGGAGAGTCAGTCCCTTTAACCTCCTGTTTGGCCCAGTTTGCAATTTCTGCGGAAGATGAACAGGAATAGCGAGAACCAATGAGAGACTAGCTGGAGGTGTCTGGACGGGCAAATTTAACTCTCATTTCCCACCAGGAAGAGGAAATAACCAAAGGCTCAGCGTGCCGTGCCGGAACCAGATTAGGGCCTGAAGCCATCCTGCTGTGTTGCTCCCAGGTCACAAGAAAGCAAGTTGAAGAAAGGAGCTCAGGGGCACTGTAACTCACAAACCTGCAGAGTTATAAATGACAGCTATCGTCCAAAAATAGACTGAAGTAAGGCTGCCAAGAGGACTTGAAAGCGGGGCAGAATTGCGGGAAACCGATTTCAGGAGGTAGACTGGAATTGCATTGAAAGCATAGGAAAAGAGGCAGAACGTCCACAATGATGCACTTGGGCAAAAAGGGCGTATGCGTTTTTTCCTGAATATATTCAAGAAAAAACGCACACGCCGTTTTGGCCAACCAAGCAAGCTTGCAAAGGAAATCTGCACTACAATGAAGTCTCACTTCCCCCCGGTCAAAAGGGCCATCTGAAAAAAGTGTAAAATCCAGAAAGGCAGGACAGGCCATGGAGAACTGGGAGCCTTGTTATGCTGATGGGCGGGATGTAAATTGCCAACAGACACTCGGGAGAAGTGTATGGTGTTTCCTGAAACATCTAAAAAACAAAGCAACGGAGCCTAGGGCACTTCCACTTATGGTCCTATAGCTTAGGGAAATTAAAATCAAAAAGACACAGCCACCCCAAAGTTTGGGATGCCTCTGTTTACAAGAACCTCGTTTACCGTACAAGTTCAATATCACAGAAAGTGAAAAATAGATAAAGAACATGTGGTACTTACGTACAATGCAGTATCACTCAGAAATGAAATCTATGTCATCAGGCCCGTAGCAGCATAATGAGTGGATTCAGGTACGATGATTCTAACTGAAATAAGTCACACAGAAAAAGAAACATCATAAGATATCAGTAATACACGGAATGTAAACTTGGCTACACAGGAACTGAATTACAGAACAGAACAGGGTCTCAAATTTAGAAAACCAACTTATGCTTGCTTAAGGGGAAAGGTGAGTTGGGATGCTGCATAAAACCAGAGATTGAAATGAGCACAGATAAAGTTCCTTAAGCCAAATATGGAATAGACAAGAGCTACTCCTTGCTCAACAAAATGGACTCAACACCCCATATTAAACGCCTAAGAATGTACCTGACTAGTAAGTATCTTAAAACCTATGGATTGCTATGTCTCCGAAAGAGAATCAAGCATGTGTACAGTGGTATAAAAGCAGCAGTGATAGGATTGGAGAGGTTCAGTGAGCAAATGAAGACCCTTTGAAGTCATATTGCATGGTACCCATTACACGGGTCCTAACTCTCCAGGTTTAAGGTATTCTTCCTTCAGCTAAAACATGCATGTGGAACCCAAGTATGATCAACCATGTGAACGGGAGACGTGTTCAAATATGTCTCAGTTTTCCTCCCCTGGTACTCGGGTGCAACATTCCAGACGCTTTACTAACACTCTCCCCACTTGGAGAGTCAGCGCCTTTAACCTCCTGTTTGGCCCAGTTTGCAATTTCTGCGGAAGATGAACAGGAATAGCGAGAACCAATGAGAGACTAGCTGGAGGTGTCTGGACGGGCAAATTTAACTCTCATTTCCCACCAGGAAGAGGAAATAACCAAAGGCTCAGCGTGCCGTGCCGGAACCAGATAAGGGCCTGAAGCCATCCTGCGGTGTTGCGGCCAGCTCACAAGAAAGCGAGTTGAAGAAAGGAGCTCAGGGGCACTGTAATTCACAAACCTGCAGAGTTATAAATGACAGCTATCGTCCAAAAATAGACTGAAGTAAGGCTGCCAAGAGGACTTGAAAGCGGGGCAGAATTGCAGGAAACCGATTTCAGGAGGTAGACTGGAATTGCATTGAAAGCATAGGAAAAGAGGCAGAACGTCCACAATGATGCACTTGGCCAAAAAGGGCGTATGCGTTTTTTCCTGAATATATTCAGGAAAAAACGCATACGCCCTTTTTGGCCAACCAAGCAAGCTTGCAAAGGAAATCTGCACTACAATGAAGTCTCACTTCCCCCCGGTCAAAAGGGCCATCTGAAAAAAGTGTAAAATCCAGAAAGGCAGGACAGGCCTTGGAGAACTGGGAGCCTTGTTATGCTGATGGGCGGGATGTAAATTGCCAACAACCACTCGGGAGAAGTGTATGGTGTTTCCTGAAACATCTAAAAAACAAAGCAACAGAACCTAGGGCTCTTCCACTTATGGTCCTATAGCTTAGGGAAATTAAAATCAAAAAGACACAGCCACCCCAAAGTTTGGAACGGCTCTGTTTACAAGAACCTCGTTTACAGTACAAGTTCAACATCGCAGAAAGTGAAAAATGGATAAAGAAGTTGTGGTATTTACTTACAAAGCAATATCACTCAGCAATGAAATCTGTGTCATCAGGCCCTTAGCAGCACAATGAGTGGATTCAGGTATGATGATTCTAACTGAAATAAGTCACACAGAAAAAGAAACATCATAAGGTATCAGTAATACACGGAATGTAAACTTGGCTACACAGGAACTGAATTACAGAACAGAACAGGGTCTCAAATTTAGAAAACCAACTTATGCTTGCTTAAGGGTAAAGGTGAGTTGTGGTGCTGCATAAAACCAGAGATTGAAATGAGCACAGATAAAGTTCCTTAAGCCAAATATGTAATAGACAAGAGCTACCCCTTGCTCAACGAAATGGATTCAACAATGAGGTATCACCTCACACCTGGTAGAATAGGCATCATTGAAAATCTACAAACAAAAAATGCTGGAAAGGGTGTGGAGAAAAGGAACCCTCTTCCACTATTGTTGGGAATATAAATTGAAACAGTCATTATGGAGAACAATATGGAATTTCTTAAGAAACTAACAATAGAATTACCATATGATACAGCAATCCCAGTACTGGACATATACCCAGACAAAACCATAAATCCAAAAGAGTCATTCACTGCAATGTTCATTGCATCACTATTTACAATATCGAGGTAATGGAAGCAACCTAAATGCCCACAGACAGACGAATGCATAAAGCTGTGGTACATATATAAAATGGAATATTACTAAGCCATGAAAAGGAATGAAATTGGGTCATTTGTAGAGACGTCGATGGATCTAGAGACTGTCATACAGAGTGAAGTAAGTCAGAAAGAGAAAAACAAATCTTGTATATTCATGCATATATGTGGAACCTAGAAAAACTGTACAGATTAACCATTTTGCAAGGCATAAATAGGGCAACAGATGTAGACAACAAACGTATGGAAAACAAGGGGGGAAAGCTGTTGGGGGGGTGGTGGTGGGAGGAGTTGAGAGACTGGGATTGGCATGTATACATTTATATGTATAAAATAGATAACCAATAAGAACCTGCTGTATAAAAATATAAAATAAAATTCAAAATTAAAAAGAAATAAAATTTAAAAAATAAAACAGAAAAAACAATTATTCCCTGCACATACATGTATTTATATGAATAAATTATTTCCATGCTTATATCTGTAAATACAAAAAAGAGGAATAAAATCTACCTTGAACCAAAAACGAAAAAGAGAAAAAAAACACAGAACCCACCAGTTACACAGAGGAAAACCGTATCAGGGCACTTGCTCCAGTTGTAAACAATTCTGAAGTTGGTCAGTGGTGGGGAATCGTCTCCCATTCAGCCAGCAGCCCCCACGCAACAAGCGTCCTCATTGCAAAGCTGGGGCACCGTGCCGAGGCATCTGTGAGTAAACGTGAGCTGAGCCCCAGGCCAGTTGCTGCTGAACTATTCCCACCCGTCCCAGGTAAAACACCTGAATATATACAAGGACTTGAAAGCCTAGAGGAAGGGCCATAGAGCCACACGAGTGACAGCATGCCGGCCGACTTGGTGCCTGCAGGCCAGCCAGGATGGTCCTGGCCCTGGGTGCTCTTCTGGAAGATTTCCATTTCCCTGCCTGAGATACCCGTCCTGTCCCTGCCCCCACTGCTTTTTTCCTTCCTCACCTCTGCCCAGGGAGAAATTCCAGCAGCAGGTATGGGTGACACACCCTCTTCTTTAGCAGGTGGCAGCCTGGCAACTGCTGCAGAAAGTCCAGCAGAGCCCCACTCACACTGGGCCACCCACAAAGCCGTGGCCTCTCACTCCCTCCCACCAGCCCAGCCCCGAGACTGCTGACAGGGCAGAGAAAATGGCGTCAGGCACGGCTGCAGGGGCTCTTGCTGCCTGGAGTGGTATTTATATTGATCTCAACCCAGGCACACCTGGGGAGGGCTGGCCGGCACGGTAAGGCTGCCCAGGTCAGCCAATCATCACCCCTCAGGGGCTCACAGTTGCAGAAAATGGAACTTGCTGAACCGGCCAGGTCCAAGGAACAGGTGTGGGCTCCTGAGAGTCAGGATAGACAAGGGGCTGCAGCTTTGGCTTGTTTTCTAATCATTTTATCTGGCCCATGAGTGGGAGACAACTTCAAGAAAACCCTCTCCTAATGAGAGGAACCCAGGAGTCAGGGAGAGGAGGGGTGGGTGGTGGTTGGAGACAGAGGCCTGGTGCCCCGGGTGCAGTGGAAGTCTCTGGAAGACCAGGTGGAGGGAGGCCTCACGGAGTGATGCCCAGGGTCACAGACCTGTCGCAGCTGCTGTTTGTTAGTTCAAGTCCTGCTCTGAGGTGCTCTGTGTCAGCTCTGAGCGACAGGTGAGCTGGGGGTGCTCTGCAATGAGGGCTATGTGCACGGTTCCTGTGTGCCCAGCCCTGCCACGGTACCTGCAAGGGTAGCTCTGTATCCTGGGAGGGGCCTGACCACGAGAGCCCCGTGGGCTGGGGTGGGGGTGGGGTACCTGCCCAGGTGAGCTCCATATTCTGGGATTGGTCTGACCACGAGAGCCCCATGGGCTGCTGGGGACCTGGTAAAGGATGTCAGGACAGTCAGTGAAGCCACCGAGGATATACCTCCAGTTGCTCCTAATTCCTACACCCTGCTGGTCATTCTACCAACCACCAGGACATGGTATTCTGTATTAGTCTTCAATGATGCCTTCTTTTGTATTCCATTAGTCCCAGAGTCACAAGAAATTTTGGCTTGTGAGTGGCAGGACTCAACATGCAACTAAAACAATACTTCCGGGCCGTCTGGCCCCAAGGGTGCAAAAATTCCCACACCATCTTTGGGGAAAGCTTAGGTAAAGACCTAAAAGTTCTACCTCTGGAAAAGGAAACCCTCCTTCAATATGCAGACGACATTCTGATCGCCAGCCCTACTAAGGAGGCCTCTGAACTACCAAGCCAATAAAGGATAGAAGTTGTCCAAGAAAAAGCTCAAATATCACAGACTGCGGTGACCTGCCTGGACTTCATTCTCACAGAAGGTCAGAGAAGCCCATCCCAGGAAAGGGAAGAAACCATTTTCAGCCTTACCCCTTTCTAAAACTAGAAGACAGCTTAGGGGTTCCTGGGGAGGCCAGGGTTTGCTGCTTCTGGATCCCTAACTACAGTCTACTAGCTGGGCCTCTATATGAAACACTGAAAGGAAAAGATGATGATCCTTTTGAATAGAATCCAGAAGTGGCCTTTCAAGAATGGAAAGAGCAGTCAATTCAGACCCTTGCCCTGGAACTCCCTAATTTAGCTAAACCCTTTGACCTTTACATTCCCGGTGAAAGGTGAATCGCCATTGGAGAATTAGTGCAAAAACTGGGACCACTTGAAATGGAACAATGCAAGAATGCCATCCAGGTAGGATAAACTACGGTCACTAAGGGGCTTGGCCCACTGCCACATCTGGCCAAGATACTGGCAGTATCTAAAAACCTGGAAATCAGCAGCCCAAAAGGCCACCTCCCTCCTAAGGGAAAATGACCCCACGTGGTGATCCTAACCACCAACCATGCCCTGAAGTTGCAGGGTTCGCTCCGTGGGCACACCGACCTCGAGTGAGGAGGCCCTCCAACTCCAACATCCAGAGAGATAACCGGGGGCAACAGGGCACCATGACGACTCGTGTGAACATCACTTGACCTGGAGTTTCTCTCATAAAACAACAAGAGTGTGTCCCAAAAGAGTAGACTACTGCTTGCAGGACTTACTGCACCCAGAGGGGAGCTAATAATCTTGGCGGGGGAACAGTATACCACACTGTCACCATAGAAAAGCCTACAGACACCGTGATGATGGTGGCCAATAAGACCGGCTGGACTCCTGTTTACTTCAAAAGGCTGTTGACTCAGTAGCCATCATGGTCCTTGATCACCACTGACCCTGGACTGTCTGGGAGTTGAGCGGGCAGGGCTCTGACACCTGGTGCTGTTTGTACGTTAATTCAGGGGCCTAATTGAAGAAAGCGCAGACTACTGGTCAGAGCATCTAGGCTGGCAGAGACGGTCAGCCTAAGGTGGCCGAACAAATGTGGGGCGGGGTGAAACCGGCCCCCACAGCGTCTCTGCACATCTCTTTCCTGGACCCTTAAAGGTCATTAGAATCTATAACACTTCCAATGCTGGTGCTCAGGTGGACGAGCAGGGAGGCAGGGGTCCTGGGGACAATCAACGTCACCGGGAGGCTGCTGGGGAGAAGCTCTGACCCTCGCCCCAGGGTATGAGGGCTCCCAACTCAGCACTCAGCAGTTACAGAAGAAGGGTCTGCACCCTCAGCACTCCAAGAATGAGGAACGGGACAAAAGACAGAGGAGGGGTTTGTCCCCAGCAAAGCCCATTAAAAATCCCTGGGAGATAAAAATAGAATCTGGGCAATAAAGTCAAGTCTAACCTTTTTTATCCTTTGTGCTTTGTCTAATTTCACGTGCTCCTAGGGTCCCGCATGCAGAGGTTCCACACCCGGCACTTCAGACCAGATTTCCTAGTGCAGAATGGCTGGGTCGACACCTCAGCTCCTGGGGCCCAGTGCAGACTCCACGATATAGAGCCTGAGCTACAGCCAACCCGGCCCTCGAGAGCTCCGTCGCCTCCCTCCCTCCCACTGACTCTGACAGGATCTCTACACAGCAGCCCAGCCCACAACCCACGGGGTAGTGCATGCTCTCACCTCTCCATTCTCTGATCAAAATATAAAGTTTCCTTTGCTTGTGAACCAAACTCAGTCTCGATCTGTTGGCCCCAATGACACTGGGCAGGGGGACACTTGTTGGGGTCCACTCTGGAGGATCAGTAACAGAAATTGAGACTATTGTAACCTCAATGAACAGATGTGTGAGCCAAACTGTAGTTAACATAGAACAGTGTATAAGGCTCGGGTAAAATAAGATGTTTTTAACACTTCCATTTGATATTTCCATCACTTTTTATAAGCAAGTTCAGTGAAAAGGTTTGTCTTATTTGTCAGGTCAATATTAGAGAAACGAAGTGATTTCTTTCCAAGGATGTACATCTAATAATCTTGGTTAAACCTTCAATCTTGTTTTAAATGCTTTTCCATTGAAAATGATACCTCTCTTTCAGCTCCCCCATTTCTGAGAAGTATAAAATCTTATAATTTATTATTACCAAAGGGGAAAGGTGGGAGGAGGGATAAATTAACAGTTTGGAATGAACACATACACACTGCTATGTATAAAATAGATCATCAACAAGGAACTACTGTATAGCACAGGGAACTACACTCAACATTTTGCAATAACCTATAAGGGGAAATAATCTGAAAAAGAATAGATATTTTTATTGACATCATCTATCAATGAGAGTTAAAGTGTAGCCTAAGGGAAGCTGGTGGTGAGTGCTTCTGACCCTGAAGACTTCAATCATCTAAAGTTTGGACTCTGCCTACTTCCCAAGGCCCTTAATGAACATATGTGTAGCCGTAGCTTAAAAAATTCCCCAGTTTGGGTTTCGGGGAGACACTGATTTTGAAAAAGCCCTGGTGTTCTCCTTACATGAATGGGACTCTTCCTACTGCTAAAACATGTCTGTCACACCCAGAGGATGGTATACCGTCTGATCGGGAAGAGTTTGGAAAAGGCATCTCATCTCCTCATCTCCTGGTGCTCGGGTTCACCCCTCCAGCGTCTTTACTAACAGTCTCCCCACTTGGAGATGTCAGCACTGTCAACATCCTGTTGCGTACAGTTTGGAATTTGTCCAGAGGATGAAGCGGAAGGATGAGGAACAATGAGAGACAAGTCCTAGGTGTTCAGACAGGCACATGTCACTCTAATTTCCAATCAGGAAGACGAATTGACCAAAGGCTAGGGTTGCCCATGGAAACAGTATAGGGCTTGAGGAAATCCCGCTGCTTTGTGGCCAGTTCCCATAAACACGAGTTGAACAATGGAACTCAGGGGCAGTAAAATTCACAAAACTGCAGAGTTGAAAATATCCATCACTGAAAAATGTCTTGAGGAAAGTCAGAGAAAAGGACTTGTAAGCAAGGGAGAATGGCAGGAAAGGGATTTGAGGAGGTAGAAAGGACTCGCCATTAAGCACAAGAAAAGGAGCTGAACATTGCCAACATTGCAGTTGGCCAAAAAGGGTGTATGCGTTCTTTTCTGTATATATTCAAGAAAAGGGCATACACTTTTTTAGCCAACCAAACAGGTGGGCACTGGAAGTCAATACTACAAAAGATATCACTTCGCATCAGTCAGAAGAGCCATCCTCATAAAGCGTAAACAACAGAAATGCAGGACAGGGCAACGAGAAGAGGGAGCCCTGTGAGACTTATAGTGGAAATGTATATTGCCAACGGCCATTCTGGAGAAGTGTATTGTGTTTACTAAAGCATCTAAAAAATGAGCTACAGAGCATAGGGCACTTGCACTCATGGGCGTATATCTTGGGAAAAACAAAAATCGAGAGGACACAGGCACCCCAATGTTTACCCCCTCTCTGTTTAAAAGATCCTCCACTAGGATATAACTTAAATGTCTCTGGAGGGAAAAAATGGATAGAGATGTGGTACTTAGGTAGAGTGGAATATTATTCAGCCTGGAAATCAATGAAATATGGCCAGTTGTAACAACTCCGGAGGAGTTACGTATGATCATTCTAAGTGACAGAATTCAAAAAGAAAAAGACACATATCATAAGATATCACTTAAAGGTGGAATCCAAAATAGCTACACATGAAATAAATTACAAAACAAAAGCATAGTCAAATATGTAGAAAACACGCATAAGGCTGCTAAACGGGAAAGGTGGGGAGGGGTGAGGCATCATCCAGGAGGTTGAAATTAGCAAAGATACCATTCCAAATACCAAACTGATAATCAACAAGGCCTACACGGTAGCTAAAAGAACTGCACTCAGCACACTCAAGTCACCGGAAAAGAATATATACGACTGGTAAGAATCTGAAAAAGAATTTATTGATGTCTCTCTGTACGTGAATCAAGTGGATGTACAGCAGCAAGAAACAGAGCTTTGAAAATCAGCTGTAACCAATATAGTAATAAATTGAAAAAAATAAACGACAGAGAGACAGAGAAAACCTCTTACAACTTTTCCTCAGGGACGGTGATGCAACATGGATTGAACACATCTAGACCCACAGCAGGATGAGACATAAGGCTGGAAACTGTTTGCGCTAAGAGAAATGTGAGGTTGGGTGAGGAAATGCACACCCTTTAAAGTAATACTACCTGGTACCCATTCAATGGGTCCCAAATCTGCAGGTTCAAGGGATCTTCCTACAGCTAAAACATGCATGGAAAACCCAGAGGACTGTACACCATGTGATCGGGAGATGTGTCTAAAATGCACCTCATTTATCCTCTCCTGGTGCTCCTGTTCATCATTCCAGCCACGCTACTTAGAATCTCCCCACTTGGAGAATCAGCACATTTAAACTTCTGTTTCACACATTTTGCAAATTGTGAGGAGGATGAACGGGAAGAGGGGGAACCAATGAGAGAAGAGTTGTAGGGGTTTGGACGGGCACATATCACTCTAATTTCCCATTAAGAATAAGAATTAAAGAAAGGCTCAGCCTGCCTCGCCGGAGCCAAAATAGGGCCTGAAGCAATCCTGCGGGTTTGAGGCCAGCTCACAAAAGAGCAACTTAAAAAATGGAGCTCAGGGTCACTGCAATTCACAAACCTGCAGAGTTATAAATGAAAACTAACGTCCAAAAATATGTTGAGGTAAGGCAAAGAAGAGGATCTGAATGCAAGACAGAATTGCAAGAAACAGATTTCAAGAGATAGATTGGACTCGTCTTTAACGCACATGAAAAACGGCAGAATTTCGACAATGATGCAGTTGGCCCAAAAGGGCGTATGCGTTTTTTCCTGATTATATCCAGGAAAAAATGCATACGCACTTTATGGGCAACGAAGCAAGCAAGCAAGGCAAATGTGCACAACAAAGAAGTCTCACTTCTCCCCAGTCAAAAGGGCCATCCTAAAAAATTGTAAAAACCAGAAATGCAGGACAGGCCATGGAGAACAGGGAGCCTTTATACGCTGATGGGCAGTGTGTGAACTGCCGAGAGCCACTCTGGAGAAGTGTATGGTGGTTCCTAAATCATCTAAAAAACAGAGCTACAGAGCATAGGACACTTCCAATCATGGGAGTATATCTAGGGAAGTCTAAAAATCAATAAGACACAAGCACACCACAGTTTAGGGCTACTCTGTTTACAAGAACCTCAACTTCAGTACACCTTAAATATCCCAGGAAAGAGAACAATGGATAAAGAAGATGTGGTACTTATGTACAATGGAATATCTCTTCACCATGAAATCAATGTAATAAGGCTAGTAGAAGGATAAAGAGTGGATTTAGGTCCGATAATACTACTTGAAATAAGTCAAACAGAAAAAGAAACATATCATAAGATATCACTTATAGAGGGAGGGTAAATATGGCTGCACAAGAAATGAATTACAGAACAGAACAGTGTCTCACATTTAGAAAACACACTTATGTCAGCTTAAGGGGAAAGGAGAGGTGGGGTGATGCATAAAACCAGAGTTTGAAATTAGCACAGATACCGTTCAATAAACCAAATAGGTATTAGACAAGATCTACACCTTGCTCAATGAACAGGCCTCAACACACCCTATACACCGCAGAGAAATATATCTGAGGAATAAGAATCTTAAAACCCATGTATTGATATATCTCCATAAGGGAATCAAGTGTGTGCAGAGCGGCACAAACACAGCAGTGAAAAGGAGCTAAACCCCATTATAGAAATAAATTTTAAAAACAAAACGCTGAAACAATGAAAGAGAGAAAAATTCTTACAAAATTCGCTCAGGGGCTGTGATGCAACCTGGATTGACCACATATAAACCCACAGCTGGATAAGACATAAGGCTGGACACTTGGGGCTGACAGGATTGGTGAGCTTTGGTGAGCAACTGCCGAAAGTTTAATGCAATACTTCATGCTACTCATTCCAAGGGTCCCAACACTCCAGGTTGAAGGGAATCTTCCTACAGCTAAACCATGCTTGGGAAACCCAGCGACTGGTATACCATATGATCGGGAAAGGTTTCTAAAACGCACCTCATTTTTCCTCTCCTGGGGCTCCGGATCGACATTCCAGCCGCTTTACTAACAACATCCCCACATGGAGTCAATGCCTTTAAGTTCTGGTATCGCACAGTCTGCAGTTAGTGCAGAGGATGAATGGGAATAGGGGGAACCAGTGAGAAACTAGCTGTAGCGGTTTCAATGGGCACATGTCACTCTAATATCACATCAGTAAGAAGAATTAACCAAAGGCACAGCAAGGTGCCCCAGAAGAAAAATAGGGCTTCAAGGAATCCTGTGGTTATGGGGCAAGACCACAAAAATAAGAGCTAAAAAATGGAGATAAGGGCCACTGCAATTCAAAAACCTGCAGAGTTATAAAGGCCAACTATTTTTAAAAAATATATTGAGGTAAGGCTATGAAGAGGCATTGAAAGCAAGGCAGAATTGCAGGAAACCGATTTCAGGAGGTAGACTGGAATTGCATTGAAAGCATATGAAGAGAGTCAGAAACTCGACAATGATGCACTTGGCCAAAAAGGGCGTATGCGTTTTTTCCTGAATATATTCAGGAAAAAACGCATACGCCCTTTTTGGCCAACCAAGCAAGCTTGCAAAGGAAATCTGCACTACAATGAAGTCTCACTTCCACCTGGTCAACAGGGCCATCTGAAAAAAGTGTAAAATCCAGAAAGGCAAGACAGGCCATGGAGAACTGGGAGCCTTGTTATGCTGATGGGCGGGATGTAAATTGCCAACAGACACTTGGGAGAAGTGTATGGTGTTTCCTGAAACATCTAAAAAACAAAGCAACAGAGTCTAGGGCACTTCCACTTATGGTCCTATAGCTTAGGGAAATTAAAATCAAAAAGACACAGCCACCCCAAAGTTTGGGACGGCTCTGTTTACAAGAACCTCGTTTACGGTACAAGTTCAATATCGCGGAAAGTGAAAAATGGATAAAGAACTTGTGGTACTTACGTACAATGCAATATCACTCAGCAATGAAATCTATGTCATCAGGCCTGTAGCAGCATAATGAGTGGATTCAGGTATGATGATTCGAACTGAAATAAGTCACACAGAAAAGAAACATCATAAGGTATCACTAATACACAGAATGTGAACTTGGCTACACATGAACTGAATTACAAAACAGAACAGTGTCTCATGTTTAGAAAAGCAACTTATGCTTGCTTAAGGGGGAAGGTGAGTTGGGGTGCTGCATAAAACCAGAGATTAAAATGAGCACAGATAAAGTTCCTTAAGCCAAATATGGAATAGACAAGAGCTACTCCTTGCTCAACGAAATGGACTCAACACCCCATATTAAACGCCTAAGAATGTACCTGACTAGTAAGTATCGTAAAACCTATGGATTGCTATGTCTCCGAAAGAGAATCAAGCATGTGTACAGGGGCATAAACGCAGCAGTGATAGGATTGGAGAGGTTCGGTGAGCAAATGAAGACCCTTTGAACTAATATTGCATGGTACCCATTACACGGGTCTCAACTCTCCAGGTTTAAGGTATTCTTCCTTCAGCTAAAACATGCATGTGGAACCCAAGTATGATCAACCATGTGAACGGGAGACGTGTTCAAATATGTCTCAGTTTTCGTACCCTGGTACTCGGGTGCAACATTCCAGACGCTTTACTAACACTCTCCCCACTTGGAGAATCAGCACCTTTAACCTCCTGTTTGGCCCAGTTTGCAATTTCTGCGGAAGATGAACAGGAATAGCGAGAACCAATGAGAGGCTAGCTGGAGGTGTCTGGACGGGCAAATTTAACTCTCATTTCCCACCAGGAAGAGGAAATAACCAAAGGCTCAGCGTGCCGTGCCGGAACCAGATTAGGGCCTGAAGCCATCCTGCGGTGTTGCGGCCAGCTCAAAAGAAAGCGAGTTGAAGAAAGGAGCTCAGGGTCACTGTAATTCACAAACCTGCAGAGTTATAAATGACAGCTATCGTCCAAAAATAGACTGAAGTAAGGCTGCCAAGAGGACTTGAAAGCGGGGCAGAATTGCAGGAAACCGATTTCAGGAGGTAGACTGGAATTGCATTGAAAGCATAGGAAAAGAGGCAGAAGGTCCACAATGATGCACTTGGCCAAAAAGGGCGTATGCGTTTTTTCCTGAATATATTCAGGAAAAAACGCATACGCCCTTTTTGGCCAACCAAGCAAGCTTGCAAAGGAAATCTGCACTACAATGAAGTCTCACTTCCCCCCGGTCAAAAGGGCTATCTGAAAAAAGTGTAAAATCCAGAAAGGCAGGACAGGCCATGGAGAACTGGGAGCCTTGTTATGCTGAAGGGCGGGATGTAAATTGCCAACAACCACTCAGGAGAAGTGTATGGTGTTTCCTGAAACATCTAAAAAACAAAGCAACAGAGCCTAGGGCACTGCCACTTATGGTCCTATAGCTTAGGGAATTTAAAATCAGAAAGACACAGCCACCCCAAAGTTTGGAACGGCTCTGTTTACAAGAACCTCGTTTACAGTACAAGTTCAACATCGCAGAAAGTGAAAAATGGATAAAAAAGTTGTGGTATTTACTAACAAAGCAATATCACTCAGCAATGAAATCTATGTAATCAGGCCCTTAGCAGCACAATGAGTGGATTCAGGTATGATGATTCTAACTGAAATAAGTCACACAGAAAAAGAAACATCATAAGATATCAGTAATACACGGAATGTAAACTTGGCTACACAGGAACTGAATTACAGAACAGAACAGGGTCTCAAATTTAGAAAACCTACTTATGCTTGCTTAAGGGGAAAGGTGAGTTGGGGTGCTGCATAAAACCAGAGATTGAAATGAGCACAGATAAAGTTCCTTAAGCCAAATATGGAATAGACAAGAGCTACTCCTTGCTCAACGAAATGGACTCAACACCGCATATTAAACGCCTAAGAATGTACCTGACTAGTAAGTATCTTAAAACCTATGGATTGCTGTGTCTCCAAAAGAGAATCAAGCATGTGTACAGGGGCATAAACGCAGCAGTGATAGGATTGGAGAGGTTCGGTGAGCAAATGAAGACCCTTTGAAGTCATATTGCATGGTACCCATTCCACGAGTTTCAACTACCCAGGTTTAAGGTATTCTTCCTTCAGCTAAAACATGCATGTGGAACCTAGAGTATGATCAACCATGTGATCGGGAGACGTGTTCAAATATGTCTCAGTTTTCCTCCCCTGGTACTCGGGTGCAACATTCCAGACGCTTTACTAACACTCTCCCGACTTGGAGAGTCAGCGCCTTTAACCTCCTGTTTGGCCCAGTTTGCAATTTCTGTGGAAGATGAACAGGAATAGCGAGAACCAATGAGAGACTAGCTGGAGGTGTCTGGATGGGCAAATTTAACTCTCATTTCCCACCAGGAAGAGGAATTAACCAAAGGCTCAGCGTGCTGTGCCAGAACCAAATTAGGGCCTGAAGCCATCCTGCGGTGTTGCGGCCAGGTCACAAGAAAGCGAGTTGAAGAAAGGAGCTCATGGGCACTGTAATTCACAAACCTGCAGAGTTATAAATGACAGCTATCGTCCAAAAATAGACTGAAGTAAGGCTGCCAAGAGGACTTGAAAGCGGGGCAGAATTGCAGGAAACCGATTTCAGGAGGTAGACTGGAATTGCATTGAAAGCATAGGAAAAGAGGCAGAACGTCCACAATGATGCACTTGGCCAAAAAGGGCGTATGCGTTTTTTCCTGAATATATTCAAGAAAAAACGCATACGCCCTTTTTGGCCAACCAAGCAAGCTTGCAAAGGAAATCTGCACTACAATGAAGTCTCACTTCCCCCCGGTCAAAAGGGCCATCTGAAAAAAGTGTAAAATCCAGAAAGGCAGGACAGGCCATGGAGAACTGGGAGCCTTGTTATGCTGATGGGCGGGATGTAAATTGCCAACAGACACTCGGGAGAAGTGTATGGTGTTTCCTGAAACATCTAAAAAACAAAGCAACAGAGCCTAGGGCACTTCCACTTATGGTCCTATAGCTTAGGGAAATTAAAATCAAAAAGACACAGCCACCCCAATGTTTGGGACGCCTCCGTTTACAAGAACCTCGTTTACTGTACAAGTTCAATATCACAGAAAGTGAAAAATGGATAAAGAACTTGTGGTACTTATGTACAATGCAGTATCACTCAGCAATGAAATCTATGTCATCAGGCCCGTAGAAGCATAATGAGTGGATTCAGGTACGATGATTCTAACTGAAATAAGTCACACAGAAAAAGAAACATCATAAGATATCACTAATACACGGAATGTAAACTTGGCTACACAGGAACTGCATTCCAAAACAGAACAGGGTCTCAAATTTAGAAAACCAACTTATGCTTGCTTAAGGGGAAAGGTGAGTTGGGGTGCTGCATAAAACCAGAGACTGAAATGAGCACAGATAAAGTTCCTTAAGCCAAATATGGAATAGACAAGAGCTACTCCTTGCTCAATGAAATGGACTCAACACCGCATATTAAACGCCTAAGAATGTACCTGACTAGTAAGTTTCTTAAAACCTATGGATTGCTATGTCTCCGAAAGAGAATCAAGCATGTGTACAGGGGCATAAACGCAGCAGTGATAGGATTGGAGAGGTTCGGTGAGCAAATGAAGACCCTTTGAAGTCATATTGCATGGTACCCATTCCAAGGGTTTCAACTACCCAGGTTTTAGGTATTCTTCCTTCAGCTAAAACATGCATGTGGAACCCAGAGTATGATCAACCATGTGATCGGGAGACGTGTTCAAATATGTCTCAGTTTTCCTCCCCTGGTACTCGGGTGCAACATTCCAGACGCTTTACTAACACTCTCCCCACTTGGAGAATCAGCACCTTTAACCTCCTGTTTGGCCCAGTTTGCAATTTCTGCGGAAGATGAACAGGAATAGCGAGAACCAATGAGAGGCTAGCTGGAGGTGTCTGGACGGGCAAATTTAACTCTCATTTCCCACCAGGAAGAGGAAATAACCAAAGGCTCAGCGTGCCGTGCCGGAACCAGATTAGGGCCTGAAGCCATCCTGCGGTGTTGCGGCCAGCTCAAAAGAAAGCGAGTTGAAGAAAGGAGCTCAGGGTCACTGTAATTCACAAACCTGCAGAGTTATAAATGACAGCTATCGTCCAAAAATAGACTGAAGTAAGGCTGCCAAGAGGACTTGAAAGCGGGGCAGA
The DNA here is from genome assembly GCF_949987515.2 of Delphinus delphis. Taxonomy (NCBI): domain Eukaryota; kingdom Metazoa; phylum Chordata; class Mammalia; order Artiodactyla; family Delphinidae; genus Delphinus; species Delphinus delphis. The sequence goes on along the minus strand of NW_027192653.1, from coordinate 1,821,335 downwards.
ATTGCAGGAAACCGATTTCAGGAGGTAGACTGGAATTGCATTGAAAGCATAGGAAAAGAGGCAGAAGGTCCACAATGATGCACTTGGCCAAAAAGGGCGTATGCGTTTTTTCCTGAATATATTCAGGAAAAAACGCATACGCACTTTTTGGCCAACCAAGCAAGCTTGCAAAGGAAATCTGCACTACAATGAAGTCTCACTTCCCCCCGGTCAAAAGGGCTATCTGAAAAAAGTGTAAAATCCAGAAAGGCAGGACAGGCCATGGAGAACTGGGAGCCTTGTTATGCTGAAGGGCGGGATGTAAATTGCCAACAACCACTCAGGAGAAGTGTATGGTGTTTCCTGAAACATCTAAAAAACAAAGCAACAGAGCCTAGGGCACTGCCACTTATGGTCCTATAGCTTAGGGAATTTAAAATCAGAAAGACACAGCCACCCCAAAGTTTGGAACGGCTCTGTTTACAAGAACCTCGTTTACAGTACAAGTTCAACATCGCAGAAAGTGAAAAATGGATAAAAAAGTTGTGGTATTTACTAACAAAGCAATATCACTCAGCAATGAAATCTATGTAATCAGGCCCTTAGCAGCACAATGAGTGGATTCAGGTATGATGATTCTAACTGAAATAAGTCACACAGAAAAAGAAACATCATAAGATATCAGTAATACACGGAATGTAAACTTGGCTACACAGGAACTGAATTACAGAACAGAACAGGGTCTCAAATTTAGAAAACCTACTTATGCTTGCTTAAGGGGAAAGGTGAGTTGGGGTGCTGCATAAAACCAGAGATTGAAATGAGCACAGATAAAGTTCCTTAAGCCAAATATGGAATAGACAAGAGCTACTCCTTGCTCAACGAAATGGACTCAACACCGCATATTAAACGCCTAAGAATGTACCTGACTAGTAAGTATCTTAAAACCTATGGATTGCTGTGTCTCCAAAAGAGAATCAAGCATGTGTACAGGGGCATAAACGCAGCAGTGATAGGATTGGAGAGGTTCGGTGAGCAAATGAAGACCCTTTGAAGTCATATTGCATGGTACCCATTCCACGAGTTTCAACTACCCAGGTTTAAGGTATTCTTCCTTCAGCTAAAACATGCATGTGGAACCTAGAGTATGATCAACCATGTGATCGGGAGACGTGTTCAAATATGTCTCAGTTTTCCTCCCCTGGTACTCGGGTGCAACATTCCAGACGCTTTGCTAACACTCTCCCGACTTGGAGAGTCAGCGCCTTTAACCTCCTGTTTGGCCCAGTTTGCAATTTCTGTGGAAGATGAACAGGAATAGCGAGAACCAATGAGAGACTAGCTGGAGGTGTCTGGATGGGCAAATTTAACTCTCATTTCCCACCAGGAAGAGGAATTAACCAAAGGCTCAGCGTGCTGTGCCAGAACCAAATTAGGGCCTGAAGCCATCCTGCGGTGTTGCGGCCAGGTCACAAGAAAGCGAGTTGAAGAAAGGAGCTCATGGGCACTGTAATTCACAAACCTGCAGAGTTATAAATGACAGCTATCGTCCAAAAATAGACTGAAGTAAGGCTGCCAAGAGGACTTGAAAGCGGGGCAGAATTGCAGGAAACCGATTTCAGGAGGTAGAGTGGAATTGCATTGAAAGCATAGGAAAAGAGGCAGAACGTCCACAATGATGCACTTGGCCAAAAAGGGCGTATGCGTTTTTTCCTGAATATATTCAGGAAAAAACGCATACGCCCTTTTTGGCCAACCAAGCAAGCTTGCAAAGGAAATCTGCACTACAATGAAGTCTCACTTCCCCCCGGTCAAAAGGGCCATCTGAAAAAAGTGTAAAATCCAGAAAGGCAGGACAGGCCATGGAGAACTGGGAGCCTTGTTATGCTGATGGGCGGGATGTAAATTGCCAACAACCACTTGGGAGAAGTGTATGGTGTTTCCTGAAACATCTAAAAAACAAAGCAACAGAGCCTAGGGCACTTCCACTTATGGTCCTATAGCTTAGGGAAATTAAAATCAAAAAGACACAGCCACCCCAATGTTTGGGACGCCTCCGTTTACAAGAACCTCGTTTACTGTACAAGTTCAATATCACAGAAAGTGAAAAATGGATAAAGAACTTGTGGTACTTATGTACAATGCAGTATCACTCAGCAATGAAATCTATGTCATCAGGCCCGTAGCAGCATAATGAGTGGATTCAGGTACGATGATTCTAACTGAAATAAGTCACACAGAAAAAGAAACATCATAAGATATCACTAATACACGGAATGTAAACTTGGCTACACAGGAACTGCATTCCAAAACAGAACAGGGTCTCAAATTTAGAAAACCAACTTATGCTTGCTTAAGGGGAAAGGTGAGTTGGGGTGCTGCATAAAACCAGAGATTGAAATGAGCACAGATAAAGTTCCTTAAGCCAAATATGGAATAGACAAGAGCTACTCCTTGCTCAACGAAATGGACTCAACACCGCATATTAAACGCCTAAGAATGTACCTGACTAGTAAGTATCTTAAAACCTATGGATTGCTATGTCTCCGAAAGAGAATCAAGCATGTGTACAGGGGCATAAACGCAGCAGTGATAGGATTGGAGAGGTTCGTGAGCAAATGAAGACCCTTTGAAGTCATATTGCATGGTACCCATTCCACGGGTTTCAACTACCCAGGTTTAAGGTATTCTTCCTTCAGCTAAAACATGCATGTGGAACCTAGAGTATGATCAACCATGTTATCGGGAGACGTGTTCAAATATGTCTCAGTTTTCATACCCTGGTACTCGGGTGCAACATTCCAGATGCTTTACTAACACTCTCCCCACTTGGAGAGTCAGTCCCTTTAACCTCCTGTTTGGCCCAGTTTTCAATTTCTGTGGAAGATGAACAGGAATAGCGAGAACCAATGAGAGACTAGCTGGAGGTGTCTGGATGGGCAAATTTAACTCTCATTTCCCACCAGGAAGAGGAATTAACCAAAGGCTCAGCGTGCCGTGCCAGAACCAGATTAGGGCCTGAAGACATCCTGCGGTGTTGCGGCCAGGTCACAAGAAAGCGAGTTGAAGAAAGGAGCTCAGGGGCACTGTAATTCACAAACCTGCAGAGTTATAAATGACAGCTATCGTCCAAAAATAGACTGAAGTAAGGCTGCCAAGAGGACTTGAAAGCGGGGCAGAATTGCAGGAAACCGATTTCAGGAGGTAGACTGGAATTGCATTGAAAGCATAGGAAAAGAGGCAGAACGTCCACAATGATGCACTTGGCCAAAAAGGGCGTATGCGTTTTTTCCTGAATATATTCAGGAAAAAACGCATACGCCCTTTTTGGCCAACCAAGCAAACTTGCAAAGGAAATCTGCACTACAATGAAGTCTCACTTCCCCCCGGTCAAAAGGGCCATCTGAAAAAAGTGTAAAATCCAGAAAGGCAGGACAGGCCATGGAGAACTGGGAGCCTTGTTATGCTGATGGGCGGGATGTAAATTGCCAACAGACACTCGGGAGAAGTGTATGGTGTTTCCTGAAACATCTAAAAAACAAAGCAACAGAGCCTAGGGCACTTCCACTTATGGTCCTATAGCTTAGGGAAATTAAAATCAAAAAGACAGAGCCGCCCCGAAATTTGGGACGCCTCCGTTTACAAGAACCTCGTTTACCGTACAAGTTCAATATCACAGAAAGTGAAAAATGGATAAAGAACTTGTGGTACTTACGTACAATGCAGTATCACTCAGCAATGAAATCTATGTCATCAGGCCCGTAGCAGCATAATGAGTGGATTCAGGTACGATGATTCTAACTGAAATAAGTCACACAGAAAAAGAAACATCATACGATATCACTAATACACGGAATCTAAACTTGGCTACACAGGAACTGCATTCCAAAACAGAACAGGGTCTCAAATTTAGAATACCAACTTATGCTTGCTTAAGGGGAAAGGTGAGTTGGGGTGCTGCATAAAACCAGAGATTGAAATGAGCACAGATAAAGTTCCTTAAGCCAAATATGGAATAGACAAGAGCTACTCCTTGCTCAACGAAATGGACTCAACACCGCATATTAAACGCCTAAGAATGTACCTGACTAGTAAGTATCTTAAAACCTATGGATTGCTATGTCTCCGAAAGAGAATCAAGCATGTGTACAGGGGCATAAACGCAGCAGTGATAGGATTGGAGATGTTCGGTGAGCAAATGAAGACCCTTTGAAGTCATATTGCATGGTACCCATTCCACGGGTTTCAACTACCCAGGTTTTAGGTATTCTTCCTTCAGCTAAAACATGCATGTGGAACCCAGAGTATGATCAACCATGTGATCGGGAGACGTGTTCAAATATGTCTCAGTTTTCCTCCCCTGGTACTCGGGTGCAACATTCCAGATGCTTTACTAACACTCTCCCCACTTGGAGAGTCAGCGCCTTTAACCTCCTGTTTGGCACAGTTTGCAATTTCTTCAGAAGATGAACAGGAATAGCGATAACTAATGAGAGACTAGCTGGAGGTGTCTGGACGGGCAAATTTAACTCTCATTTCCCACCAGGAAGAGGAAATAACCAAAGGCTCAGCGTGCCGTACCGGAACCAGATTAGGGCCTGAAGCCATCCTGCGGTGTTGCGGCCAGCTCAAAAGAAAGCGAGTTGGAGAAAGGAGCTCAGGGGCACTGTAATTCAAAAACCTGCAGAGTTATAAATGACAGCTATCGTCCAAAAATAGCCTGAAGAAAGGCTGCCAAGAGGACTTGAAAGCGGGCAGAATTGCAGGAAACCAATTTCAGGAGGTAGACTGGAATTGCTTTGAAAGCATAGGAAAAGAGGCAGAACGTCCACAATGATGCACTTGGCCAAAAAGGGCGTATGCGTTTTTTCCTGAATATATTCAGGAAAAAACGCATACGCCCTTTTTGGCCAACCAAGCAAGCTTGCAAAGGAAATCTGCACTACAAAGAAGTCTCAATTCCCCCCGGTCAAAAGGGCCATCTGAAAAAGGTGTAAAATCCAGAAAGGCAGGACAGGCCATGGAGAACTGGGAGCCTTGTTATGCTGATGGTCGGGATGTAAATTGCCAACAACCACTCAGGAGAAGTGTATGGTATTTCCTGAAACATCTAAAAAACAAAGCAACAGGGCCTAGGGCACTTCCACTTATGGTCCTATAGCTTAGGGAAATTAAAATCAAAAAGACACAGCCACCCCAAAGTTTGGGAACCCTCTGTTTACAAGAACCTCGTTTACAGTACAAGTTCAACATCGCAGAAAGTGAAAAATGGATAAAGAAGTTGTGGTATTTACTTACAAAGCAATATCACTCAGCAATGAAATCTGTGTCATCAGGCCCTTAGCAGCACAATGAGTGGATTCAGGTATGATGATTCTAACTGAAATAAGTCACACAGAAAAAGAAACATCATAAGATATCAGTAATACACGGAATGGAAACTTGGTTACACAGGAACTGAATTACAGAACAGAACAGGGTCTCAAATTTAGAAAACCAACTTATGCTTGCTTAAGGGGAAAGGTGAGTTGGGGTGCTGCATAAAACCAGAGATTGAAATGAGCACAGATAAAGTTCCTTAAGCCAAATATGGAATAGACAAGAGCTACTCCTTGCTCAACGAAATGGACTCAACACCGCATATTAAACGCCTAAGAATGTACCTGACTAGTAAGTTTCTTAAAACCTATGGATTGCTATGTCTCCGAAAGAGAATCAAGCATGTGTACAGGGGCATAAACGCAGCAGTGATAGGATTGGAGAGGTTCGGTGAGCAACTGAAGACCCTTTGAAGTCATATTGCATGGTACCCATTACACGGGTCTTAACTCTCCAGGTTTAAGGTATTCTTCCTTCAGCTAAAACCTGCATGTGGAACCCAGAGTATGATCAACCATGTGAACGGGAGACGTGTTCAAATATGTCTCAGTTTTCCTCCCCTGGTACTCGGGTGCAACATTCCAGACGCTTTACTAACACTCTCCCTACTTGGTGAGTCAGCGCCTTTAACCTCCTGCTTGGCCCAGTTTGCAATTTCTGCGGAAGATGAACAGGAATAGTGAGAACCAATGGGAGACTAGCTGGAGGTGTCTGGACGGGCAAATTTAACTCTCATTTCCCACCAGGAAGAGGAAATAACCAAAGGCTCAGCGTGCCGTGCCGGAACCAGATTAGGGCCTGAAGCCATCCTGCGGTGTTGCGGCCAGGTCACAAGAAAGCGAGTTGAAGAAAGGAGCTCATGGGCACTGTAATTCACAAACCTGCAGAGTTATAAATGACAGCTATCGTCCAAAAATACACTGAAGTAAGTCTGCCAAGAGGACTTGAAAGTGGGGCAGAATTGCAGGAAACCGATTTCAGGAGGTAGACTGGAATTGCATTGAAAGCATAGGAAAAGAGGCAGAACGTCCACAATGATGCACTTGGCCAAAAAGGGCGTATGCGTTTTTTCCTGAATATATTCAGGAAAAAACGCATACGCCCTTTTTGGCCAACCAAGCAAGCTTGCAAAGGAAATTTGCACTACAATGAAGTCTCACTTCCCCCCGGTCAAAAGGGCCATCTGAAAAAAGTGTAAAATCCAGAAAGGCAGGACAGGCCATGGAGAACTGGGAGCCTTGTTATGCTGATGGGCGGGATGTAAATTGCCAACAGACACTTGGCAGAAGTGTATGGTGTTTCCTGAAACATCTAAAAAACAAAGCAACAGAGCCTAGGGCACTGCCACTTATGGTCCTATAGCTTAGGGAAATTAAAATAAAAAAGACACAGCCACCCCAAAGTTTGGGACGCCTCTGTTTACAAGAACCTCGTTTACCGTACAAGTTCAATATCACAGAAAGTGAAAAATGGATAAAGAACTTGTGGTACTTACGTACAATGCAGTATCACTCAGCAATGAAATCTATGTCATCAGGCCCGTACCAGCATAATGAGTGGATTCAGGTAGGATGATTCTAACTGAAATAAGTCACACAGAAAAAGAAACATCATAAGATATCAGTAATACACGGAATGTAAACTTGGCTACACAGGAACTCAATTACAGAACAGAACAGGGTCTCAAATTTAGAAAACCAACTTATGCTTGCTTAAGGATAAAGGTGAGTTGGGATGCTGCATAAAACCAGAGATTGAAATGAGCACAGATAAAGTTCCTTAAGCCAAATATGGAATAGACAAGAGCTACTCCTTGCTCAACGAAATGGACTCAACACCGCATATTAAACGCCTAAGAATGTACCTGACTAGTAAGTATCTTAAAACCTATGGATTGCTATGTCTCCGAAAGAGAATCAAGCATGTGTACAGGGGCATAAACGCAGCAGTGATAGGATTGGAGAGGTTCGGTGAGCAAATGAAGACCCTTTGAAGTCATATTGCATGGTACCCATTACATGGGTTTCAACTACCCAGGTTTTAGGTATTCTTCCTTCAGCTAAAACATGCATGTGGAACCCAGAGTATGATCAACCATGTGATCGGGAGACGTGTTCAAATATGTCTCAGTTTTCCTCCCCTGGTACTCGGGTGCAACATTCCAGACGCTTTACTAACACTCTCCCGACTTGGAGAGTCAGCGCCTTTAACCTCCTGTTTGGCCCAGTTTGCAATTTCTGCAGAAGATGCACAGGAATAGCGAGAACCAATGAGAGACTAGCTGGAGGTGTCTGGACGGGCAAATTTAACTCTCATTTCCCACCAGGAAGACGAAATAATCAAAGGCTCAGCGTGCCGTGCCGGAACCAGATTAGGGCCTGAAGACATCCTGCGGTGTTGCGGCCAGGTCACAAGAAAGCGAGTTGAAGAAAGGAGCTCAGGGGCACTGTAATTCACAAACCTGCAGAGTTATAAATGACAGCTATCGTCCAAAAATAGACTGAAGTAACGCTGTCAAGAGGACTTGAAAGCGGGGCAGAATTGCAGGAAACCGATTTCAGGAGGTAGACTGGAATTGCATTGAAAGCATAGGAAAAGAGGCAGAACGTCCACAATGATGCACTTGGCCAAAAAGGGCGTATGCGTTTTTTCCTGAATATATTCAGGAAAAAACGCATACGCCCTTTTTGGCCAACCAAGCAAGCTTGCAAAGGAAATCTGCACTACAATGAAGTCTCACTTCCCCCCGGTCAAAAGGGCCATCTGAAAAAAGTGTAAAATCCAGAAAGACAGGACAGGCCATGGAGAACTGGGAGCCTTGTTATGCTGATGGGCGGGATGTAAATTGCCAACAACCACTCGGGAGAAGTGTATGGTGTTTCCTGAAACATCTAAAAAACAAAGCAACAGAGCCTAGGGCACTGCCACTTATGGTCCTATAGCTTAGGGAAATTAAAATCAAAAAGACACAGCCACCCCAAAATTTGGGACGCCTCTGTTTACAAGAACCTCGTTTACAGTACAAGTCCAAAATCACAGAAAGTGAAAAATGGATAAAGAAGTTGTGGAATTTACTTACAAAGCAATATCACTCAGCAATGAAATCTAGGTCATCAGGCCCTTAGCAGCACAATGAGTGGATTCAGATATGATGATTCTAACTGAAATAAGACACACAGAAAAAGAAACATCATAAGATATCAGCAATACACGGAATGGAAACTTGGCTACACAGGAACTGAATTACAGAACAGAACAGTGTCTCAAATTTAGAAAACCAACTTATGCTTGCTTAAGGGGAAAGGTGAGTTGGGTTGCTGCATAAAACCAGAGATTGAAATGAGCACAGATAAAGTTCCTTAAGCCAAATATGGAATAGACAAGAGCTACTCCTTGCTCAACGAAATGGACTCAACACCGCATATTAAACGCCTAAGAATGTACCTGACTAGTAAGTATCTTAAAACCTATGGATTGCTATGTCTCCGAAAGAGAATCAAGCATGTGTACAGGGGCATAAACGCAGCAGTGATAGGATTGGAGAGGTTCGTGAGCAAATGAAGACCCTTTGAAGTCATATTGCATGGTACCCATTCCACGGGTTTCAACTACCCAGGTTTAAGGTATTCTTCCTTCAGCTAAAACATGCATGTGGAACCCAGAGTATGATCAACCATGTTATCGGGAGATGTGTTCAAATATGTCTCAGTTTTCATACCCTGGTACTCGGGTGCATCATTCCAGATGCTTTACTAACACTCTCCCCACTTGGAGAGTCAGTGCCTTTAACCTCCTGTTTGGCCCAGTTTTCAATTTCTGTGGAAGATGAACAGGAATAGCGAGAACCAATGAGAGACTAGCTGGAGGTGTCTGGATGGGCAAATTTAACTCTCATTTCCCACCAGGAAGAGGAATTAACCAAAGGCTCAGCGTGCCCTGCCAGAACCAGATTAGGGCCTGAAGACATCCTGCGGTGTTGCGGCCAGGTCACAAGAAAGCGAGTTGAAGAAAGGAGCTCAGGGGCACTGTAATTCACAAACCTGCAGAGTTATAAATGACAGCTATCGTCCAAAAATAGACTGAAGTAAGGCTGCCAAGAGGACTTGAAAGCGGGGCAGAATTGCAGGAAACCGATTTCAGGAGGTAGACTGGAATTGCATTGAAAGCATAGGAAAAGAGGCAGAACGTCCACAATGATGCACTTGGCCAAAAAGGGCGTATGCGTTTTTTCCTGAATATATTCAGGAAAAAACGCATACGCCCTTTTTGGCCAACCAAGCAAGCTTGCAAAGGAAATCTGCACTACAATGAAGTCTCACTTCCCCCCGGTCAAAAGGGCCATCTGAAAAAAGTGTAAAATCCAGAAAGGCAGGACAGACCTTGGAGAACTGGGAGCCTTGTTATGCTGATGGGCGGGATGTAAATTGCCAACAGACACTCAGGAGAAGTGTATGGTGTTTCCTGAAACATCTAAAAAACAAAGCAACAGAGCCTAGGGCACTTCCACTTATGGTCCTATAGCTTAGGGAAATTAAAATCAAAAAGACACAGCCACCCCAAAGTTTGGGACGCCTCCGTTTACAAGAACCTCGTTTACCGTACAAGTTCAATATCACAGAAAGTGAAAAATGGATAAAGAACTTGTGGTACTTACGTACAATGCAGTATCACTCAGCAATGAAATCTATGTCATCAGGCCCGTAGCAGCATAATGAGTGGATTCAGGTACGATGATTCTAACTGAAATAAGTCACACAGAAAAAGAAACATCATAAGATATCACTAATACACGGAATGTAAACTTGGCTACACAGGAACTGCATTCCAAAACAGAACAGGGTCTCAAATTTAGAATACCAACTTATGCTTGCTTAAGGGGAAAGGTGAGTTGGGGTGCTGCATAAAACCAGAGATTGAAATGAGCACAGATAAAGTTCCTTAAGCCAAATATGGAATAGACAAGAGCTACTCCTTGCTCAACGAAATGGACTCAAAACCCCATATTAAACGCCTAAGAATGTACCTGACTAGTAAGTATCTTAAAACCTATGGATTGCTATGACTCCAAAAGAGAATCAAGCGTGTGTCCAGGGGCATAAACGCAGCAGTGATAGGATTGGAGAGGTTCGGTGAGCAAATGAAGACCCTTTGAAGTCATATTGCATGGTACCCATTACACGGGTCTCAACTCTCCAGGTTTAAGGTATTCTTCCTTCAGCTAAAACATGCATGTGGAACCCAGAGTATGATCAACCATGTGAACGGGAGACGTGTTCAAATATGTCTCAGTTTTCCTACCCAGGTACTCAGGTGCAACATTCCAGACGCTTTACTAACACTCTCCCGACTTGGAGAGTCAGTCCCTTTAACCTCCTGTTTGGCCAGTTTGCAATTTCTGCGGAAGATGAACAGGAATAGCGAGAACCAATGAGAGACTAGCTGGAGGTGTCTGGACGGGCAAATTTAACTCTCATTTCCCACCAGGAAGAGGAAATAACCAAAGGCTCAGCGTGCCGTGCCGGAACCAGATTAGGGCCTGAAGCCATCCTGCGGTGTTGCGGCCAGCTCAAAACAAAGCGAGTTGAAGAAAGGAGCTCAGGGGCACTGTAATTCACAAACCTGCAGAGTTATAAATGACAGCTATCGTCCAAAAATAGACTGAAGTAAGGCTGCCAAGAGGACTTGAAAGCGGGGCAGAATTGCAGGAAACCGATTTCAGGAGGTAGACTGGAATTGCATTGAAAGCATAGGAAAAGAGGCAGAACGTCCACAATGATGCACTTGGCCAAAGAGGGCGTATGCGTTTTTTCCTGAATATATTCAGGAAAAAACGCATACGCCCTTTTTGGCCAACCAAGCAAGCTTGCAAAGGAAATCTGCACTACAATGAAGTCTCACTTCCCCCCGGTCAAAAGGGCCATCTGAAAAAAGTGTAAAATCCAGAAAGGCAGGACAGGCCATGGAGAACTGGGAGCCTTGTTATGCTGATGGGCGGGATGTAAATTGCCAACAACCACTCGGGAGAAGTGTATGGTGTTTCCTGAAACATCTAAAAAACAAAGCAACAGAACCTAGGGCACTTCCGCTTATGGTCCTATAGCTTAGGGAAATTAAAATCAAAAAGACACAGCCACCCCAAAGTTTGGAACGGCTCTGTTTACAAGAACCTCGTTTACAGTACAAGTTCAACATCGCAGAAAGTGAAAAATGGATAAAGAAGTTGTGGTATTTACTTACAAAGCAATATCACTCAGCAATGAAATCTGTGTCATCAGGCCCTTAGCAGCACAATGAGTGGATTCAGGTATGATGATTCTAACTGAAATAAGTCACACAGAAAAAGAAACATCATAAGATATCAGTAATACACGGAATGTAAACTTGGCTACACAGGAACTGAATTACAGAACAGAACAGTGTCTGAAATTTAGAAAACCAACTTATGCTTGCTTAAGGGTAAAGGTGAGTTGGGATGCTGCATAAAACCAGAGATTGAAATGAGCACAGATAAAGTTCCTTAAGCCAAATATGGAATAGACAAGAGCTACTCCTTGCTCAACGAAATGGACTCAACACCGCATATTAAACGCCTAAGAATGTACCTGACTAGTAAGTATCTTAAAACCTATGGATTGCTATGTCTCCGAAAGAGAATCAAGCATGTGTACAGGGGCATAAACGCAGCAGTGATAGGATTGGAGAGGTTCGGTGAGCAAATGAAGACCCTTTGAAGTCATATTGCATGGTACCCCTTCCACGGGTTTCAACTACCCAGGTTTTAGGTATTCTTCCTTCAGCTAAAACATGCATGTGGAACCCAGAGTATGATCAACCATGTGATCGGGAGACGTGTTCAAATATGTCTCAGTTTTCCTCCCCTGGTTCTCGGGTGCAACATTCCAGACGCTTTACTAACACTCTCCCCACTTGGAGAGTCAGCGCCTTTAACCTCCTGTTTGGCCCAGTTTGCAATTTCTGCGGAAGATGAACAGGAATAGCGAGAACCAATGAGAGACTAGCTGGAGGTGTCTGGACGGGCAAATTTAACTCTCATTTCCCACCAGGAAGACGAAATAATCAAAGGCTCAGCGTGCCGTGCCGGAACCAGATTAGGGCCTGAAGACATCCTGCGGTGTTGCGGCCAGCTCAAAAGAAAACGAGTTGAAAAAAGGAGCTCAGGGGCACTGTAATTCACAAACCTGCAGAGTTATAAATGACAGCTATCGTCCAAAAATAGACTGAAGTAAGGCTGCCAAGAGGACTTGAAAGCGGTGCAGAATTGCAGGAAACCGATTTCAGGAGGTAGACTGGAATTGCATTGAAAGCATAGGAAAAGAGGCAGAACGTCCACAATGATGCACTTGGCCAAAAAGGGCGTATGCGTTTTTTCCTGAATATATTCAGGAAAAAACGCATACGCCCTTTTTGGCCAACCAAGCAAGCTTGCAAAGGAAATCTGCACTACAATGAAGTCTCACTTCCCCCCGGTCAAAAGGGCCATCTGAAAAAAGTGTAAAATCCAGAAAGGCAGGACAGGCCATGGAGAACTGGCAGCCTTGTTATGCTGATGGGCGGGATGTAAATTGCCAACAGACACTCGGGAGAAGTGTATGGTGTTTCCTGAAACATCTAAAAAACAAAGCAACAGAACCTAGGGCACTGCCACTTATGGTCCTATAGCTTAGGGAAATTAAAATCAAAAAGACACAGCCACCCCAAGGTTTGGTATGCCTCTGTTTACAAGAACCTCGTTTACAGTACAAGTTCAAAATCACAGAAAGTGAAAAATGGATAAAGAAGTTGTGGTATTTACTTACAAAGCAATATCACTCAGCAATGAAATCTATGTCATCAGGCCCTTAGCAGCACAATGAGTGGATTCAGGTATGATGATTCTAACTGAAATAAGTCACACAGAAAAAGAAACATCATAAGATATCAGCAATACACGGAATGGAAACTTGGCTACACAGGAACTGAATTACAGAACAGAACAGGGTCTCAAATTTAGAAAACCAACTTATGCTTGCTTAAGGGGAAAGGTGAGTTGGGGTGCTGCATAAAACCAGAGATTGAAATGAGCACAGATAAAGTTCCTTAAGCCAAATATGGAATAGACAAGAGCTACTCCTTGCTCAACGAAATGGACTCAACACCGCATATTAAACGCCTAAGAATGTACCTGACTAGTAAGTATCTTAAAACCTATGGATTGCTATGTCTCCAAAAGAGAATCAAGCGTGTGTCCAGGGGCATAAACGCAGCAGTGATAGGATTGGAGAGGTTCGGTGAGCAAATGAAGACCCTTTGAAGTCATATTGCATGGTACCCATTCCACGGGTCTCAACTCTCCAGGTTTAAGGTATTCTTCCTTCAGCTAAAACATGCATGTGGAACCCAGAGTATGATCAACCATGTGAACGGGAGACGTGTTCAAATATGTCTCAGTTTTCCTCCCCTGGTACTCGGGTGCAACATTCCAGATGCTTTAGTAACACTCTCCCGACTTGGAGAGTCAGTCCCTTTAACCTCCTGTTTGGCCCAGTTTGCAATATCTGTGGAAGATGAACAGGAATAGCGAGAACCAATGAGAGGCTAGCTGGAGGTGTCTGGACAGGCAAATTTAACTCTCATTTCCCACCAGGAAGAGGAATTAACCAAAGGCTCAGCATGCCGGGCCGGAAACAGATTAGGGCCTGAAGCTATCATGCGGTGTTGCGGCCAGCTCACAAGAAAGCGAGTTGAAGAAAGGAGCTCAGGGGCACTGTAATTCACAAACCTGCAGAGTTATAAATGACAGCTATCGTCCAAAAATAGACTGAAGTAAGGCTGCCAAGAGGACTTGAAAGCGGGGCAGAATTGCAGGAAACCGATTTCAGGAGGTAGACTGGAATTGCATTGAAAGCATAGGAAAAGAGGCAGAACGTCCACAATGATGCACTTGGCCAAAAAGGGCGTATGCGTTTCTTCCTGAATATATTCAGGAAGAAACGCATACGCCCTTTTTGGCCAACCAAGCAAGCTTGCAAAGGAAATCTGCACTACAATGAAGTCTCACTTCCCCTCGGTCAAAAGGGCCATCTGAAAAAAGTGTAAAATCCAGAAAGGCAGGACAGGCCATGGAGAACTGGGAGCCTTGTTATGCTGATGGGCGGGATGAAAATTGCCAACAGACACTCGGGAGAAGTGTATGGTGTTTCCTGAAACATCTAAAAAACAAAGCAACAGAACCTAGGGCACTGCCACTTATGGTCCTATAGCTTAGGGAAATTAAAATCAAAAAGACACAGCCACCCCAAGGTTTGGTATGCCTCTGTTTACAAGAACCTCGTTTACAGTACAAGTTCAAAATCACAGAAAGTGAAAAATGGATAAAGAAGTTGTGGTATTTACTTACAAAGCAATATCACTCAGCAATGAAATCTATGTCATCAGGCCCTTAGCAGCACAATGAGTGGATTCAGGTATGATGATTCTAACTGAAATAAGTCACACAGAAAAAGAAACATCATAAGATATCAGCAATACACGGAATGGAAAGTTGGCTACACAGGAACTGAATTACAGAACAGAACAGGGTCTCAAATTTAGAAAACCAACTTATGCTTGCTTAAGGGGAAAGGTGAGTTGGGGTGCTGCATAAAACCAGAGATTGAAATGAGCACAGATAAAGTTCCTTAAGCCAAATATGGAATAGACAAGAGCTACTCCTTGCTCAACGAAATGGACTCAACACCCCATATTAAACGCCTAAGAATGTACCTGACTAGTAAGTATCTTAAAACCTATGGATTGCTATGTCTCCAAAAGAGAATCAAGCGTGTGTCCAGGGGCATAAACGCAGCAGTGATAGGATTGGAGAGGTTCGGTGAGCAAATGAAGACCCTTTGAAGTCATATTGCATGGTACCCATTCCACGGGTCTCAACTCTCCAGGTTTAAGGTATTCTTCCTTCAGCTAAAACATGCATGTGGAACCCAGAGTATGATCAACCATGTGAACGGGAGACGTGTTCAAATATGTCTCAGTTTTCCTCCCCTGGTACTCGGGTGCAACGTTCCAGATGCTTTACTAACACTCTCCCGACTTGGAGAGTCAGTCCCTTTAACCTCCTGTTTGGCCCAGTTTGCAATATCTGTGGAAGATGAACAGAAATAGCGAGAACCAATGAGAGGCTAGCTGGAGGTGTCTGGACAGGCAAATTTAACTCTCATTTCCCACCAGGAAGAGGAATTAACCAAAGGCTCAGCATGCCGGGCCGGAACCAGATTAGGGCCTGAAGCTATCCTGCGGTGTTGCGGCCAGCTCACAAGAAAGCGAGTTGAAGAAAGGAGCTCAGGGGCACTGTAATTCACAAACCTGCAGAGTTATAAATGACAGCTATCGTCCAAAAATAGACTGAAGTAAGGCTGCCAAGAGGACTTGAAAGCGGGGCAGAATTGCAGGAAACCGATTTCAGGAGGTAGACTGGAATTGCATTGAAAGCATAGGAAAAGAGGCAGAACGTCCACAATGATGCACTTGGCCAAAAAGGGCGTATGCGTTTTTTCCTGAATATATTCAGGAAGAAACGCATATGCCCTTTTTGGCCAACCAAGCAAGCTTGCAAAGGAAATCTGCACTACAATGAAGTCTCACTTCCCCCCGGTCAAAAGGGCCATCTGAAAAAAGTGTAAAATCCAGAAAGACAGGACAGGCCATGGAGAACTGGGAGCCTTGTTATGCTGATGGGCGGGATGTAAATTGCCAACAACCACTCGGGAGAAGTGTATGGTGTTTCCTGAAACATCTAAAAAACAAAGCAACAGAACCTAGGGCACTTCCACTTATGGTCCTATAGCTTAGGGAAATTAAAATCAAAAAGACACAGCCACCCCAAAGTTTGGAACGGCTCTGTTTACAAGAACCTCGTTTACAGTACAAGTTCAACATCGCAGAAAGTGAAAAATGGATAAAGAAGTTGTGGTATTTACTTACAAAGCAATATCACTCAGCAATGAAATCTGTGTCATCAGGCCCTTAGCAGCACAATGAGTGGATTCAGGTATGATGATTGTAACTGAAATAAGTCACACAGAAAAAGAAACATCATAAGATATCAGTAATACACGGAATGTAAACTTGGCTACACAGGAACTGAATTACAGAACAGAACAGGGTCTCAAATTTAGAAAACCAACTTATGCTTGCTTAAGGGTAAAGGTGAGTTGGGGTGCTGCATAAAACCAGAGATTGAAATGAGCACAGATAAAGTTACTTAAGCCAAATATAGAATAGAAAAGAGCTACTCCTTGCTCAACGAAATGGACTCAACACCGCATATTAAACGCCTAAGAATGTACCTGACTAGTAAGTATCTTAAAACCTATAGATTGTTATGTCTCCAAAAGAGAATCAAGCATGTGTACAGGGGCATAAACGCAGCAGTGATAGGATTGGAGAGGTTCGGTGAGCAAATGAAGACCCTTTGAAGTCATATTGCATGGTACCCATTCCACGGGTTTCAACTACCCAGGTTTTAGGTATTCTTCCTTCAGCTAAATCATGCATGTGGAACCCAGAGTATGATCAACCATGTGATCGGGAGACGTGTTCAAATATGTCTCACTTTTCCTCCCCTGGTACTCGGGTGCAACATTCCAGACGCTTTACTAACACTCTCCCCACTTGGAGAGTCAGCGCCTTTAACCTCCTGTTTGGCACAGTTTGCAATTTCTGCGGAAGATGAACAGGAATAGCGAGAACCAATGAGACGGTAGCTGGAGGTGTCTGGACGGGCAAATTTAACTCTCATTTCCCACCAGGAAGAGGAAATAACAAAAGGCTCAGCGTGCCGTACCGGAACCAGATTAGGGCCTGAAGCCATCCTGCGGTGTTGCGGCCAGCTCAAAGGAAAGCGAGTTGAAGAAAGGAGCTCAGGGGCACTGTAATTCACAAACCTGCAGAGTTATAAATGACAGCTATCGTCCAAAAATAGACTGAAGTAAGGCTGCCAAGAGGACTTGAAAGCGGGGCAGAATTGCAGGAAACCGATTTCAGGAGGTAGACTGGAATTGCATTGAAAGCATAGGAAGAGGCAGAACGTCCACAATGATGCACTTGGCCAAAAAGGGCGTATGCGTTTTTTCCTGAATATATTCAGGAAAAAACGCATACGCCCTTTTTGGCCAACCAAGCAAGCTTGCAAAGGAAATCTGCACTACAATGAAGTCTCACTTCCCCCCGGTCAAAAGGGCCATCTGAAAAAAGTGTAAAATCCAGAAAGGCAGGACAGGCCATGGAGAACTGGGAGCCTTGTTATGCTGATGGGCGGGATGTAACTTGCCAACAGACACTCAGGAGAAGTGTATGGTGTTTCCTGAAACATCTAAAAAACAAAGCAACAGAGCCTAGGGCACTTCCACTTATGGTCTTATAGCTTAGGGAAATTAAAATCAAAAAGACACAGCCACCCCAAAGTTTGGGACGCCTCCGTTTACAAGAACCTCGTTTACAGTACAAGTTCAACATCGCAGAAAGTGAAAAATGGATAAAGAAGTTGTGGTATTTACTTACAAAGCAATATCACTCAGCAATGAAATCTGTGTCATCAGGCCCTTAGCAGCACAATGAGTGGATTCAGGTATGATGATTCTAACTGAAATAAGTCACACAGAAAAAGAAACATCATAAGATATCAGTAATACACGGAATGTAAACTTGGCTACACAGGAACTGAATTACAGAACAGAACAGTGTCTGAAATTTAGAAAACCAACTTATTCTTGTTTAAGGGTAAAGGTGAGTTGGGGTGCTGCATAAAACCAGAGATTGAAATGAGCACAGATAAAGTTCCTTAAGCCAAATATGGAATAGACAAGAGCTACTCCTTGCTCAACGAAATGGACTCAACACCCCATATTAAACGCCTAAGAATGTACCTGACTAGTAAGTATCTTAAAACCTATGGATTGCTATGTCTCCGAAAGAGAATCAAGCATGTGTACAGGGGCATAAACGCAGCAGTGATAGGATTGGAGAGGTTCGGTGAGCAAATGAAGACCCTTTGAAGTCATATTGCATGATACCCATTACACGGGTCTCAACTCTCCAGGCTTAAGGTATTCTTCCTTCAGCTAAAACATGCATGTGGAACCCAAGTATGATCAACCATGTGAACGGGAGACGTGTTCAAATATGTCTCAGTTTTCCTCCCCTGGTACTCGGGTGCAACATTCCAGATGCTTTACTAACACTCTCCCGACTTGGAGAGTCAGTCCCTTTAACCTCCTGTTTGGCACAGTTTGCAATTTCTGCTGAAGATGAACAGGAATAGCGAGAACCAATGAGAGACTAGCTGGAGGTGTCTGGACGGGCAAATTTAACTCTCATTTCCCACCAGGAAGAGGAATTAACCAAA
Organism: Delphinus delphis; assembly: GCF_949987515.2. Classification (NCBI taxonomy): domain Eukaryota; kingdom Metazoa; phylum Chordata; class Mammalia; order Artiodactyla; family Delphinidae; genus Delphinus; species Delphinus delphis. The sequence continues at coordinate 1,802,578 of NW_027192653.1, read as the reverse complement.
GGCTCAGCGTGCCGTGCCGGAACCAGATTAGGGCCTGAAGCCATCCTGCAGTTTTGCGGCCAGGTCACAAGAAAGCGAGTTGAAGAAAGGAGCTCAGGGGCACTGTAATTCACAAACCTGCAGAGTTATAAATGACAGCTATCGTCCAAAAATAGACTGAAGTAAGGCTGCCAAGAGGACTTGAAAGCGGGGCAGAATTGCAGGAAACCGATTTCAGGAGGTAGACTGGAATTGCATTGAAAGCATAGGAAAAGAGGCAGAACGTCCACAATGATGCACTTGGCCAAAAAGGGCGTATGCGTTTTTTCAGGAATATATTCAGGAAAAAACGCATACGCCCTTTTTGGCCAACCAAGCAAGCTTGCAAAGGAAATCTGCACTACAATGAAGTCTCACTTCCCCCCGGTCAAAAGGGCCATCTGAAAAAAGTGTAAAATCCAGAAAGGCAGGACAGGCCATGGAGAACTGGGAGCCTTGTTATGCTGATGGGCGGGATGTAAATGCCAACAACCACTGGGGAGAAGTGTATGGTGTTTCCTGAAACATCTAAAAAACAAAGCAACAGAACCTAGGGCACTTCCACTTATGGTCCTATAGCTTAGGGAAATTAAAATCAAAAAGACACAGCCACCCCAAAGTTTGGAACGGCTCTGTTTACAAGAACCTCGTTTACAGTACAAGTTCAACATCGCAGAAAGTGAAAAATGGATAAAGAAGTTGTGGTATTTACTTACAAAGCAATATCACTCAGCAATGAAATCTGTGTCATCAGGCCCTTAGCAGCACAATGAGTGGATTCAGGTATGATGATTCTAACTGAAATAAGTCACACAGAAAAAGAAACATCATAAGATATCAGTAATACACGGAATGTAAACTTGGCTACACAGGAACTGAATTACAGAACAGAACAGGGTCTCAAATTTAGAAAACCAACTTATGCTTGCTTAAGGGTAAAGGTGAGTTGGGATGCTGCATAAAACCAGAGATTGAAATGAGCACAGATAAAGTTCCTTAAGCCAAATATGGAATAGACAAGAGCTACTCCTTGCTCAACGAAATGGACTCAACACCGCATATTAAACGCCTAAGAATGTACCTGACTAGTAAGTATCTTAAATCCTATGGATTGCTATGTCTCCGAAAGAGAATCAAGCATGTGTACAGGGGCATAAACGCAGCAGTGATAGGATTGGAGAGGTTCGGTGAGCAAATGAAGACCCTTTGAAGTCATATTGCATGGTACCCATTCCACGGGTTTCAACTACCCAGGTTTTAGGTATTCTTCCTTCAGCTAAAACATGCATGTGGAACCCAGAGTATGATCAACCATGTGATCGGGAGACGTGTTCAAATATGTCTCAGTTTTCCTCCCCTGGTACTCGGGTGCAACATTCCAGACGCTTTACTAACACTCTCCCGACTTGGAGAGTCAGCGCCTTTAACCTCCTGTTTGGCCCAGTTTGCAATTTCTGCGGAAGATGAACAGGAATAGCGAGAACCAATGAGAGACTACCTGGAGGTGTCTGGACGGGCAAATTTAACTCTCATTTCCCACCAGGAAGACGAAATAATCAAAGGCTCAGCGTGCCGTGCCGGAACCAGATTAGGGCCTGAAGCCATCCTGCGGTGTTGCGGCCAGCTCAAAAGAAAACGAATTGAAAAAAGGAGCTCAGGGGCACTGTAATTCACAAACCTGCAGAGTTATAAATGACAGCTATCGTCCAAAAATAGACTGAAGTAAGGCTGCCAAGAGGAATTGAAAGCGGGGCAGAATTGCAGGAAACCGATTTCAGGAGGTAGACTGGAATTGCATTGAAAGCATAGGAAAAGAGGCAGAACGTCCACAATGATGCACTTGGCCAAAAAGGGCGTATGCGTTTTTTCCTGAATATATTCAGGAAAAAACGCATACGCCCTTTTTGGCCAACCAAGCAAGCTTGCAAAGGAAATCTGCACTACAATGAAGTCTCACTTCCCCCCGGTCAAAAGGGCCATCTGAAAAAAGTGTAAAATCCAGAAAGGCAGGACAGGCCATGGAGAACTGGGAGCCTTGTTATGCTGATGGGCGGGATGTAAATTGCCAACAGACACTCGGGAGAAGTGTATGGTGTTTCCTGAAACATCTAAAAAACAAAGCAACAGAACCTAGGGCACTGCCACTTATGGTCCTATAGCTTAGGGAAATTAAAATCAAAAAGACACAGCCACCCCAAGGTTTGGGATGCCTCTGTTTACAAGAACCTCGTTTACAGTACAAGTTCAAAATCACAGAAAGTGAAAAATGGATAAAGAAGTTGTGGTATTTACTTACAAAGCAATATCACTCAGCAATGAAATCTATGTCATCAGGCCCTTAGCAGCACAATGAGTGGATTCAGGTATGATGATTCTAACTGAAATAAGTCACACAGAAAAAGAAACATCATAAGATATCAGTAATACACGGAATGTAAACTTGGCTACACAGGAACTGAATTACAGAACAGAACAGTGTCTGAAATTTAGAAAACCAACTTATTCTTGCTTAAGGGGAAAGGTGAGTTGGGGTGCTGCATAAAACCAGAGATTGAAATGAGCACAGATAAAGTTCCTTAAGCCAAATATGGAATAGACAAGAGCTACTCCTTGCTCAACGAAATGGACTCAACACCCCATATTAAACGCCTAAGAATGTACCTGACTAGTAAGTATCTTAAAACCTATGGATTGCTATGTCTCCGAAAGAGAATCAAGCATGTGTACAGGGGCATAAACGCAGCAGTGATAGGATTGGAGAGGTTCGGTGAGCAAATGAAGACCCTTTGAAGTCATATTGCATGGTACCCATTACACGGGTCTTAACTCTCAAGGTTTAAGGTATTCTTCCTTCAGCTAAAACATGCATGTGGAACCTAGAGTATGATCAACCATGTTATCGGGAGACGTGTTCAAATATGTCTCAGTTTTTGTACCCTGGTACTCGGGTGCAACATTCCAGACGCTTTACTAACATTCTCCCGACTTGGAGAGTCAGTCCCTTTAACCTCCTGTTTGGCCTAGTTTGCAATATCTGCGGAAGATGAACAGGAATAGCGAGAACCAATGAGAGGCTAGCTGGAGGTGTCTGGACGGGCAAATTTAACTCTCATTTCCCACCAGGAAGAGGAATTAACCAAAGGCTCAGCATGCCGGGCCGGAAACAGATTAGGGCCTGAAGCCATCCTGCGGTGTTGCGGCCAGCTCACAAGAAAGCGAGTTGAAGAAAGGAGCTCAGGGGCACTGTAATTCACAAACCTGCAGAGTTATAAATGACAGCTATCGTCCAAAAATAGACTGAAGTAAGGCTGCCAAGAGGACTTGAAAGCGGGGCAGAATTGCAGGAAACCGATTTCAGGAGGTAGACTGGAATTGCATTGAAAGCATAGGAAAAGAGGCAGAACGTCCACAATGATGCACTTGGCCAAAAAGGGCGTATGCGTTTTTTCAGGAATATATTCAGGAAAAAACGCATACGCCCTTTTTGGCCAACCAAGCAAGCTTGCAAAGGAAATCTGCACTACAATGAAGTCTCACTTCCCCCCGGTCAAAAGGGCCATCTGAAAAAAGTGTAAAATCCAGAAAGGCAGGACAGGCCATGGAGAACTGGGAGCCTTGTTATGCTGATGGGCGGGATGTAAATTGCCAACAGACACTCAGGAGAAGTGTATGGTGTTTCCTGAAACATCTAAAAAACAAAGCAACAGAGCCTAGGGCACTGCCACTTATGGTCTTATAGCTTAGGGAAATTAAAATCAAAAAGACACAGCCACCCCAAAGTTTGGGACGCCTCTGTTTACAAGAACCTCGTTTACAGTACAAGTTCAACATCGCAGAAAGTGAAAAATGGACAAAGAAGTTGTGGTATTTACTTACAAAGCAATATCACTCAGCAATGAAATCTGTGTCATCAGGCCCTTAGCAGCACAATGAGTGGATTCAGGTATGATGATTCTAACTGAAATAAGTCACACAGAAAAAGAAACATCATAAGATATCAGTAATACACGGAATGGAATCTTGGCTACACAGGAACTGAATTACAGAACAGAACAGGGTCTCAAATTTAGAAAACCAACTTATGCTTGCTTAAGGGTAAAGGTGAGTTGGGGTGCTGCATAAAACCAGAGATTGAAATGAGCACAGATAAAGTTCCTTAAGCCAAATATGGAATAGACAAGAGCTACTCCTTGCTCAACGAAATGGACTCAACACCGCATATTAAACGCCTAAGAATGTACCTGACTAGTAAGTATCGTAAAACCTATGGATTGCTATGTCTCCAAAAGGGAATCAAGCATGTGTACAGGGTCATAAACGCAGCAGTGATAGGATTGGAGAGGTTCGGTGAGCAAATGAAGACCCTTTGAAGTCATATTGCATGGTACCCATTACACGGGTCTCAACTCTCCAGGTTTAAGGTATTCTTCCTTCAGCTAAAACATGCATGTGGAACCCAAGTATGATCAACCATGTGAACGGGAGACGTGTTCAAATATGTCTCAGTTTTCCTCCCCTGGTACTCGGGTGCAACATTCCAGACGCTTTACTAACACTCTCCCCACTTGGAGAGTCAGCGCCTTTAACCTCCTGTTTGGCCCAGTTTGCAATTTCTGCGGAAGATGAACAGGAATAGCGAGAACCAATGAGAGGGTAGCTGGAGGTGTCTGGACGGGCAAATTTAACTCTCATTTCCCACCAGGAAGGGAAATAACAAAAGGCTCAGCGTGCCCTACCGGAACCAGATTAGGGCCTGAAGCCATCCTGCGGTGTTGCGGCCAGCTCAAAAGAAAGCGAGTTGAAGAAAGGAGCTCAGGGGCACTGTAATTCACAAACCTGCAGAGTTATAAATGACAGCTATCGTCCAAAAATATACTGAAGTAAGGCTGCCAAGAGGACTTGAAAGCAGGGCAGAATTGCAGGAAACCGATTTCAGGAGGTAGACTGGAATTGCATTGAAAGCATAGGAAAAGAGGCAGAACGTCCACAATGATGCACTTGGCCAAAAAGTGCGTATGCGTTTTTTCAGGAATATATTCAGGAAAAAACGCATACGCCCTTTTTGGCCAACCAAGCAAGCTTGCAAAGGAAATCTGCACTACAATGAAGTCTCACTTCCCCCCGGTCAAAAGGGCCATCTGAAAAAAGTGTAAAATCCAGAAAGGCAGGACAGGCCATGGAGAACTGGGAGCCTTGTTATGCTGATGGGTGGGATGTAAATTGCCAACAACCACTGGGGAGAAGTGTATGGGGTTTCCTGAAACATCTAAAAAACAAAGCAACAGAACCTAGGGCACTTCCACTTATGGTCCTATAGCTTAAGGAAATTAAAATAAAAAAGACACAGCCACCCCAAAGTTTGGAACGGCTCTGTTTACAAGAACCTCGTTTACAGTACAAGTTCAACATCGCAGAAAGTGAAAAATGGATAAAGAAGTTGTGGTATTTACTTACAAAGCAATATCACTCAGCAATGAAATCTGTGTCATCAGGCCCTTAGCAGCACAATGAGTGGATTCAGGTATGATGATTCTAACTGAAATAAGTCACACAGAAAAAGAAACATCATAAGATATCAGTAATACACGGAATGTAAACTTGGCTACACAGGAACTGAATTACAGAACAGAACAGTGTCTGAAATTTAGAAAACCAACTTATTCTTGTTTAAGGGTAAAGGTGAGTTGGGGTGCTGCATAAAACCAGAGATTGAAATGAGCACAGATAAAGTTCCTTAAGCCAAATATGGAATAGAGAAGAGCTACTCCTTGCTCAACGAAATGGACTCAACACCCCATATTAAACGCCTAAGAATGTACCTGACTAGTAAGTATCTTAAAACCTATGGATTGCTATGTCTCCGAAAGAGAATCAAGCATGTGTACAGGGGCATAAACGCAGCAGTGATAGGATTGGAGAGGTTCGGTGAGCAAATGAAGACCCTTTGAAGTCATATTGCATGGTACCCATTACACGGGTCTTAACTCTCAAGGTTTAAGGTATTCTTCCTTCAGCTAAAACATGCATGTGGAACCTAGAGTATGATCAACCATGTGATCGGGAGACGTGTTCAAATATGTCTCAGTTTTCGTACCCTGGTACTCGGGTGCAACATTCCAGACGCTTTACTAACACTTTCCCGACTTGGAGAGTCAGTCCCTTTAACCTCCTGTCTGGCCCAGTTTGCAATATATGCGGAAGATGAACAGGAATAGCGAGAACCAATGAGAGGCTAGCTGGAGGTGTCTGGACGGGCAAATTTAACTCTCATTTCCCACCAGGAAGAGGAATTAACCAAAGGCTCAGCATGCCGTGCCGGAACCAGATTAGGGCCTGAAGCCATCCTGCGGTGTTGCGGCCAGCTCACAAGAAAGCGAGTTGAAGAAAGGAGCTCAGGGGCACTGTAATTCACAAACCTGCAGAGTTATAAATGACAGCTATCGTCCAAAAATAGACTGAAGTAAGGCTGCCAAGAGGACTTGAAAGCGGGGCAGAATTGCAGGAAACCGATTTCAGGAGGTAGACTGGAATTGCATTGAAAGCATAGGAAAAGAGGCAGAACGTCCACAATGATGCACTTGGCCAAAAAGGGCGTATGCGTTTTTTCCTGAATATATTCAGGAAAAAACGCATACGCCCTTTTTGGCCAACCAAGCAAGCTTGCAAAGGAAATCTGCACTACAATGAAGTCTCACTTCCCCCCGGTCAAAAGGGCCATCTGAAAAAAGTGTAAAATCCAGAAAGGCAGGACAGGCCATGGAGAACTGGGAGCCTTGTTATGCTGATGGGCGGGATGTAAATTGCCAACAGACACTCAGGAGAAGTGTATGGTGTTTCCTGAAACATCTAAAAAACAAAGCAACAGAGCCTAGGGCACTGCCACTTATGGTCTTATAGCTTAGGGAAATTAAAATCAAAAAGACACAGCCACCCCAAAGTTTGGGAGGCCTCTGTTTACAAGAACCTCGTTTACAGTACAAGTTCAACATCGCAGAAAGTGAAAAATGGATAAAGAAGTTGTGGTATTTACTTACAAAGCAATATCACTCAGCAATGAAATCTGTGTCATCAGGCCCTTAGCAGCACAATGAGTGGATTCAGGTATGATGATTCTAACTGAAATAAGTCACACAGAAAAAGAAACATCATAAGATATCAGTAATACACGGAATGGAAACTTGGCTACACAGGAACTGAATTACAGAACAGAACAGGGTCTCAAATTTAGAAAACCAACTTATGCTTGCTTAAGGGTAAAGGTGAGTTGGGGTGCTGCATAAAACCAGAGATTGAAATGAGCACAGATAAAGTTCCTTAAGCCAAATATGGAATAGACAAGAGCTACTCCTTGCTCAACGAAATGGACTCAACACCGCATATTAAACGCCTAAGAATGTACCTGACTAGTAAGTATCGTAAAACCTATGGATTGCTATGTCTCCAAAAGAGAATCAAGCATGTGTACAGGGGCATAAACGAAGCAGTGATAGGATTGGAGAGGTTCGGTGAGCAAATAAAGACCCTTTGAAGTCATATTGCATGGTACCCATTACACGGGTCTCAACTCTCCAGGTTTAAGGTATTCTTCCTTCAGCTAAAACATGCATGTGGAACCCAAGTATGATCAACCATGTGAACGGGAGACGTGTTCAAATATGTCTCAGTTTTCCTCCCCTGGTACTCGGGTGCAACATTCCAGACGCTTTACTAACACTCTCCCCACTTGGAGAGTCAGCGCCTTTAACCTCCTGTTTGGCCCAGTTTGCAATTTCTGCGGAAGATGAACAGGAATAGCGAGAACCAATGAGAGGATAGCTGGAGGTGTCTGGACGGGCAAATTTAACTCTCATTTCCCACCAGGAAGAGGAAATAACCAAAGGCTCAGCGTGCCCTACCGGAACCAGATTAGGGCCTGAAGCCATCCTGCGGTGTTGCGGCCAGCTCAAAAGAAAGCGAGTTGAAGAAAGGAGCTCAGGGGCACTGTAATTCACAAACCTGCAGAGTTATAAATGACAGCTATCGTCCAAAAATATACTGAAGTAAGGCTGCCAAGAGGACTTGAAAGCGGGGCAGAATTGCAGGAAACCGATTTCAGGAGGTAGACTGGAATTGCATTGAAAGCATAGGAAAAGAGGCAGAACGTCCACAATGATGCACTTGGCCAAAAAGGGCGTATGCGTTTTTTCAGGAATATATTCAGGAAAAAACGCATACGCCCTTTTTGGCCAACCAAGCAAGCTTGCAAAGGAAATCTGCACTACAATGAAGTCTCACTTCCCCCCGGTCAAAAGGGCCATCTGAAAAAAGTGTAAAATCCAGAAAGGCAGGACAGGCCATGGAGAACTGGGAGCCTTGTTATGCTGATGGGCGGGATGTAAATTGCCAACAACCACTGGGGAGAAGTGTATGGGGTTTCCTGAAACATCTAAAAAACAAAGCAACAGAACCTAGGGCACTTCCACTTATGGTCCTATAGCTTAGGGAAATTAAAATAAAAAAGACACAGCCACCCCAAAGTTTGGAACGGCTCTGTTTACAAGAACCTCGTTTACAGTACAAGTTCAACATCGCAGAAAGTGAAAAATGGATAAAGAAGTTGTGGTATTTACTTACAAAGCAATATCACTCAGCAATGAAATCTGTGTCATCAGGCCCTTAGCAGCACAATGAGTGGATTCAGGTATGATGATTCTAACTGAAATAAGTCACACAGAAAAAGAAACATCATAAGATATCAGTAATACACGGAATGTAAACTTGGCTACACAGGAACTGAATTACAGAACAGAACAGTGTCTGAAATTTAGAAAACCAACTTATTCTTGCTTAAGGGTAAAGGTGAGTTGGGGTGCTGCATAAAACCAGAGATTGAAATGAGCACAGATAAAGTTCCTTAAGCCAAATATGGAATAGACAAGAGCTACTCCTTGCTCAACGAAATGGACTCAACACCCCATATTAAACGCCTAAGAATGTACCTGACTAGTAAGTATCTTAAAACCTATGGATTGCTATGTCTCCGAAAGAGAATCAAGCATGTGTACAGGGGCATAAACGCAGCAGTGATAGGATTGGAGAGGTTCGGTGAGCAAATGAAGACCCTTTGAAGTCATATTGCATGGTACCCATTACACGGGTCTTAACTCTCAAGGTTTAAGGTATTCTTCCTTCAGCTAAAACATGCATGTGGAACCTAGAGTATGATCAACCATGTGATCGGGAGACGTGTTCAAATATGTCTCAGTTTTTGTACCCTGGTACTCGGGTGCAACATTCCAGACGCTTTACTAACATTCTCCCGACTTGGAGAGTCAGTCCCTTTAACCTCCTGTTTGGCCCAGTTTGCAATATCTGCGGAAGATGAACAGGAATAGCGAGAACCAATGAGAGGCTAGCTGGAGGTGTCTGGACGGGCAAATTTAACTCTCATTTCCCACCAGGAAGAGGAATTAACCAAAGGCTCAGCATGCCGGGCCGGAAACAGATTAGGGCCTGAAGCCATCCTGCGGTGTTGCGGCCAGCTCACAAGAAAGCGAGTTGAAGAAAGGAGCTCAGGGGCACTGTAATTCACAAACCTGCAGAGTTATAAATGACAGCTATCGTCCAAAAATAGACTGAAGTAAGGCTGCCAAGAGGACTTGAAAGCGGGGCAGAATTGCAGGAAACCGATTTCAGGAGGTAGACTGGAATTGCATTGAAAGCATAGGAAAAGAGGCAGAACGTCCACAATGATGCACTTGGCCAAAAAGGGCGTATGCGTTTTTTCCTGAATATATTCAGGAAAAAACGCATACGCCCTTTTTGGCCAACCAAGCAAGCTTGCAAAGGAAATCTGCACTACAATGAAGTCTCACTTCCCCCCGGTCAAAAGGGCCATCTGAAAAAAGTGTAAAATCCAGAAAGGCAGGACAGGCCATGGAGAACTGGGAGCCTTGTTATGCTGATGGGCGGGATGTAAATTGCCAACAGACACTCAGGAGAAGTGTATGGTGTTTCCTGAAACATCTAAAAAACATGCAACAGAGCCTAGGGCACTGCCACTTATGGTCTTATAGCTTAGGGAAATTAAAATCAAAAAGACACAGCCACCCCAAAGTTTGGGACGCCTCTGTTTACAAGAACCTCGTTTACAGTACAAGTTCAACATCGCAGAAAGTGAAAAATGGACAAAGAAGTTGTGGTATTTACTTACAAAGCAATATCACTCAGCAATGAAATCTGTGTCATCAGGCCCTTAGCAGCACAATGAGTGGATTCAGGTATGATGATTCTAACTGAAATAAGTCACACAGAAAAAGAAACATCATAAGATATCAGTAATACACGGAATGGAATCTTGGCTACACAGGAACTGAATTACAGAACAGAACAGGGTCTCAAATTTAGAAAACCAACTTATGCTTGCTTAAGGGTAAAGGTGAGTTGGGGTGCTGCATAAAACCAGAGATTGAAATGAGCACAGATAAAGTTCCTTAAGCCAAATATGGAATAGACAAGAGCTACTCCTTGCTCAACGAAATGGACTCAACACCGCATATTAAACGCCTAAGAATGTACCTGACTAGTAAGTATCGTAAAACCTATGGATTGCTATGTCTCCAAAAGGGAATCAAGCATGTGTACAGGGGCATAAACGCAGCAGTGATAGGATTGGAGAGGTTCGGTGAGCAAATGAAGACCCTTTGAAGTCATATTGCATGGTACCCATTACACGGGTCTCAACTCTCCAGGTTTAAGGTATTCTTCCTTCAGCTAAAACATGCATGTGGAACCCAAGTATGATCAACCATGTGAACGGGAGACGTGTTCAAATATGTCTCAGTTTTCCTCCCCTGGTACTCGGGTGCAACATTCCAGACGCTTTACTAACACTCTCCCCACTTGGAGAGTCAGCGCCTTTAACCTCCTGTTTGGCCCAGTTTGCAATTTCTGCGGAAGATGAACAGGAATAGCGAGAACCAATGAGAGGGTAGCTGGAGGTGTCTGGACGGGCAAATTTAACTCTCATTTCCCACCAGGAAGGGAAATAACAAAAGGCTTCGCGTGCCCTACCGGAACCAGATTAGGGCCTGAAGCCATCCTGCGGTGTTGCGGCCAGCTCAAAAGAAAGCGAGTTGAAGAAAGGAGCTCAGGGGCACTGTAATTCACAAACCTGCAGAGTTATAAATGACAGCTATCGTCCAAAAATATACTGAAGTAAGGCTGCCAAGAGGACTTGAAAGCAGGGCAGAATTGCAGGAAACCGTTTTCAGGAGGTAGACTGGAATTGCATTGAAAGCATAGGAAAAGAGGCAGAACGTCCACAATGATGCACTTGGCCAAAAAGGGCGTATGCGTTTTTTCAGGAATATATTCAGGAAAAAACGCATACGCCCTTTTTGGCCAACCAAGCAAGCTTGCAAAGGAAATCTGCACTACAATGAAGTCTCACTTCCCCCCGGTCAAAAGGGCCATCTGAAACAAGTGTAAAATCCAGAAAGGCAGGACAGGCCATGGAGAACTGGGAGCCTTGTTATGCTGATGGGTGGGATGTAAATTGCCAACAACCACTGGGGAGAAGTGTATGGGGTTTCCTGAAACATCTAAAAAACAAAGCAACAGAACCTAGGGCACTTCCACTTATGGTCCTATAGCTTAGGGAAATTAAAATCAAAAAGACACAGCCACCCCAAAGTTTGGGACGCCTCCGTTTACAAGAACCTCGTTTACCGTACAAGTTCAATATCACAGAAAGTGAAAAATGGATAAAGAACTTGTGGTACTTACGTACAATGCAGTATCACTCAGCAATGTAATCTATGTCATCAGGCCCGTAGCAGCATGATGAGTGGATTCAGGTACGATGATTCTAACTGAAATAAGTCACACAGAAAAAGAAACATCATAAGATATCAGTAATACACGGAATGTAAACTTGGCTACACAGGAACTGCATTCCAAAACAGAACAGGGTCTCAAATTTAGAAAACCAACTTATGCTTGCTTAAGGGGAAAGGTGAGTTGGGGTGCTGCATAAAACCAGAGATTGAAATGAGCACAGATAACGTTCCTTAAGCCAAATATGGAATAGACAAGAGCTACTCCTTGCTCAACGAAATGGACTCAACACCGCATATTAAACGCCTAAGAATGTACCTGACTAGTAAGTATCGTAAAACCTATAGATTGCTATGTCTCCGAAAGAGAATCAAGCATGTGTACAGGGGCATAAATGCAGCAGTGATAGGATTGGAGAGGTTCGGTGAGCAAATGAAGACCCTTTGAAGTCATATTGCATGGTACCCATTCCACGGGTTTCAACTACCCAGGTTTTAGGTTTTCTCCTTCAGCTAAAACATGCATGTGGAACCCAGAGTATGATCAACCATGTGATCGGGAGACATGTTCAAATATGTCTCAGTTTTCCTCCCCTGGTACTCGGGTGCAACATTCCAGACGCTTTACTAACACTCTCCCCACTTGGAGAGTCAGCGCCTTTAACCTCCTGTTTGGCCCAGTTTGCAATTTCTGCGGAAGATGAACAGGAATAGCGAGAACCAATGAGAGACTAGCTGGAGGTGTCTGGACGGGCAAATTTAACTCTCATTTCCCACCAGGAAGAGGAATTAACCAAAGGCTCAGCGTGCCATGCCGGAACCAGATTAGGGCCTGAAGCCATCCTGCGGTGTTGCGGCCAGCTCACAAGAAAGCGAGTTGAAGCAAGGAGCTCAGGGGCACTGTAATTCACAAACCTGCAGAGATATAAATGACAGCTATCGTCCAAAAATAGACTGAAGTAAGGCTGCCAAGAGGACTTGAAATCGGGGCAGAATTGCAGGAAACCGATTTCAGGAGGTAGACTGGAATTGCATTGAAAGCATAGGAAAAGGGGCAGAATGTCCACAGTGATGCACTTGGCCAAAAAGGGCGTATGCGTTTTTTCCTGAATATATTCAGGAAAAAACGCATACGCCCTTTTTGGCCAACCAAGCAAGCTTGCAAAGGAAATCTGCACTACAATGAAGTCTCACTTCCCCCCGGTCAAAAGGGCCATCTGAAAAAAGTGTAATATCCAGAAAGGCAGGACAGGTCATGGAGAACTGGGAGCCTTGTTATGCTGATGGGCGGGATGTAAATTGCCAACAACCACTCGGGAGAAGTGTATGGTGTTTCCTGAAACATCTAAAAAACAAAGCAACAGAACCTAGGGCACTTCCACTTATGGTCCTATAGCTTAGGGAAATTAAAATCAAAAAGATACAGCCACCCCAAAGTTTGGAACGGCTCTGTTTACAAGAACCTCGTTTACAGTACAAGTTCAACATCGCAGAAAGTGAAAAATGGATAAAGAAGTTGTGGTATTTACTTACAAAGCAATATCACTCAGCAATGAAATCTGTGTCATCAGGCCCTTAGCAGCACAATGAGTGGATTCAGGTATGATGATTCTAACTGAAATAAGTCACACAGAAAAAGAAACATCATAAGGTATCAGTAATACACGGAATGTAAACTTGGCTACACCGGAACTGAATTACAGAACAGAACAGGGTCTCAAATTTAGAAAACCAACTTATGCTTGCTTCAGGGGAAAGGTGAGTTGGGGTGCTGCATAAAACCAGAGATTGAAATGAGCACAGATAAAGTTCCTTAAGCCAAATATGGAATAGACAAGAGCTACTCCTTGCTCAACGAAATGGACTCAACACCGCATATTAAACGCCTAAGAATGTACCTGACTCGTAAGTATCTTAAAACCTATGGATTGCTATGTCTCCGAAAGAGAATCAAGCATGTGTACAGGGGCATAAACGCAGCAGTGATAGGATTGGAGACGTTCGTGAACAAATGAAGACCCTTTGAAGTCATATTGCATGGTACCCATTCCACGGGTTTCAACTACCCAGGTTTAAGGTATTCTTCCTTCAGCTAAAACATGCATGTGGAACCTAGAATATGATCAACCATGTGATAGGGAGACGTGTTCAAATATGTCTCAGTTTTCGTACCCTGGTACTCGGGTGCAACATTCCAGACGCTTTACTAACACTCTCCCCACTTGGAGAGTCAGTCCCTTTAACCTCCTGTTTGGCCCAGTTTGCAATTTCTGTGGAAGATGAACAGGAATAGCGAGAACCAATGAGAGACTAGCTGGAGGTGTCTGGATGGGCAAATTTAACTCTCATTTCCCACCAGGAAGAGGAATTAACCAAAGGCTCAGCGTGCCGTGCCAGAACCAGATTAGGGCCTGAAGACATCCTGCGGTGTTGCGACCAGGTCACAAGAAAGCGAGTTGAAGAAAGGAGCTCAGGGGCACTGTAATTCACAAACCTGCAGAGTTATAAATGACAGCTATCGTCCAAAAATAGACTGAAGTAAGGCTGCCAAGAGGACTTGAAAGCGGGGCAGAATTGCAGGAAACCGATTTCAGGAGGTAGACTGGAATTGCATTGAAAGCATAGGAAAAGAGGGAGAACGTCCACAATGATGCACTTGGCCAAAAAGGGCGTATGCGTTTTTTCCTGAATATATTCAGGAAAAAACGCATACGCCCTTTTTGGCCAACCAAGCAAACTTGCAAAGGAAATCTGCACTACAATGAAGTCTCACTTCCCCCCGGTCAAAAGGGCCATCTGAAAAAAGTGTAAAATCCAGAAAGGCAGGACAGGCCATGGAGAACTGGGAGCCTTGTTATGCTGATGGGCGGGATGTAAATTGCCAACAGACACTCGGGAGAAGTGTATGGTGTTTCCTGAAACATCTAAAAAACAAAGCAACAGAGCCTAGGCACTTCCACTTATGGTCCTATAGCTTAGGGAAATTAAAATCAAAAAGACACAGCCACCCCAAAGTTTGGGACGCCTCCGTTTACAAGAACCTCGTTTACCGTACAAGTTCAATATCACAGAAAGTGAAAAATGGATAAAGAACTTGTGGTACTTACGTACAATGCAGTATCACTCAGCAATGAAATCTATGTCATCAGGCCCGTAGCAGCATGATGAGTGGATTCAGGTACGATGATTCTAACTGAAATAAGTCACACAGAAAAAGAAACATCATAAGATATCAGTAATACATGGAATGTAAACTTGGCTACACAGGAACTGCATTCCAAAACAGAACAGGGTCTCAAATTTAGAAAACCAACTTATGCTTGCTTAAGGGGAAAGGTGAGTTGGGGTGCTGCATAAAACCAGAGATTGAAATGAGCACAGATAAAGTTCCTTAAGCCAAATATGGAATAGACAAGAGCTACTCCTTGCTCAACGAAATGGACTCAACACCGCATATTAAACGCCTAAGAATGTACCTGACTAGTAAGTATCGTAAAACCTATAGATTGCTATGTCTCCGAAAGAGAATCAAGCATGTGTACAGGGGCATAAATGCAGCAGTGATAGGATTGGAGAGGTTCGGTGAGCAAATGAAGACCCTTTGAAGTCATATTGCATGATACCCATTCCACGGGTTTCAACTACCCAGGTTTTAGGTTTTCTCCTTCAGCTAAAACATGCATGTGGAACCCAGAGTATGATCAACCATGTGATCGGGAGACGTGTTCAAATATGTCTCAGTTTTCCTCCCCTGGTACTCGGGTGCAACATTCCAGACGCTTTACTAACACTCTCCCCACTTGGAGAGTCAGCGCCTTTAACCTCCTGTTTGGCCCAGTTTGCAATTTCTGCGGAAGATGAACAGGAATAGCGAGAACCAATGAGAGACTAGCTGGAGGTGTCTGGACGGGCAAATTTAACTCTCATTTCCCACCAGGAAGAGGAAATAACCAAAGGCTCAGCGTGCCGTGCCAGAACCAGATTAGGGCCTGAAGCCATCCTGCGGTGTTGCGGCCAGCTCACAAGAAAGCGAGTTGAAGCAAGGAGCTCAGGGGCACTGTAATTCACAAACCTGCAGAGATATAAATGACAGCTATCGTCCAAAAATAGACTGAAGTAATGCTGCCAAGAGGACTTGAAATCGGGGCAGAATTGCAGGAAACCGATTTCAGGAGGTAGACTGGAATTGCATTGAAAGCATAGGAAAAGGGGCAGAATGTCCACAGTGATGCACCTGGCCAAAAAGGGCGTATGCGTTTTTTCCTGAATATATTCAGGAAAAAACGCATACGCACTTTTTGGCCAACCAAGCAAGCTTGCAAAGGAAATCTGCACTACAATGAAGTCTCACTTCCCCCTGGTCAAAAGGGCCATCTGAAAAAAGTGTAAAATCCAGAAAGGCAGGACAGGTCATGGAGAACTGGGAGCCTTGTTATGCTAATGGGCGGGATGTAAATTGCCAACAACCACTCCGGAGAAGTGTATGGTGTTTCCTGAAACATCTAAAAAACAAAGCAACAGAACCTAGGGCACTTCCACTTATGGTCCTATAGCTTAGGGAAATTAAAATCAAAAAGACACAGCCACCCCAAAGTTTGGAACGGCTCTGTTTACAAGAACCTCGTTTACAGTACAAGTTCAACATCGCAGAAAGTGAAAAATGGATAAAGAAGTTGTGGTATTTACTTACAAAGCAATATCACTCAGCAATGAAATCTGTGTCATCAGGCCCTTAGCAGCACAATGAGTGGATTCAGGTATGATGATTCTAACTGAAATAAGTCACACAGAAAAAGAAACATCATAAGGTATCAGTAATACACGGAATGTAAACTTGGCTACACCGGAACTGAATTACAGAACAGAACAGGGTCTCAAATTTAGAAAACCAACTTATGCTTGCTTCAGGGTAAAGGTGAGTTGGGGTGTTGCATAAAACCAGAGATTGAAATGAGCACAGATAAAGTTCCTTAAGCCAAATATGGAATAGACAAGAGCTACTCCTTGCTCAACGAAATGGACTCAACACCGCATATTAAACGCCTAAGAATGTACCTGACTAGTAAGTATCTTAAAACCTATGGATTGCTATGTCTCCGAAAGAGAATCAAGCATGTGTACAGGGGCATAAACGCAGCAGTGATAGGATTGGAGAGGTTCGGTGAGCAAATGAAGACCCTTTGAAGTCATATTGCATGGTACCCATTACACGGGTCTTAACTCTCCAGGTTTAAGGTATTCTTCCTTCAGCTAAAACATGTATGTGGAACCCAAGTATGATCAACCATGTGAATGGGAGACGTGTTCAAATATGTCTCAGTTTTCCTCCCCTGGTACTCGGGTGCAACATTCCAGACGCTTTACTAACACTCTCCCCACTTGGAGAGTCAGCGCCTTTAACCTCCTGTTTGGCCCAGTTTGCAATTTCTGCGGAAGATGAACAGGAATAGAGAGAACCAATGAGAGACTAGCTGGAGGTGTCTGGACGGGCAAATTTAACTCTCATTTCCCACCAGGAAGAGGAAATAACCAAAGGCTCAGCGTGCCGTGCCGGAACCAGATTAGGGCCTGAAGCCATCCTGCGGTGTTGCGGCCAGCTCACAAGAAAGCGAGTTGAAGCAAGGAGCTCAGGGGCACTGTAATTCACAAACCTGCAGAGATATAAATGACAGCTATCGTCCAAAAATAGACTGAAGTAAGGCTGCCAAGAGGACTTGAAATCGGGGCAGAATTGCAGGAAACCGATTTCAGGAGGTAGACTGGAATTGCATTGAAAGCATAGGAAAAGAGGCAGAACGTCCACAGTGATGCACTTGGCCAAAAAGGGCGTATGCGTTTTTTCCTGAATATATTCAGGAAAAAACGCATACGCCCTTTTTGGCCAACCAAGCAAACTTGCAAAGGAAATCTGCACTACAATGAAGTCTCACTTCCCCCCGGTCAAAAGGGCCATCTGAAAAAAGTGTAAAATCCAGAAAGGCAGGACAGGCCATGGAGAACTGGGAGCCTTGTTATGCTGATGGGCGGGATGAAAATTGCCAACAACCACTCGGGAGAAGTGTATGGTGTTTCCTGAAACATCTAAAAAACAAAGCAACAGAACCTAGGGCACTTCCACTTATGGTCCTATAGCTTCGGGAAGTTAAAATCAAAAAGACACAGCCACCCCAAAGTTTGGAACGGCTCTGTGTACAAGAATCTCGTTTACCGTACAAGTTCAACATCGCAGAAAGTGAAAAATGGATAAAGAAGTTGTGGTATTTACTTACAAAGCAATATCACTCAGCAATGAAATCTGTGTCATCAGGCCCTTAGCAGCACAATGAGTGGATTCAGGTATGATGATTCTAACTGAAATAAGTCACACAGAAAAAGAAACATCATAAGATATCAGTAATACACGGAATGTAAACTTGGCTACACAGGAACTGAATTACAGAACAGAACAGGGTCTCAAATTTAGAAAACCAACTTATGCTTGCTTAAGGGTAAAGGTGAGTTGGGGTGCTGCATAAAACCAGAGATTGAAATGAGCACAGATAAAGTTCCTTAAGTCAAATATGGAATAGACAAGAGCTACTCCTTGCTCAATGAAATGGACTCAACACCGCATATTAAACGCCTAAGAATGTACCTGACTAGTAAGTATCTTAAAACCTATGGATTGCTATGTCTCCGAAAGAGAATCAAGCATGTGTAGAGGGGCATAAACGCAGCAGTGATAGGATTGGAGAGGTTCGGTGAGCAAATGAAGACCCTTTGAAGTCATATTGCATGGTACCCATTCCACGGGTCTCAAATCTCCAGGTTTAAGGTATTCTTCCTTCAGCTAAAACATGCATGTGGAACCCAGAGTATGATCAACCATGTGAACGGGAGACGTGTTCAAATATGTCTCAGTTTTCCTCCCCTGGTACTCGGGTGCAACATTCCAGACGCTTTACTAACACTCTCCCGACTTGGAGAGTCAGTCCCTTTAACCTCTTGTTTGGTCCAGTTTGCAATTTCTGCGGAAGATGAACAGGAATAGCGAGAACCAATGAGAGGCTAGCTGGAGGTGTCTGGACGGGCAAATTTAACTCTCATTTCCCACCAGGAAGAGGAATTAACCAAAGGCTCAGCATGCCGGGCCGGAACTAGATTAGGGCCTGAAGCCATCCTGCGGTGTTGCGGCCAGCTCACAAGAAAGCGAGTTGAAGAAAGGAGCTCAGGGGCACTGTAATTCACAAACCTGCAGAGTTATAAATGACAGCTATCGTCCAAAAATAGACTGAAGTTAGGCTGCCAAGAGGACTTGAAAGTGGGGCAGAATGCAGGAAACCAATTTCAGGAGGTAGACTGGAATTGCATTGAAAGCATAGGAAAAGAGGCAGAACGTCCACAATGATGCACTTGGCCAAAAAGGGCGTATGCGTTTTTTCCTGAATATATTCAGGAAAAAACGCATACGCCCTTTTTGGCCAACCAAGCAAGCTTGCAAAGGAAATCTGCACTACAATGAAGTCTCACTTCCCCCCGGTCAAAAGGGCCATCAGAAAAAAGTGTAAAATCCAGAAAGGCAACAGGCCATTGAGAACTGGGAGCCTTGTTATGCTGATGGGCGGGATGTAAATTGCCAACAGACACTTGGGAGAAGTGTATGGTGTTTCCTGAAACATCTAAAAAACAAAGCAACAGAGCCTAGGGCACTTCCACTTATGGTCCTATAGCTTAGGGAAATTAAAATCAAAAAGACACAGCCACCCCAAAGTTTGGAATGGCTCTGTTTACAAGAACCTCGTTTACAGTACAAGTTCAACATCGCAGAAAGTGAAAAATGGATAAAGAAGTTGTGGTATTTACTTACAAAGCAATATCACTCAGCAATGGAATCTATGTCATCAGGCCCTTAGCAGCACAATGAGTGGATTCAGGTATGATGATTCTAACTGAAATAAGTCACACAGAAAAAGAAACATCATAAGGTATCAGTAATACACGGAATGGAAACTTGGCTACACAGGAACTGAATTACAGAACAGAACAGGGTCTCAAAATTAGAAAACCAACTTATGCTTGCTTAAGGGTAAAGGTGAGTTGGGGTGCTGCATAAAACCAGAGATTGAAATGAGCACAGATAAAGTTCCTTAAGCCAAATATGGAATAGACAAGAGCTACTCCTTGCTCAATGAAATGGACTCAACACCGCATATTAAACGCCTAAGAATGTACCTGACTAGTAAGTATCTTAAAACCTATAGATTGCTATGTCTCCGAAAGAGAATCAAGCATGTGTACAGGGGCATAAACGCAGCAGTGATAGGATTGGAGAGGTTCGGTGAGCAAATGAAGACCCTTTGAAGTCATATTGCATGGTACCCATTCCACGGGTTTCAACTACCCAGGTTTTAGGTATTCTTCCTTCAGCTAAAACATGCATGTGGAACCCAGAGTATGATCAACCATGTGATCGGGAGACGTGTTCAAATATGTCTCAGTTTTCCTCCCCTGGTACTTGGGTGCAACATTCCAGATGCTTTACTAACACTCTCCCCACTTGGAGAGTCAGACCCTTTAACCTCCTGTTTGGCCCAGTTTGCAATTTCTGTGGAAGATGAACAGGAATAGCGAGAACCAATGAGAGACTAGCTGGAGGTGTCTGGACGGGCAAATTTAACTCTCATTTCCCACCAGGAAGAGGAATTAACCAAAGGCTCAGCGTGCCGTGCCGGAACCAGATTAGGGCCTGAAGACATCCTGCGGTGTTGCGGCCAGGTCACAAGAAAGCGAGTTGAAGAAAGGAGCTCAGGGGCACTGTAATTCACAAACCTGCAGAGTTATAAATGACAGCTATCGTCCAAAAATAGACTGAAGTAAGGCTGCCAAGAGGACTTGAAAGCGGGGCAGAATTGCAGGAAACCGATTTCAGGAGGTAGACTGGAATTGCATTGAAAGCATAGGAAAAGAGGCAGAACGTCCACAATGATGCACTGGGCCAAAAAGGGCGTATGTGTTTTTTCCTGAATATATTCAGGAAAAAACGCATACGCACTTTTTGGCCAACCAAGCAAACTTACAAAGGAAATCTGCACTACAATGAAGTCTCACTTCCCCCCAGTCAAAAGGGCCATCTGAAAAAAGTGTAAAATCCAGAAAGGCAGGACAGGCCATGGAGAACTGGGAGCCTTGTTATGCTGATGGGCGGGATGTAAATTGCCAACAGACACTCGGGAGAAGTGTATGGTGTTTCCTGAAACATCTAAAAAACAAAGCAACAGAACCTAGGGCACTTCCACTTATGGTCCTATAGCTTAGGGAAATTAAAATCAAAAAGACACAGCCACCCCAAAGTTTGGCACGGCTCTGTTTACAAGAACCTCGTTTACAGTACAAGTTCAACATCGCAGAAAGTGAAAAATGGATAAAGAAGTTGTGGTATTTACTTACAAAGCAATATCACTCAGCAATGAAATCTGTGTCATCAGGCCCTTAGCAGCACAATGAGTGGATTCAGGTATGATGATTCTAACTGAAATAAGTCACACAGAAAAAGAAACATCATAAGATATCAGTAATACATGGAATGTAAACTTGGCTACACCGGAACTGAATTACAGAACAGAACAGGGTCTCAAATTTAGAAAACCAACTTATGCTTGCTTAAGGGTAAAGGTGAGTTGGGGTGCTGCAAAAAACCAGAGATTGAAATGAGCACAGATAAAGTTCCTTAAGCCAAATATGGAATAGACAAGAGCTACTCCTTGCTCAACGAAATGGACTCAACACCGCATATTAAACGCCTAAGAATGTACCTGACTAGTAAGTATCTTAAAACCTATGGATTGCTATGTCTCCGAAAGAGAATCAAGCATGTGTCCAGGGGCATAAACGCAGCAGTGATAGGATTGGAGAGGTTCGGTGAGCAAATGAAGACCCTTTGAAGTCATATTGCATGGTACCCATTCCACGGGTTTCAACTACCCAGGTTTTAGGTATTCTTCCTTCAGCTAAAACATGCATGTGGAACCCAGAGTATGATCAACCATGTGATCGGGAGACGTGTTCAAATATGTCTCAGTTTTCCTCCCCTGGTACTCGGGTGCAACATTCCAGACGCTTTACTAACACTCTCCCCACTTGGAGAGTCAGCGCCTTTAACCTCCTGTTTGGCCCAGTTTGCAATTTCTGCGGAAGATGAACAGGAATAGCGAGAACCAATGAGAGGCTAGCTGGAGGTGTCTGGACGGGCAAATTTAACTCTCATTTCCCACCAGGAAGAGGAAATAACCAAAGGCTCAGCGTGCCGTACCGGAACCAGATTAGGACCTGAAGCCATCCTGCGGTGTTGCGGCCAGCTCAAAAGAAAGCGAGTTGAAGAAAGGAGCTCAGGGGCACTGTAATTCACAAACCTGCAGAGTTATAAATGACAGCTATCGTCCAAAAATAGACTGAAGTAAGGCTGCCAAGAGGACTTGAAAGCGGGGCAGAATTGCAGGAAACCGATTTCAGGAGGTAGACTGGAATTGCATTGAAAGCATAGGAAAAGAGGCAGAACGTCCACAATGATGCACTTGGCCAAAAAGGGCGTATGCGTTTTTTCCTGAATATATTCAGGAAAAAACGCATACGCCCTTTTTGGCCAACCAAGCAAGCTTGCAAAGGAAATCTGCACTACAATGAAGTCTCACTTCCCCCCAGTCAAAAGGGCCATCTGAAAAAAGTGTAAAATCCAGAAAGGCAGGACAGGCCATGGAGAACTGGGAGCCTTGTTATGCTGATGGGCGGGATGAAAATTGCCAACAGACACTCGGGAGAAGTGTATGGTGTTTCCTGAAACATCTAAAAAACAATGCAACAGAACCTAGGGCACTTCCACTTATGGTCCTATAGCTTAGGGAAATTAAAATCAAAAAGACACAGCCACCCCAAAGTTTGGAACGGCTCTGTTTACAAGAACCTCGTTTACAGTACAAGTTCAACATCGCAGAAAGTGAAAAATGGATAAAGAAGTTGTGGTATTTACTTACAAAGCAATATCACTCAGCAATGAAATCTGTGTCATCAGGCCCTTAGCAGCACAATGAGTGGATTCAGGTATGGTGATTCTAACTGAAATAAGTCACACAGAAAAAGAAACATCATAAGATATCAGTAATACACGGAATGGAAACTTGGTTACACAGGAACTGAATTACAGAACAGAACAGGGTCTCAAATTTAGAAAACCAACTTATTCTTGCTTAAGGGTAAAGGTGAGTTGGGGTGCTGCATAAAACCAGAGATTGAAATGAGCACAGATAAAGTTCCTTAAGCCAAATATGGAATAGACAAGAGCTACTCCTTGCTCAACGAAATGGACTCAAACCCCATATTAAACGCCTAAGAATGTACCTGACTAGTAAGTATCTTAAAACCTATGGATTGCTATGTCTCCGAAAGAGAATCAAGCATGTGTACAGGGGCATAAACGCAGCAGTGATAGGATTGGAGAGGTTCGGTGAGCAAATGAAGACCCTTTGAAGTCATATTGCATGGTACCCATTACACGGGTCTCAACTCTCCAGGTTTAAGGTATTCTTCCTTCAGCTAAAACATGCATGTGGAACCCAAGTATGATCAACCATGTGAACGGGAGACGTTTTCAAATATGTCTCAGTTTTCCTGCCCTGGTACTCGGGTGCAACATTCCAGACGCTTTACTAACACTCTCCCCACTTGGAGAGTCAGCGCCTTTAACCTCCTGTTTGGCCCAGTTTGCAATTTCTGCGGAAGATGAACAGGAATAGCGAGAACCAATGAGAGACTAGCTGGAGGTGTCTGGACGGGCAAATTTAACTCTCATTTCCCACCAGGAAGAGGAAATAACCAAAGGCTCAGCGTGCCGTGCCGGAACCAGATTAGGGCCTGAAGCCATCCTGCGGTGTTGCGGCCAGGTCACAAGAAAGCAAGTTGAAGAAAGGAGCTCAGGGGCACTGTAATTCACAAACCTGCAGAGTTATAAATGACAGCTATCATCCAAAAATAGACTGAAGTAAGGCTGCCAAGAGGACTTGAAAGCGGGGCAGAATTGCAGGAAACCGATTTCAGGAGGTAGACTGGAATTGCATTGAAAGCATAGGAAAAGAGGCAGAACGTCCACAATGATGCACTTGGCTAAAAAGGGCGTATGTGTTTTTTCCTGAATATATTCAGGAAAAAACGCATACGCCCTTTTTGGCCAACCAAGCAAGCTTGCAAAGGAAATCTGCACTACAATGAAGTCTCACTTCCCCCCGGTCAAAAGGGCCATCTGAAAAAAGTGTAAAATCCAGAAAGGCAGGACAGGCCATGGAGAACTGGGAGCCTTGTTATGCTGATGGGCGGGATGTAAATTGCCAACAACCACTCGGGAGAAGTGTATGTTGTTTCCTGAAACATCTAAAAAACAAAGCAACAGAACCTAGGGCACTTCCACTTATGGTCCTATAGCTTAGGGAAATTAAAATCAAAAAGACACAGCCACCACAAAGTTTGGAACGGCTCTTTTACAAGAACCTCGTTTACAGTACAAGTTCAACATCGCAGAAAGTGAAAAATGGATAAAGAAGTTGTGGTATTTACTTACAAAGCAATATCACTCAGCAATGAAATCTGTGTCATCAGGGCCTTAGCAGCACAATGAGTGGATTCAGGTATGATGATTCTAACTGAAATAAGTCACACAGAAAAAGAAACATCATAAGATATCAGTAATACACGGAATGTAAACTTGGCTACACAGGAACTGAATTACAGAACAGAACAGGGTCTCAAATTTAGAAAACCAACTTATTCTTGCTTAAGGGTAAAGGTGAGTAGGGGTGCTGCATAAAACCAGAGATTGAAATGAGCACAGATAAAGTTCCTTAAGCCAAATATGGAATAGACAAGAGCTACTCCTTGCTCAACGAAATGGACACAACACCCCATATTAAACGCCTAAGAATGTACCTGACTAGTAAGTATCTTAAAACCTATGGATTGCTATGTCTCCGAAAGAGAATCAAGCATGTGTACAGGGGCATAAACGCAGCAGTGATAGGATTGGAGAGGTTCGGTGAGCAAATGAAGACCCTTTGAAGTCATATTGCATGGTACCCATTCCACGGGTTTCAACTACCCAGGTTTAAGGTATTCTTCCTTCAGCTAAAACATGCATGTGGAACCTAGAGTATGATCAACCATGTGAAAGAGAGACGTGTTCAAATATGTCTCAGTTTTCGTACCCTGGTACTCGGGTGCAACATTCCAGACGCTTTACTAACACTCTCCCGACTTGGAGAGTCAGCGCCTTTAACCTCCTGTTTGGCACAGTTTGCAATTTCTGTGGAAGATGAACAGGAATAGTGAGAACCAATGAGAGGCTAGCTGGAGGTGTCTGGACGGGCAAATTGAACTCTCAGTTCCCACCAGGAAGAGGAATTAACAAAAGGCTCAGCGTGCCATGCCGGAACCAGATTAGGGCCTGAAGCCATCCTGCGGTGTTGCGGCCAGCTCAAAAGAAAGCGAGTTGAAGAAAGGAGCTCAGGGGCACTGTAATTCACAAAACTGCAGAGTTATAAATGACAGCTATCGTCCAAAAATATACTGAAGTAAGGCTGCCAAGAGGACTTGAAAGCGGGGCAGAATTGCAGGAAACCGATTTCAGGAGGTAGACTGGAATTGCATTGAAAGCATAGGAAAAGAGGCAGAACGTCCACAATGATGCACTTGGCCAAAAAGGGCGTATGCGTTTTTTCCTGAATATATTCAGGAAAAAACGCATACGCCCTTTTTGGCCAACCAAGCAAACTTGCAAAGGAAATCTGCACTACAATGAAGTCTCACTTCCCCCCGGTCAAAAGGGCCATCTGAAAAAAGTGTAAAATCCAGAAAGGCAGGACAGGCCATGGAGAACTGGGAGCATTGTTATGCTGATGGGTGGGATGTAAATTGCCAACAGAAACTTGGGAGAAGTGTATGGTGTTTCCTGAAACATCTAAAAAACAAAGCAACAGAACCTAGGGCACTTCCACTTATGGTCCTATAGCTTAGGGAAATTAAAATCAAAAAGACACAGCCACCCCAATGTTTGGGACGCTTCTGTTTACAAGAACCTCGTTTACAGTACAAGTTCAACATCGTAGAAAGTGAAAAATGGATAAAGAAGTTGTGGTATTTACTTACAAAGCAATATCACTCAGCAATGAA
Organism: Delphinus delphis; assembly: GCF_949987515.2. Taxonomy (NCBI): domain Eukaryota; kingdom Metazoa; phylum Chordata; class Mammalia; order Artiodactyla; family Delphinidae; genus Delphinus; species Delphinus delphis. The sequence goes on along the minus strand of NW_027192653.1, from coordinate 1,776,557 downwards.
ATCTGTGTCATCAGGCCCTTAGCAGCACAATGAGTGGATTCAGGTATGATGATTCTAACTGAAATAAGTCACACAGAAAAAGAAACATCATAAGATATCAGTAATACACGGAATGTAAACTTGGCTACACAGGAACTGAATTACAGAACAGAACAGGGTCTCAAATTTAGAAAACCAACTTATGCTTGCTTAAGGGTAAAGGTGAGTTGGGGTGCTGCATAAAACCAGAGATTGAAATGAGCACAGATAAAGTTCCTTAAGCCAAATATGGAATAGACAAGAGCTACTCCTTGCTCAACGAAATGGACTCAACACCGCATATTAAACGCCTAAGGATGTACCTGACTAGTAAGTATCTTAAAACCTATGGATTGCTCTGTCTCCGAAAGAGAATCAAGCATGTGTACAGGGGCATAAACGCAGCAGTGATAGGATTGGAGAGGTTCGGTGAGCAAATGAAGACCCTTTGAAGTCATATAGCATGGGACCCATTACACGGGTTTCAACTACCCAGGTTTTAGGTATTCTTCCTTCAGCTAAAACATGCATGTGGAACCCAGAGTATGATCAACCATGTGATCGGGAGACGTGTTCAAATATGTCTCAGTTTTCATACCCTGGTACTCGGGTGCAACATTCCAGACGCTTTACTAACACTCTCCCCACTTGGAGAGTCAGCGCCTTTAACCTCCTGTTTGGCACAGTTTGCAATTTCTGTGGAAGATGAACAGGAATAGCGAGAACCAATGAGAGGCTAGCTGGAGGTGTCTGGACGGGCAAATTGAACTCTCATTTCCCACCAGGAAGAGGAAATAACCAAAGGCTCAGCGTGCCGTACCGGAACCAGATTAGGGCCTGAAGCCATCCTGCGGTGTTGCGGCCAGCTCAAAAGAAAGCGAGTTGAAGAAAGGAGCTCAGGGGCACTGTAATTCACAAACCTGCAGAGTTATAAATGACAGCTATCGTCCAAAAATAGACTGAAGTAAGGCTGCCAAGAGGACTTGAAAGCGGGGCAGAATTGCAGGAAACCGATTTCAGGAGGTAGACTGGAATTGCATTGAAAGCATAGGAAAAGAGGCAGAACGTCCACAATGATGCACTTGGCCAAAAAGGGCGTATGCGTTTTTTCCTGAATATATTCAGGAAAAAACGCATACGCCCTTTTTGGCCAACCAAGCAAGCTTGCAAAGGAAATCTGCACTACAATGAAGTCTCACTTCCCCCCGGTCAAAAGGGCCATCTGAAAAAAGTGTAAAATCCAGAAAGGCAGGACAGGCCATGGAGAACTGGGAGCCTTGTTATGCTGATGGGCGGGATGAAAATTGCCAACAGACACTCGGGAGAAGTGTATGGTGTTTCCTGAAACATCTAAAAAACAAAGCAACAGAACCTAGGGCACTTCCACTTATGGTCCTATAGCTTAGGGAAATTAAAATCAAAAAGACACAGCCACCCCAAAGTTTGGAACGGCTCTGTTTACAAGAACCTCGTTTACAGTACAAGTTCAACATCGCAGAAAGTGAAAAATGGATAAAGAAGTTGTGGTATTTACTTACAAAGCAATATCACTCAGCAATGAAATCTGTGTCATCAGGCCCTTAGCAGCACAATGAGTGGATTCAGGTATGGTGATTCTAACTGAAATAAGTCACACAGAAAAAGAAACATCATAAGATATCAGTAATACACGGAATGGAAACTTGGCTACACAGGAACTGAATTACAGAACAGAACAGGGTCTCAAATTTAGAAAACCAACTTATGCTCGCTTAAGGGTAAAGGTGAGTTGGGGTGCTGCATAAAACCAGAGATTGAAATGAGCACAGATAAAGTTCCTTAAGCCAAATATGGAATAGACAAGAGCTACTCCTTGCTCAACGAAATGGACTCAACACCGCATATTAAACGCCTAAGAATGTACCTGACTAGTAAGTATCGTAAAACCTATGGATTGCTATGTCTCCGAAAGAGAATCAAGCACGTGTACAGGGGCATAAACGCAGCAGTGATAGGATTGGAGAGGTTCGGTGAGCAAATGAAGACCCTTTGAAGTCATATTGCATGGTACCCATTACACGGGTCTCAACTCTCCAGGTTTAAGGTATTCTTCCTTCAGCTAAAACATGCATTTGGAACCCAGAGTATGATCAACCATGTGAACGGGAGACGTGTTCAAATATGTCTCAGTTTTCCTCCCCTGGTACTCGGGTGTAACATTCCAGACGCTTTACTAACACTCTCCCGACTTGGAGAGTCAGTCCCTTTAACCTCCTGTTTGGCCCAGTTTGCAATTTCTGCGGAAGATGAACAGGAATAGCGAGAACCAATGAGAGGCTAGCTGGCGGTGTCTGGACGGGCAAATTTAACTCTCATTTCCCACCAGGAAGAGGAATTAACCAAAGGCTCAGCGTGCCGGGCCAGAACCAGATTAGGGCCTGAAGCCATCCTGCGGTGTTGCGGCCAGGTCACAAGAAAGCGAGTTGAAGAAAGGAGCTCAGGGGCACTGTAATTCACAAACCTGCAGAGTTATAAATGACAGCTATCGTCCAAAAATAGACTGAAGTAAGGCCGCCAAGAGGACTTGAAAGCGGGGCAGAATTGCAGGAAACCGATTTCAGGAGGTAGACTGGAATTGCATTGAAAGCATAGGAAAAGAGGCAGAACGTCCACAATGATGCACTTGGCCAAAAAGGGCGTATGCGTTTTTTCCTCAATATATTCAGGAAAAAACGCATACGCCCATTTTGGCCAACCAAGCAAGCTTGCAAAGGAAATCTGCACTACAATGAAGTCTCACTTCCCCCCGGTCAAAAGGGCCATCTGAAAAAAGTGTAAAATCCAGAAAGGCAGGACAGGTCATGGAGAACTGGGAGCCTTGTTATGCTGATGGGCGGGATGTAAACTGCCAACAACCACTCGGGAGAAGTGTATGGTGTTTCCTGAAACATCTAAAAAACAAAGCAACAGAACCTAGGGCACTTCCACTTATGGTCCTATAGCTTAGGGAAATTAAAATCAAAAAGACACAGCCACCCCAAAGTTTGGAACGGCTCTGTTTACAAGAACCTCGTTTACAGTACAAGTTCAACATCGCAGAAAGTGAAAAATGGATAAAGAAGTTGTGGTATTTACTTACAAAGCAATATCACTCAGCAATGAAATCTGTGTCATCAGGCCCTTAGCAGCACAATGAGTGGATTCAGGTATGATGATTCTAACTGAAATAAGTCACACAGAAAAAGAAACATCATAAGATATCAGTAATACACGGAATGTAAACGTGGCTACACAGGAACTGAATTACAGAACAGAACAGGGTCTCAAATTTAGTAAACCAACTTATGCTTGCTTAAGGGTAAAGGTGAGTTGGGTTGCTGCATAAAACCAGAGATTGAAATGAGCACAGATAAAGTTCCTTAAGCCAAATATGGAATAGACAAGAGCTACTCCTTGCTCAACGAAATGGACTCAACACCCCATATTAAACGCCTAAGAATGTACCTGACTAGTAAGTATCTTAAAACCTAGGATTGCTATGTCTCTGAAAGAGAATCAAGCATGTGTACAGGGGCATAAACGCAGCAGTGATAGGATTGGAGAGGTTCGGTGAGCAAATGAAGACCCTTTGAAGTCATATTGCATGGTACCCATTACACGGGTCCTAACTCTCCAGGTTTAAGGTATTCTTCCTTCAGCTAAAACATGCATGTGGAACCCAAGTATGATCAACCATGTGAACGGGAGACGTGTTCAAATATGTCTCAGTTTTCCTGCCCTGGTACTCGGGTGCAACATTCCAGACGCTTTACTAACACTCTCCCCACTTGGAGAGTCAGTCCCTTTAACCTCCTGTTTGGCCCAGTTTGCAATTTCTGCGGAAGATGAACAGGAATAGCGAGAACCAATGAGAGGCTAGCTGGAGGTGTCTGGACGGGCAAATTTAACTCTCATTTCCCACCAGGAAGAGGAAATAACCAAAGGCTCAGCGTGCCGTACCGGAACCAGATTAGGGCCTGAAGCCATCCTGCGGTGTTGCGGCCAGCTCAAAAGAAAGCGAGTTGAAGAAAGGAGCTCAGGGGCACTGTAATTCACAAACCTGCAGAGTTATAAATGACAGCTATCGTTCAAAAATAGACTGAAGTAAGGCTGCCAAGAGGACTTGAAAGCGGGGCAGAATTGCAGGAAACCGATTTCAGGAGGCAGACTGGAATTGCATTGAAAGCATAGGAAAAGAGGCAGAACGTCCACAATGATGCACTTGGCCAAAAAGGGCGTATGCGTTTTTTCCTGAATATATTCAGGAAAAAACGCATACGCCCTTTTTGGCCAACCAAGCAAGCTTGCAAAGGAAATCTGCACTACAATGAAGTCTCACTTCTCCCCGGTCAAAAGGGCCATCTGAAAAAACTGTAAAATCCAGAAAGGCAGGACAGGCCATGGAGAACTGGGAGCCTTGTTATGCTGATGGGCGGGATGTAAACTGCCAACAACCACTCGGGAGAAGTGTATGGTGTTTCCTGAAACATCTAAAAAACAAAGCAACAGAGCCTAGGGCACTTCCACTTATGGTCCTATAGCTTAGGGAAATTAAAATCAAAAAGACACAGCCACCCCAAAGTTTGGGACGCCTCTGTTTACAAGAACCTCGTTTACCGTACAAGTTCAATATCACAGAAAGTGAAAAATGGATAAAGAACTTGTGGTACTTACGTACAATGCAGTATCACTCAGCAATGAAATCTATGTCATCAGGCCCGTAGCAGCATAATGAGTAGATTCAGGTACGATGATTCTAACTGAAATAAGTCACACAGAAAAAGAAACATCATAAGATATCACTAATACACGGAATGTAAACTTGGCTACACAGGAACTGAATTCCAAAACAGAACAGGTTCTCAAATTTAGAAAACCAACTTATGCTTGCTTAAGGGGAAAGGTGAGTTGGGGTGCTGCATAAAACCAGAGATTGAAATGAGCACAGATAAAGTTCCTTAAGCCAAATATGGAATAGACAAGAGCTACTCCTTGCTCAACGAAATGGACTCAACACCGCATATTAAACGCCTAAGAATGTACCTGACTAGTAAGTATCTTAAAACCTATGGATTGCTATGTCTCCAAAAGAGAATCAAGCATGTGTACAGGGGCATAAACGCAGCAGTGATATGATTGGAGAGGTTCGGTGAGCAAATGAAGACCCTTTGAAGTCATATTGCATGGTACCCATTCCACGGGTTTCAACTACCCAGGTTTTAGGTATTCTTCCCTCAGCTAAAACATGCATGTGGAACCCAGAGTATGATCAACCATGTGATCGGGAGACGTGTTCAAATATGTCTCAGTTTTCCTCCCCTGGTACTCGGGTGCAACATTCCAGACGCTTTACTAACACTCTCCCCACTTGGAGAGTCAGCGCCTTTAACCTCCTGTTTGGCACAGTTTGCAATTTCTGCGGAAGATGAACAGGAATAGCGAGAACCAATGAGAGGCTACCTGGAGGTGTCTGGACGGGCAAATTTAACTCTGATTTCCCACCAGGAAGAGGAATTAACCAAAGGCTCAGCGTGCCGTGCCGGAACCAGATTAGGGCCTGAAGCCATCCTGCGGTGTTGCGGCCAGGTCACAAGAAAGCGAGTTGAAGAAAGGAGCTCTGGGGCACTGTAATTCACAAACCTGCAGAGTTATAAATGACAGCTATCGTCCAAAAATAGACTGAAGTAAGGCTGCCAAAAGGACTTGAAAGCGGGGCAGAATTGCAGGAAACCGATTTCAGGAGGTAGACTGAAATTGCATTGAAAGCATAGGAAAAGAGGCAGAACGTCCACAATGATGCACTTGGCCAAAAAGGGCGTATGCGTTTTTTCCTGAATATATTCAGGAAAAACGCATACGCCCTTTTTGGCCAACCAAGCAAGCTTGCAAAGGAAATCTGCACTACAATGAAGTCTCACTTCCCCCCGGTCAAAAGGGCCATCTGAAAAAAGTGTAAAATCCAGAAAGGCAACAGGCCATTGAGAACTGGGAGCCTTGTTATGCTGATGCGCGGGATGTAAATTGCCAACAGACACTTGGGAGAAGAGTATGGTGTTTCCTGAAACATCTAAAAAACAAAGCAACAGAGCCTAGGGCACTTCCACTTATGGTCCTATAGCTTAGGGAAATTAAAATTAAAAAGACACAGCCACCCCAAAGTTTGGGACGCCTCTGTTTACAAGAACCTCGTTTACAGTACAAGTTCAACATCGCAGAAAGTGAAAAATGGATAAAGAAGTTGTGGTATTTACTTACAAAGCAATATCACTCAGCAATGAAATCTGTGTCATCAGGCCCTTAGCAGCACAATGAGTGGATTCAGGTATGATGATTCTAACTGAAATAAGTCACACAGAAAAAGAAACATCATAAGATATCAGTAATACACGGAATGTAAACTTGGCTACACAGGAACTGAATTACAGAACAGAACAGGGTCTCAAATTTAGAAAACCAACTTATGCTTGCTTAAGGGTAAAGGTGAGTTGGGGTGCTGCATAAAACCAGAGATTGAAATGAGCACAGATAAAGTTCCTTAAGTCAAATATGGAATAGACAAGAGCTACTCCTTGCTCAATGAAATGGACTCAACACCGCATATTAAACGCCTAAGAATGTACCTGACTAGTAAGTATCGTAAAACCTATGGATTGCTATGTCTCCAAAAGAGAATCAAGCGTGTGTACAGGGCCATAAACGCAGCAGTGATAGGATTGGAGAGGTTCGGTGAGCAAATGAAGACCCTTTGAAGTCATATTGCATGGTACCCATTCCACGGGTCTCAAATCTCCAGGTTTAAGGTATTCTTCCTTCAGCTAAAACATGCATGTGGAACTTAGAGTATGATCAACCATGTGAACGGGAGACGTGTTCAAATATGTCTCAGTTTTCCTCCCCTGGTACTCGGGTGCAACATTCCAGACGCTTTACTAACACTCTCCCCACTTGGAGAGTCAGTGCCTTTAACCTCCTGTTTGGCCCAGTTTGCAATTTCTGCGGAAGATGAACAGGAATAGCGAGAACCAATGAGAGACTAGCTGGAGGTGTCTGGACGGGCAAATTTAACTCTCATTTCCCACCAGGAAGAGGAAATAACCAAAGGCTCAGCGTGCCGTGCCGGAACCAGATTAGGGCCTGAAGCCATCCTGCGGTGTTGCGGCCAGGTCACAAGAAAGCAAGTTGAAGAAAGGAGCTCAGGGGCACTGTAATTCACAAACCTGCAGAGTTATAAATGACAGCTATCATCCAAAAATAGACTGAAGTAAGGCTGCCAAGAGGACTTGAAAGCGGGGCAGAATTGCAGGAAACCGATTTCAGGAGGTAGACTGGAATTGCATTGAAAGCATAGGAAAAGAGGCAGAACGTCCACAATGATGCACTTGGCTAAAAAGGGCGTATGCGTTTTTTCCTGAATATATTCAGGAAAAAACGCATACGCCCTTTTTGGCCAACCAAGCAAGCTTGCAAAGGAAATCTGCACTACAATGAAGTCTCACTTCCCCCCGGTCAAAAGGGCCATCTGAAAAAAGTGTAAAATCCAGAAAGGCAGGACAGGCCATGGAGAACTGGGAGCCTTGTTATGCTGATGGGCGGGATGTAAATTGCCAACAACCACTCGGGAGAAATGTATGGTGTTTCCTGAAACATCTAAAAAACAAAGCAACAGAACCTAGGGCACTTCCACTTATGGTCCTATAGCTTAGGGAAATTAAAATCAAAAAGACACAGCCACCCCAAAGTTTGGAACGGCTCTTTTACAAGAACCTCGTTTACAGTACAAGTTCAACATCGCAGAAAGTGAAAAATGGATAAAGAAGTTGTGGTATTTACTTACAAAGCAATATCACTCAGCAATGAAATCTGTGTCATCAGGGCCTTAGCAGCACAATGAGTGGATTCAGGTATGATGATTCTAACTGAAATAAGTCACACAGAAAAAGAAACATCATAAGATATCAGTAATACACGGAATGTAAACTTGGCTACACAGGAACTGAATTACAGAACAGAACAGGGTCTCAAATTTAGAAAACCAACTTATTCTTGCTTAAGGGTAAAGGTGAGTAGGGGTGCTGCATAAAACCAGAGATTGAAATGAGCACAGATAAAGTTCCTTAAGCCAAATATGGAATAGACAAGAGCTACTCCTTGCTCAACGAAATGGACACAACACCCCATATTAAACGCCTAAGAATGTACCTGACTAGTAAGTATCTTAAAACCTATGGATTGCTATGTCTCCGAAAGAGAATCAAGCATGTGTACAGGGGCATAAACGCAGCAGTGATAGGATTGGAGAGGTTCGGTGAGCAAATGAAGACCCTTTGAAGTCATATTGCATGGTACCCATTCCACGGGTTTCAACTACCCAGGTTTAAGGTATTCTTCCTTCAGCTAAAACATGCATGTGGAACCTAGAGTATGATCAACCATGTGAAAGAGAGACGTGTTCAAATATGTCTCAGTTTTCGTACCCTGGTACTCGGGTGCAACATTCCAGACGCTTTACTAACACTCTCCCGACTTGGAGAGTCAGCGCCTTTAACCTCCTGTTTGGCACAGTTTGCAATTTCTGTGGAAGATGAACAGGAATAGTGAGAACCAATGAGAGGCTAGCTGGAGGTGTCTGGACGGGCAAATTGAACTCTCATTTCCCACCAGGAAGAGGAATTAACAAAAGGCTCAGCGTGCCGTGCCGGAACCAGATTAGGGCCTGAAGCCATCCTGCGGTGTTGCGGCCAGCTCAAAAGAAAGCGAGTTGAAGAAAGGAGCTCAGGGGCACTGTAATTCACAAAACTGCAGAGTTATAAATGACAGCTATCGTCCAAAAATATACTGAAGTAAGGCTGCCAAGAGGACTTGAAAGCGGGGCAGAATTGCAGGAAACCGATTTCAGGAGGTAGACTGGAATTGCATTGAAAGCATAGGAAAAGAGGCAGAACGTCCACAATGATGCACTTGGCCAAAAAGGGCGTATGCGTTTTTTCCTGAATATATTCAGGAAAAAACGCATACGCCCTTTTTGGCCAACCAAGCAAACTTGCAAAGGAAATCTGCACTACAATGAAGTCTCACTTCCCCCCGGTCAAAAGGGCCATCTGAAAAAAGTGTAAAATCCAGAAAGGCAGGACAGGCCATGGAGAACTGGGAGCCTTGTTATGCTGATGGGCGGGATGTAAATTGCCAACAGAAACTTGGGAGAAGTGTATGGTGTTTCCTGAAACATCTAAAAAACAAAGCAACAGAACCTAGGGCACTTCCACTTATGGTCCTATAGCTTAGGGAAATTAAAATCAAAAAGACACAGCCACCCCAATGTTTGGGACGCTTCTGTTTACAAGAACCTCGTTTACAGTACAAGTTCAACATCGCAGAAAGTGAAAAATGGATAAAGAAGTTGTGGTATTTACTTACAAAGCAATATCACTCAGCAGTGAAATCTGTGTCATCAGGCCCTTAGCAGCACAATGAGTGGATTCAGGTATGATGATTCTAACTGAAATAAGTCACACAGAAAAAGAAACATCATAAGATATCAGTAATACACGGAATGTAAACTTGGCTACACAGGAACTGAATTCCAGAACAGAACAGGGTCTCAAATTTAGAAAACCAACTTATGCTTGCTTAAGGGTAAAGGTGAGTTGGGGTGCTGCATAAAACCAGAGATTGAAATGAGCACAGATAAAGTTCCTTAAGCCAAATATGGAATAGACAAGAGCTACTCCTTGCTCAACGAAATGGACTCAACACTGCATATTAAACGCCTAAGAATGTACCTGACTAGTAAGTATCTTAAAACCTATGGATTGCTATGTCTCCGAAAGAGAATCAAGCATGTGTACAGGGGCATAAACGCAGCAGTGATAGGATTGGAGAGGTTCGGTGAGCAAATGAAGACCCTTTGAAGTCATATTGCATGGTACCCATTCCACGGGTTTCAACTACCCAGGTTTTAGGTATTCTTCCTTCAGCTAAAACATGCATGTGGAACCCAGAGTATGATCAACCATGTGATCGGGAGACGTGTTCAAATATGTCTCAGTTTTCCTCCCCTGGTACTCGGGTGCAACATTCCAGACGCTTTACTAACACTCTCCCGAATTGGAGAGTCAGTCCCTTTAACCTCCTGTTTGTCACAGTTTGCAATTTCTGCGGAAGATGAACAGGAATAGCGAGAACCAATGAGAGGCTAGCTGGAGGTGTCTGGGCGGGCAAATTTAACTCTCATTTCCCACCAGGAAGAGGAATTAACCAAAGGCTCAGCGTGCCGTACCGGAACCAGATTAGGGCCTGAAGCCATCCTGCGGTGTTGCGGCCAGCTCAAAAGAAAGCGAGTTGAAGAAAGGAGCTCAGGGGCACTGTAATTCACAAACCTGCAGAGTTATAAATGACAGCTATCGTCCAAAAATAGACTGAAGTAAGGCTGCCAAGAGGACTTGAAAGCGGGGCAGAATTGCAGGAAACCGATTTCAGGAGGTAGACTGGAATTGCATTGAAAGCATAGGAAAAGAGGCAGAACGTCCACAATGATGCACTTGGCCAAAAAGGGCGTATGCGTTTTTTCCTCAATATATTCAGGAAAAAACGCATACGCCCTTTTTGGCCAACCAAGCAAGCTTGCAAAGGAAATCTGCACTACAATGAAGTCTCACTTCCCCCCAGTCAAAAGGGCCATTTGAAAAGAGTGTAAAATCCAGAAAGGCAGGACAGGCCTTGGAGAACTGGGAGCCTTGTTATGCTGATGGGCGGGATGTAAATTGCCAACAACCACTCAGGAGAAGTGTATGGTGTTTCCTGAAACATCTAAAAAACAAAGCAACAGAACCTAGGGCACTTCCACTTATGGTCCTATAGATTAGGGAAATTAAAATAAAAAAGACACAGCCACCCCAAAGTTTGGAACGGCTCTGTTTACAAGAACCTCGTTTACAGTACAAGTTCAACATCGCAGACAGTGAAAAATGGATAAAGAAGTTGTGGTATTTACTTACAAAGCAATATCACTCAGCAATGAAATCTGTGTCACAAGGCCCTTAGCAGCACAATGAGTGGATTCAGGTATGATGATTCTAACTGAAATAAGTCACACAGAAAAAGAAACATCATAAGATATCAGTAATACACGAAATGTAAACTTGGCTACACAGGAACTGAATTACAGAACAGAACAGGGTCTCAAATTTAGAAAACCAACTTATGCTTGCTTAAGGGGAAAGGTGAGTTGGGGTGCTGCATAAAACCAGAGATTAAAATGAGCACAGATAAAGTTCCTTAAGCCAAATATGGAATAGACAAGAGCTACTCCTTGCTCAACGAAATGGACTCAACACCCCATATTAAACGCCTAAGAATGTACCTGACTAGTAAGTATCTTAAAACCTATGGATTGCTATGTCTCCGAAAGAGAATCAAGCATGTGTACAGGGGCATAAATGCAGCAGTGATAGGATTGGAGAGGTTCGGTGAGCAAAAGAAGACCCTTTGAAGTCATATTGCATGTTACCCATTCCACGGGTTTCAACTACCCAGGTTTTAGGTATTCTTCCTTCAGCTAAAACATGCATGTGGAACCCAGAGTATGATCAACCATGTGATCGGGAGACGTGTTCAAATATGTCTCAGTTTTCCTCCCCTGGTACTCGGGTGCAACATTCCAGACACTTTACTAACACTCTCCCCACTTGGAGAGTCAGCGCCTTTAACCTCCTGTTTGGCACAGTTTGCAATTTCTGCGGAAGATGAACAGGAATAGCGAGAACCAATGAGAGGCTAGCTGGAGGTGTCTGGACGGGCAAATTTAACTCTCATTTCCCACCAGGAAGAGGAAATAACCAAAGGCTCAGCGTGCCGTACCGGAACCAGTTTAGGGCCTGAAGCCATCATGCGGTGTTGCGGCCAGGTCACAAGAAAGCGAGTTGAAGAAAGGAGCTCAGGGGCACTGTAATTCACAAACCTGCAGAGTTATAAATGACAGCTATCGTCCAAAAATATACTGAAGTAAGGCTGCCAAGAGGACTTGAAAGCGGGGCAGAATTGCAGGAAACCGATTTCAGGAGGTAGACTGGAATTGCATTGAAAGCATAGGAAAAGAGGCAGAACGTCCACAATGATGCACTTGGCCAAAAAGGGCGTATGCGTTATTTCCTGAATATATTCAGGAAATAACGCATACGCCCTTTTTGGCCAACCAAGCAAGCTTGCAAAGGAAATCTGCACTACAATGAAGTCTCACTTCCCCCCGGTCAAAAGGGCCATCTGAAAAAAGTGTAAAATCCAGAAAGGCAGGACAGGCCATGGAGAACTGGGAGCCTTGTTATGCTGATGGGCGGGATGTAAATTGCCAACAACCACTCGGGAGAAGTGTATGGTGTTTCCTGAAACATCTAAAAAACAAAGCAACAGAACCTAGGGCACTTCCACTTATGTTCCTATAGCTTAGGGAAATTAAAATCAAAAAGACACAGCCACCCCAAAGTTTGGAACAGCTCTGTTTACAAGAACCTCGTTTACAGTACAAGTTCAACATCGCAGAAAGTGAAAAATGGATAAAGAAGTTGTGGTATTTACTTACAAAGCAATATCACTCAGCAATGAAATCTGTGTCATCAGGCCCTTAGCAGCACAATGAGTGGATTCAGGTATGATGATTCTAACTGAAATAAGTCACAAAGAAAAAGAAACATCATAAGATATCAGTAATACACAGAATGTAAACTTGGCTACACAGGAACTGAATTACAGAACAGAACAGGGTCTCAAATTTAGAAAACCAACTTATGCTTGCTTAAGGGGAAAGGTGAGTTGGGGTGCTGCATAAAACCAGAGATTGAAATGAGCACAGATAAAGTTCCTTAAGCCAAATATGGAATAGACAAGAGCTACTCCTTGCTCAACGAAATGGACTCAACACCCCATATTAAACGCCTAAGAATGTACCTGACTAGTAAGTATCTTAAAACCTATGGATTGCTATGTCTCCGAAAGAGAATCAAGCATGTGTACAGGGGCATAAACGCAGCAGTGATAGGAATGGAGAGGTTCGGTGAGCAAATGAAGACCCTTTGAAGTCATATTGCATGGTACCCATTCCACGGGTTTCAACTACCCAGGTTTAAGGTATTCTTCCTTCAGCTAAAACATGCATGTGGAACCCAAGTATGATCAACCATGTGAACGGGAGACGTGTTCAAATATGTCTCAGTTTTCTTCCCCTGGTACTCGGGTGCAACATTCCAGACGCTTTACTAACACTCTCCCCACTTGGAGAGTCAGCGCCTTTAACCTCCTGTTTGGCACAGTTTGCAATTTCTGCGGAAGATGAACAGGAATAGCGAGAACCAATGAGAGACTAGCTGGAGGTGTCTGGACGGGCAAATTTAACTCTCATTTCCCACCAGTAAGAGGAAATAACCAAAGGCTCAGCGTGCCGTGCCGGAACCAGATTAGGGCCTGAAGCCATCCTGCGGTGTTGCGGCCAGCTCACAAGAAAGCGAGTTGAAGAAAGGAGCTCAGAGGCACTGTAATTCACAAACCTGCAGAGTTATAAATGACAGCTATCATCCAAAAATAGACTGAAGTAAGGCTGCCAAGAGGACTTGAAAGCGGGGCAGAATTGCAGGAAACCGATTTCAGGAGGTAGACTGGAATTGCATTGAAAGCATAGGAAAAGAGGCAGAACGTCCACAATGATGCACTTGGCCAAAAAGGGCGTATGCGTTTTTTCCTGAATATATTCAGGAAAAAACGCATACGCCCTTTTTGGCCAACCAAGCAAGCTTGCAAAGGAAATCTGCACTACAATGAAGTCTCACTTCCCCCCGGTCAAAAGGGCCATCTGAAAAAAGTGTAAAATCCAGAAAGGCAGGACAGGCCATGGAGAACTGGGAGCCTTGTTATGCTGATGGGCGGGATGTAAATTGCCAACAGACATTCAGGAGAACTGTATGGTGTTTCCTGAAACATCTATAAAACAAAGCAACAGAGCCTAGGGCACTTCCACTTATGGTCCTATAGCTTAGGGAAATTAAAATCAAAAAGACACAGCCACCCCAAAGTTTGGGACGCCTCCATTTACAAGAACCTCGTTTACCGTACAAGTTCAATATCACAGAAAGTGAAAAATGGATAAAGAAGTTGTGGTATTCACTTACAAAGCAATATCACTCAGCAATGAAATCTGTGTCATCAGGCCCTTAGCAGCACAATGAGTGGATTCAGGTATGATGATTCTAACTGAAATAAGTCACACAGAAAAAGAAACATCATAAGATATCAGTAATACACGGAATGTAAACTTGGCTACACAGGAACTGAATTACAGAACAGAACAGGGTCTCAAATTTAGAAAACCAACTTATGCTTGCTTAAGGGGAAAGGTGAGTTGGGGTGCTGCATAAAACCAGAGATTGAAATGAGCACAGATAAAGTTCCTTAAGTCAAATATGGAATAGACAAGAGCTACTCCTTGCTCAATGAAATGGACTCAACACCGCATATTAAACGCCTAAGAATGTACCTGACTAGTAAGTATCTTAAAACCTATGGATTGCTATGTCTCCGAAAGAGAATCAAGCATGTGTACAGGGGCATAAACGCAGCAGTGATAGGATTGGAGAGGTTCGGTGAGCAAATGAAGACCCTTTGAAGTCATATTGCATGGTACACATTACTCGGGTATTAACTCTCCAGGTTTAAGGTATTCTTCCTTCAGCTAAAACATGCATGTGGAACCCAAGTATGATCAACCATGTGAACGGGAGACGTGTTCAAATATGTCTCAGTTTTCCTCCCCTGGTACTCGGGTGCAACATTCCAGACGCTTTACTAACACTCTCCCCACTTGGAGAGTCAGCGCCTTTAACCTCCTGTTTGGCACAGTTTGCAATTTCTGCGGAAGATGAACAGGAATAGCGAGAACCAATGAGAGACTAGCTGGAGGTGTCTGGACGGGCAAATTTAACTCTCATTTCCCACCAGTAAGAGGAAATAACCAAAGGCTCAGCGTGCCGTGCCGGAACCAGATTAGGGCCTGAAGCCATCCTGCGGTGTTGCGGCCAGCTCACAAGAAAGCGAGTTGAAGAAAGGAGCTCAGGGGCACTGTAATTCACAAACCTGCAGAGTTATAAATGACAGCTATCATCCAAAAATAGACTGAAGTAAGGCTGCCAAGAGGACTTGAAAGCGGGGCAGAATTGCAGGAAACCGATTTCAGGAGGTAGACTGGAATTGCATTGAAAGCATAGGAAAAGAGGCAGAACGTCCACAATGATGCACTTGGCCAAAAAGGGCGTATGCGTTTTTTCCTGAATATATTCAGGAAAAAACGCATACGCCCTTTTTGGCCAACCAAGCAAGCTTGCAAAGGAAATCTGCACTACAATGAAGTCTCACTTCCCCCCGGTCAAAAGGGCCATCTGAAAAAAGTGTAAAATCCAGAAAGGCAGGACAGGCCATGGAGAACTGGGAGCCTTGTTATGCTGATGGGCGGGATGTAAATTGCCAACAGACATTCAGGAGAAGTGTATGGTGTTTCCTGAAACATCTAAAAAACAAAGCAACAGAGCCTAGAGCACTTCCACTTATGGTCCTATAGCTTAGGGAAATTAAAATCAAAAAGACACAGCCACCCCAAAGTTTGGAACGGCTCTGTTTACAAGAACCTCGTTTACAGTACAAGTTCAACATCGCAGAAAGTGAAAAATGGATAAAGAAGTTGTGGTATTCACTTACAAAGCAATATCACTCAGCCATGAAATCTATGTCATCAGGCCCTTAGCAGCACAATGAGTGGATTCAGGTATGATGATTCTAACTGAAATAAGTCACACAGAAAAAGAAACATCATAAGATATCAGTAATACACGGAATGTAAACTTGGCTACACAGGAACTGAATTACAGAACAGAACAGGGTCTCAAATTTAGAAAACCAACTTATGCTTGCTTAAGGGGAAAGGTGAGTTGGGGTGCTGCATAAAACCAGAGATTGAAATGAGCACAGATAAAGTTCCTTAAGCCAAATATGGAATAGACAAGAGCTACTCCTTGCTCAACGAAATGGACTCAACACCCCATATTAAACGCCTAAGAATGTACCTGACTAGTAAGTATCTTAAAACCTATGGATTGCTATGTCTCCGAAAGAGAATCAAGCATGTGTACAGGGGCATAAACGCAGCAGTGATAGGATTGGAGAGGTTCGGTGAGCAAATGAAGACCCTTTGAAGTCATATTGCATGGTACCCATTCCACGGGTTTCAACTACCCAGGTTTAAGGTATTCTTCCTTCAGCTAAAACATGCATGTGGAACCTAGAGTAGGATCAACCATGTGATCGGGAGACGTGTTCAAATATGTCTCAGTTTTCCTCCCCTGGTACTCGGGTGCAACATTCCAGACGCTTTACTAACACTCTCCCCACTTGGAGCGTCAGCGCCTTTAACCTCCTGTTTGGCCCAGTTTGCAATTTCTGCGGAAGATGAACAGGAATAGCGAGAACCAATGAGAGACTAGCTGGAGGTGTCTGGACGGGCAAATTTAACTCTCATTTCCCACCAGGAAGAGGAATTAACCAAAGGCTCAGCGTGCCGGGGCCGGAACCAGATTAGGGCCTGAAGCCATCCTGCGGTGTTGCGCCCAGCTCAAAAGAAAGCGAGTTGAAGAAAGGAGCTCAGGGGCACTGTAATTCACAAACCTGCAGAGTTATAAATGACAGCTATCGTCCAAAAATATACTGCAGTAAGGCTGCCAAGAGGACTTGAAAGCGGGGCAGAATTGCAGGAAGCCGATTTCAGGAGGTAGACTGGAATTGCATTGAAAGCATAGGAAAAGAGGCAGAACGTCCACAATGATGCACTTGGCCAAAAAGGGCGTATGCGTTTTTTCCTGAATATATTCAGGAAAAAACGCATACGCCCTTTTTGGCCAACCAAGCAAGCTTGCAAAGGAAATCTGCACTACAATGAAGTCTCACTTCCCCCCGGTCAAAAGGGCCATCTGAAAAAAGTGTAAAATCCAGAAAGGCAGGACAGGCCATGGAGAACTGGGAGCCTTGTTATGCTGATGGGCGGGATGTAAATTGCCAACAGACACTCCGGAGAAGTGTATGGTGTTTCCTGAAACATCTAAAAAACAAAGCAACAGAGCCTAGGGCACTTCCACTTATGGTCCTATAGCTTAGGGAAATTAAAATCAAAAAGACACAGCCACCCCAAAGTTTGGGACGCCTCTGTTTACAAGAACCTCGTTTGCCGTACAAGTTCAATATCACAGAAAGTGAAAAATGGATAAAGAACTTGTGGTACTTACGTACAATGCAGTATCACTCAGCAATGAAATCTATGTCATCAGGCCCGTAGCAGCATAATGAGTGGATTCAGGTACGATGATTCTAACTGAAATAAGTCACACAGAAAAAGAAACATCAAAAGATATCACTAATACACGGAATGTAAACTTGGCTACACAGAACTGCATTCCAAAACAGAACAGGGTCTCAAATTTAGAAAACCAACTTATGCTTGCTTAAGGGGAAAGGTGAGTTGGGGTGCTGCATAAAACCAGAGATTGAAATGAGCACAGATAAAGTTCCTTAAGCCAAATATGGAACAGACAAGAGCTACTCCTTGCTCAACGAAATGGACTCAACACCCCATATTAAATGCCTAAGAATGTACCTGACTAGTAAGTATCTTAAAACCTAGGGATTGCTATGACTCCGAAAGAGAATCAAGCGTGTGTACTGGGGCATAAATGCAGCAGTGATAGGATTGGAGAAGTTCGGTCAGCAAATGAAGACCCTTTGAAGTCATATTGCATGGTACCCATTCCACGGGTCTCAACTCTCCAGGTTTAAGGTATTCTTCCTTCAGCTAAAACATGCATGTGGAACCCAGAGTATGATCAACCGTGTGATCGGGAGACGTGTTGAAATATGTCTCAGTTTTCGTACCCTGGTACTCGGGTGCAACATTCCAGACGCTTTACTAACACTCTCCCCACTTGGAGAGTCAGCGCCTTTAACCTCCTGTTTGGCCCAGTTTGCAATTTCTGCGGAAGATGAACAGGAATAGCGAGAACCAATAAGAGGCTAGCTGGAGGTTTCTGGACGGGCAAATTTAACTCTCATTTCCCACCAGGAAGAGGAATTAACCAAAGGCTCAGCATGCCGGGCCGGAACCAGATTAGGGTCTGAAGCCATGCTGCGGTGTTGCGCTCAGGTCACAAGAAAGCGAGTTGAAGACAGGAGCTCAGGGGCACTGTAATTCACAAACCTGCAGAGTTATAAATGACAGCTATCGTCCAAAAATAGACTGAAGTAAGGCTGCCAAGAGGACTTGAAAGCGGGGCAGAATTGCAGGAAACCGATTTCAGGAGGTAGACTGGAATTGCATTGAAAGCATAGGAAAAGAGGCAGAACGTCCACAATGATGCACTTGGCCAAAAAGGGCGTATGCGTTTTTTCCTGACGCATACGCACTTTTTGGCCAACCAAGCAAGCTTGCAAAGGAAATCTGCACTACAATGAAGTCTCACTTCCCCCCGGTCAAAAGGGCCATCTGAAAAAAGTGTAAAATCCAGAAAGGCAACAGGCCATTGAGAACTGGGAGCCTTGTTATGCTGATGGGCGGGATGTAAATTGCCAACAGACACTTGGTAGAAGTGTATGGTGTTTCCTGAAACATCTAAAAAACAAAGCAACAGAGCCTAGGGCACTTCCACTTATGGTCCTATAGCTTAGGGAAATTAATATCAAAAAGACACAGCAACCCCAAAATTTGGGATGGCTCTTTTTATAGGAATCTCTTCTACGGCACAAGTTAAATATCCCAGAGAGCAAATAATGGATAAAGAAGTTGCGGTACTTATGTACAACAGAATACCACTCAGCAATGAAATCTATGTCACAAGGCCCGTACCAGCATAATGAGTGGATTGAGGCACGATGATTCTAAGTGAAATAAGTCACACAGAAAAAGAAACATCATAAGGTATCACTAATACACGGAATGTGAAGTTGGCTACACATGAACTGAATCACAAAACAGAACAGGGTCTCAAGTTTAGAAAACCAACTTATGCCTGCTTAAGGGGGAAGGTGAGTTGGGGTGCTGCATAAAAGCAGAGTTTGAAATTAGCACAGATACCGTTCCATAAGCCAAATATGTAATAGACAAGAGCTACCCCTTGCTCAACGAAATGGATTCAACAATGAGGTATCACCTCACACCTGGTAGAATAGGCATCATTGAAAATCTACAAACAAAAAATGCTGGAAAGGGTGTGGAGAAAAGGAACCCTCTCCCACTATTGTTGGGAATATAAATTGATACAGTCATTATGGAGAACAATATGGAATTTCTTAAGAAACTAACAATAGAATTACCATATGATACAGCAATCCCAGTACTGGACATATACCCAGACAAAACCATAAATCAAAAAGAGTCATTCACCGCAATGTTCATTGCATCACTATTTACAATATCGAGGTAATGGAAGCAACCTAAATGCCCACAGACAGACGAATGCATAAAGCTGTGGTACATATGTAAAATGGTATTCCATTTTACATAATATTACTAAGCCATGAAAAGGAATGAAATTGGGTCATTTGTAGAGACGTCGATGGATCTAGAGACTGTCATACAGAGTGAAGTAAGTCAGAAAGAGAAAAACAAATCTTGTATATTCATGCATATATGTGGAACCTAGAAAAACTGTACAGATTAACCATTTTGCAAGGCATAAATAGAGCAACAGATGTAGACAAGAAACGTATGGACACAAGGGGGTAAAGCTGTTGGGGGGTGGTGGTGGGAGGAGTTGAGAGACTGGGATTGGCATGTATACATTTATATGTATAAAATAGATAACCAATAAGAACCTGCTGTATAAAAATATAAAATAAAATTCAAAATTAAAAAGAAATAAAATTTAAAAAATAAAACAGAAAAAACAATTATTCCCTGCACATACATGTATTTATATGAATAAATTATTTCCATGCTTATATCTGTAAATACAAAAAAGAGGAATAAAATCTACCTTGAACCAAAAACGAAAAAGAGAAAAAAAACACAGAACCCACCAGTTACACAGAGGAAAACCGTATCAGGGCACTTGCTCCAGTTGTAAACAATTCTGAAGTTGGTCAGTGGTGGGGAATCGTCTCCCATTCAGCCAGCAGCCCCCACGCAACAAGCGTCCTCATTGCAAAGCTGGGGCACCGTGCCGAGGCATCTGTGAGTAAACGTGAGCTGAGCCCCAGGCCAGTTGCTGCTGAACTATTCCCACCCGTCCCAGGTAAAACACCTGAATATATACAAGGACTTGAAAGCCTAGAGGAAGGGCCATAGAGCCACACGAGTGACAGCATGCCGGCCGACTTGGTGCCTGCAGGCCAGCCAGGATGGTCCTGGCCCTGGGTGCTCTTCTGGAAGATTTCCATTTCCCTGCCTGAGATACCTGTCCTGTCCCTGCCCCCACTGCTTTTTTCCTTCCTCACCTCTGCCCAGGGAGAAATTCCAGCAGCAGGTATGGGTGACACATCCTCTTCTTTAGCAGGTGGCAGCCTGGCAACTGCTGCAGAAAGTCCAGCAGAGCCCCACTCACACTGGGCCACCCACAAAGCCGTGGCCTCTCACTCCCTCCCACCAGCCCAGCCCCGAGACTGCTGACAGGGCAGAGAAAATGGCGTCAGGCACGGCTGCAGGGGCTCTTGCTGCCTGGAGTGGTATTTATATTGATCTCAACCCAGGCACACCTGGGGAGGGCTGGCCAGCACGGTAAGGCTGCCCAGGTCAGCCAATCATCACCCCTCAGGGGCTCACAGTTGCAGAAAATGGAACTTGCTGAACCGGCCAGGTCCAAGGAACAGGTGTGGGCTCCTGAGAGTCAGGATAGACAAGGGGCTGCAGCTTTGGCTTGTTTTCTAATCATTTTATCTGGCCCATGAGTGGGAGACAACTTCAAGAAAACCCTCTCCTAATGAGAGGAACCCAGGAGTCAGGGAGAGGAGGGGTGGGTGGTGGTTGGAGACAGAGGCCTGGTGCCCCGGGTGCAGTGGAAGTCTCTGGAAGACCAGGTGGAGGGAGGCCTCACGGAGTGATGCCCAGGGTCACAAACCTGTCGCAGCTGCTGTTTGTTAGTTCAAGTCCTGCTCTGAGGTGCTCTGTGTCAGCTCTGAGCGACAGGTGAGCTGGGGGTGCTCTGCAATGAGGGCTATGTGCACGGTTCCTGTGTGCCCAGCCCTGCCACGGTACCTGCAAGGGTAGCTCTGTATCCTGGGAGGGGCCTGACCACGAGAGCCCCGTGGGCTGGGGTGGGGGTGGGGTACCTGCCCAGGTGAGCTCCATATTCTGGGATTGGTCTGACCACGAGAGCCCCATGGGCTGCTGGGGACCTGGTAAAGGATGTCAGGACAGTCAGTGAAGCCACCGAGGATGTACCTCCAGTTGCTCCTAATTCCTACACCCTGCTGGTCATTCTACCAACCACCAGGACATGGTATTCTGTATTAGTCTTCAATGATGCCTTCTTTTGTATTCCATTAGTCCCAGAGTCACAAGAAATTTTGGCTTGTGAGTGGCAGGACTCAACATACAACTAAAACAATACTTCCGGGCCGTCTGGCCCCAAGGGTGCAAAAATTCCCACACCATCTTTGGGGAAAGCTTAGCTAAAGACCTAAAAGTTCTACCTCTGGAAAAGGAAACCCTCCTTCAATATGCAGACGACATTCTGATCACCAGCCCTACTAAGGAGGCCTCTGAACTACCAAGCCAATAAAGGATAGAAGTTGTCCAAGAAAAAGCTCAAATATCACAGACTGCGGTGATCTGCCTGGACTTCATTCTCACAGAAGGTCAGAGAAGCCCATCCCAGGAAAGGGAAGAAACCATTTTCAGCCTTACCCCTTTCTAAAACTAGAAGACAGCTTAGGGGTTCCTGGGGAGGCCAGGGTTTGCTGCTTCTGGATCCCTAACTACAGTCTACTAGCTGGGCCTCTATATGAAACACTGAAAGGAAAAGATGATGATCCTTTTGAATAGAATCCAGAAGTGGCCTTTCAAGAATGGAAAGAGCAGTCAATTCAGACCCTTGCCCTGGAACTCCCTAATTTAGCTAAACCCTTTGACCTTTACATTCCCGGTGAAAGGTGAATCGCCATTGGAGAATTAGTGCAAAAACTGGGACCACTTGAAATGGAACAATGCAAGAATGCCATCCAGGTAGGATAAACTACGGTCACTAAGGGGCTTGGCCCACTGCCACATCTGGCCAAGATACTGGCGGTATCTAAAAACCTGGAAATCAGCAGCCCAAAAGGCCACCTCCCTCCTAAGGGAAAAGGACCCCACGTGGTGATCCTAACCACCAACCATGCCCTGAAGTTGCAGGGTTCGCTCCATGGGCACACCGACCTCGAGTGAGGAGGCCCTCCAACTCCAACATCCAGAGAGATAACCGGGGGCAACAGGGCACCATGACGACTCGTGTGAACATCACTTGACCTGGAGTTTCTCTCATAAAACAACAAGAGTGTGTCCCAAAAGAGTAGACTACTGCTTGCAGGACTTACTGCACCCAGAGGGGAGCTAATAATCTTGGCGGGGGAACAGTATACCACACTGTCACCATAGAAAAGCCTACAGACACCGTGATGATGGTGGCCAATAAGACCGGCTGGACTCCTGTTTACTTCAAAAGGCTGTTGACTCAGTAACCATCATGGTCCTTGATCACCACTGACCCTGGACTGTCTGGGAGTTGAGCGGGCAGGGCTCTGACACCTGGTGCTGTTTGTACGTTAATTCAGGGGCCTAATTGAAGAAAGCGCAGACTACTGGTCAGAGCATCTAGGCTGGCAGAGACGGTCAGCCTAAGGTGGCCGAACAAATGTGGGGCGGGGTGAAACCGGCCCCCACAGCGTCTCTGCACATCTCTTTCCTGGACCCTTAAAGGTCATTAGAATCTATAACACTTCCAATGCTGGTGCTCAGGTGGACGAGCAGGGAGGCAGGGGTCCTGGGGACAATCAATGTCACCGGGAGGCTGCTGGGGAGAAGCTCTGACCCTCGCCCCAGGGTATGAGTGCTCCCAACTCAGCACGCAGCAGTTACAGAAGAAGGGTCTGCACCCTCAGCACTCCAAGAATGAGGAACGGGACAAAAGGCAGAGGAGGGGTTTGTCCCCAGCAAAGCCCATTAAAAATCCCTGGGAGATAAAAATAGAATCTGGGCAATAAAGTCAAGTCTAACCTTTTTTATCCTTTGTGCTTTGTCTAATTTCACGTGCTCCTAGGGTCCCGCATGCAGAGGTTCCACACCCGGCACTTCAGACCAGATTTCCTAGTGCAGAATGGCTGGGTCGACACCTCAGCTCCTGGGGCCCAGTGCAGACTCCACGATATAGAGCCTGAGCTACAGCCAACCCGGCCCTCGAGAGCTCCGCCGCCTCCCTCCCTCCCACTGACTCTGACAGGATCTCTACACAGCAGCCCAGCCCACAGCCCACGGGGTAGTGCATGTTCTCACCTCTCCATTCTCTGATCAAAATATAAAGTTTCCTTTGCTTGTGAACCAAACTCAGTCTCGATCTGTTGGCCCCAATGACACTGGGCAAGGGGACACTTGTTGGGGTCCACTCTGGAGGATCAGTAACAGAAATTGAGACTATTGTAACCTCAATGAACAGATGTGTGAGCCAAACTGTAGTTAACATAGAACAGTGTATAAGGCTCGGGTAAAATAAGATGTTTTTAACACTTCCATTTGATATTTCCATCACTTTTTATAAGCAAGTTCAGTGAAAAGGTTTGTCTTATTTGTCAGGTCAATATTAGAGAAACGAAGTGATTTCTTTCCAAGGATGTACATCTAATAATCTTGGTTAAACCTTCAATCTTGTTTTAAATGCTTTTCCATTGAAAATGATACCTCTCTTTCAGCTCCCCCATTTCTGAGAAGTATAAAATCTTATAATTTATTATTACCAAAGGGGAAAGGTGGGAGGAGGGATAAATTAACAGTTTGGAATGAACACATACACACTGCTATGTATAAAATAGATCATCAACAAGGAACTACTGTATAGCACAGGGAACTACACTCAACATTTTGCAATAACCTATAAGGGGAAATAATCTGAAAAAGAATAGATATTTTTATTGACATCATCTATCAATGAGAGTTAAAGTGTAGCCTAAGGGAAGCTGGTGGTGAGTGCTTCTGACCCTGAAGACTTCAATCATCTAAAGTTTGGACTCTGCCTACTTCCCAAGGCCCTTAATGAACATATGTGTAGCCGTAGCTTAAAAAATTCCCCAGTTTGGGTTTCGGGGAGACACTGATTTTGAAAAAGCCCTGGTGTTCTCCTTACATGAATGGGACTCTTCCTACTGCTAAAACATGTCTGTCACACCCAGAGGATGGTATACCGTCTGATCGGGAAGAGTTTGGAAAAGGCATCTCATCTCCTCATCTCCTGGTGCTCGGGTTCACCCCTCCAGCGTCTTTACTAACAGTCTCCCCACTTGGAGATGTCAGCACTGTCAACATCCTGTTGCGTACAGTTTGGAATTTGTCCAGAGGATGAAGCGGAAGGATGAGGAACAATGAGAGACAAGTCCTAGGTGTTCAGACAGGCACATGTCACTCTAATTTCCAATCAGGAAGACGAATTGACCAAAGGCTAGGGTTGCCCATGGAAACAGTATAGGGCTTGAGGAAATCCCGCTGCTTTGTGGCCAGTTCCCATAAACACGAGTTGAACAATGGAACTCAGGGGCAGTAAAATTCACAAAACTGCAGAGTTGAAAATATCCATCACTGAAAAATGTCTTGAGGAAAGTCAGAGAAAAGGACTTGTAAGCAAGGGAGAATGGCAGGAAAGGGATTTGAGGAGGTAGAAAGGACTCGCCATTAAGCACAAGAAAAGGAGCTGAACATTGCCAACATTGCAGTTGGCCAAAAAGGGTGTATGCGTTCTTTTCTGTATATATTCAAGAAAAGGGCATACACTTTTTTAGCCAACCAAAAAGATGGGCACTGGAAGTCAATACTACAAAAGATATCACTTCGCATCAGTCAGAAGAGCCATCCTCATAAAGCGTAAACAACAGAAATGCAGGACAGGGCAACGAGAAGAGGGAGCCCTGTGAGACTTATAGTGGAAATGTATATTGCCAACGGCCATTCTGGAGAAGTGTATTGTGTTTACTAAAGCATCTAAAAAATGAGCTACAGAGCATAGGGCACTTGCACTCATGGGCGTATATCTTGGGAAAAACAAAAATCGAGAGGACACAGGCACCCCAATGTTTACCCCCTCTCTGTTTAAAAGATCCTCGACTAGGATATAACTTAAATGTCTCTGGAGGGAAAAAATGGATAGAGATGTGGTACTTAGGTAGAGTGGAATATTATTCAGCCTGGAAATCAATGAAATATGGCCAGTTGTAACAACTCCGGAGGAGTTACGTATGATCATTCTAAGTGACAGAATTCAAAAAGAAACAGACACATATCATAAGATATCACTTAAAGGTGGAATCCAAAATGGCTACACATGAAATAAATTACAAAACAAAAACATAGTCAAATATGTAGAAAACACGCATAAGGCTGCTAAACGGGAAAGGTGTGGAGGGGTGAGGCATCATCCAGGAGGTTGAAATTAGCAAAGATACCATTCCAAATACCAAACTGATAATCAACAAGGCCTACACGGTAGCTAAAAGAACTGCACTCAGCACACTCAAGTCACCGGAAAAGAATATATACGACTGGTAAGAATCTGAAAAAGAATTTATTGATGTCTCTCTGTACGTGAATCAAGTGGATGTACAGCAGCAAGAAACAGAGCTTTGAAAATCAGCTGTAACCAATATAGTAATAAATTGAAAAAAATAAACGACAGAGAGACAGAGAAAACCTCTTACAACTTTTCCTCAGGGACGGTGATGCAACATGGATTGAACACATCTAGACCCACAGCAGGATGAGACATAAGGCTGGAAACTGTTTGCGCTAAGAGAAATGTGAGGTTGGGTGAGGAAATACACACCCTTTAAAGTAATACTACCTGGTACCCATTCAATGGGTCCCAAATCTGCAGGTTCAAGGGATCTTCCTACAGCTAAAACATGCATGGAAAACCCAGAGGACTGTACACCATGTGATCGGGAGATGTGTCTAAAATGCACCTCATTTATCCTCTCCTGGTGCTCCTGTTCACCATTCCAGCCACGCTACTTAGAATCTCCCCACTTGGAGAATCAGCACATTTAAACTTCTGTTTCACACATTTTGCAAATTGTGAGGAGGATGAACGGGAAGAGGGGGAACCAATGAGAGAAGAGTTGTAGGGGTTTGGACGGGCACATATCACTCTAATTTCCCATTAAGAATAAGAATTAAAGAAAGGCTCAGCCTGCCTCGCCGGAGCCAAAATAGGGCCTGAAGCAATCCTGCGGGTTTGAGGCCAGCTCACAAAAGAGCAACTTAAAAAATGGAGCTCAGGGTCACTGCAATTCACAAACCTGCAGA
Source organism: Delphinus delphis (assembly GCF_949987515.2). Taxonomy (NCBI): domain Eukaryota; kingdom Metazoa; phylum Chordata; class Mammalia; order Artiodactyla; family Delphinidae; genus Delphinus; species Delphinus delphis. The sequence goes on along the minus strand of NW_027192653.1, from coordinate 1,749,970 downwards.
GTTATAAATGAAAACTAACGTCCAAAAATATGTTGAGGTAAGGCAAAGAAGAGGATCTGAATGCAAGACAGAATTGCAAGAAACAGATTTCAAGAGATAGATTGGACTCGTCTTTAACGCACATGAAAAGCGGCAGAATTTCGACAATGATGCAGTTGGCCCAAAAGGGCGTATGCGTTTTTTCCTGATTATATCCAGGAAAAAACGCATACGCACTTTATGGGCAACGAAGCAAGCAAGCAATGCAAATGTGCACAACAAAGAAGTCTCACTTCCCCCCGGTCAAAAGGGCCATCCTAAAAAATTGTAAAAACCAGAAATGCAGGACAGGCCATGGAGAACAGGGAGCCTTTATACGCTGATGGGCAGTGTGTGAACTGCCCAGAGCCACTCTGGAGAAGTGTATGGTGGTTCCTAAATCATCTAAAAAACAGAGCTACAGAGCATAGGACACTTCCAATCATGGGAGTATATCTAGGGAAGTCTAAAAATCAACAAGACACAAGCACACCACAGTTTAGGGCTACTCTGTTTACAAGAACCTCAACTTCAGTACACCTTAAATATCCCAGGAAAGAGAACAATGGATAAAGAAGATGTGGTACTTATGTACAATGGAATATCTCTTCACCATGAAATCAATGTAATAAGGCTAGTAGAAGGATAAAGAGTGGATTTAGGTCCGATAATACTACTTGAAATAAGTCAAACAGAAAAAGAAACATATCATAAGATATCACTTATAGAGGGAGGGTAAATATGGCTGCACAAGAAATGAATTACAGAACAGAACAGTGTCTCACATTTAGAAAACACACTTATGTCAGCTTAAGGGGAAAGGAGAGGTGGGGTGATGCATAAAACCAGAGTTTGAAATTAGCACAGATACCGTTCAATAAACCAAATAGGTATTAGACAAGATCTACACCTTGCTCAATGAACTGGCCTCAACACACCCTATACACCGCAGAGAAATATATCTGAGGAATAAGAATCTTAAAACCCATGTATTGATATATCTCCATAAGGGAATCAAGTGTGTGCAGAGCGGCACAAACACAGCAGTGAAAAGGAGCTAAACCCCATTATAGAAATAAATTTTAAAAACAAAACGCTGAAACAATGAAAGAGAGAAAAATTCTTACAAAATTCGCTCAGGGGCTGTGATGCAACCTGAATTGACCACATATAAACCCACAGCTGGATAAGACATAAGGCTGGACACTTGGGGCTGACAGGATTGGTGAGCTTTGGTGAGCAACTGCCGAAAGTTTAATGCAATACTTCATGCTACTCAGTCCAAGGGTCCCAACACTCCAGGTTGAAGGGAATCTTCCTACAGCTAAACCATGCTTGGGAAACCCAGCAACTGGTATACCATATGATCGGGAAAGGTTTCTAAAACGCACTTCATTTTTCCTCTCCTGGGGCTCCGGATCGACATTCCAGCCGCTTTACTAACAACATCCCCACATGGAGTCAATGCCTTTAAGTTCTGGTATCGCACAGTCTGCAGTTAGTGCAGAGGATGAATGGGAATAGGGGGAACCAGTGAGAAACTAGCTGTAGCGGTTTCAATGGGCACATGTCACTCTAATATCACATCAGTAAGAAGAATTAACCAAAGGCACAGCAAGGTGCCCCAGAAGAAAAATAGGGCTTCAAGGAATCCTGTGGTTACGGGGCAAGACCACAAAAATAAGAGCTAAAAAATGGAGCTAAGGGCCACTGCAATTCAAAAACCTGCAGAGTTATAAAGGCCAACTATTTTTAAAAAATATATTGAGGTAAGGCTATGAAGAGGCACTGAAAGCAAGGCAGAATTGCAGGAAACCGATTTCAGGAGGTAGACTGGAATTGCATTGAAAACATATGAAGAGAGTCAGAAACTCGACAATGATGCACTTGGCCAAAAAGGGCGTATGCGTTTTTTCCTGAATATATTCAGGAAAAAACGCATACGCCCTTTTTGGCCAACCAAGCAAGCTTGCAAAGGAAATCTGCACTACAATGAAGTCTCACTTCCACCTGGTCAAAAGGGCCATCTGAAAAAAGTGTAAAATCCATAAAGGCACGACAGGCCATGGAGAACTGGGAGCCTTCTTATGCTGATGGGCGGGATGTAAATTGCCAACAGCCACTCTGGAGAAGTGTATGGTGTTTCCTGAAACATCTAAAAAACAAAGCAACAGAGCCTAGGGCACTTCCACTTATGGTCCTATAGCTTAGGGAAATTAAAATCAAAAAGACACAGCCACCCCAAAGTTTGGGACGGCTCTGTTTACAAGAACCTCGTTTACGGTACAAGTTCAACATCGCAGAAAGTGAAAAATGGATAAAGAAGTTGTGGTATTTACTTACAAACAATATCACTCAGCAATGAAATCTATGTCATCAGGCCCTTAGCAGCACAATGATTGGATTCAGGTATGATGATTCTAACTGAAATAAGTCACACAGAAAAAGAAACATCATAAGATATCAGTAATACACGGAATGTAAACTTGGCTACACAGGAACTGAATTACAGAACAGAACAGGGTCTCAAATTTAGAAAACCAACTTATGCTTGCTTAAGGGTAAAGGTGAGTTGGGGTGCTGCATAACCAGAGATCGAAATGAGCACAGATAAAGTTCCTTAAGCCAAATATGGAATAGACAAGACCTACTCCTTGCTCAACGAAATGGACTCAACACCGCATATTAAACGCCTAAGAATGTACCTGACTAGTAAGTATCTTAAAACCTATGGATTGCTATGTCTCTGAAAGAGAATCAAGCATGTGTACAGGGGCATAAACGCAGCAGTGATAGGATTGGAGAGGTTCGGTGAGCAAATGAAGACCCTTTGAAGTCATATTGCATGGTACCCATTCCACGGGTTTCAACTACCCAGGTTTAAGGTATTCTTCCTTCAGCTAAAACATGCATGCGGAACCTAGAGTATGATCAACCATGTGATCGGGAGACGTGTTCAAATATGTCTCAGTTTTCCTCCCCTGGTACTCGGGTGAAACATTCCAGACACTTTACTAACACTCTCCCGACTTGGAGAGTCAGTCCCTTTACCTCCTGTTTGGCCCAGTTTGCAATTTCTGCGGAAGATGAACAGGAATAGCGAGAACCAATGAGAGACTAGCTGGAGGTGTCTGGACGGGCAAATTTAACTCTCATTTCCCACCAGGAAGAGGAATTAACCAAAGGCTCAGCATGCCGTGCCGGAACCAGATTAGGGCCTGAAGCCATCCTGCGGTGTTGCGGCCAGGTCACAAGAAAGCGAGTTGAAGAAAGGAGCTCAGGGGCACTGTAATTCACAAACCTGCAGAGTTATAAATGACAGCTATCGTCCAAAAATAGACTGAAGTAAGGCTGCCAAGAGGACTTGAAAGCGGGGCAGAATTGCAGGAAACCGATTTCAGGAGGTAGACTGGAATTGCATTGAAAGCATAGGAAAAGAGGCAGAACGTCCACAATGATGCACTTGGCCAAAAAGGGCGTATGCGTGTTTTCCTGAATATATTCAGGAAAAAACGCATACGCCCTTTTTGGCCAACCAAGCAAGCTTGCAAAGGAAATCTGCACTACAATGAAATCTCACTTCCCCCCAGTCAAAAGGGCCATCTGAAAAAAGTGTAAAATCCAGAAAGGCAGGACAGGCCATGGAGAACTGGGAGCCTTGTTATGCTGATGGGCGGGATGTAAATTGCCAACAGACACTCGGGAGAAGTGTATGGTGTTTCCTGAAACATCTAAAAAACAAAGCAACAGAGCCTAGGGCACTTCCACTTATGGTCCTATAGCTTAGGGAAATTAAAATCAAAAAGACACAGCCACCCCAAAGTTTGGAATGGCTCTGTTTACAAGAACCTCGTTTACAGTACAAGTTCAACATCGCAGAAAGTGAAAAATGGATAAAGAAGTTGTGGTATTCACTTACAAAGCAATATCACTCAGCAATGAAATCTATGTCATCAGGCCCTTAGCAGCACAATGAGTGGATTCAGGTATGATGTTTCTAACTGAAATAAGTCACACAGAAAAAGAAACATCATAAGATATCAGTAATACACGGAATGGAAACTTGGCTACACAGGAACTGAATTACAGAACAGAACAGGGTCTCAAATTTAGAAAACCAACTTATGCTTGCTTAAGGGTAAAGGTGAGTTGGGGTGCTGCATAAAACCAGAGATTGAAATGAGCACAGATAAAGTTCCTTAAGCCAAATATGGAATAGACAAGAGCTACTCCTTGCTCAACGAAATGGACTCAACACCGCATATTAAACGCCTAAGAATGTACCTGACTAGTAAGTATCTTAAAACCTATGGATTGCTATGTCTCTGAAAGAGAATCAAGCATGTGTACAGGGGCATAAACACAGCAGTGATAGGATTGGAGAGGTTCGGTGAGCAAATGAAGACCCTTTGAAGTCATATTGCATGGTACCCATTCCACGGGTTTCAACTACCCAGGTTTAAGGTATTCTTCCTTCAGCTAAAACATGCATGCGGAACCTAGAGTATGATCAACCATGTGATAGGGAGACGTGTTCAAATATGTCTCAGTTTTCGTACCCTGGTACTCGGGTGCAACATTCCAGACGCTTTACTAACACTCTCCCGACTTGGAGAGTCAGTCGCTTTAACCTCCTGTTTGGCCCAGTTTGCAATTTCTGCGGAAGATGAACAGGAATAGCGAGAACCAATGAGAGACTAGCTGGAGGTGTCTGGACGGGCAAATTTAACTCTCATTTCCCACCAGGAAGAGGAATTAACCAAAGGCTCAGCGTGCCGTGCCGGAACCAGATTAGGGCCTGAAGCCATCCTGCGGTGTTGCGGCCAGGTCACAAGAAAGCGAGTTGAAGAAAGGAGCTCAGGGGCACTGTAATTCACAAACCTGCAGAGTTATAAATGACAGCTATCGTCCAAAAATAGACTGAAGTAAGGCTGCCAAGAGGACTTGAAAGCGGGGCAGAATTGCAGGAAACCGATTTCAGGAGGTAGACTGGAATTGCATTGAAAGCATAGGAAAAGAGGCAGAACGTCCACAATGATGCACTTGGCCAAAAAGGGCGTATGCGTTTTTTCCTGAATATATTCAGGAAAAAACGCATACGCCCTTTTTGGCCAACCAAGCAAGCTTGCAAAGGAAATCTGCACTACAATGAAATCTCACTTCCCCCCAGTCAAAAGGGCCACCTGAAAAAAATGTAAAATCCAGAAAGGCAGGACAGGCCATGGAGAACTGGGAGCCTTGTTATGCTGATGGGCGGGATGTAAATTGCCAACAGACACTCGGGAGAAGTGTATGGTGTTTCCTGAAACATGTAAAAAACAAAGCAACAGAGCCTAGGGCTGTTCCACTTATGGTCCTATAGCTTAGGGAAATTAAAATCAAAAAGACACAGCCACCCCAAAGTTTGGAATGGCTCTGTTTACAAGAACCTCGTTTACAGTACAAGTTCAACATCGCAGAAAGTGAAAAATGGATAAAGAAGTTGTGGTATTCACTTACAAAGCAATATCACTCAGCAATGAAATCTATGTCATCAGGCCCTTAGCAGCACAATGAGTGGATTCAGGTATGATGTTTCTAACTGAAATAAGTCACACAGAAAAAGAAACATCATAAGATATCAGTAATACACGGAATGGAAACTTGGCTACACAGGAACTGAATTACAGAACAGAACAGGGTATCAAATTTAGAAAACCAACTTATGCTTGCTTAAGGGTAAAGGTGAGTTGGGGTGCTGCATAAAACCAGAGATTGAAATGAGCACAGATAAAGTTCCTTAAGCCAAATATGGAATAGACAAGACCTACTCCTTGCTCAACGAAATGGACTCAACACCGCATATTAAACGCCTAAGAATGTACCTGACTAGTAAGTATCTTAAAACCTATGGATTGCTATGTCTCTGAAAGAGAATCAAGCATGTGTACAGGGGCATAAACGCAGCAGTGATAGGATTGGAGAGGTTCGGTGAGCAAATGAAGACCCTTTGAAGTCATATTGCATGGTACCCATTCCACGGGTTTCAACTACCCAGGTTTAAGGTATTCTTCCTTCAGCTAAAACATGCATGCGGAACCTAGAGTATGATCAACCATGTGATCGGGAGACGTGTTCAAATATGTCTCAGTTTTCGTACCCTGGTACTCGGGTGCAACATTCCAGACGCTTTACTAACACTCTCCCGACTTGGAGAGTCAGTCGCTTTAACCTCCTGTTTGGCACAGTTTGCAATTTCTGCGGAAGATGAACAGGAATAGCGAGAACCAATGAGAGACTAGCTGGAGGTGTCTGGACGGGCAAATTGAACTCTCATTTCCCACCAGGAAGAGGAATTAACCAAAGGCTCAGCGTGCCGTGCCGGAACCAGATTAGGGCCTGAAACCATCCTGCGGTGTTGCGGCCAGGTCACAAGAAAGCGAGTTGAAGAAAGGAGCTCAGGGGCACTGTAATTCACAAACCTGCAGAGTTATAAATGACAGCTATCGTCCAAAAATAGACTGAAGTAAGGCTGCCAAGAGGACTTGAAAGCGGGGCAGAATTGCAGGAAACCGATTTCAGGAGGTAGACTGGAATTGCATTGAAAGCATAGGAAAAGAGGCAGAACGTCCACAATGATGCACTTGGCCAAAAAGGGCGTATGCGTTTTTTCCTGAATATATTCAGGAAAAAACGCATACGCCCTTTTTGGCCAACCAAGCAAGCTTGCAAAGGAAATCTGCACTACAATGAAGTCTCACTTCCCCCCGGTCAAAAGGGCCATCTGAAAAAAGTGTAAAATCCAGAAAGGCAGGACAGGCCATGGAGAACTGGGAGCCTTGTTATGCTGATGGGCGGGATGTAAATTGCCAACAACCACTGGGGAGAAGTGTATGGTGTTTCCTGAAACATCTAAAAAACAAAGCAACAGAGCCTAGGGCACTTCCACTTATGGTCCTATAGATTAGGGAAATTAAAATCAAAAAGACACAGCAACCCCAAAGTTTGGAACGGCTCTGTTTACAAGAACCTCGTTTACAGTACAAGTTCAACATCGCAGAAAGTGAAAAATGGATAAAGAAGTTGTGGTATTTACTTACAAAGCAATATCACTCAGCAATGAAATCTGTGTCATCAGGGCCTTAGCAGCACAATGAGTGGATTCAGGTATGATGATTCTAACTGAAATAAGTCACACAGAAAAAGAAACATCATAAGATATCAGTAATACACGGAATGTAAACTTGGCTACACAGGAACTGAATTACAGAACAGAACAGGGTCTCAAATTTAGAAAACCAACTTATGCTTGCTTAAGGGTAAAGGTGAGTTGGGGTGCTGCATAAAACCAGAGATTGAAATGAGCACAGATAAAGTTCCTTAAGCCAAATATGGAATAGACAAGACCTACTCCTTGCTCAACGAAATGGACTCAACACCGCATATTAAACGCCTAAGAATGTACCTGACTAGTAAGTATCTTAAAACCTATGGATTGCTATGTCTCTGAAAGAGAATCAAGCATGTGTACAGGGGCATAAACGCAGCAGTGATAGGATTGGAGAGGTTCGGTGAGCAAATGAAGACCCTTTGAAGTCATATTGCATGGTACCCATTCCACGGGTTTCAACTACCCAGGTTTAAGGTATTCTTCCTTCAGCTAAAACATGCATGCGGAACCTAGAGTATGATCAACCATGTGATCGGGAGACGTGTTCAAATATGTCTCAGTTTTCGTACCCTGGTACTCGGGTGCAACATTCCAGACGCTTTACTAACACTCTCCCGACTTGGAGAGTCAGTCGCTTTAACCTCCTGTTTGGCACAGTTTGCAATTTCTGCGGAAGATGAACAGGAATAGCGAGAACCAATGAGAGACTAGCTGGAGGTGTCTGGACGGGCAAATTGAACTCTCATTTCCCACCAGGAAGAGGAATTAACCAAAGGCTCAGCGTGCCGTGCCGGAACCAGATTAGGGCCTGAAGCCATCCTGCGGTGTTGCGGCCAGGTCACAAGAAAGCGAGTTGAAGAAAGGAGCTCAGGGGCACTGTAATTCACAAACCTGCAGAGTTATAAATGACAGCTATCGTCCAAAAATAGACTGAAGTAAGGCTGCCAAGAGGACTTGAAAGCGGGGCAGAATTGCAGGAAACCGATTTCAGGAGGTAGACTGGAATTGCATTGAAAGCATAGGAAAAGAGGCAGAACGTCCACAATGATGCACTTGGCCAAAAAGGGCGTATGCGTTTTTTCCTGAATATATTCAGGAAAAAACGCATACGCCCTTTTAGGCCAACCAAGCAAGCTTGCAAAGGAAATCTGCACTACAATGAAGTCTCACTTCCCCCCGGTCAAAAGGGCCATCTGAAAAAAGTGTAAAATCCAGAAAGGCAGGACAGGCCATGGAGAACTGGGAGCCTTGTTATGCTGATGGGCGGGATGTAAATTGCCAACAACCACTGGGGAGAAGTGTATGGTGTTTCCTGAAACATCTAAAAAACAAAGCAACAGAGCCTAGGGCACTTCCACTTATGGTCCTATAGATTAGGGAAATTAAAATCAAAAAGACACAGCAACCCCAAAGTTTGGAACGGCTCTGTTTACAAGAACCTCGTTTACAGTACAAGTTCAACATCGCAGAAAGTGAAAAATGGATAAAGAAGTTGTGGTATTTACTTACAAAGCAATATCACTCAGCAATGAAATCTGTGTCATCAGGGCCTTAGCAGCACAATGAGTGGATTCAGGTATGATGATTCTAACTGAAATAAGTCACACAGAAAAAGAAACATCATAAGATATCAGTAATACACGGAATGTAAACTTGGCTACACAGGAACTGAATTACAGAACAGAACAGGGTCTCAAATTTAGAAAACCAACTTATGCTTGCTTAAGGGTAAAGGTGAGTTGGGGTGCTGCATAAAACCAGAGATTGAAATGAGCACAGATAAAGTTCCTTAAGTCAAATATGGAATAGACAAGAGCTACTCCTTGCTCAACGAAATGGACTCAACACCGCATATTAAACGCCTAAGAATGTACCTGACTAGTAAGTATCTTAAAACCTATGGATTGCTATGTCTCCGAAAGAGAATCAAGCATGTGTACAGGGGCATAAACGCAGCAGTGATAGGATTGGAGAGGTTCGGTGAGCAAATGAAGACCCTTTGAAGTCATATTGCATGGTACCCATTACACGGGTCTTAACTCTCCAGGTTTAAGGTATTCTTCCTTCAGCTAAAACATGCATGTGGAACCCAAGTATGATCAACCATGTGAACGGGAGACGTGTTCAAATATGTCTCAGTTTTCGTACCCTGGTACTCGGGTGCAACATTCCAGACGCTTTACTAACACTCTCCCGACTTGGAGAGTCAGTCCCTTTAACCTCCTGTTTGGCCCAGTTTGCAATTTCTGCGGAAGATGAACAGGAATAGCGAGAACCAATGAGAGACTAGCTGGAGGTGTCTGAACGGGCAAATTTAACTCTCATTTCCCACCAGGAAGAGGAATTAACCAAAGGCTCAGCGTGCCGTGCCAGAACCAGATTAGGGCCTGAAGCCATCCTGCGGTGTTGCGGCCAGGTCACAAGAAAGCGAGTTGAAGAAAGGAGCTCAGGGGCACTGTAATTCACAAACCTGCAGAGTTATAAATGACAGCTATCGTCCAAAAATAGACTGAAGTAAGGCTGCCAAGAGGACTTGAAAGCGGGGCAGAATTGCAGGAAACCGATTTCAGGAGGTAGACTGGAATTGCATTGAAAGCATAGGAAAAGAGGCAGAACGTCCACAATGATGCACTTGGCCAAAAAGGGCGTATGCGTTTTTTCCTGAATATATTCAGGAAAAAACGCATATGCCCTTTTTGGCCAACCAAGCAAGCTTGCAAAGGAAATCTGCACTACAATGAAGTCTCACTTCCCCCCGGTCAAAAGGGCCATCTGAAAAAAGTGTAAAATCCAGAAAGGCAGGACAGGCCATGGAGAACTGGGAGCCTTGTTATGCTGAAGGGCGGGATGTAAATTGCCAACAGACACTCGGGAGAAGTGTATGGTGTTTCCTGAAACATCTAAAAAACAAAGCAACAGAGCCTAGGGCACTTCCACTTATGGTCCTATAGATTAGGGAAATTAAAATCAAAAAGACACAGCCACCCCAAAGTTTGGGACGCCTCTGTTTACAAGAACCTCGTTTACCGTACAAGTTCAATATCACAGAAAGTGAAAAATGGATAAAGAAGTTGTGGTACTCATGTACAATGCAATATCACTCAGCAATGAAATCTATGTCACCAGGCCCGTAGCAGCATAATGAGTGGATTCGGGTATGGTGATTCTAACTGAAATAAGTCACACAGAAAAAGAAACCTCAAAAAATATCACTAATACATGGAATTTAAACTTGGCTACAGAGGAACTGAATTACAAAACAGAACAGGGTCTCAAATTTAGAAAACCAACTTATGCTTGCTTAAGTGGAAAGGTGAGTTGGGGTGCTGCATAAAACCAGAGATTGAAATGAGCACAGATAAAGTTCCTTAAGCCAAATATGGAATAGACAAGAGCTACTCCTTGCTCAACGAAATGGACTCCACACCCCATATTAAACGCCTAAGAATATACCTGACTAGTAAGTATCTTAAAACCTATGGATTGCTATGTCTCCAAAAGAGAATCAAGCGTGTGTACAAGGGTCATAAACGCAGCAGTGATAGGATTGGAGAGATTCGGTGAGCAAATGAAGACCCTTTGAAGTCATATTGCATGGTACCCATTCCACGGGTCTCAACTCTCCAGGTTTAAGGTATTCTTTCTTCAGCTAAAACATGCATGTGGAACCCAGACTAAGATCAACCGTGTGATCGGGAGACGTGTTCAAATATGTCTCAGTTTTCGTCCCCTGGTACTTCGGTGCAACATTCCAGACGATTTACTAACACTCTCCCCACTTGGAGAGTCAGTGCCTTTAACCTCCTGTTTGGCCCAGTTTGCAATTTCTGCGGAAGATGTACAGGAATAGGGAGAACCAATGAGAGACTAGCTGGAGGTGTCTGGACGGGCAAATTTAACTCTCATTTCCCACCAGGAAGAGGAAATAACCAAAGGCTCAGCGTGCCGTGCCGGAAACAGATTAGGGCCTGAAGCCATCCTGCGGTGTTGCGGCCAGGTCACAAGAAAGCGAGTTGAAGAAAGGAGCTCAGGGGCACTGTAATTCACAAACCTGCAGAGTTATAAATGACAGCTATCGTCCAAAAATAGACTGAAGTAAGGCTGCCAAGAGGACTTGAAAGCGGGGCAGAATTGCAGGAAACCGATTTCAGGAGGTAGACTGGAATTGCATTGAAAGCATAGGAAAAGAGGCAGAACGTCCACAATGATGTACTTGGCCAAAAAGGGCGTATGAGTTTTTTCCTGAATATATTCAGGAAAAAACGCATACGCCCTTTTTGGCCAACCAAGCAAGCTTGCAAAGGAAATCTGCACTACAATGAAGTCTCACTTCCCCCCGGTCAAAAGGGCCATCTGAAAAAAGTGTAAAATCCAGAAAGGCAGGACAGGCCATGGAGAACTGGGAGCCTTGTTATGCTGATGGGCGGGATGTAAATTGCCAACAGACACTCGGGAGAAGTGTATGGTGTTTCCTGAAACATCTAAAAAACAAAGCAACAGAGCCTAGGGCACTTCCACTTATGGTCCTATAGCTTAGGGAAATTAAAATCAAAAAGACACAGCCACCCCAAAGTTTGGGACGCCTCTGTTTACAAGAACCTCGTTTGCCGTACAAGTTCAATATCACAGAAAGTGAAAAATGGATAAAGAACTTGTGGTACTTACGTACAATGCAGTATCACTCAGCAATGAAATCTATGTCATCAGGCCCGTAGCAGCATAATGAGTGGATTAAGGTACGATGATTCTAACTGAAATAAGTCACACAGAAAAAGAAACATCAAAAGATATCACTAATACACGGAATGTAAACTTGGCTACACAGGAACTGCATTCCAAAACAGAACAGGGTCTCAAATTTAGAAAACCAACTTATGCTTGCTTAAGGGGAAAGGTGAGTTGGGGTGCTGCATAAAACCAGAGATTGAAATGAGCACAGATAAAGTTCCTTAAGCCAAATATTGAACAGACAAGAGCTACTCCTTGCTCAACGAAATGGACTCAACACCCCATATTAAATGCCTAAGAATGTACCTGACTAGTAAGTATCTTAAAAACTAGGGATTGCTATGTCTCCGAAAGAGAATCAAGCGTGTGTACTGGGGCATAAATGCAGCAGTGATAGGATTGGAGAAGTTCGGTGAGCAAATGAAGACCCTTTGAAGTCATACTGCATGGTACCCATTCCACGGGTCTCAACTCTCCAGGTTTCAGGTATTCTTCCTTCAGCTAAAACATGCATGTGGAACCCAGAGTATGATCAACCGTGTGATCGGGAGACGTGTTCAAATATGTCTCAGTTTTCCTCCCCTGGTACTCAGGTGCAACATTCCAGACGCTTTACTAACACTCTCCCGACTTGGACAGTCAGTGCCTTTAACCTCCTGTTTGGCGTAGTTTGCAATTTCTGCGGAAGATGAACAGGAATAGGGAGAACCAAAGAGAGACTAGCTGGAGGTGTCTGAACGGGCAAATTTAACTCTCATTTCCCACTAAGAAGAGGAATTAACCAAAGGCTCAGCGTGCCGTGCCGGAAACAGATTAGGGCCTGAAGCCATCCTGCGGTGTTGCGGCCAGCTCACAAGAAAGTGAGTTGAAGAAAGGAGCTCAGGGGCTTTGTAATTCACAAACCTTCAGAGTTATAAATGACAGCTATCGTCCAAAAATATACTGAAGTAAGGCTGCCAAGAGGACTTGAAAGCGTGGCACGATAGCAGGATACCGATTTCAGGAGGTAGACTGGAATTGCATTGAAAGCGTAGGGAAAGAGGCAGAACGTCCACAATATTGCACTTTGCCAAAAGGGCATATGCGCTTTTTCCTGAATATATTCAGGAAAAAACGCATACGCCCTTTTTGGCCAACCAAGCAAGCTTGCAAAGGAAATCTGCACTACAATGAAGTCTCACTTCCCCCAGGTCAAAAGGGCCATCTGAAAAAAGTGTAAATTCCAGAAAGGCAGGACAGGCCATGGAGAACTGGGAGCCTTGTTATGCTGATGGGCGGGATGTAAATTGCCAACAACCACTCGGGAGAAGTGTATGGTGTTTCCTGAAACATCTAAAAAACAAAGCAACAGAGCCTAGGGCACTTCCACTTATGGTCCTATAGCTTAGGGAAATTAAAATCAAAAAGACACAGCCACCCCAAAGTTTGGGACACCTCTGTTTACAAGAACCTCGTTTACCGTACAAGTTCAATATCACAGAAAGTGAAAAATGGATAAAGAACTTGTGGTACTTACATACAGTGCAGTATCACTCAGCAATGAAATCTATGTCATCAGGCCCGTAACAGCGTAATGAGTGGATTCAGGTACGATGATTCTAACTGAAATAAGTCACACAGAAAAAGAAACATCATAAGATATCAGTAATACACGGAATGTAAACTTGGCTACACAGGAACTGAATTACAGAACAGAACAGGGTCTCAAATTTAGAAAACCAACCTATGCTTGCTTAAGGGGAAAGGTGAGTTGGGGTGCTGCATAAAACCAGAGATTGAAATGAGCACAGATAAAGTTCCTTAAGCCAAATATGGAATAGACAAGAGCTACTCCTTGCTCAACGAAATGGACTCAACACTGCATATTAAACGCCTAAGAATGTACCTGACTAGTAAGTATCTTAAAACCTATGGATTGCTATGTCTCCGAAAGAGAATCAAGCATGTGTACAGGGGCATAAACGCAGCAGTGATAGGATTGGAGAGGTTCGGTGAGCAAATGAAGACCCTTTGAAGTCATATTGCATGGTACGCATTACACGGGTCTTAACTCTCCAGGTTTAAGGTATTCTTCCTTCAGCTACAACATGCATGTGGAACCCAAGTATGATCAACCATGTGAACGGGAGACGTGTTCAAATATGTCTCAGTTTTCCTCCCCTGGTACTCGGGTGCAACATTCCAGACGCTTTACTAACACTCTCCCCACTTGGAGAGTCAGCGCCTTTAACCTCCTGTTTGGCCCAGTTTGCAATTTCTGCGGAAGATGAACAGGAATAGCGAGAACCAATGAGAGACTAGCTGGAGGTGTCTGGACGGGCAAATTTAACTCTCATTTCCCACCAGGAAGAGGAAATAACCAAAGGATCAGCGTGCCGTGCCGGAAACAGATTAGGGCCTGAAGCCATCCTGCGGTGTTGCGGCCAGGTCACAAGAAAGCGAGTTGAAGAAAGGAGCTCAGGGACACTGTAATTCACAAACCTGCAGAGTTATAAATGACAGCTATCGTCCAAAAATATACTGAAGTAAGGCTGCCAAGAGGACTTGAAAGCGGGGCAGAATTGCAGGAAACCGATTTCAGGAGGTAGACTGGAATTGCATTGAAAGCATAGGAAAAGAGGCAGAACGTCCACAATGATGCACTTGGCCAAAAAGGGCGTATGCGTTTTTTCCTGAATATATTCAGGAAAAAACGCATACGCCCTTTTTGGCCAACCAAGCAAGCTTGCAAAGGAAATCTGCACTACAATGAAGTCTCACTTCCCCCCGGTCAAAAGGGCCATCTGAAAAAAGTATAAAATCCAGAAAGGCAGGACAGGCCATGGAGAACTGGGAGCCTTGTTATGCTGATGGGCGGGATGTAAATTGCCAACAACCACTCGGGAGAAGTGTATGGTGTTTCCTGAAACATCTAAAAAACAAAGCAACAGAACCAAGGGCACTTCCACTTATGGTCCTATAGCTTAGGGAAATTAAAATCAAAAAGACACAGCCACCCCAAAGTTTGGAATGGCTCTGTTTACAAGAACCTCGTTTACAGTACAAGTTCAACATCGCAGAAAGTGAAAAATGGATAAAGAAGTTGTGGTATTTACTTACAAAGCAATATCGCTCAGCAATGAAATCTGTGTCATCAGGCCCTTAGCAGCACAATGAGTGGATTCAGGTATGATGATTCTAACTGAAATAAGTCACACAGAAAAAGAAACATCATAAGATATCAGTAATACACGGAATGTAAACTTGGCTACACAGGAACTGAATTACAGAACAGAACAGGGTCTCAAATTTAGAAAACAAACTTATTCTTGCTTAAGGGGAAAGGTGAGTTGGGGTGCTGCATAAAACCAGAGATTGAAATGAGCACAGATAAAGTTCCTTAAGCCAAATATGGAATAGACAAGAGCTACTCCTTGCTCAACGAAATGGACTCAACACCGCATATTAAACGCCTAAGAATGTACCTGACTAGTAAGTATCTTAAAACCTATGGATTGCTATGTCTCCGAAAGAGAATCAAGCATGTGTACAGGGGCATAAACGCAGCAGTGATAGGATTGGAGAGGTTCGTGAGCAAATGAAGACCCTTTGAAGTCATATTGCATGGTACCCATTCCACGGGTTTCAACTACCCATGTTTAAGGTATTCTTCCTTCAGCTAAAACATGCATGTGGAACCTAGAGAATGATCAACCATGTGATCGGGAGACGTGTTCAAATATGTCTCAGTTTTCCTCCCCTGGTACTCGGGTGCAACATTCCAGACGCTTTACTAACACTCTCCCGACTTGGAGAGTCAGTCCCTTTAACCTCCTGTTTGGCCCAGTTTGCAATTTCTGCGGAAGATGAACAGGAATAGCGAGAACCAATGAGAGGCTAGCTGGAGGTGTCTGGACGGGCAAATTTAACTCTCATTTCCCACCAGGAAGAGGAATTAACCAAAGGCTCAGCATGCCGGGCCGGAACCAGATTAGGGCCTGAAGCCATCCTGCGGTGATGTGGCCAGGTCACAAGAAAGCGAGTTGAAGAAAGGAGCTCAGGGGCACTGTAATTCACAAACCTGCAGAGTTATAAATGACAGCTATCGTCCAAAAATAGACTGAAGTAAGGCTGCCAAGAGGACTTGAAAGCGGGGCAGAATTGCAGGAAACCGATTTCAGGAGGTAGACTGGAATTGCATTGAAAGCATAGGAAAAGAGGCAGAACGTCCACAATGATGCACTTGGCCAAAAAGGGCGTATGCGTTTTTTCCTGAATATATTCAGGAAAAAACGCATACGCCCTTTTTGGCCAACCAAGCAAGCTTGCAAAGGAAATCTGCACTACAATGAAGTCTCACTTCCCCCCGGTCAAAAGGGCCATCTGAAAAAAGTGTAAAATCCAGAAAGGCAGGACAGGCCACGGAGAACTGGGAGCCTTGTTATGCTGATGGGCGGGATGTAAATTGCCAACAGCCACTCCGGAGAAGTGTATGGTGTTTCCTGAAACATCTAAAAAACAAAGCAACAGAGCCTAGTGCACTTTCACTTATGGTCCTATAGCTTAGGGAAATTAAAATCAAAAAGACACAGCCACCCCAAAGTTTGGGACGGCTCTGTTTACAAGAACCTCGTTTACCGTACAAGTTCAATATCACAGAAAGTGAAAAATGGATAAAGAAGTTGTGGTACTCATGTACAATGCAAAATCACTCAGCAATGAAATCTATGTCACCAGGCCCGTAGCAGCATAATGAGTGGATTCGGGTATGGTGATTCTAACTGAAATAAGTCACACAGAAAAAGAAACCTCAAAAAATATCACTAATACATGGAATTTAAACTTGGCTACAGAGGAACTGAATTACAAAACAGAACAGGGTCTCAAATTTAGAAAACCAACTTATGCTTGCTTAAGTGGAAAGGTGAGTTGGGGTGCTGCATAAAACCAGAGATTGAAATGAGCACAGATAAAGTTCCTTAAGCCAAATATGGAATAGACAAGAGCTACTCCTTGCTCAACGAAATGGACTCCACAACCCATATTAAACGCCTAAGAATATACCTGACTAGTAAGTATCTTAAAACCTATGGATTGCTATGTCTCCAAAAGAGAATCAAGCGTGTGTACAAGGGTCATAAACGCAGCAGTGATAGGATTGGAGAGATTCGGTGAGCAAATGAAGACCCTTTGAAGTCATATTGCATGGTACCCATTCCACGGGTCTCAACTCTCCAGGTTTAAGGTATTCTTTCTTCAGCTAAAACATGCATGTGGAACCCAGACTATGATCAACCGTGTGATCGGGAGACATGTTCAAATATGTCTCAGTTTTCGTCCCCTGGTACTTCGGTGCAACATTCCAGACGCTTTACTAACACTCTCCCCACTTGGAGAGTCAGTGCCTTTAACCTCCTGTTTGGCCCAGTTTGCAATTTCTGCGGAAGAGGTACAGGAATAGGGAGAACCAATGAGAGACTAGCTGGAGGTGTCTGGATGGGCAAATTTAACTCTCATTTCCCACCAGGAAGAGGAAATAACCAAAGGCTCAGCGTGCCGTGCCGGAACCAGATTAGGGCCTGAAGCCATCCTGCGGTGTTGCGGCCAGGTCACAAGAAAGCGAGTTGAAGAAAGGAGCTCAGGGGCACTGTAATTCACAAACCTGCAGAGTTATAAATGACAGCTATCGTCCAAAAATAGACTGAAGTAAGGCTGCCAAGAGGACTTGAAAGCGGGGCAGAATTGCAAGAAACCGATTTCAGGCGGTAGACTGGAATTGCACTGAAAGCATAGGAAAAGAGGCAGAACGTCCACAATGATGCACTTGGCCAAAAAGGGCGTATGCGTTTTTTCCTGAATATATTCAGGAAAAAACGCATACGCCCTTTTTGGCCAAACAAGCAAGCTTGCAAAGGAAATCTGCACTACAATGAAGTCTCACTTCCCCCCGGTCAAAAGGGCCATCTGAAAAAAGTGTAAAATCCAGAAAGGCAGGACAGGCCATGGAGAACTGGGAGCCTTGTTATGCTGATGGGCGGGATGTAAATTGCCAACAGACACTGGGGAGAAGTGTATGGTGTTTCCTGAAACATCTAAAAAACAAAGCAACAGAGCCTAGGGCACTTCCACTTATGGTCCTATAGCTTAGGGAAATTAAAATCAAAAAAACACAGCCACCCCAAAGTTTGGGACGCCTCTGTTTACAAGAACCTCGTTTGCCGTACAAGTTCAATATCACAGAAAGTGAAAAATGGATAAAGAACTTGTGGTACTTACGTACAATGCAGTATCACTCAGCAATGAAATCTATGTCATCAGGCCCGTAGCAGCATAATGAGTGGATTCAGGTACGATGATTCTAACTGAAATAAGTCACACAGAAAAAGAAACATCAAAAGATATCACTAATACACGGAATGTAAACTTGGCTACACAGGAACTGCATTCCAAAACAGAACAGGGTCTCAAATTTAGAAAACCAACTTATGCTTGCTTAAGGGGAAAGGTGAGTTGGGGTGCTGCATAAAACCAGAGATTGAAATGAGCACAGATAAAGTTCCTTAAGCCAAATATGGAACAGACAAGAGCTACTCCTTGCTCAACGAAATGGACTCAACACCCCATATTAAATGCCTAAGAATGTACCTGACTAGTAAGTATCTTAAAACCTAGGGATTGCTATGTCTCCGAAAGAGAATTAAGCGTGTGTACTGGGGCATAAATGCAGCAGTGATAGGATTGGAGAAGTTCAGTGAGCAAATGAAGACCCTTTGAAGTCATATTGCATGGTACCCATTTCACGGGTCTCAACTCTCCAGCTTTCAGGTATTCTTCCTTCAGCTAAAACATGCATGTGGAACCCAGAGTATGATCAACCGTGTGATCGGGAGACGTGTTGAAATATGTCTCAGTTTTCGTACCCTGGTACTCGGGTGCAACATTCCAGACGCTTTACTAACACTCTCCCCACTTGGAGAGTCAGCGCCTTTAACCTCCTGTTTGGCCCAGTTTGCAATTTCTGCGGAAGATGAACAGGAATAGGGAGAACCAATAAGAGGCTAGCTGGAGGTTTCTAGACGGGCAAATTTAACTCTCATTTCCCACCAGGAAGAGGAATTAACCAAAGGCTCAGCATGCCGGGCCGGAACCAGATTAGGGCCTGAAGCCATGCTGCGGTGTTGCGGCCAGGTCACAAGAAAGCGAGTTGAAGAAAGGAGCTCAGGGGCACTGTAATTCACAAACCTGCAGAGTTATAAATGACAGCTATCGTCCAAAAATATACTGAAGTAAGGCTGCCAAGAGGACTTGCAAGCAGGGCAGAATTGCAGGAAACCGATTTCAGGAGGTAGACTGGAATTGCATTGAAAGCATAGGAAAAGAGGCAGAACGTCCACAATGATGCACTTGGCCAAAAAGGGCGTATGCGTTTTTTCCTGATGCATACGCACTTTTTGGCCAACCAAGCAAGCTTGCAAAGGAAATCTGCACTACAATGAAGTCTCACTTCCCCCCGGTCAAAAGGGCCATCTGAAAAAAGTGTAAAATCCAGAAAGGCAACATGCCATTGAGAACTGGGAGCCTTGTTATTCTGATGGGCGGGATGTAAATTGCCAACAGACACTTGGTAGAAGTGTATGGTGTTTCCTAAAACATCTAAAAACAAAGCAACAGAGCCTAGGGCACTTCCACTTATGGTCCTATAGCTTAGGGAAATTAAAATCAAAAAGACACAGCCACCCCAAAGTTTGGAACGGCTCTGTTTACAAGAACCTCGTTTACAATACAAGTTCAACATCGCAGAAAGTGAAAAATGGATAAAGAAGTTGTGGTATTCACTTACAAAGCAATATCACTCAGCAATGAAATCTGTGTCATCAGGCACTTAGCAGCACAATGAGTGGATTCAGGTATGATGATTCTAACTGAAATAAGTCACACAGAAAAAGAAACATCATAAGATATCAGTAATACACGGAATGTAAACTTGGCTACACAGGAACTGAATTACAGAACAGAACAGGGTCTCAAATTTAGAAAACCAACTTATGCTTGCTTAAGGGTAAAGGTGAGTTGGGGTGCTGCATAAAACCAGAGATTGAAATGAGCACAGATAAAGTTCCTTAAGTCAAATATGGAATAGACAAGAGCTACTCCTTGCTCAATGAAATGGACTCAACACCGCATATTAAACGCCTAAGAATGTACCTGACTAGTAAGTATCTTAAAACCTATGGATTGCTATGTCTCCGAAAGAGAATCAAGCATGTGTACAGGGGCATAAACGCAGCAGTGATAGGATTGGAGAGGTTCGGTGAGCAAATGAAGACCCTTTGAAGTCATATTTCATGGTACCCATTCCACGGGTTTCAACTACCCAGGTTTAAGGTATTCTTCCTTCAGCTAAAACATGCATGTGGAACCTAGAGTATGATCAACCATGTGATCGGGAGACGTGTTCAAATATGTCTCAGTTTCGTACCCTGGTACTCGGGTGCAACATTCCAGACGCTTTACTAACACTCTCCCGACTTGGAGAGTCAGTCCCTTTAACCTCCTGTTTGGCCCAGTTTGCAATTTCTGCGGAAGATGAACAGAAATAGCGAGAACCAATGAGAGGCTAGCTGGAGGTGTCTGGACGGGCAAATTTAACTCTCATTTCCCACCAGGAAGAGGAATTAACCAAAGGCTCAGCGTGCCGTGCCGGAACCAGATTAGGGCCTGAAGCCATCCTGCGGTGTTGCGGCCAGCTCAAAAGAAAGCGAGTTGAAGAAAGGAGCTCAGGGGCACTGTAATTCACAAACCTGCAGAGTTATAAATGACAGCTATCGTCCAAAAATAGACTGAAGTAAGGCTGCCAAGAGGACTTGAAAGCGGGGCAGAATTGCAGGAAACCGATTTCAGGAGGTAGACGGAAATTGCATTGAAAGCATAGGAAAAGACGCAGAACGTCCACAATGATGCACTTGGCCAAAAAGGGCGTATGCGTTTTTTCCTGAATATATTCAGGAAAAAACGCATACGCCCTTTTTGGCCAACCAAGCAAACTTGCAAAGGAAATCTGCACTACAATGAAGTCTCACTTCCCCCCGGTCAAAAGGGCCATCTGAAAAAAGTGTAAAATCCAGAAAGGCAGGACAGGCCATGGAGAACTGGGAGCCTTGTTATGCTGATGGGCGGGATGTAAATTGCCAACAGACACTCGGGAGAAGTGTATGGTGTTTCCTGAAACATCTAAAAAAAAAGCAACAGAGCCTAGGGCACTGCCACTTATGGTCCTATAGCTTAGGGAAATTAAAATCAAAAAGACACAGCCACCCCAAAGTTTGGGACGCCTCCGTTTAAAAGAACCTCGTTTACAGTACAAGTTCAACATCGCAGAAAGTGAAAAATGGATAAAGAAGTTGTGGTATTTACTTACAAAGCAAAATCACTCAGCAATGAAATCTATGTCATCAGGCCCTTAGCAGCACAATGAGTGGATTCAGGTACGATGATTCTAACTGAAATAAGTCACGCAGAAAAAGAAACATCATAAGATATCAGTAATACACGGAATGGAAAGTTGGCTACACAGGAACTGCATTACAGAACAGAACAGGGTCTCAAATTTAGAAAACCAACTTATGCTTGCTTAAGGGTAAAGGTGAGTTGGGGTGCTGCATAAAACCAGAGATTGAAATGAACACAGATAAAGTTCCTTAAGCCAAATATGGAATAGACAAGAGCTACTCCTTGCTCAACGAAATGGACTCAACACCGCATATTAAACGCCTAAGAATGTACCTGACTAGTAAGTATCTTAAAACCTATGGATTGCTATGTCTCCGAAAGAGAATCAAGCATGTGTACAGGGGCATAAACACAGCAGTGATAGGATTGGAGAGGTTCGTGAGCAAATGAAGACCCTTTGAAGTCATATTGCATGGTACCCATTCCACGGGTTACAACTACACAGGTTTAAGGTATTCTTCCTTCAGCTAAAACATGCATGTGGAACCTAGAGTATGATCAACCATGTGATCGGGAGACGTGTTCAAATATGTCTCAGTTTTCCTTCCCTGGTACTCGGGTGAAACATTCCAGACGCTTTACTAACACTCTCCCGACTTGGAGAGTCAGTCCCTTTAACCTCCTGTTTGGCCAGTTTGCAATTTCTGCGGAAGATGAACAGGAATAGCGAGAACCAATGAGAGGCTAGCTGGAGGTGTCTGGACGGGCAAATTTAACTCTCATTTCCCACCAGGTAGAGTAATTAACCAAAGGCTCAGCATGCCGGTCCGGAACCAGATTAGGACCTGAAGCCATCCTGCGGTGTTGTGGCCAGGTCACAAGAAAGTGAGTTGAAGAAAGGAGCTCAGGGGCACTGTAATTCACAAACCTGCAGAGTTATAAATGACAGCTATCGTCCATAAATAGACTGAAGTAAGGCTGCCAAGAGGACTTGAAAGCGGGGCAGAATTGCAGGAAACCGATTTCAGGAGGTAGACTGGAATTGCATTGAAAGCATAGGAAAAGAGGCAGAACGTCCACAATGATGCACTTGGCCAAAAAGGGCGTATGCGTTTATTCCAGAATATATTCAAGAAAAAACGCATATGCCCTTTTTGGCCAACCAAGCAAGCTTGCAAAGGAAATCTGCACTACAATGAAGTCTCACTTCCCCCCGGTCAAAAGGGCCATCTGAAAAAAGTGTAAAATCCAGAAAGGCAGGACAGGCCATGGAGAACTGGGAGCCTTGTTATGCTGATGGGCGGGATGTAAATTGCCAACAACCACTCGGGAGAAATGTATGGTGTTTCCTGAAACATCTAAAAAACAAAGGAACAGAGCCTAGGGCACTGCCACTTATGGTCCTATAGTTTAGGGAAATTTAAATCAAAAAGACACAGCCACCCCAAAGTTTGGGACGCCTCTGTTTACAAGAACCTCGTTTACCGTACAAGTTCAACATCGCAGAAAGTGAAAAATGGATAAAGAACTTGTGGTACTTACGTACAATGCAGTATCACTCAGCAATGAAATCTATGTCATCAGGCCCGTAGCAGCATAATGAGTGGATGCAGGTACGATGATTCTAACTGAAATAAGTCATACAGAAAAAGAAACATCATAAGATATCACTAATACACTGAATGTAAACTTGGCTACACAGGAACTGAATTACAGAACAGAACAGGTTCTCAAATTTAGAAAACCAACTTATGCTTGCTTAAGGGTAAAGGTGAGTTGGGGTGCTGCATAAAACCAGAGATTGAAATGAGCACAGATAAAGTTCCTTAAGTCAAATATGGAATAGACAAGAGCTACTCCTTGCTCAACGAAATGGACTCAACACCGCATATTAAACGCCTAAGAATGTACCTGACTAGTAAGTATCTTAAAACCTATGGATTGCTATGTCTCCGAAAGAGAATCAAGCATGTGTACAGGGGCATAAACGCAGCAGTGATAGGATTGGAGAGGTTCGGTGAGCAAATGAAGACCCTTTGAAGTCATATTGCATGGTACCCATTCCACGGGTTTCAACTACCCAGGTTTTAGGTATTCTTCCTTCAGCTAAAACATGCATGTGGAACCCAGAGTATGATCAACCATGTGAACGGGAGACGTGTTCAAATATGTCTCAGTTTTCGTACCCTGGTACTCGGGTGCAACATTCCAGACGCTTTACTAACACTCTCCCCACTTGGAGAGTCAGCGCCTTTAACCTCCTGTTTGGCACAGTTTGCAATTTCTGCGGAAGATGAACAGGAATAGCGAGAACCAATGAGAGGCTAGCTGGAGGTGTCTGGACGGGCAAATTTAACTCTCATTTCCCACCAGGAAGAGGAAATAACCAAAGGCTCAGCATGCCGTACCGGAACCAGATTAGGGCCTGAAGCCATCCTGCGGTGTTGCGGCCAGGTCACAAGAAAGCGAGTTGAAGAAAGGAGCTCAGGGGCACTGTAATTCACAAACCTGCAGAGTTATAAATGACAGCTATCGTCCAAAAATAGACTGAAGTAAGGCTGCCAAGAGGACTTGAAAGCGGGGCAGAATTGCAGGAAACCGATTTCAGGAGGTAGACTGGAATTGCATTTAAAGCATAGGAAAAGAGGCAGAACGTCCACAATGATGCACTTGGCCAAAAAGGGCGTATGCATTTTTTCCTGAATATATTCAGGAAAAAACGCATACGCCCTTTTTGGCCAACCAAGCAAGCTTGCAAAGGAAATCTGCACTACAATGAAGTCTCACTTCCCCCCGGTCAAAAGGGCCATCTGAAAAAAGTGTAAAATCCAGAAAGGCAACAGGCCATTGAGAACTGGGAGCCTTGTTATGCTGATGGTCGGGATGTAAATTGCCAACAACCACTCGGGAGAAGTGTATGGTGTTTCCTGAAACATCTAAAAAACAAAGCAACAGAGCCTAGGGCACTTCCACTTATGGTCCTATAGCTTAGGGAAATTAAAATCAAAAAGACACAGCCACCCCAAAGTTTGGAACGGCTCTGTTTACAAGAACCTCGTTTACAATACAAGTTCAACATGGCAGAAAGTGAAAAATGGATAAAGAAGTTGTGGTATTCACTTACAAAGCAATATCACTCAGCAATGAAATCTGTGTCATCAGGCCCTTAGCAGCACAATGAGTGGATTCAGGTATGATGATTCTAACTGAAATAAGTCACACAGAAAAAGAAACATCATAAGATATCAGTAATACACGGAATGTAAACTTGGCTACACAGGAACTGAATTACAGAACAGAACAGGGTCTCAAATTTAGAAAACCAACTTATGCTTGCTTAAGGGTAAAGGTGAGTTGGGGTGCTGCATAAAACCAGAGATTGAAATGAGCACAGATAAAGTTCCTTAAGTCAAATATGGAATAGACAAGAGCTACTCCTTGCTCATCGAAATGGACTCAACACCGCATATTAAACGCCTAAGAATGTACCTGACTAGAAAGTATCTTAAAACCTATGGATTGCTATGTCTCCGAAAGAGAATCAAGCATGTGTACAGGGGCATAAACGCAGCAGTGATAGGATTGGAGAGGTTCGGTGAGCAAATGAAGACCCTTTGAAGTCATATTGCATGGTACCCATTACTCGGGTCTTAACTCTCCAGGTTTAAGGTATTCTTCCTTCAGCTAAAACATGCATGTGGAACCCAAGTATGATCAACCATGTGAACGGGAGACGTGTTCAAATATGTCTCAGTTTTTGTACCCTGGTACTCGGGTGCAACATTCCAGACGCTTTACTAACACTCTCCCGACTTGGAGAGTCAGTCCCTTTAACCTCCTGTTTGGCCCAGTTTGCAATTTCTGCGGAAGATGAACAGGAATAGCGAGAACCAATGAGAGACTAGCTGGAGGTGTCTGAACGGGCAAATTTAACTCTCATTTCCCACCAGGAAGAGGAATTAAGCAAAGGCTCAGCGTGCCGTGCCGGAACCAGATTAGGGCCTGAAGCCATCCTGCGGTGTTGCGGACAGCTCACAAGAAAGCGAGTTGAAGAAAGGAGCTCAGGGGCACTGTAATTCACAAACCTGCAGAGTTATAAATGACAGCTATCGTCCAAAAATAGACTGAAGTAAGGCTGCCAAGAGGACTTGAAAGCGGGGCAGAATTGCAGGAAACCGATTTCAGGAGGTAGACTGGAATTGCATTGAAAGCATAGGAAAAGAGGCAGAACGTCCACAATGATGCACTTGGCCAAAAAGGGCGTATGCGTTTTTTCCTGAATATATTCAGGAAAAAACGCATACGCCCTTTTTGGCCAACCAAGCAAGCTTGCAAAGGAAATCTGCACTACAATGAAGTCTCACTTCCCCCTGGCAAAAGGGCCATCTGAAAAAAGTGTAAAATCCAGAAAGGCAGGACAGGCCATGGAGAACTGGGAGCCTTGTTATGCTGATGGGCGGGATGTAAATTGCCAACAGACACTCGGGAGAAGTGTATGGTGTTTCCTGAAACATCTAAAAAACAAAGCAACAGAGCCTAGGGCACTTCCACTTATGGTCCTATAGCTTAGGGAAATTAAAATCAAAAAGACACAGCCACCCCAAAGTTTGGGACGCCTCCGTTTACAAGAACCTCGTTTACCGTACAAGTTCAATATCACAGAAAGTGAAAAATGGATAAAGAACTTGTGGTACTTACGTACAGTGCAGTATCACTCAGCAATGAAATCTATGTCATCAGGCCCGTAACAGCGTAATGAGTGGATTCAGGTACGATGATTCTAACTGAAATAAGTCACACAGAAAAAGAAACATCATAAGATATCAGTATTACACGGAATGTAAACTTGGCTACACAGGAACTGAATTACAGAACAGAACAGTGTCTCAAATTTAGAAAACCAACTTATGCTTGCTTAAGGGGAAAGGTGAGTTGGGGTGCTGCATAAAACCAGAGATTGAAATGAGCACAGATAAAGTTCCTTAAGTCAAATATGGAATAGACAAGAGCTACTCCTTGCTCAACGAAATGGACTCAAAACCCCATATTAAACGCCTAAGAATGTACCTGACTAGTAAGTATCTTAAAACCTATGGATTGCTATGTCTCCGAAAGAGAATCAAGCGTGTGTACAGGGGCATAAACGCAGCAGTGATAGGATTGGAGAGGTTCGGTGAGCAAATGAAGACCCTTTGAAGTCATATTGCATGGTACGCATTACACGGGTCTTAACTCTCCAGGTTTAAGGTATTCTTCCTTCAGCTAAAACATGCATGTGGAACCCAAGTATGATCAACCATGTGAACGGGAGACGTGTTCAAATATGTCTCAGTTTTCCTCCCCTGGTACTCGGGTGCAACATTCCAGACGCTTTACTAACACTCTCCCCACTTGGAGAGTCAGTGCCTTTAACCTCCTGTTTGGCCCAGTTTGCAATTTCTGCGGAAGATGAACAGGAATAGCGAGAACCAATGAGAGACTAGCTGGAGGTGTCTGGACGGGCAAATTTAACTCTCATTTCCCACCAGGAAGAGGAAATAACCAAAGGCTCAGCGTGCCGTGCCGGAACCAGATTAGGGCCTGAAGCCATCCTGCGGTGCTGCGGCCAGGTCACAAGAAAGCGAGTTGAAGAAAGGAGCTCAGGGGCACTGTAATTCACAAACCTGCAGAGTTATAAATGACAGCTATCGTCCAAAAATAGACTGAAGTAAGGCTGCCAAGAGGACTTGAAAGCGGGGCAGAATTGCAGGAAACCGATTTCAGGAGGTAGACTGGAATTGCATTGAAAGCATAGGAAAAGAGGCAGAACGTCCACAATGATGCACTTGGCCAAAAAGGGCGTATGCGTTTTTTCCTCAATATATTCAGGAAAAAATGCATACGCCCTTTTTGGCCAACCAAGCAAGCTTGCAAAGGAAATCTGCACTACAATGAAGTCTCACTTCCCCCCGGTCAAAAGGGCCATCTGAAAAAAGTGTAAAATCCAGAAAGGCAGGACAGGCCATGGAGAACTGGGAGCCTTGTTATGCTGATGGGCGGGATGTAAATTGCCAACAGCCACTCGGGAGAAGTGTATGGTGTTTCCTGAAACATCTAAAAAACAAAGCAACAGAGCCTAGGGCACTTCCACTTATGGTCCTATAGCTTAGGGAAATTAAAATCAAAAAGATACAGCCACCCCAAAGTTTGGGACGCCTCTGTTTACAAGAACCTCGTTTACCGTACAAGTTCAATATCACAGAAAGTGGAAAATGGATAAAGAACTTGTGGTACTTACGTACAATGCAGTATCACTCAGCAATGAAATCTATGTCATCAGGCCCGTAGCAGCACAATGAGTGGATTCAGGTACGATGATTCTAACTGAAATAAGTCACACAGAAAAAGAAACATCAAAAGATATCACTAATACACGGAATGTAAACTTGGCTTCACAGGAACTGCATTCCAAAACAGAACAGGGTCTCAAATTTAGAAAACCAACTTATGCTTGCTTAAGGGGAAAGGTGAGTTGGGGTGCTGCATAAAACCAGAGATTGAAATGAGCACAGATAAAGTTCCTTAAGCCAAATATTGAACAGACAAGAGCTACTCCTTGCTCAATGAAATGGACTCAACACCCCATATTAAACGCCTAAGAATGTACCTGACTAGTAAGTATCTTAAAACCTAGGGATTGCTATGTCTCCGAAAGAGAATCAAGCGTGTGTACTGGGGCATAAATGCAGCAGTGATAGGATTGGAGAAGTTCGGTGAGCAAATGAAGACCCTTTGAAGTCATATTGCATGGTACCCATTACACGGGTCTCAACTCTCCATGTTTAAGGTATTCTTCCTTCAGCTAAAACATGCATGTGGAACCCAGAGTATGATCAACCGTGTGATCGGGAGACGTGTTCAAATATGTCTCAGTTTTTGTCCCCTGGTACTTCGGTGCAACATTCCAGACGCTTTACTAACACTCTCCCCACTTGGAGAGTCAGTGCCTTTAACCTCCTGTTTGGCCCAGTTTGCAATTTCTGCGGAAGACGTACAGGAATAGGGAGAACCAATGAGAGACAAGCGGGAGGTGTCTGGACGGGCAAATTTAACTCTCATTTCCCACCAGGATGAGGAATTAACGAAAGGCTCAGCGTGCCATGCCAGAAACAGATTAGGGCCTGAAGCCATCCTGCGGTGTTGCGGCCAGGTCACAAGAAAGCGAGTTGAAGAAAGGAGCTCAGGGGCACTGTAATTCACAAACCTGCAGAGTTATAAATGACAGCTATCGTCCAAAAATAGACTGAAGTAAGGCTTCCAAGAGGACTTGAAAGCGGGGCAGAATTGCAGGAAACCGATTTCAGGAGGTAGACTGGAATTGCATTGAAAGCATAGGAAAAGAGGCAGAACGTCCACAATGATGCACTTGGACAAAAAGGGCGTATGCGTTTTTTCTTGAATATATTCAGGAAAAAACGCATACGCACTTTTTGGCCAACCAAGCAAGCTTGCAAAGGAAATCTGCACTAAAATGAAGTCTCACTTCCCCCCGGTCAAAAGGGCCATCTGAAAAAAGTGTAAAATCCAGAAAGGCAGGACAGGCCATGGAGAACTGGGAGCCTTGTTATGCTGATGGGCGGGATGTAAATTGCCAACAGACATTCAGGAGAACTGTATGGTGTTTCCTGAAACATCTAAAAAACAAAGCAACAGAGCCTAGGGCACTTCCACTTATGGTCCTATAGATTAGGGAAATTAAAATCAAAAAGACACAGCCACCCCAAAGTTTGGGACGCCTCCGTTTACAAGAACCTCGTTTACCGTACAAGTTCAACATCACAGAAAGTGAAAAATGGATAAAGAACTTGTGGTACTTACGTACAATGCAATATCACTCAGCAATGAAATCTATGTCATCAGGCCCGTAACAGCATAATGAGTGGATTCAGTTACGATGATTCTAACTGAAATAAGTCACACAGAAAAAGAAACATCATAAGATATCACTAATACACGGAATGTAAACTTGGCTACACAGGAACTGAATTACAGAACAGAACAGGGTCTCAAATTTAGAAAACCAACTTATGCTTGCTTAAGGGGAAAGGTGAGTTGGGGTGCTGCATAAAACCAGAGATTGAAATGAGCACAGATAAAGTTCCTTAAGCCAAATATGGAATAGACAAGAGCTACTCCTTGCTCAACGAAATGGACTCAAAACCCCATATTAAACGCCTAAGAATGTACCTGACTAGTAAGTATCTTAAAACCTATGGATTGCTATGTCTCCAGAAGAGAATCAAGCATGTGTACAGGGGCATAAACGCAGCAGTGATAGGATTGGAGAGGTTCGGTGAGCAAATGAAGACCCTTTGAAGTCATATTGCATGGTACCCATTACACGGGTCTCAACTCTCCATGTTTAAGGTATTCTTCCTTCAGCTAAAACATGCATGTGGAACCCAGAGTATCATCAACCATGTGAACGGGAGACGGGTTCAAATATGTCTCAGTTTTCCTCCCCTGGTACTCGGGTGCAACATTCCAGACGCTTTACTAACACTCTCCCGACTTGGAGAGTCAGTCCCTTTAACCTCCTGTTTGGCCCAGTTTGCAATTTCTGCGGAAGATGAACAGGAATAGTGAGAACCAATGAGAGGCTAGCTGGAGGTGTCTGGACGGGCAAATTTAACTGTCATTTCCCACCAGGAAGAGGAATTAACCAAAGGCTCAGCATGCCGGGCCGGAACCAGATTAGGGCCTGAAGCCATCCTGCGGTGTTGCGGCCAGCTCAAAAGAAAGCGAGTTGAAGAAAGGAGATCAGGAGCACTGTAATTCACAAACCTGCAGAGTTATAAATGACAGCTATCGTCCAAAAATAGACTGAAGTAAGGCTGCCAAGAGGACTTCAAAGCGGGGCAGAATTGCAGGAAACCGATTTCAGGAGGTAGACTGGAATTGCATTTAAAGCATAGGAAAAGAGGCAGAACGTCCACAATGATGCACTTGGCCAAAAAGGGCGTATGCGTTTTTTCCTGAATATATTCAGGAAAAAACGCATACGCCCTTTTTGGCCAACCAAGCAAGCTTGCAAAGGAAATCTGCACTACAATGAAGTCTCACTTCCCCCCGGTCAAAAGGGCCATCTGAAAAAAGTGTAAAATCCAGAAAGGCAGGACAGGCCATGGAGAACTGGGAGCCTTGTTATGCTGATGGGCGGGATGAAAATTGCCAACAGCCACTCTGGAGAAGTGTATGGTGTTTCCTGAAACATCTAAAAAACAAAGCAACAGAGCCTAGGGCACTTCCACTTATGGTCCTATAGCTTAGGGAAATTAAAATCAAAAAGACACAGCCACCCCAAAGTTTGGGACGCCTCTGTTTACAAGAACCTCGTTTACCGTACAAATTCAATATCACAGAAAGTGAAAAATGGATAAAGAACTTGTGGTACTTACGTACAATGCAGTATCACTCAGCAATGAAATCTGTGTCATCAGGCGCGTAGCAGCACAATGAGTGGATTCAGGTACGATGATTCTAACTGAAATAAGTCACACAGAAAAAGAAACATCATAAGATATCACTAATACACGGAATGTAAACTTGGCTACACAGGAACTGAATTCCAAAACAGAACAGGGTCTCAAATTTAGAAAACCACCTTATACTTGCTTAAGGGGAAAGGTGAGTTGGGGTGCTGCATAAAACCAGAGATTGAAATGAGCACAGATAAAGTTCCTTAAGCCAAATATGGAATAGACAAGAGCTACTCCTTGCTCAACGAAATGGACTCAACACCGCATATTAAACGCCTAAGAATGTACCTGACTAGTAAGTATCTTAAAACCTATGGATTGCTATGTCTCCGAAAGAGAATCAAGCATGTGTACAGGGGCATAAACGCAGCAGTGATAGGATTGGAGAGGTTCGTGAGCAAATGAAGACCCTTTGAAGTCATATTGCATGGTACCCATTCCACGGGTTTCAACTACCCAGGTTTAAGGTATTCTTCCTTCAGCTAAAACATGCATGTGGAACCTAGAGTATGATCAACCATGTGATCGGGAGACGTGTTCAAATATGTCTCAGTTTTCGTACCCTGGTACTCGGGTGCAACATTCCAGACGCTTTACTAACACTCTCCCGACTTGGAGAGTCAGTGCCTTTAACCTCCTGTTTGCCCCAGTTTGCAATTTCTGCGGAAGATGAACAGGAATAGCGAGAACCAATGAGAGGCTAGCTGGAGGTGTCTGGACAGGCAAATTTAACTCTCATTTCCCACCAGGAAGAGGAATTAACCAAAGGCTCAGCGTGCCGCGCCGGAACCAGATTAGGGCCTGAAGCCATCCTGCGGTGTTGCGGCCAGCTCCAAAGAAAGCGAGTTGAAGAAAGGAGCTCAGGGGCACTGTAATTCACAAACCTGCAGAGTTATAAATGACAGCTATCGTCCAAAAATAGACTGAAGTAAGGCTGCCAAGAGGACTTCAAAGCGGGGCAGAATTGCAGGAAACCGATTTCAGGAGGTAGACTGGAATTGCATTTAAAGCATAGGAAAAGAGGCAGAACGTCCACAATGATGCACTTGGCCAAAAAGGGCGTATGCATTTTTTCCTGAATATATTCAGGAAAAAACGCATACGCCCTTTTTGGCCAACCAAGCAAGCTTGCAAAGGAAATCTGCACTACAATGAAGTCTCACTTCCCCCCGGTCAAAAGGGCCATCTGAAAAAAGTGTAAAATCCAGAAAGGCAACAGGCCATTGAGAACTGGGAGCCTTGTTATGCTGATGGTCGGGATGTAAATTGCCAACAACCACTCGGGAGAAGTGTATGGTGTTTCCTGAAACATCTAAAAAACAAAGCAACAGAGCCTAGGGCACTTCCACTTATGGTCCTATAGCTTAGGGAAATTAAAATCAAAAAGACACAGCCACCCCAAAGTTTGGAACGGCTCTGTTTACAAGAACCTCGTTTACAATACAAGTTCAACATGGCAGAAAGTGAAAAATGGATAAAGAAGTTGTGGTATTCACTTACAAAGCAATATCACTCAGCAATGAAATCTGTGTCATCAGGCCCTTAGCAGCACAATGAGTGGATTCAGGTATGATGATTCTAACTGAAATAAGTCACACAGAAAAAGAAACATCATAAGATATCAGTAATACACGGAATGTAAACTTGGCTACACAGGAACTGAATTACAGAACAGAACAGGGTCTCAAATTTAGAAAACCAACTTATGCTTGCTTAAGGGTAAAGGTGAGTTGGGGTGCTGCATAAAACCAGAGATTGAAATGAGCACAGATAAAGTTCCTTAAGTCAAATATGGAATAGACAAGAGCTACTCCTTGCTCATCGAAATGGACTCAACACCGCATATTAAACGCCTAAGAATGTACCTGACTAGAAAGTATCTTAAAACCTATGGATTGCTATGTCTCCGAAAGAGAATCAAGCATGTGTACAGGGGCATAAACGCAGCAGTGATAGGATTGGAGAGGTTCGGTGAGCAAATGAAGACCCTTTGAAGTCATATTGCATGGTACCCATTACTCGGGTCTTAACTCTCCAGGTTTAAGGTATTCTTCCTTCAGCTAAAACATGCATGTGGAACCCAAGTATGATCAACCATGTGAACGGGAGACGTGTTCAAATATGTCTCAGTTTTTGTACCCTGGTACTCGGGTGCAACATTCCAGACGCTTTACTAACACTCTCCCGACTTGGAGAGTCAGTCCCTTTAACCTCCTGTTTGGCCCAGTTTGCAATTTCTGCGGAAGATGAACAGGAATAGCGAGAACCAATGAGAGACTAGCTGGAGGTGTCTGGATGGGCAAATTTAACTCTCATTTCCCACCAGGAAGAGGAATTAAGCAAAGGCTCAGCGTGCCGTGCCGGAACCAGATTAGGGCCTGAAGCCATCCTGCGGTGTTGCGGACAGCTCACAAGAAAGCGAGTTGAAGAAAGGAGCTCAGGGGCACTGTAATTCACAAACCTGCAGAGTTATAAATGACAGCTATCGTCCAAAAATAGACTGAAGTAAGGCTGCCAAGAGGACTTGAAAGCGGGGCAGAATTGCAGGAAACCGATTTCAGGAGGTAGACTGGAATTGCATTGAAAGCATAGGAAAAGAGGCAGAACGTCCACAATGATGCACTTGGCCAAAAAGGGCGTATGCGTTTTTTCCTGAATATATTCAGGAAAAAACGCATACGCCCTTTTTGGCCAACCAAGCAAGCTTGCAAAGGAAATCTGCACTACAATGAAGTCTCACTTCCCCCTGGCAAAAGGGCCATCTGAAAAAAGTGTAAAATCCAGAAAGGCAGGACAGGCCATGGAGAACTGGGAGCCTTGTTATGCTGATGGGCGGGATGTAAATTGCCAACAGACACTCGGGAGAAGTGTATGGTGTTTCCTGAAACATCTAAAAAACAAAGCAACAGAGCCTAGGGCACTTCCACTTATGGTCCTATAGCTTAGGGAAATTAAAATCAAAAAGACACAGCCACCCCAAAGTTTGGGACGCCTCCGTTTACAAGAACCTCGTTTACCGTACAAGTTCAATATCACAGAAAGTGAAAAATGGATAAAGAACTTGTGGTACTTACGTACAGTGCAGTATCACTCAGCAATGAAATCTATGTCATCAGGCCCGTAACACCGTAATGAGTGGATTCAGGTACGATGATTCTAACTGAAATAAGTCACACAGAAAAAGAAACATCATAAGATATCAGTATTACACGGAATGTAAACTTGGTTACACAGGAACTGAATTACAGAACAGAACAGTGTCTCAAATTTAGAAAACCAACTTATGCTTGCTTAAGGGGAAAGGTGAGTTGGGGTGCTGCATAAAACCAGAGATTGAAATGAGCACAGATAAAGTTCCTTAAGTCAAATATGGAATAGACAAGAGCTACTCCTTGCTCAACGAAATGGACTCAAAACCCCATATTAAACGCCTAAGAATGTACCTGACTAGTAAGTATCTTAAAACCTATGGATTGCTATGTCTCCGAAAGAGAATCAAGCGTGTGTACAGGGGCATAAACGCAGCAGTGATAGGATTGGAGAGGTTCGGTGAGCAAATGAAGACCCTTTGAAGTCATATTGCATGGTACGCATTACACGGGTCTTAACTCTCCAGGTTTAAGGTATTCTTCCTTCAGCTAAAACATGCATGTGGAACCCAAGTATGATCAACCATGTGAACGGGAGACGTGTTCAAATATGTCTCAGTTTTCCTCCCCTGGTACTCGGGTGCAACATTCCAGACGCTTTACTAACACTCTCCCCACTTGGAGAGTCAGTGCCTTTAACCTCCTGTTTGGCCCAGTTTGCAATTTCTGCGGAAGATGAACAGGAATAGCGAGAACCAATGAGAGACTAGCTGGAGGTGTCTGGACGGGCAAATTTAACTCTCATTTCCCACCAGGAAGAGGAAATAACCAAAGGCTCAGCGTGCCGTGCCGGAACCAGATTAGGGCCTGAAGCCATCCTGCGGTGCTGCGGCCAGGTCACAAGAAAGCGAGTTGAAGAAAGGAGCTCAGGGGCACTGTAATTCACAAACCTGCAGAGTTATAAATGACAGCTATCGTCCAAAAATAGACTGAAGTAAGGCTGCCAAGAGGACTTGAAAGCGGGGCAGAATTGCAGGAAACCGATTTCAGGAGGTAGACTGGAATTGCATTGAAAGCATAGGAAAAGAGGCAGAACGTCCACAATGATGCACTTGGCCAAAAAGGGCGTATGCGTTTTTTCCTCAATATATTCAGGAAAAAACGCATACGCCCTTTTTGGCCAACCAAGCAAGCTTGCAAAGGAAATCTGCACTACAATGAAGTCTCACTTCCCCCCGGTCAAAAGGGCCATCTGAAAAAAGTGTAAAATCCAGAAAGGCAGGACAGGCCATGGAGAACTGGGAGCCTTGTTATGCTGATGGGCGGGATGTAAATTGCCAACAGCCACTCGGGAGAAGTGTATGGTGTTTCCTGAAACATCTAAAAAACAAAGCAACAGAGCCTAGGGCACTTCCACTTATGGTCCTATAGCTTAGGGAAATTAAAATCAAAAAGATACAGCCACCCCAAAGTTTGGGACGCCTCTGTTTACAAGAACCTCGTTTACCGTACAAGTTCAATATCACAGAAAGTGGAAAATGGATAAAGAACTTGTGGTACTTACGTACAATGCAGTATCACTCAGCAATGAAATCTATGTCATCAGGCCCGTAGCAGCACAATGAGTGGATTCAGGTACGATGATTCTAACTGAAATAAGTCACACAGAAAAAGAAACATCAAAAGATATCACTAATACACGGAATGTAAACTTGGCTTCACAGGAACTGCATTCCAAAACAGAACAGGGTCTCAAATTTAGAAAACCAACTTATGCTTGCTTAAGGGGAAAGGTGAGTTGGGGTGCTGCATAAAACCAGAGATTGAAATGAGCACAGATAAAGTTCCTTAAGCCAAATATTGAACAGACAAGAGCTACTCCTTGCTCAACGAAATGGACTCAACACCCCATATTAAACGCCTAAGAATGTACCTGACTAGTAAGTATCTTAAAACCTAGGGATTGCTATGTCTCCGAAAGAGAATCAAGCGTGTGTACTGGGGCATAAATGCAGCAGTGATAGGATTGGAGAAGTTCGGTGAGCAAATGAAGACCCTTTGAAGTCATATTGCATGGTACCCATTACACGGGTCTCAACTCTCCATGTTTAAGGTATTCTTCCTTCAGCTAAAACATGCATGTGGAACCCAGAGTATGATCAACCGTGTGATCGGGAGACGTGTTCAAATATGTCTCAGTTTTCGTCCCCTGGTACTTCGGTGCAACATTCCAGACGCTTTACTAACACTCTCCCCACTTGGAGAGTCAGTGCCTTTAACCTCCTGTTTGGCCCAGTTTGCAATTTCTGCGGAAGACGTACAGGAATAGGGAGAACCAATGAGAGACAAGCGGGAGGTGTCTGGACGGGCAAATTTAACTCTCATTTCCCACCAGGATGAGGAATTAACGAAAGGCTCAGCGTGCCATGCCAGAAACAGATTAGGGCCTGAAGCCATCCTGCGGTGTTGCGGCCAGGTCACAAGAAAGCGAGTTGAAGAAAGGAGCTCAGGGGCACTGTAATTCACAAACCTGCAGAGTTATAAATGACAGCTATCGTCCAAAAATAGAC
The DNA here is from genome assembly GCF_949987515.2 of Delphinus delphis. Lineage (NCBI taxonomy): Eukaryota > Metazoa > Chordata > Mammalia > Artiodactyla > Delphinidae > Delphinus > Delphinus delphis. Next base: position 1,713,468 of record NW_027192653.1, on the reverse strand, counting down.
TGAAGTAAGGCTTCCAAGAGGACTTGAAAGCGGGGCAGAATTGCAGGAAACCGATTTCAGGAGGTAGACTGGAATTGCATTGAAAGCATAGGAAAAGAGGCAGAACGTCCACAATGATGCACTTGGACAAAAAGGGCGTATGCGTTTTTTCTTGAATATATTCAGGAAAAAACGCATACGCACTTTTTGGCCAACCAAGCAAGCTTGCAAAGGAAATCTGCACTAAAATGAAGTCTCACTTCCCCCCGGTCAAAAGGGCCATCTGAAAAAAGTGTAAAATCCAGAAAGGCAGGACAGGCCATGGAGAACTGGGAGCCTTGTTATGCTGATGGGCGGGATGTAAATTGCCAACAGACATTCAGGAGAACTGTATGGTGTTTCCTGAAACATCTAAAAAACAAAGCAACAGAGCCTAGGGCACTTCCACTTATGGTCCTATAGATTAGGGAAATTAAAATCAAAAAGACACAGCCACCCCAAAGTTTGGGACGCCTCCGTTTACAAAAACCTCGTTTACCGTACAAGTTCAACATCACAGAAAGTGAAAAATGGATAAAGAACTTGTGGTACTTACGTACAATGCAATATCACTCAGCAATGAAATCTATGTCATCAGGCCCGTAACAGCATAATGAGTGGATTCAGTTACGATGATTCTAACTGAAATAAGTCACACAGAAAAAGAAACATCATAAGATATCACTAATACACGGAATGTAAACTTGGCTACACAGGAACTGAATTACAGAACAGAACAGGGTCTCAAATTTAGAAAACCAACTTATGCTTGCTTAAGGGGAAAGGTGAGTTGGGGTGCTGCATAAAACCAGAGATTGAAATGAGCACAGATAAAGTTCCTTAAGCCAAATATGGAATAGACAAGAGCTACTCCTTGCTCAACGAAATGGACTCAAAACCCCATATTAAACGCCTAAGAATGTACCTGACTAGTAAGTATCTTAAAACCTATGGATTGCTATGTCTCCAGAAGAGAATCAAGCATGTGTACAGGGGCATAAACGCAGCAGTGATAGGATTGGAGAGGTTCGGTGAGCAAATGAAGACCCTTTGAAGTCATATTGCATGGTACCCATTACACGGGTCTCAACTCTCCATGTTTAAGGTATTCTTCCTTCAGCTAAAACATGCATGTGGAACCCAGAGTATCATCAACCATGTGAACGGGAGACGGGTTCAAATATGTCTCAGTTTTCCTCCCCTGGTACTCGGGTGCAACATTCCAGACGCTTTACTAACACTCTCCCGACTTGGAGAGTCAGTCCCTTTAACCTCCTGTTTGGCCCAGTTTGCAATTTCTGCGGAAGATGAACAGGAATAGTGAGAACCAATGAGAGGCTAGCTGGAGGTGTCTGGACGGGCAAATTTAACTGTCATTTCCCACCAGGAAGAGGAATTAACCAAAGGCTCAGCATGCCGGGCCGGAACCAGATTAGGGCCTGAAGCCATCCTGCGGTGTTGCGGCCAGCTCACAAGAAAGCGAGTTGAAGAAAGGAGCTCAGGGGCACTGTAATTCACAAACCTGCAGAGTTATAAATGACAGCTATCGTCCAAAAATATACTGCAGTAAGGCTGCCAAGAGGACTTGAAAGCGGGGCAGAATTGCAGGAAGCCGATTTCAGGAGGTAGACTGGAATTGCATTGAAAGCATAGGAAAAGAGGCAGAACGTCCACAATGATGCACTTGGCCAAAAAGGGCGTATGCGTTTTTTCCTGAATATATTCAGGAAAAAACGCATACGCCCTTTTTGGCCAACCAAGCAAGCTTGCAAAGGAAATCTGCACTACAATGAAGTCTCACTTCCCCCCGGTCAAAAGGGCCATCTGAAAAAAGTGTAAAATCCAGAAAGGCAACAGGCCATTGAGAACTGGGAGCCTTGTTATGCTGATGGTCGGGATGTAAATTGCCAACAACCACTCGGGAGAAGTGTATGGTGTTTCCTGAAACATCTAAAAAACAAAGCAACAGAGCCTAGGGCACTTCCACTTATGGTCCTATAGCTTAGGGAAATTAAAATCAAAAAGACACAGCCACCCCAAAGTTTGGAACGGCTCTGTTTACAAGAACCTCGTTTACAATACAAGTTCAACATGGCAGAAAGTGAAAAATGGATAAAGAAGTTGTGGTATTCACTTACAAAGCAATATCACTCAGCAATGAAATCTGTGTCATCAGGCCCTTAGCAGCACAATGAGTGGATTCAGGTATGATGATTCTAACTGAAATAAGTCACACAGAAAAAGAAACATCATAAGATATCAGTAATACACGGAATGTAAACTTGGCTACACAGGAACTGAATTACAGAACAGAACAGGGTCTCAAATTTAGAAAACCAACTTATGCTTGCTTAAGGGTAAGGGTGAGTTGGGGTGCTGCATAAAACCAGAGATTGAAATGAGCACAGATAAAGTTCCTTAAGTCAAATATGGAATAGACAAGAGCTACTCCTTGCTCATCGAAATGGACTCAACACCGCATATTAAACGCCTAAGAATGTACCTGACTAGAAAGTATCTTAAAACCTATGGATTGCTATGTCTCCGAAAGAGAATCAAGCATGTGTACAGGGGCATAAACGCAGCAGTGATAGGATTGGAGAGGTTCGGTGAGCAAATGAAGACCCTTTGAAGTCATATTGCATGGTACCCATTACTCGGGTCTTAACTCTCCAGGTTTAAGGTATTCTTCCTTCAGCTAAAACATGCATGTGGAACCCAAGTATGATCAACCATGTGAACGGGAGACGTGTTCAAATATGTCTCAGTTTTTGTACCCTGGTACTCGGGTGCAACATTCCAGACGCTTTACTAACACTCTCCCGACTTGGAGAGTCAGTCCCTTTAACCTCCTGTTTGGCCCAGTTTGCAATTTCTGCGGAAGATGAACAGGAATAGCGAGAACCAATGAGAGACTAGCTGGAGGTGTCTGGATGGGCAAATTTAACTCTCATTTCCCACCAGGAAGAGGAATTAAGCAAAGGCTCAGCGTGCCGTGCCAGAACCAGATTAGGGCGTGAAGCCATCCTGCGGTGTTGCGGACAGCTCACAAGAAAGCGAGTTGAAGAAAGGAGCTCAGGGGCACTGTAATTCACAAACCTGCAGAGTTATAAATGACAGCTATCGTCCAAAAATAGACTGAAGTAAGGCTGCCAAGAGGACTTGAAAGCGGGGCAGAATTGCAGGAAACCGATTTCAGGAGGTAGACTGGAATTGCATTGAAAGCATAGGAAAAGAGGCAGAACGTCCACAATGATGCACTTGGCCAAAAAGGGCGTATGCGTTTTTTCCTGAATATATTCAGGAAAAAACGCATACGCCCTTTTTGGCCAACCAAGCAAGCTTGCAAAGGAAATCTGCACTACAATGAAGTCTCACTTCCCCCTGGCAAAAGGGCCATCTGAAAAAAGTGTAAAATCCAGAAAGGCAGGACAGGCCATGGAGAACTGGGAGCCTTGTTATGCTGATGGGCGGGATGTAAATTGCCAACAGACACTCGGGAGAAGTGTATGGTGTTTCCTGAAACATCTAAAAAACAAAGCAACAGAGCCTAGGGCACTTCCACTTATGGTCCTATAGCTTAGGGAAATTAAAATCAAAAAGACACAGCCACCCCAAAGTTTGGGACGCCTCCGTTTACAAGAACCTCGTTTACCGTACAAGTTCAATATCACAGAAAGTGAAAAATGGATAAAGAACTTGTGGTACTTACGTACAGTGCACTATCACTCAGCAATGAAATCTATGTCATCAGGCCCGTAACAGCGTAATGAGTGGATTCAGGTACGATGATTCTAACTGAAATAAGTCACACAGAAAAAGAAACATCATAAGATATCAGTATTACACGGAATGTAAACTTGGCTACACAGGAACTGAATTACAGAACAGAACAGTGTCTCAAATTTAGAAAACCAACTTATGCTTGCTTAAGGGGAAAGGTGAGTTGGGGTGCTGCATAAAACCAGAGATTGAAATGAGCACAGATAAAGTTCCTTAAGTCAAATATGGAATAGACAAGAGCTACTCCTTGCTCAACGAAATGGACTCAAAACCCCATATTAAACGCCTAAGAATGTACCTGACTAGTAAGTATCTTAAAACCTATGGATTGCTATGTCTCCGAAAGAGAATCAAGCGTGTGTACAGGGGCATAAACGCAGCAGTGATAGGATTGGAGAGGTTCGGTGAGCAAATGAAGACCCTTTGAAGTCATATTGCATGGTACGCATTACACGGGTCTTAACTCTCCAGGTTTAAGGTATTCTTCCTTCAGCTAAAACATGCATGTGGAACCCAAGTATGATCAACCATGTGAACGGGAGACGTGTTCAAATATGTCTCAGTTTTCCTCCCCTGGTACTCGGGTGCAACATTCCAGACGCTTTACTAACACTCTCCCCACTTGGAGAGTCAGTGCCTTTAACCTCCTGTTTGGCCCAGTTTGCAATTTCTGCGGAAGATGAACAGGAATAGCGAGAACCAATGAGAGACTAGCTGGAGGTGTCTGGACGGGCAAATTTAACTCTCATTTCCAACCAGGAAGAGGAAATAACCAAAGGCTCAGCGTGCCGTGCCGGAACCAGATTAGGGCCTGAAGCCATCCTGCGGTGCTGCGGCCAGGTCACAAGAAAGCGAGTTGAAGAAAGGAGCTCAGGGGCACTGTAATTCACAAACCTGCAGAGTTATAAATGACAGCTATCGTCCAAAAATAGACTGAAGTAAGGCTGCCAAGAGGACTTGAAAGCGGGGCAGAATTGCAGGAAACCGATTTCAGGAGGTAGACTGGAATTGCATTGAAAGCATAGGAAAAGAGGCAGAACGTCCACAATGATGCACTTGGCCAAAAAGGGCGTATGCGTTTTTTCCTCAATATATTCAGGAAAAAACGCATACGCCCTTTTTGGCCAACCAAGCAAGCTTGCAAAGGAAATCTGCACTACAATGAAGTCTCACTTCCCCCCGGTCAAAAGGGCCATCTGAAAAAAGTGTAAAATCCAGAAAGGCAGGACAGGCCATGGAGAACTGGGAGCCTTGTTATGCTGATGGGCGGGATGTAAATTGCCAACAGCCACTCGGGAGAAGTGTATGGTGTTTCCTGAAACATCTAAAAAACAAAGCAACAGAGCCTAGGGCACTTCCACTTATGGTCCTATAGCTTAGGGAAATTAAAATCAAAAAGATACAGCCACCCCAAAGTTTGGGACGCCTCTGTTTACAAGAACCTCGTTTACCGTACAAGTTCAATATCACAGAAAGTGGAAAATGGATAAAGAACTTGTGGTACTTACGTACAATGCAGTATCACTCAGCAATGAAATCTATGTCATCAGGCCCATAGCAGCACAATGAGTGGATTCAGGTACGATGATTCTAACTGAAATAAGTCACACAGAAAAAGAAACATCAAAAGATATCACTAATACACGGAATGTAAACTTGGCTACACAGGAACTGCATTCCAAAACAGAACAGGGTCTCAAATTTAGAAAACCAACTTATGCTTGCTTAAGGGGAAAGGTGAGTTGGGGTGCTGCATAAAACCAGAGATTGAAATGAGCACAGATAAAGTTCCTTAAGCCAAATATTGAACAGACAAGAGCTACTCCTTGCTCAACGAAATGGACTCAACACCCCATATTAAACGCCTAAGAATGTACCTGACTAGTAAGTATCTTAAAACCTAGGGATTGCTATGTCTCCGAAAGAGAATCAAGCGTGTGTACTGGGGCATAAATGCAGCAGTGATAGGATTGGAGAAGTTCGGTGAGCAAATGAAGACCCTTTGAAGTCATATTGCATGGTACCCATTACACGGGTCTCAACTCTCCAGGTTTAAGGTATTCTTCCTTCAGCTAAAACATGCATGTGGAACCCAGAGTATGATCAACCGTGTGATCGGGAGACGTGTTCAAATATGTCTCAGTTTTCGTCCCCTGGTACTTCGGTGCAACATTCCAGACGCTTTACTAACACTCTCCCCACTTGGAGAGTCAGTGCCTTTAACCTCCTGTTTGGCCCAGTTTGCAATTTCTGCGGAAGATGTACAGGAATAGGGAGAACCAATGAGAGACAAGCGGGAGGTGTCTGGACGGGCAAATTTAACTCTCATTTCCCACCAGGATGAGGAATTAACGAAAGGCTCAGCGTGCCATGCCAGAAACAGATTAGGGCCTGAAGCCATCCTGCGGTGTTGCGGCCAGGTCACAAGAAAGCGAGTTGAAGAAAGGAGCTCAGGGGCACTGTAATTCACAAACCTGCAGAGTTATAAATGACAGCTATCGTCCAAAAATAGACTGAAGTAAGGCTTCCAAGAGGACTTGAAAGCGGGGCAGAATTGCAGGAAACCGATTTCAGGAGGTAGACTGGAATTGCATTGAAAGCATAGGAAAAGAGGCAGAACGTCCACAATGATGCACTTGGACAAAAAGGGCGTATGCGTTTTTTCTTGAATATATTCAGGAAAAAACGCATACGCACTTTTTGGCCAACCAAGCAAGCTTGCAAAGGAAATCTGCACTAAAATGAAGTCTCACTTCCCCCCGGTCAAAAGGGCCATCTGAAAAAAGTGTAAAATCCAGAAAGGCAGGACAGGCCATGGAGAACTGGGAGCCTTGTTATGCTGATGGGCGGGATGTAAATTGCCAACAGACATTCAGGAGAACTGTATGGTGTTTCCTGAAACATCTAAAAAACAAAGCAACAGAGCCTAGGGCACTTCCACTTATGGTCCTATAGATTAGGGAAATTAAAATCAAAAAGACACAGCCACCCCAAAGTTTGGGACGCCTCCGTTTACAAGAACCTCGTTTACCGTACAAGTTCAACATCACAGAAAGTGAAAAATGGATAAAGAACTTGTGGTACTTACGTACAATGCAATATCACTCAGCAATGAAATCTATGTCATCAGGCCCGTAACAGCATAATGAGTGGATTCAGTTACGATGATTCTAACTGAAATAAGTCACACAGAAAAAGAAACATCATAAGATATCACTAATACTTGGAATGTAAACTTGGCTACACAGGAACTGCATTCCAAAACAGAACAGGGTCTCAAATTTAGAAAACCAACTTATGCTTGCTTAAGGGGAAAGGTGAGTTGGGGTGCTGCATAAAACCAGAGATTGAAATGAGCACAGATAAAGTTCCTTAAGCCAAATATGGAATAGACAAGAGCTACTCCTTGCTCAACGAAATGGACTCAAAACCCCATATTAAACGCCTAAGAATGTACCTGACTAGTAAGTATCTTAAAACCTATGGATTGCTATGTCTCCAGAAGAGAATCAAGCATGTGTACAGGGGCATAAACGCAGCAGTGATAGGATTGGAGAGGTTCGGTGAGCAAATGAAGACCCTTTGAAGTCATATTGCATGGTACCCATTACACGGGTCTCAACTCTCCATGTTTAAGGTATTCTTCCTTCAGCTAAAACATGCATGTGGAACCCAGAGTATCATCAACCATGTGAACGGGAGACGGGTTCAAATATGTCTCAGTTTTCCTCCCCTGGTACTCGGGTGCAACATTCCAGACGCTTTACTAACACTCTCCCGACTTGGAGAGTCAGTCCCATTAACCTCCTGTTTGGCCCAGTTTGCAATTTCTGCGGAAGATGAACAGGAATAGTGAGAACCAATGAGAGGCTAGCTGGAGGTGTCTGGACGGGCAAATTTAACTGTCATTTCCCACCAGGAAGAGGAATTAACCAAAGGCTCAGCATGCCGGGCCGGAACCAGATTAGGGCCTGAAGCCATCCTGCGGTGTTGCGGCCAGCTCACAAGAAAGCGAGTTGAAGAAAGGAGTTCAGGGGCACTGTAATTCACAAACCTGCAGAGTTATAAATGACAGCTATCGTCCAAAAATATACTGCAGTAAGGCTGCCAAGAGGACTTGAAAGCGGGGCAGAATTGCAGGAAGCCGATTTCAGGAGGTAGACTGGAATTGCATTGAAAGCATAGGAAAAGAGGCAGAACGTCCACAATGATGCACTTGGCCAAAAAGGGCGTATGCGTTTTTTCCTGAATATATTCAGGAAAAAACGCATACGCCCTTTTTGGCCAACCAAGCAAGCTTGCAAAGGAAATCTGCACTACAATGAAGTCTCACTTCCGCCCAGTCAAAAGGGCCATCTGAAAAAAGTGTAAAATCCAGAAAGGCAACAGGCCATTGAGAACTGGGAGCCTTGTTATGCTGATGGGCGGGATGTAAATTGCCAACAACCACTCAGGAGAAGTGTATGGTGTTTCCTGAAACATCTAAAAAACAAAGCAACAGAGCCTAGGGCACTTCCACTTATGGTCCTATAGCTTAGGGAAATTAAAATCAAAAAGACACAGCCACCCCAAAGTTTGGAACGGCTCTGTTTACAAGAACCTCGTTTACAATACAAGTTCAACATCGCAGAAAGTGAAAAATGGATAAAGAAGTTGTGGTATTCACTTACAAAGCAATATCACTCAGCAATGAAATCTGTGTCATCAGGCCCTTAGCAGCACAATGAGTGGATTCAGTTACGATGATTCTATCTGAAATAAGTCACACAGAAAAAGAAACATCATAAGATATCAGTAATACACGGAATGTAAACTTGGCTACACAGGAACTGAATTAGAGAACAGAACAGGGTCTCAAATTTAGAAAACCAACTTATGCTTGCTTAAGGGGAAAGGTGAGTTGGGGTGCTGCATAAAACCAGAGATTGAAATGAGCACAGATAAAGTTCCTTAAGTCAAATATGGAATAGACAAGAGCTACTCCTTGCTCATCGAAATGGACTCAACACCGCATATTAAACGCCTAAGAATGTACCTGACTAGAAAGTATCTTAAAACCTATGGATTGCTATGTCTCCGAAAGAGAATCAAGCATGTTTACAGGGGCATAAACGCAGCAGTGATAGGATTGGAGAGGTTCGGTGAGCAAATGAAGACCCTTTGAAGTCATATTGCATGGTACCCATTACTCGGGTCTTAACTCTCCAGGTTTAAGGTATTCTTCCTTCAGCTAAAACATGCATGTGGAACCCAGAGTATGATCAACCGTGTGAACGGGAGACGTGTTCAAATATGTCTCAGTTTTCCTCCCCTGGTACTCGGGTGCAACATTCCAGACGCTTTACTAACACTCTCCCCACTTGGAGAGTCAGTGCCTTTAACCTCCTGTTTGGCCCAGTTTGCAATTTCTGCGGAAGATGAACAGGAATAGCGAGAACCAATGAGAGACTAGCTGGAGGTGTCTGGACGGGCAAATTTAACTCTCATTTCCCACCAGGAAGAGGAAATAACCAAAGGCTCAGCGTGCCGTGCCGGAACCAGATTAGGGCCTGAAGCCATCCTGCGGTGCTGCGGCCAGGTCACAAGAAAGCGAGTTGAAGAAAGGAGCTCAGGGGCACTGTAATTCACAAACCTGCAGAGTTATAAATGACAGCTATCGTCCAAAAATAGACTGAAGTAAGGCTGCCAAGAGGACTTGAAAGCGGGGCAGAATTGCAGGAAACCGATTTCAGGAGGTAGACTGGAATTGCATTGAAAGCATAGGAAAAGAGGCAGAACGTCCACAATGATGCACTTGGCCAAAAAGGGCGTATGCGTTTTTTCCTGAATATATTCAGGAAAAAACGCATACGCCCTTTTTGGCCAACCAAGCAAGCTTGCAAAGGAAATCTGCACTACAATGAAGTCTCACTTCCCCCCGGTCAAAAGGGCCATCTGAAAAAAGTGTAAAATCCAGAAAGGCAGGACAGGCCATGGAGAACTGGGAGCCTTGTTATGCTGATGGGCGGGATGTAAATTGCCAACAGCCACTCGGGAGAAGTGTATGGTGTTTCCTGAAACATCTAAAAAACAAAGCAACAGAGCCTAGGGCACTTCCACTTATGGTCCTATAGCTTAGGGAAATTAAAATCAAAAAGATACAGCCACCCCAAAGTTTGGGACGCCTCTGTTTACAAGAACCTCGTTTACCGTACAAGTTCAATATCACAGAAAGTGGAAAATGGATAAAGAACTTGTGGTACTTACGTACAATGCAGTATCACTCAGCAATGAAATCTATGTCATCAGGCCCGTAGCAGCACAATGAGTGGATTCAGGTACGATGATTCTAACTGAAATAAGTCACACAGAAAAAGAAACATCAAAAGATATCACTAATACACGGAATGTAAACTTGGCTACACAGGAACTGCATTCTAAAACAGAACAGGGTCTCAAATTTAGAAAACCAACTTATGCTTGCTTAAGGGGAAAGGTGAGTTGGGGTGCTGCATAAAACCAGAGATTGAAATGAGCACAGATAAAGTTCCTTAAGCCAAATATTGAACAGACAAGAGCTACTCCTTGCTCAACGAAATGGACTCAACACCCCATATTAAACGCCTAAGAATGTACCTGACTAGTAAGTATCTTAAAACCTAGGGATTGCTATGTCTCCGAAAGAGAATCAAGCGTGTGTACTGGGGCATAAATGCAGCAGTGATAGGATTGGAGAAGTTCGGTGAGCAAATGAAGACCCTTTGAAGTCATATTGCATGGTACCCATTACACGGGTCTCAACTCTCCAGGTTTAAGGTATTCTTCCTTCAGCTAAAACATGCATGTGGAACCCAGAGTATGATCAACCGTGTGATCGGGAGACGTGTTCAAATATGTCTCAGTTTTCGTCCCCTGGTACTTCGGTGCAACATTCCAGACGCTTTACTAACACTCTCCCCACTTGGAGAGTCAGTGCCTTTAACCTCCTGTTTGGCCCAGTTTGCAATTTCTGCGGAAGATGTACAGGAATAGGGAGAACCAATGAGAGACAAGCGGGAGGTGTCTGGACGGGCAAATTTAACTCTCATTTCCCACCAGGATGAGGAATTAACGAAAGGCTCAGCGTGCCATGCCAGAAACAGATTAGGGCCTGAAGCCATCCTGCGGTGTTGCGGCCAGCTCACAAGAAAGCGAGTTGAAGAAAGGAGCTCAGGGGCACTGTAATTCACAAACCTGCAGAGTTATAAATGACAGCTATCGTCCAAAAATAGACTGAAGAAGGGTTCCAAGAGGACTTGAAAGCGGGGCAGAATTGCAGGAAACCGATTTCAGGAGGTAGACTGGAATTGCATTGAAAGCATAGGAAAAGAGGCAGAACGTCCACAATGATGCACTTGGACAAAAAGGGCGTATGCGTTTTTTCTTGAATATATTCAGGAAAAAACGCATACGCACTTTTTGGCCAACCAAGCAAGCTTGCAAAGGAAATCTGCACTAAAATGAAGTCTCACTTCCCCCCGGTCAAAAGGGCCATCTGAAAAAAGTGTAAAATCCAGAAAGGCAGGACAGGCCATGGAGAACTGGGAGCCTTGTTATGCTGATGGGCGGGATGTAAATGGCCAACAGACATTCAGGAGAACTGTATGGTGTTTCCTGAAACATCTAAAAAACAAAGCAACAGAGCCTAGGGCACTTCCACTTATGGTCCTATAGATTAGGGAAATTAAAATCAAAAAGACACAGCCACCCCAAAGTTTGGGACGCCTCCGTTTACAAGAACCTCGTTTACCGTACAAGTTCAACATCACAGAAAGTGAAAAATGGATAAAGAACTTGTGGTACTTACGTACAATGCAATATCACTCAGCAATGAAATCTATGTCATCAGGCCCGTAACAGCATAATGAGTGGATTCAGTTACGATGATTCTAACTGAAATAAGTCACACAGAAAAAGAAACATCATAAGATATCACTAATACTTGGAATGTAAACTTGGCTACACAGGAACTGCATTCCAAAACAGAACAGGGTCTCAAATTTAGAAAACCAACTTATGCTTGCTTAAGGGGAAAGGTGAGTTGGGGTGCTGCATAAAACCAGAGATTGAAATGAGCACAGATAAAGTTCCTTAAGCCAAATATGGAATAGACAAGAGCTACTCCTTGCTCAACGAAATGGACTCAAAACCCCATATTAAACGCCTAAGAATGTACCTGACTAGTAAGTATCTTAAAACCTATGGATTGCTATGTCTCCGAAAGAGAATCAAGCATGTGTACAGGGGCATAAACGCAGCAGTGATAGGATTGGAGAGGTTCGGTGAGCAAATGAAGACCCTTTGAAGTCATATTGCATGGTACCCATTACACGGGTCTCAACTCTCCATGTTTAAGGTAATCTTCCTTCAGCTAAAACATGCATGTGGAACCCAGAGTATCATCAACCATGTGAACGGGAGACGGGTTCAAATATGTCTCAGTTTTCCTCCCCTGGTACTCGGGTGCAACATTCCAGACGCTTTACTAACACTCTCCCGACTTGGAGAGTCAGTCCCATTAACCTCCTGTTTGGCCCAGTTTGCAATTTCTGCGGAAGATGAACAGGAATAGTGAGAACCAATGAGAGGCTAGCTGGAAGTGTCTGGACGGGCAAATTTAACTGTCATTTCCCACCAGGAAGAGGAATTAACCAAAGGCTCAGCATGCCGGGCCGGAACCAGATTAGGGCCTGAAGCCATCCTGCGGTGTTGCGGCCAGCTCACAAGAAAGCGAGTTGAAGAAAGGAGCTCAGGGGCACTGTAATTCACAAACCTGCAGAGTTATAAATGACAGCTATCGTCCAAAAATATACTGCAGTAAGGCTGCCAAGAGGACTTGAAAGCGGGGCAGAATTGCAGGAAGCCGATTTCAGGAGGTAGACTGGAATTGCATTGAAAGCATAGGAAAAGAGGCAGAACGTCCACAATGATGCACTTGGCCAAAAAGGGCGTATGCGTTTTTTCCTGAATATATTCAGGAAAAAACGCATACGCCCTTTTTGGCCAACCAAGCAAGCTTGCAAAGGAAATCTGCACTACAATGAAGTCTCACTTCCCCCCGGTCAAAAGGGCCATCTGAAAAAAGTGTAAAATCCAGAAAGGCAACAGGCCATTGAGAACTGGGAGCCTTGTTATGCTGATGGGCGGGATGTAAATTGCCAACAACCACTCGGGAGAAGTGTATGGTGTTTCCTGAAACATCTAAAAAACAAAGCAACAGAGCCTAGGGCACTTCAACTTATGGTCCTATAGCTTAGGGAAATTAAAATCAAAAAGACACAGCCACCCCAAAGTTTGGAACGGCTCTGTTTACAAGAACCTCGTTTACAATACAAGTTCAACATCGCAGAAAGTGAAAAATGGATAAAGAAGTTGTGGTATTCACTTACAAAGCAATATCACTCAGCAATGAAATCTGTGTCATCAGGCCCTTAGCAGCACAATGAGTGGATTCAGGTATAATGATTCTATCTGAAATAAGTCACACAGAAAAAGAAACATCATAAGATATCAGTAATACACGGAATGTAAACTTGGCTACACAGGAACTGAATTACAGAACAGAACAGGGTCTCAAATTTAGAAAACCAACTTATGCTTGCTTAAGGGGAAAGGTGAGTTGGGGTGCTGCATAAAACCAGAGATTGAAATGAGCACAGATAAAGTTCCTTAAGTCAAATATGGAATAGACAAGAGCTACTCCTTGCTCAACGAAATGGACTCAAAACCCCATATTAAACGCCTAAGAATGTACCTGACTAGTAAGTATCTTAAAACCTATGGATTGCTATGTCTCCGAAAGAGAATCAAGCGTGTGTACAGGGTCATAAACGCAGCAGTGATAGGATTGGAGAGGTTCGGTGAGCAAATGAAGACCCTTTGAAGTCATATTGCATGGTACGCATTACACGGGTCTTAACTCTCCAGGTTTAAGGTATTCTTCCTTCAGCTAAAACATGCATGTGGAACCCAAGTATGATCAACCATGTGAACGGGAGACGTGTTCAAATATGTCTCAGTTTTCCTCCCCTGGTACTCGGGTGCAACATTCCAGACGCTTTACTAACACTCTCCCCACTTGGAGAGTCAGTGCCTTTAACCTCCTGTTTGGCCCAGTTTGCAATTTCTGCGGAAGATGAACAGGAATAGCGAGAACCAATGAGAGACTAGCTGGAGGTGTCTGGACGGGCAAATTTAACTCTCATTTCCCACCAGGAAGAGGAAATAACCAAAGGCTCAGCGTGCCGTGCCGGAACCAGATTAGGGCCTGAAGCCATCCTGCGGTGCTACGGCCAGGTCACAAGAAAGCGAGTTGAAGAAAGGAGCTCAGGGGCACTGTAATTCACAAACCTGCAGAGTTATAAATGACAGCTATCGTCCAAAAATAGACTGAAGTAAGGCTGCCAAGAGGACTTGAAAGCGGGGCAGAATTGCAGGAAACCGATTTCAGGAGGTAGACTGGAATTGCATTGAAAGCATAGGAAAAGAGGCAGAACGTCCACAATGATGCACTTGGCCAAAAAGGGCGTATGCGTTTTTTCCTGAATATATTCAGGAAAAAACGCATACGCCCTTTTTGGCCAACCAAGCAAGCTTGCAAAGGAAATCTGCACTACAATGAAGTCTCACTTCCCCCCGGTCAAAAGGGCCATCTGAAAAAAGTGTAAAATCCAGAAAGGCAGGACAGGCCATGGAGAACTGGGAGCCTTGTTATGCTGATGGGCGGGATGTAAATTGCCAACAGCCACTCGGGAGAAGTGTATGGTGTTTCCTGAAACATCTAAAAAACAAAGCAACAGAGCCTAGGGCACTTCCACTTATGGTCCTATAGCTTAGGGAAATTAAAGTCAAAAAGATACAGCCACCCCAAAGTTTGGGACGCCTCTGTTTACAAGAACCTCGTTTACCGTACAAGTTCAATATCACAGAAAGTGGAAAATGGATAAAGAACTTGTGGTACTTACGTACAATGCAGTATCACTCAGCAATGAAATCTATGTCATCAGGCCCGTAGCAGCACAATGAGTGGATTCAGGTACGATGATTCTAACTGAAATAAGTCACACAGAAAAAGAAACATCAAAAGATATCTCTAATACACGGAATGTAAACTTGGCTACACAGGAACTGCATTCCAAAACAGAACAGGGTCTCAAATTTAGAAAACCAACTTATGCTTGCTTAAGGGGAAAGGTGAGTTGGGGTGCTGCATAAAACCAGAGATTGAAATGAGCACAGATAAAGTTCCTTAAGCCAAATATTGAACAGACAAGAGCTACTCCTTGCTCAACGAAATGGACTCAACACCCCATATTAAATACCTAAGAATGTACCTGACTAGTAAGTATCTTAAAACCTAGGGATGGCTATGTCTCCGAAAGAGAATCAAGCGTGTGTACTGGGGCATAAATGCAGCAGTGATAGGATTGGAGAAGTTCGGTGAGCAAATGAAGACCCTTTGAAGTCATATTGCATGGTACCCATTCCACGGGTCTCAACTCTCCAGGTTTCAGGTATTCTTCCTTCAGCTAAAACATGCATGTGGAACCTAGAGTATGATCCACCGTGTGATCGGGAGACGTGTTCAAATATGTCTCAGTTTTCCTCCCCTGGTACTCGGGTGCAACATTCCAGATGCTTTACTAACACTCTCCCGACTTGGACAGTCAGTGCCTTTAACCTCCTGTTTGGCCTAGTTTGCAATTTCTGCAGAAGATGAACAGGAATAGGGAGAACCAAAGAGAGACTAGCTGGAGGTGTCTGAACGGGCAAATTTAACTCTCATTTCCCACTAGGAAGAGGAATTAATCAAAGGCTCAGCGTGCCGTGCCGGAAACAGATTAGGGCCTGAAGCCATCCTGCGGTGTTGCAGCCAGCTCACAAGAAAGTGAGTTGAAGAAAGGAGCTCAGGGGCTTTGTAATTCACAAACCTTCAGAGTTATAAATGACAGCTATCGTCCAAAAATATACTGAAGTAAGGCTGCCAAGAGGACTTGAAAGCGGGGCAAGATAGCAGGATACCGATTTCAGGAGGTAGACTGGAATTGCATTGAAAGCGTAGGGAAAGAGGCAGAACGTCCACAATATTGCACTTTGCCAAAAGGGCATATGCGTTTTTTCCTGAATATATTCAGGAAAAAACGCATACGCCCTTTTTGGCCAACCAAGCAAGCTTGCAAAGGAAATCTGCACTACAATGAAGTCTCACTTCCCCCCGGTCAAAAGGGCCATCTGAAAAAAGTATAAAATCCAGAAAGGCAGGACAGGCCATGGAGAACTGGGAGCCTTGTTATGCTGATGGGCGGGATGTAAATTGCCAACAACCACTCGGGAGAAGTGTATGGTGTTTCCTGAAACATCTAAAAAACAAAGCAACAGAACCAAGGGCACTTCCACTTATGGTCCTATAGCTTTGGGAAATTAAAATCAAAAAGACACAGCCACCCCAAAGTTTGGGACGCCTCTGTTTACAAGAACCTCGTTTACAGTACAAGTTCAACATCGCAGAAAGTGAAAAATGGATAAAGAAGTTGTGGTATTTACTTACAAAGCAATATCGCTCAGCAATGAAATCTGTGTCATCAGGTCCTTAGCAGCACAATGAGTGGATTCAGGTATGATGATTCTAACTGAAATAAGTCACACAGAAAAAGAAACATCATAAGATATCAGTAATACACGGAATGTAAACTTGGCTACACAGGAACTGAATTACAGAACAGAACAGGGTCTCAAATTTAGAAAACAAACTTATTCTTGCTTAAGGGGAAAGGTGAGTTGGGGTGCTGCATAAAACCAGAGATTGAAATGAGCACAGATAAAGTTCCTTAAGCCAAATATGGAATAGACAAGAGCTACTCCTTGCTCAACGAAATGGACTCAACACCGCATATTAAACGCCTAAGAATGTACCTGACTAGTAAGTATCTTAAAACCTATGGATTGCTATGTCTCCGAAAGAGAATCAAGCATGTGTACAGGGGCATAAACGCAGCAGTGATAGGATTGGAGAGGTTCGTGAGCAAATGAAGACCCTTTGAAGTCATATTGCATGGTACCCATTCCACGGGTTTCAACTACCCAGGTTTAAGGTATTCTTCCTTCAGCTAAAACATGCATGTGGAACCTAGAGTATGATCAACCATGTGATCGGGAGACGTGTTCAAATATGTCTCAGTTTTCGTACCCTGGTACTCGGGTGCAACATTCCAGACGCTTTACTAACACTCTCCCGACTTGGAGAGTCAGTGCCTTTAACCTCCTGTTTGCCCCAGTTTGCAATTTCTGCGGAAGATGAACAGGAATAGCGAGAACCAATGAGAGGCTAGCTGGAGGTGTCTGGACAGGCAAATTTAACTCTCATTTCCCACCAGGAAGAGGAATTAACCAAAGGCTCAGCATGCCGTGCCGGAACCAGATTAGGGACTGAAGCCATCCTGCGGTGTTGCGGCCAGGTCACAAGAAAGCGAGTTGAAGAAAGGAGCTCAGGGGCACTGTAATTCACAAACCTGCAGAGTTATAAATGACAGCTATCGTCCAAAAATAGACTGAAGTAAGGCTGCCAAGAGGACTTGAAAGCGGGGCAGAATTGCAGGAAACCGATTTCAGGAGGTAGACTGGAATTGCATTGAAAGCATAGGAAAAGAGGCAGAACGTCCACAATGATGCACTTGGCCAAAAAGGGCGTATGCGTTTTTTCCTGAATATATTCAGGAAAAAACGCATACGCCCTTTTTGGCCAACCAAGCAAGCTTGCAAAGGAAATCTGCACTACAATGAAGTCTCACTTCCCCCCGGTCAAAAGGGCCATCTGAAAAAAGTGTAAAATCCAGAAAGGCAGGACAGGCCATGGAGAACTGGGAGCCTTGTTATGCTGATGGGCGGGATGTAAATTGCCAACAGCCACTCCGGAGAAGTGTATGGTGTTTCCTGAAACATCTAAAAAACAAAGCAACAGAGCCTAGTGCACTTTCACTTATGGTCCTATAGCTTAGGGAAATTAAAATCAAAAAGACACAGCCACCCCAAAGTTTGGGACGCCTCTGTTTACAAGAACCTCGTTTACCGTACAAGTTCAATATCACAGAAAGTGAAAAATGGATAAAGAAGTTGTGGTACTCATGTACAATGCAATATCACTCAGCAATGAAATCTATGTCACCAGGCCCGTAGCAGCATAATGAGTGGATTCGGGTATGGTGATTCTAACTGAAATAAGTCACACAGAAAAAGAAACCTCAAAAAATATCACTAATACATGGAATTTAAACTTGGCTACAGAGGAACTGAATTACAAAACAGAACAGGGTCTCAAATTTAGAAAACCAACTTATGCTTGCTTATGTGGAAAGGTGAGTTGGGGTGCTGCATAAAACCAGAGATTGAAATGAGCACAGATAAAGTTCCTTAAGCCAAATATGGAATAGACAAGAGCTACTCCTTGCTCAACGAAATGGACTCCACACCCCATATTAAACGCCTAAGAATATACCTGACTAGTAAGTATCTTAAAACCTATGGATTGCTATGTCTCCAAAAGAGAATCAAGCGTGTGTACAAGGGTCATAAACGCAGCAGTGATAGGATTGGAGAGATTCGGTGAGCAAATGAAGACCCTTTGAAGTCATATTGCATGGTACCCATTCCACGGGTCTCAACTCTCCAGGTTTAAGGTATTCTTTCTTCAGCTAAAACATGCATGTGGAACCCAGACTATGATCAACCGTGTGATCGGGAGACGTGTTCAAATATGTCTCAGTTTTCGTCCCCTGGTACTTCGGTGCAACATTCCAGACGCTTTACTAACACTCTCCCCACTTGGAGAGTCAGTGCCTTTAACCTCCTGTTTGGCCCAGTTTGCAATTTCTGCGGAAGATGTACAGGAATAGGGAGAACCAATGAGAGACTAGCTGGAGGTGTCTGGACGGGCAAATTTAACTCTCATTTCCCACCAGGAAGAGGAAATAACCAAAGGCTCAGCGTGCCATGCCGGAACCAGATTAGGGCCTGAAGCCATCCTGCGGTGTTGTGGCCAGGTCACAAGAAAGCCAGTTGAAGAAAGGAGCTCAGGGGCACTGTAATTCACAAACCTGCAGAGTTATAAATGACAGCTATCGTCCAAAAATAGACTGAAGTAAGGCTGCCAAGAGGACTTGAAAGCGGGGCAGAATTGCAGGAAACCGATTTCAGGAGGTAGACTGGAATTGCATTGAAAGCATAGGAAAAGAGGCAGAACGTCCACAATGATGCACTTGGCCAAAAAGGGCGTATGCGTTTTTTCCTGAATATATTCAGGAAAAAACGCATACGCCCTTTTTGGCCAACCAAGCAAGCTTGCAAAGGAAATCTGCACTACAATGAAGTCTCACTTCCCCCCGGTCAAAAGGGCCATCTGAAAAAAGTGTAAAATCCAGAAAGGCAGGACAGGCCATGGAGAACTGGGAGCCTTGTTATGCTGATGGGCGGGATGTAAATTGCCAACAGACACTCGGGAGAAGTGTATGGTGTTTCCTGAAACATCTAAAAAACAAAGCAACAGAGCCTAGGGCACTTCCACTTATGGTCCTATAGCTTAGGGAAATTAAAATCAAAAAGACACAGCCACCCCAAAGTTTGGGACGCCTCTGTTTACAAGAACCTCGTTTGCCGTACAAGTTCAATATCACAGAAAGTGAAAAATGGATAAAGAACTTGTGGTACTTACGTACAATGCAGTATCACTCAGCAATGAAATCTATGTCATCAGGCCCGTAGCAGCATAATGAGTGGATTCAGGTACGATGATTCTAACTGAAATAAGTCACACAGAAAAAGAAACATCAAAAGATATCACTAATACACGGAATGTAAACTTGGCTACACAGGAACTGAATTACAGAACAGAACAGGGTCTCAAATTTAGAAAACCAACTTATGCTTGCTTAAGGGGAAAGGTGAGTTGGGGTGCTGCATAAAACCAGAGATTGAAATGAGCACAGATAAAGTTCCTTAAGCCAAATATGGAACAGACAAGAGCTACTCCTTGCTCAACGAAATGGACTCAACACCCCATATTAAATGCCTAAGAATGTACCTGACTAGTAAGTATCTTAAAACCTAGGGATTGCTATGTCTCCGAAAGAGAATCAAGCGTGTGTACTGGGGCATAAATGCAGCAGTGATAGGATTGGAGAAGTTCGGTGAGCAAATGAAGACCCTTTGAAGTCATATTGCATGGTACCCATTCCACGGGTCTCAACTCTCCAGGTTTCAGGTATTCTTCCTTCAGCTAAAACATGCATGTGGAACCCAGAGTATGATCAACTGTGTGATCGGGAGACGTGTTGAAATATGTCTCAGTTTTCGTACCCTGGTACTCGGGTGCAACATTCCAGACGCTTTACTAACACTCTCCCCACTTGGAGAGTCAGCGCCTTTAACCTCCTTTTTGGCACAGTTTGCAATTTCTGCGGAAGATGAACAGGAATAGCGAGAACCAATAAGAGGCTAGCTGGAGGTTTCTGGACGGGCAAATTTAACTCTCATTTCCCACCAGGAAGAGGAATTAACCAAAGGCTCAGCATGCCGGGCCGGAACCAGATTAGGGCCTGAAGCCATGCTGCGGTGTTGCGGCCAGGTCACAAGAAAGCGAGTTGAAGAAAGGAGCTCAGGGGCACTGTAATTCACAAACCTGCAGAGTTATAAATGACAGCTATCGTCCAAAAATATACTGAAGTAAGGCTGCCAAGAGGACTTGCAAGCGGGGCAGAATTGCAGGAAACCGATTTCAGGAGGTAGACTGGAATTGCATTGAAAGCATAGGAAAAGAGGCAGAACGTCCACAATGATGCACTTGGCCAAAAAGGGCGTATGCGTTTTTTCCTGACGCATACGCACTTTTTGGCCAACCAAGCAAGCTTGCAAAGGAAATCTGCACTACAATGAAGTCTCACTTCCCCCCGGTCAAAAGGGCCATCTGAAAAAAGTGTAAAATCCAGAAAGGCAACAGGCCATTGAGAACTGGGAGCCTTGTTATTCTGATGGGCGGGATGTAAATTGCCAACAGACACTTGGTAGAAGTGTATGGTGTTTCCTAAAACATCTAAAAACAAAACAACAGAGCCTAGGGCACTTCCACTTATGGTCCTATAGCTTAGGGAAATTAAAATCAAAAAGACACAGCCACCCCAAAGTTTGGAACGGCTCTGTTTACAAGAACCTCGTTTACAATACAAGTTGAACATCACAGAAAGTGAAAAATGGATAAAGAAGTTGTGGTATTCACTTACAAAGCAATATCACTCAGCAATGAAATCTGTGTCATCAGGCCCTTAGCAGCACAATGAGTGGATTCAGGTATGATGATTCTAACTGAAATAAGTCACACAGAAAAAGAAACATCATAAGATATCAGTAATACACGGAATGTAAACTTGGCTACACAGGAACTGAATTACAGAACAGAACAGGGTCTCAAATTTAGAAAACCAACTTATGCTTGCTTAAGGGTAAAGGTGAGTTGGGGTGCTGCATAAAACCAGAGATTGAAATGAGCACAGATAAAGTTCCTTAAGTCAAACATGGTATAGACAAGAGCTACTCCTTGCTCAACGAAATGGACTCAACACCGCATATTAAACGCCTAAGAATGTACCTGACTAGTAAGTATCTTAAAACCTATAGATTGCTATGTCTCCGAAAGAGAATCAAGCATGTGTACAGGGGCATAAACGCAGCAGTGATAGGATTGGAGAGGTTCGGTGAGCAAATGAAGACCCTTTGAAGTCATATTTCATGGTATCCATTCCACGGGTTTCAACTACCCAGGTTTAAGTTATTCTTCCTTCAGCTAAAACATGCATGTGGAACCTAGAGTATGATCAACCATATGATCGGGAGATGTGTTCAAATATGTCTCAGTTTCGTAACCTGGTACTCGGGTGCAACATTCCAGATGCTTTACTAACACTCTCCCGACTTGTAGAATCAGTCCCTTTAACCTCCTGTTTGGCCCAGTTTGCAATTTCTGCGGAAGATGAACAGAAATAGCGAGAACCAATGAGAGGCTAGCTGGAGGTGTCTGGACGGGCAAATTTAACTCTCATTTCCCACCAGGAAGAGGAATTAACCAAAGGCTCAGCGTGCCGTGCCGGAACCAGATTAGGGCCTGAAGCCATCCTGCGGTGTTGCGGCCAGCTCAAAAGAAAGCGAGTTGAAGAAAGGAGCTCAGGGGCACTGTAATTCACAAACCTGCAGAGTTATAAATGACAGCTATCGTCCAAAAATATACTGAAGTAAGGCTGCCAAGAGGACTTGAAAGCGGGGCAGAATTGCAGGAAACCGATTTCAGGAGGTAGACGGAAATTGCATTGAAAGCATAGGAAAAGACGCAGAACGTCCACAATGATGCACTTGGCCAAAAAGGGCGTATGCGTTTTTTCCTGAATATATTCAGGAAAAAACGCATACGCCCTTTTTGGCCAACCAAGCAAGCTTGCAAAGGAAATCTGCACTACAATGAAGTCTCACTTCCCCCCGGTCAAAAGGGCCATCTGAAAAAAGTGTAAAATCCAGAAAGGCAGGACAGGCCATGGAGAACTGGGAGCCTTGTTATGCTGATGGGCGGGATGTAAATTGCCAACAGACACTCGGGAGAAGTGTATGGTGTTTCCTGAAACATCTAAAAAACAAAGCAACAGAGCCTAGGGCACTGCCACTTATGGTCCTATAGCTAAGGGAAATTAAAATCAAAAAGACACAGCCACCCCAAAGTTTGGGACGCCTCCGTTTAAAAGAACCTCGTTTACAGTACAAGTTCAACATCGCAGAAAGTGAAAAATGGATAAAGAAGTTGTGGTATTTACTTACAAAGCAATATCACTCAGCAATGAAATCTATGTCATCAGGCCCTTAGCAGCACAATGAGTGGATTCAGGTACGATGATTCTAACTGAAATAAGTCACACAGAAAAAGAAACATCATAAGATATCAGTAATACACAGAATGTAAACTTGGCTACACAGGAACTGAATTACAGAACAGAACAGGGTCTCAAATTTAGAAAACCAACTTATGCTTGCTTAAGGGGAAAGGTGAGTTGGGGTGCTGCATAAAACCAGAGATTGAAATGAGCACAGATAAAGTTCCTTAAGCCAAATATGGAATAGACAAGAGCTACTCCTTGCTCAACGAAATGGACTCAACACCGCATATTAAACGCCTAAGAATGTACCTGACTAGTAAGTATCTTAAAACCTATGGATTGCTATGTCTCCAAAAGAGAATCAAGCATGTGTACAGGGGCATAAACGCAGCAGTGATAGGATTGGAGAGGTTCGGTGAGCAAATGAAGACCCTTTGAAGTCATATTGCATGGTACCCATTCCACGGGTTTCAACTACCCAGGTTTTAGGTATTCTTCCTTCAGCTAAAACATGCATGTGGAACCCAGAGTATGATCAACCATGTGATCGGGAGACGTGTTCAAATATGTCTCAGGTTTCCTCCCCTGGTACTCGGGTGCAACATTCCAGACGCTTTACTAACACTCTCCCCACTTGGAGAGTCAGCGCCTTTAACCTCCTGTTTGGCCCAGTTTGCAATTTCTGCGGAAGATGAACAGGAATAGCGAGAACCAATGAGAGACTAGCTGGAGGTGTCTGGACGGGCAAATTTAACTCTCATTTCCCACCAGGAAGACGAAATAACCAAAGGCTCAGCGTGCCGTGCCGGAACCAGATTAGGGACTGAAGCCATCCTGCGGTGTTGCGGCCAGGTCACAAGAAAGCGAGTTGAAGAAAGGAGCTCAGGGGCACTGTAATTCACAAACCTGCAGAGTTATAAATGACAGCTATCGTCCAAAAATAGACTGAAGTAAGGCTGTCAAGAGGACTTGAAAGCGGGGCAGAATTGCAGGAAACCGATTTCAGGAGGTAGACTGGAATTGCATTGAAAGCATAGGAAAAGAGGCAGAACGTCCACAATGATGCACTTGGCCAAAAAGGGCGTATGCGTTTTTTCCTCAATATATTCAGGAAAAAACGCATACGCCCTTTTTGGCCAACCAAGCAAACTTGTAAAGGAAATCTGCACTACAATGAAGTCTCACTTCTCCCTGGTCAAAAGGGCGATCTGAAAAAAGTGTAAAATCCAGAAAGGCAGGACAGGCCATGGAGAACTGGGAGCCTTGTTATGCTGATGGGCGGGAGGTAAATTGCCAACAGACACTCAGGAGAAGTGTATGGTGTTTCCTGAAACATCTAAAAAACAATGCAACAGAGCCTAGGGCACTTCCACTTATGGTCCTATAGCTTAGGGAAATTAAAATCAAAAAGACACAGCCACCCCAAAGTTTGGGACGCCTCCGTTTACAAGAACCTCGTTTACCGTACAAGTTCAATATCACAGAAAGTGAAAAATGGATAAAGAACTTGTGGTACTTACGTACAATGCAGTATCACTCAGCAATGAAATCTATGTCATCAGACCCGTAGCAGCATAATGAGTGGATTCAGGTACGATGATTCTAACTGAAATAAGTCACACAGAAAAAGAAACATTATAAGATATCACTAATACACGGAATGTAAACTTGGCTACACAGGAACTGCATTCCAAAACAGAACAGGGTCTCAAATTTAGAAAACCAACTTATGCTTGCTTAAGGGGAAAGGTGAGTTCGGGTGCTGCATAAAACCAGAGATTGAAATGAGCACAGATAAAGTTCCTTAAGCCAAATATGGAATAGACAAGAGCTACTCCTTGCTCAACGAAATGGACTCAAAACCCCATATTAAACGCCTAAGAATGTACCTGACTAGTAAGTATCTTAAAACCTATGGATTGCTATGTCTCCGAAAGAGAATCAAGCATGTGTACAGGGGCATAAACGCAGCAGTGATAGGATTGGAGAGGTTCGGTGAGCAAATGAAGACCCTTTGAAGTCATATTGCATGGTACCCATTCCACGGGTTTCAACTACCCAGGTTTTAGGTATTCTTCCTTCAGCTAAAACATGCATGTGGAACCCAGAGTATGATCAACCATGTGAACGGGAGACGTGTTCAAATATGTCTCAGTTTTCGTACCCTGGTACTCGGGTGCAACATTCCAGACGCTTTACTAACACTCTCCCCACTTGGAGAGTCAGCGCCTTAACCTCCTGTTTGGCACAGTTTGCAATTTCTGCGGAAGATGAACAGGAATAGCGAGAACCAATGAGAGGCTAGCTGGAGGGGTCTGGACGGGCAAATTTAACCTCATTTCCCACCAGGAAGAGGAAATAACCAAAGGCTCAGCGTGCCGTACCGGAACCAGATTAGGGCCTGAAGCCATCCTGCGGTGTTGCGGCCAGCTCAAAAGAAAGCGAGTTGAAGAAAGGAGCTCAGGGGCACTGTAATTCACAAACCTGCAGAGTTATAAATGACAGCTATCGTCCAAAAATAGACTGAAGTAAGGCTGCCAAGAGGACTTGAAAGCGGGGCAGAATTGCAGGAAACCGATTTCAGGAGGTAGACTGGAATTGCATTGAAAGCATAGGAAAAGAGGCAGAACGTCCACAATGATGCACTTGGCCAAAAAGGGCGTATGCGTTTTTTCCTGAATATATTCAGGAAAAAACGCATACGCCCTTTTTGGCCAACCAAACAAGCTTGCAAAGGAAATCTGCACTACAATGAAGTCTCACTTCCCCCCGGTCAAAAGGGCCATCTGAAAAAAGTGTAAAATCCAGAAAGGCAGGACAGGCCATGGAGAACTGGGAGCCTTGTTATGCTGATGGGCGGGATGAAAATTGCCAACAGCCACTCGGGAGAAGTGTATGGTGTTTCCTGAAACATCTAAAAAACAAAGCAACAGAGCCTAGGGCACTTCCACTTATGGTCCTATAGCTTAGGGAAATTAAAATCAAAAAGACACAGCCACCCCAAAGTTTGGGACGCCTCTGTTTACAAGAACCTCGTTTACCGTACAAATTCAATATCACAGAAAGTGAAAAATGGATAAAGAACTTGTGGTACTTACGTACAATGCAGTATCACTCAGCAATGAAATCTGTGTCATCAGGCGCGTAGCAGCATAATGAGTGGATTCAGGTACGATGATTCTAACTGAAATAAGTCACACAGAAAAAGAAACATCATAAGATATCACTAATACACGGAATGTAAACTTGGCTACACAGGAACTGAATTCCAAAACAGAACAGGGTCTCAAATTTAGAAAACCACCTTATGCTTGCTTAAGGGGAAAGGTGAGTTGGGGTGCTGCATAAAACCAGAGATTGAAATGAGCACAGATAAAGTTCCTTAAGCCAAATATGGAATAGACAAGAGCTACTGCTGCTCAACGAAATGGACTCAACACCGCATATTAAACGCCTAAGAATGTACCTGACTAGTAAGTATCTTAAAACCTATGGATTGCTATGTCTCCAAAAGAGAATCAAGCATGTGTACAGGGGCATAAACGCAGCAGTGATAGGATTGGAGAGGTTCGGTGAGCAAATGAAGACCCTTTGAAGTCATATTGCATGGTACCCATTCCACGGGTTTCAACTACCCAGCTTTTAGGTATTCTTCCTTCAGCTAAAACATGCATGTGGAACCCAGAGTATGATCAACCATGTGATCGGGAGACGTGTTCAAATATGTCTCAGTTTTCCTCCCCTGGTTCTCGGGTGCAACATTCCAGATGCTTTACTAACACTCTCCCCACTTGGAGAGTCAGCGCCTTTAACCTCCTGTTTGGCACAGTTTGCAATTTCTGCGGAAGATGAACAGGAATAGCGAGAACCAATGAGAGGCTAGCTGGAGGTGTCTGGACGGGCAAATTTAACTCTCATTTCCCACCAGGAAGAGGAAATAACCAAAGGCTCAGCGTGCGGTGCCGGAACCAGATTGGGGCCTGAAGCCATCCTGCGGTGTTGCGGCCAGGTCACAAGAAAGCGAGTTGAAGAAAGGAGCTCAGGGGCACTGTAATTCACAAACCTGCAGAGTTATAAATGACAGCTATCGTCCAAAAATAGACTGAAGTAAGGCTGCCAAGAGGACTTGAAAGCGGGGCAGAATTGCAGGAAACCGATTTCAGGAGGTAGACTGGAATTGCATTGAAAGCATAGGAAAAGAGGCAGAACGTCCACAATGATGCACTTGGCCAAAAAGGGCGTATGCGTTTTTTCCTGAATATATTCAGGAAAAAACGCATACGCCCTTTTTGGCCAACCAAGCAAGCTTGCAAAGGAAATCTGCACTACAATGAAGTCTCACTTCCCCCCGGACAAAAGGGCCATCTGAAAAAAGTGTAAAATCCAGAAAGGCAGGACAGGCCATGGAGGACTGGGAGCCTTGTTATGCTGATGGGCGGGATGTAAATTGCCAACAACCACTCGGGAGAAGTGTATGGTGTTTCCTGAAACATCTAAAAAACAAAGCAACAGAACCTAGGGCACTTCCACTTATGGTCCTATAGCTTAGGGAAATTAAAATCAAAAAGACACAGCCACCCCAAAGTTTGGAACAGCTCTGTATACAAGAACCTCGTTTACAGTACAAGTTCAACATCGCAGAAAGTGAAAAATGGATAAAGAACTTGTGGTATTTACTTACAAAGCAATATCACTCAGCAATGAAATCTGTGTCATCAGGCTCTTAGCAGCACAATGAGTGGATTCAGGTGTAATGATTCTAACTGAAATAAGTCACACAGAAAAAGAAACATCATAAGATATCAGTAATACACGGAATGTAAACTTGGCTACACAGGAACTGAATTACAGAACAGAACAGGGTCTCAAATTTAGAGAACCAACTTATGCTTGCTTAAGGGTAAAGGTGAGTTGGGGTGCTGCATAAAACCAGAGATTGAAATGAGCACAGATAAAGTTCCTTAAGCCAAATATGGAATAGACAAGAGCTACTCCTTGCTCAATGAAATGGACTCAACACCGCATATTAAACGCCTAAGAATGTACCTGACTAGTAAGTATCTTAAAACCTATAGATTGCTATGTCTCCGAAAGAGAATCAAGCATGTGTACAGGGGCATAAACGCAGCAGTGATAGGATTGGAGAGGTTCGGTGAGCAAATGAAGACCCTTTGAAGTCATATTTCATGGTACCCATTCCACGGGTTTCAACTACCCAGGTTTTAGGTTTTCTTCCTTCAGCTAAAACATGCATGTGGAACCCAGAGTATGATCAACCATGTGATCGGGAGACGTGTTCAAATATGTCTCTGTTTTCCTCCCCTGGTAATCGGGTGCAACATTCCAGACGCTTTACTAACACTCTCCCCACTTGGAGAGTCAGCGCCTTTAACCTCCTGTTTGGCACAGTTTGCAATTTCTGCGGAAGATGAACAGGAATAGCGAGAACCAATGAGAGACTAGCTGGAGGTGTCTGGACGGGCAAATTTAACTCTCATTTCCCACCAGGAAGAGGAAATAACCAAAGGCTCAGCGTGCCGGGCCGGAACCAGATTAGGGCCTGAAGCCATCCTGCGGTGTTGCGGCCAGCTCAAAAGAAAGCGAGTTGAAGAAAGGAGCTCAGGGGCACTGTAATTCACAAACCTGCAGAGTTATAAATGACAGCTATCGTCCAAAAATAGACTGAAGTAAGGCTGCCAAGAGGACTTGAAAGCGGGGCAGAATTGCAGGAAACCGATTTCAGGAGGTAGACTGGAATTGCATTGAAAGCATAGGAAAAGAGGCAGAACGTCCACAATGATGCACTTGGCCAAAAAGGGCGTATGCGTTTTTTCCTGAATATATTCAGGAAAAAACGCATACGCCCTTTTTGGCCAACCAAACAAGCTTGCAAAGGAAATCTGCACTACAATGAAGTCTCACTTCCCCCCGGACAAAAGGGCCATCTGAAAAAAGTGTAAAATCCAGAAAGGCAGGACAGGCCATGGAGGACTGGGAGCCTTGTTATGCTGATGGGCGGGATGTAAATTGCCAACAACCACTCGGGAGAAGTGTATGGTGTTTCCTGAAACATCTAAAAAACAAAGCAACAGAACCTAGGGCACTTCCACTTATGGTCCTATAGCTTAGGGAAATTAAAATCAAAAAGACACAGCCACCCCAAAGTTTGGAACAGCTCTGTTTACAAGAACCTCGTTTACAGTACAAGTTCAACATCGCAGAAAGTGAAAAATGGATAAAGAAGTTGTGGTATTTACTTACAAAGCAATATCACTCAGCAATGAAATCTGTGTCATCAGGCTCTTAGCAGCACAATGAGTGGATTCAGGTATAATGATTCTAACTGAAATAAGTCACACAGAAAAAGAAACATCATAAGATATCAGTAATACACGGAATGTAAACTTGGCTACACAGGAACTGAATTACAGAACAGAACAGGGTCTCAAATTTAGAAAACCAACTTATGCTTGCTTAAGGGTAAAGGTGAGTTGGGGTGCTGCATAAAACCAGAGATTGAAATGAGCACAGATAAAGTTCCTTAAGCCAAATATGGAATAGACAAGAGCTACTCCTTGCTCAATGAAATGGACTCAACACCGCATATTAAACGCCTAAGAATGTACCTGACTAGTAAGTATCTTAAAACCTATAGATTGCTATGTCTCCGAAAGAGAATCAAGCATGTGTACAGGGGCATAAACGCAGCAGTGATAGGATTGGAGAGGTTCGGTGAGCAAATGAAGACCCTTTGAAGTCATATTTCATGGTACCCATTCCACGGGTTTCAACTACCCAGGTTTTAGGTTTTCTTCCTTCAGCTAAAACATGCATGTGGAACCCAGAGTATGATCAACCATGTGATCGGGAGACGTGTTCAAATATGTCTCAGTTTTCCTCCCCTGGTAATCGGGTGCAACATTCCAGACGCTTTACTAACACTCTCCCCACTTGGAGAGTCAGCGCCTTTAACCTCCTGTTTGGCACAGTTTGCAATTTCTGCGGAAGATGAACAGGAATAGCGAGAACCAATGAGAGACTAGCTGGAGGTGTCTGGACGGGCAAATTTAACTCTCATTTCCCACCAGGAAGAGGAAATAACCAAAGGCTCAGCGTGCCGGGCCGGAACCAGATTAGGGCCTGAAGCCATCCTGCGGTGTTGCGGCCAGCTCAAAAGAAAGCGAGTTGAAGAAAGGAGCTCAGGGGCACTGTAATTCACAAACCTGCAGAGTTATAAATGACAGCTATCGTCCAAAAATAGACTGAAGTAAGGCTGCCAAGAGGACTTGAAAGCGGGGCAGAATTGCAGGAAACCGATTTCAGGAGGTAGACTGGAATTGCATTGAAAGCATAGGAAAAGAGGCAGAACGTCCACAATGATGCACTTGGCCAAAAAGGGCGTATGCGTTTTTTCCTGAATATATTCAGGAAAAAACGCATACGCCCTTTTTGGCCAACCAAGCAAGCTTGCAAAGGAAATCTGCACTACAATGAAGTCTCACTTCCCCCTGGTCAAAAGGGCCACCTGAATAAAATGTAAAATCCAGAAAGGCAGGACAGGCCATGGAGAACTGGGAGCCTTGTTATGCTGATGGGCGGGATGTAAATTGCCAACAGACACTCGGGAGAAGTGTATGGTGTTTCCTGAAACATCTAAAAAACAAAGCAACAGAGCCTAGGGCACTTCCACTTATGGTCCTATAGCTTAGGGAAATTAAAATCAAAAAGACACAGCCACCCCAAAGTTTGGGACGCCTCTGTTTACAAGAACCTCGTTTACCGTACAAATTCAATATCACAGAAAGTGAAAAATGGATAAAGAACTTGTGGTACTTACGTACAATGCAGTATCACTCAGCAATGAAATCTATGTCATCAGGCCCGTAGCAGCATAATGAGTGGATTCAGGTACGATGATTCTAACTGAAATAAGTCACACAGAAAAAGAAACATCATAAGATATTACTAATACACGGAATGTAAACTAGGCTACACAGGAACTGAATTCCAAAACAGAACAGGGTCTCAAATTTAGAAAACCACCTTATGCTTGCTTAAGGGGAAAGGTGAGTTGGGGTGCTGCATAAAACCAGAGATTGAAATGAGCACAGATAAAGTTCCTTAAGCCAAATATGGAATAGACAAGAGCTACTCCTGCTCAACGAAATGGACTCAACACCGCATATTAAACGCCTAAGAATGTACCTGACTAGTAAGTATCTTAAAACCTATGGATTGCTATGTCTCCAAAAGAGAATCAAGCATGTGTACAGGGGCATAAACGCAGCAGTGATAGGATTGGAGAGGTTCGGTGAGCAAATGAAGACCCTTTGAAGTCATATTGCATGGTAACCATTCCACGGGTTTCAACTACCCAGCTTTTAGGTATTCTTCCTTCAGCTAAAACATGCATGTGGAACCCAGAGTATGATCAACCATGTGATCGGGAGACGTGTTCAAATATGTCTCAGTTTTCCTCCCCTGGTTCTCGGGTGCAACATTCCAGATGCTTTACTAACACTCTCCCCAGTTGGAGAGTCAGCGCCTTTAACCTCCTGTTTGGCACAGTTTGCAATTTCTGCGGAAGATGAACAGGAATAGCGAGAACCAATGAGAGGCTAGCTGGAGGTGTCTGGACGGGCAAATTTAACTCTCATTTCCCACCAGGAAGAGGAAATAACCAAAGGCTCAGCGTGCCGTGCCGGAACCAGATTGGGGCCTGAAGCCATCCTGCGGTGTTGCGGCCAGGTCACAAGAAAGCGAGTTGAAGAAAGGAGCTCAGGGGCACTGTAATTCACAAACCTGCAGAGTTATAAATGACAGCTATCGTCCAAAAATAGACTGAAGTAAGGCTGCCAAGAGGACTTGAAAGCGGGGCAGAATTGCAGGAAACCGATTTCAGGAGGTAGACTGGAATTGCATTGAAAGCATAGGAAAAGAGGCAGAACGTCCACAATGATGCACTTGGCCAAAAAGGGCGTATGCGTTTTTTCCTCAATATATTCAGGAAAAAACGCATACGCCCTTTTTGGCCAACCAAGCAAGCTTGTAAAGGAAATCTGCACTACAATGAAGTCTCACTTCCCCCCGGACAAAAGGGCCATCTGAAAAAAGTGTAAAATCCAGAAAGGCAGGACAGGCCATGGAGAACTGGGAGCATTGTTATGCTGATGGGCGGGATGTAAATTGCCAACAACCACTCGGGAGAAGTGTATGGTGTTTCCTGAAATATCTAAAAAACAAAGCAACAGAACCTAGGGCACTTCCACTTATGGTCCTATAGCTTAGGGAAATTAAAATCAAAAAGACACAGCCACCCCAAAGTTTGGGACGCCTCTGTTTACAAGAACCTCGTTTACAGTACAAGTTCAACATCGCAGAAAGTGAAAAATGGATAAAGAAGTTGTGGTATTCACTTACAAAGCAATATCACTCAGCAATGAAATCTATGTCATCAGGCCCTTAGCAGCACAATGAGTGGATTCAGGTATGATGTTTCTAACTGAAATAAGTCACACAGAAAAAGAAACATCATAAGATATCAGTAATACACGGAATGGAAACTTGGCTACACAGGAACTGAATTACAGAACAGAACAGGGTCTCAAATTTAGAAAACCAACTTATGCTTGCTTAAGGGTAAAGGTGAGTTGGGGTGCTGCATAAAACCAGAGATTGAAATGAGCACAGATAAAGTTCCTTAAGCCAAATATGGAATAGACAAGAGCTACTCCTTGCTCAACGAAATGGACTCAACACCGCATATTAAACGCCTAAGAATGTACCTGACTAGTAAGTATCTTAAAACCTATGGATTGCTATGTCTCTGAAAGAGAATCAAGCATGTGTACAGGGGCATAAACGCAGCAGTGATAGGATTGGAGAAGTTCGGTGAGCAAATGAAGACCCTTTGAAGTCATATTGCATGGTACCCATTCCACGGGTTTCAACTACCCAGGTTTAAGGTATTCTTCCTTCAGCTAAAACATGCATGCGGAACCTAGAGTATGATCAACCATGTGATCGGGAGACGTGTTCAAATATGTCTCAGTTTTCGTACCCTGGTACTAGGGTGCAACATTCCAGACGCTTTACTAACACTCTCCCGACTTGGAGAGTCAGTCGCTTTAACCTCCTGTTTGGCACAGTTTGCAATTTCTGTGGAAGATGAACAGGAATAGCGAGAACCAATGAGAGACTAGCTGGAGGTGTCTGGACGGGCAAATTGAACTCTCATTTCCCACCAGGAAGAGGAATTAACCAAAGGCTCAGCGTGCCGTGCCGGAACCAGATTAGGGCCTGAAGCCATCCTGCGGTGTTGCGGCCAGGTCACAAGAAAGCGAGTTGAAGAAAGGAGCTCAGGGGCACTGTAATTCACAAACCTGCAGAGTTATAAATGACAGCTATCGTCCAAAAATAGACTGAAGTAAGGCTGCCAAGAGGACTTGAAAGCGGGGCAGAATTGCAGGAAACCGATTTCAGGAGGTAGACTGGAATTGCATTGAAAGCATAGGAAAAGAGGCAGAACGTCCACAATGATGCACTTGGCCAAAAAGGGCGTATGCGTTTTTTCCTGAATATATTCAGGAAAAAACGCATACGCCCTTTTTGGCCAACCAAGCAAGCTTGCAAAGGAAATCTGCACTACAATGAAGTCTCACTTCCCCCCGGTCAAAAGGGCCATCTGAAAAAAGTGTAAAATCCAGAAAGGCAGGACAGGCCATGGAGAACTGGGAGCCTTGTTATGCTGATGGGCGGGATGTAAATTGCCAACAGACACTCGGGAGAAGTGTATGGTGTTTCCTGAAACATCTAAAAAACAAAGCAACAGAGCCTAGTGCACTTTCACTTATGATCCTATAGCTTAGGGAAATTAAAATCAAAAAGACACAGCCACCCCAAAGTTTGGGACGCCTCTGTTTACAAGAACCTCGTTTACCGTACAAGTTCAATATCACAGAAAGTGAAAAATGGATAAAGAAGTTGTGGGACTCATGTACAATGCAAAATCACTCAGCAATGAAATCTATGTCACCAGGCCCGTAGCAGCATAATGAGTGGATTCGGGTATGGTGATTCTAACTGAAATAAGTCACACAGAAAAAGAAACCTCAAAAAATATCACTAATACATGGAATTTAAACTTGGCTACAGAGGAACTGAATTACAAAACAGAACAGGGTCTCAAATTTAGAAAACCAACTTATGCTTGCTTAAGTGGAAAGGTGAGTTGGGGTGCTGCATAAAACCAGAGATTGAAATGAGCACAGATAAAGTTCCTTAAGCCAAATATGGAATAGACAAGAGCTACTCCTTGCTCAACGAAATGGACTCCACACCCCATATTAAACGCCTAAGAATATACCTGACTAGTAAGTATCTTAAAACCTAGGGATTGCTATGTCTCCAAAAGAGAATCAAGCGTGTGTACAAGGGTCATAAACGCAGCAGTGATAGGATTGGAGAGGTTCGGTGAGCAAATGAAGACCCTTTGAAGTCATATTGCATGGTACCCATTCCACGGGTCTCAACTCTCCAGGTTTAAGGTATTCTTTCTTCAGCTAAAACATGCATGTGGAACCCAGACTATGATAAACCGTGTGATCGGGAGACGTGTTCAAATATGTCTCAGTTTTCGTCCCCTGGTACTTCGGTGCAACATTCCAGACGCTTTACTAACACTCTCCCCACTTGGAGAGTCAGTGCCTTTAACCTCCTGTTTGGCCCAGTTTGCAATTTCTGCGGAAGATGTACAGGAATAGGGAGAACCAATGAGAGACTAGCTGGAGGTGTCTGGACGGGCAAATTTAACTCTCATTTCCCACCAGGAAGAGGAAATAACCAAAGGCTCAGCGTGCCGTGCCGGAACCAGATTAGGGCCTGAAGCCATCCTGCGGTGTTGCGGCCAGGTCACAAGAAAGCGAGTTGAAGAAAGGAGCTCACGGGCACTGTAATTCACAAACCTGCAGTTATAAATGACAGCTATCGTCCAAAAATAGACTGAAGTAAGGCTGCCAAGAGGACTTGAAAGCGGGGCAGAATTGCAGGAAACCGATTTCAGGAGGTAGACTGGAATTGCATTGAAAGCATAGGAAAAGAGGCAGAACGTCCACAATGATGCACTTGGCCAAAAAGGGCGTATGCGTTTTTTCCTGAATATATTCAGGAAAAAACGCATACGCCCTTTTTGGCCAACCAAGCAAGCTTGCAAAAGAAATCTGCACTACAATGAAGTCTCACTTCCCCCCGGTCAAAAGGGCCATCTGAAAATAGTGTAAAATCCAGAAAGGCAGGACAGGCCATGGAGAACTGGGAGCCTTGTTATGCTGATGGGCGGGATGTAAATTGCCAACAACCACACGGGAGAAGTGTATGGTGTTTCCTGAAACATCTAAAAAACAAAGCAACAGAGCCTAGGGCACTTCCACTTATGGTCCTATAGCTTAGGGAAATTAAAATCAAAAAGACACAGCCACCCCAAAGTTTGGGACGCCTCTGTTTACAAGAACCTCGTTTGCCGTACAAGTTCAATATCACAGAAAGTGAAAAATGGATAAAGAACTTGTGGTACTTACGTACAATGCAGTATCACTCAGCAATGAAATCTATGTCATCAGGTCGTAGCAGCATAATGAGTGGATTCAGGTACGATGATTCTAACTGAAATAAGTCACACAGAAAAAGAAACATCATAAGATATCAGTAATACACGGAATGGAAAGTTGGCTACACAGGAACTGCATTCCAAAACAGAACAGGGTCTCAAATTTAGAAAACCAACTTATGCTTGCTTAAGGGGAAAGGTGAGTTGGGGTGCTGCATAAAACCAGAGATTGAAATGAGCACAGATAAAGTTCCTTAAGCCAAATATGGAACAGACAAGAGCTACTCCTTGCTCAGCGAAATGGACTCAACACCCCATATTAAATGCCTAAGAATGTACCTGACTAGTAAGTATCTTAAAACCTAGGGATTGCTATGTCTCCGAAAGAGAATCAAGCGTGTGTACTGGGGCATAAATGCAGCAGTGATAGGATTGGAGAAGTTCGGTGAGCAAATGAAGACCCTTTGAAGTCATATTGCATGGTACCCATTCCACGGGTCTCAACTCTCCAGGTTTCAGGTATTCTTCCTTCAGCTAAAACATGCATGTGGAACCCAGAGTATGATCAACCGTGTGATCGGGAGACGTGTTGAAATATGTCTCAGTTTTCGTACCCTGGTACTCGGGTGCAACATTCCAGACGCTTTACTAACACTCTCCCCACTTGGAGAGTCAGCGCCTTTAACCTCCTGTTTGGCACAGTTTGCAATTTCTGCGGAAGATGAACAGGAATAGCGAGAACCAATAAGAGGCTAGCTGGAGGTTTCTGGACGGGCAAATTTAACTCTCATTTCCCACCAGGAAGAGGAATTAAGCAAAGGCTCAGCGTGCCGGGCTGGAACCAGATTAGGGCCTGAAGCCATGCTGCGGTGTTGCGGCCAGCTCACAAGAAAGCGAGTTGAAGAAAGGAGCTCAGGGGCACTGTAATTCACAAACCTGCAGAGTTATAAATGACAGCTATCGTCCAAAAATATACTGAAGTAAGGCTGCCAAGAGGACTTGCAAGCGGGGCAGAATTGCAGGAAACCGATTTCAGGAGGTAGACTGGAATTGCATTGAAAGCATAGGAAAAGAGGCAGAACGTCCACAATGATGCACTTGGCCAAAAAGGGCGTATGCGTTTTTTCCTGATGCATACGCACTTTTTGGCCAACCAAGCAAGCTTGCAAAGGAAATCTGCACTACAATGAAGTCTCACTTCCCCCCGGTCAAAAGGGCCATCTGAAAAAAGTGTAAAATCCAGAAAGGCAACAGGCCATTGAGAACTGGGAGCCTTGTTATTCTGATGGGCGGGATGTAAATTGCCAACAGACACTTGGTAGAAGTGTATGGTGTTTCCTAAAACATCTAAAAACAAAGCAACAGAGCCTAGGGCACTTCCACTTATGGTCCTATAGCTTAGGGAAATTAAAATCAAAAAGACACAGCCACCCGAAAGTTTGGAACGGCTCTGTTTACAAGAACCTCGTTTACAATACAAGTTCAACATCGCAGAAAGTGAAAAATGGATAAAGAAGTTGTGGTATTCACTTACAAAGCAATATCACTCAGCAATGAAATCTGTGTCATCAGGCCCTTAGCAGCACAATGAGTGGATTCAGGTATGATGATTCTAACTGAAATAAGTCACACAGAAAAAGAAACATCATAAGATATCAGTAATACACCGAATGGAAACTTGGCTACACAGGAACTGAATTACAGAACAGAACAGGGTCTCAAATTTAGAAAACCAACTTATGCTTGCTTAAGGGTAAAGGTGAGTTGGGGTGCTGCATAAAACCAGAGATTGAAATGAGCACAGATAAAGTTCCTTAAGCCAAATATGGAATAGACAAGAGCTACTCCTTGCTCAATGAAATGGACTCAACACCGCATATTAAACGCCTAAGAATGTACCTGACTAGTAAGTATCTTAAAACCTATGGATTGCTATGTCTCTGAAAGAGAATCAAGCATGTGTACAGGGGCATAAACGCAGCAGTGATAGGATTGGAGAGGTTCGGTGAGCAAATGAAGACCCTTTGAAGTCATATTGCATGGTACCCATTCCACGGGTTTCAACTACCCAGGTTTAAGGTATTCTTCCTTCAGCTAAAACATGCATGCGGAACCTAGAGTATGATCAACCATGTGATCGGGAGACGTGTTCAAATATGTCTCAGTTTTCGTACCCTGGTACTAGGGTGCAACATTCCAGACGCTTTACTAACACTCTCCCGACTTGGAGAGTCAGTCGCTTTAACCTCCTGTTTGGCACAGTTTGCAATTTCTGCGGAAGATGAACAGGAATAGCGAGAACCAATGAGAGACTAGCTGGAGGTGTCTGGACGGGCAAATTGAACTCTCATTTCCCACCAGGAAGAGGAATTAACCAAAGGCTCAGCGTGCCGTGCCGGAACCAGATTAGGGCCTGAAGCCATCCTGCGGTGTTGCGGCCAGGTCACAAGAAAGCGAGTTGAAGAAAGGAGCTCAGGGGCACTGTAATTCACAAACCTGCAGAGTTATAAATGACAGCTATCGTCCAAAAATAGACTGAAGTAAGGCTGCCAAGAGGACTTGAAAGCGGGGCAGAATTGCAGGAAACCGATTTCAGGAGGTAGACTGGAATTGCATTGAAAGCATAGGAAAAGAGGCAGAACGTCCACAATGATGCACTTGGCCAAAAAGGGCGTATGCGTTTTTTCCTGAATATATTCAGGAAAAAACGCATACGCCCTTTTTGGCCAACCAAGCAAGCTTGCAAAGGAAATCTGCACTACAATGAAGTCTCACTTCCCCCCGGTCAAAAGGGCCATCTGAAAAAAGTGTAAAATCCAGAAAGGCAGGACAGGCCATGGAGAACTGGGAGCCTTGTTATGCTGATGGGCGGGATGTAAATTGCCAACAGACACTCGGGAGAAGTGTATGGTGTTTCCTGAAACATCTAAAAAACAAAGCAACAGAGCCTAGTGCACTTTCACTTATGATCCTATAGCTTAGGGAAATTAAAATCAAAAAGACACAGCCACCCCAAAGTTTGGGACGCCTCTGTTTACAAGAACCTCGTTTACCGTACAAGTTCAATATCACAGAAAGTGAAAAATGGATAAAGAAGTTGTGGGACTCATGTACAATGCAAAATCACTCAGCAATGAAATCTATGTCA
Organism: Delphinus delphis; assembly: GCF_949987515.2. Lineage (NCBI taxonomy): Eukaryota > Metazoa > Chordata > Mammalia > Artiodactyla > Delphinidae > Delphinus > Delphinus delphis. Next base: position 1,674,995 of record NW_027192653.1, on the reverse strand, counting down.
CCAGGCCCGTAGCAGCATAATGAGTGGATTCGGGTATGGTGATTCTAACTGAAATAAGTCACACAGAAAAAGAAACCTCAAAAAATATCACTAATACATGGAATTTAAACTTGGCTACAGAGGAACTGAATTACAAAACAGAACAGGGTCTCAAATTTAGAAAACCAACTTATGCTTGCTTAAGTGGAAAGGTGAGTTGGGGTGCTGCATAAAACCAGAGATTGAAATGAGCACAGATAAAGTTCCTTAAGCCAAATATGGAATAGACAAGAGCTACTCCTTGCTCAACGAAATGGACTCCACACCCCATATTAAACGCCTAAGAATATACCTGACTAGTAAGTATCTTAAAACCTATGGATTGCTATGTCTCCAAAAGAGAATCAAGCGTGTGTACAAGGGTCATAAACGCAGCAGTGATAGGATTGGAGAGGTTCGGTGAGCAAATGAAGACCCTTTGAAGTCATATTGCATGGTACCCATTCCACGGGTCTCAACTCTCCAGGTTTAAGGTATTCTTTCTTCAGCTAAAACATGCATGTGGAACCCAGACTATGATAAACCGTGTGATCGGGAGACGTGTTCAAATATGTCTCAGTTTTCGTCCCCTGGTACTTCGGTGCAACATTCCAGACGCTTTACTAACACTCTCCCCACTTGGAGAGTCAGTGCCTTTAACCTCCTGTTTGGCCCAGTTTGCAATTTCTGCGGAAGATGTACAGGAATAGGGAGAACCAATGAGAGACTAGCTGGAGGTGTCTGGACGGGCAAATTTAACTCTCATTTCCCACCAGGAAGAGGAAATAACCAAAGGCTCAGCGTGCCGTGCCGGAACCAGATTAGGGCCTGAAGCCATCCTGCGGTGTTGCGGCCAGGTCACAAGAAAGCGAGTTGAAGAAAGGAGCTCACGGGCACTGTAATTCACAAACCTGCAGTTATAAATGACAGCTATCGTCCAAAAATAGACTGAAGTAAGGCTGCCAAGAGGACTTGAAAGCGGGGCAGAATTGCAGGAAACCGATTTCAGGAGGTAGACTGGAATTGCATTGAAAGCATAGGAAAAGAGGCAGAACGTCTACAATGATGCACTTGGCCAAAAAGGGCGTATGCGTTTTTTCCTGAATATATTCAGGAAAAAACGCATACGCCCTTTTTGGCCAACCAAGCAAGCTTGCAAAGGAAATCTGCACTACAATGAAGTCTCACTTCCCCCCGGTCAAAAGGGCCATCTGAAAAAAGTGTAAAATCCAGAAAGGCAGGACAGGCCATGGAGAACTGGGAGCCTTGTTATGCTGATGGGCGGGATGTAAATTGCCAACAACCACACGGGAGAAGTGTATGGTGTTTCCTGAAACATCTAAAAAACAAAGCAACAGAGCCTAGGGCACTTCCACTTATGGTCCTATAGCTTAGGGAAATTAAAATCAAAAAGACACAGCCACCCCAAAGTTTGGGACGCCTCTGTTTACAAGAACCTCGTTTGCCGTACAAGTTCAATATCACAGAAAGTGAAAAATGGATAAAGAACTTGTGGTACTTACGTACAATGCAGTATCACTCAGCAATGAAATCTATGTCATCAGGTCGTAGCAGCATAATGAGTGGATTCAGGTACGATGATTCTAACTGAAATAAGTCACACAGAAAAAGAAACATCATAAGATATCAGTAATACACGGAATGGAAAGTTGGCTACACAGGAACTGCATTCCAAAACAGAACAGGGTCTCAAATTTAGAAAACCAACTTATGCTTGCTTAAGGGTAAAGGTGAGTTGGGGTGCTGCATAAAACCAGAGATTGAAATGAGCACAGATAAAGTTCCTTAAGCCAAATATGGAACAGACAAGAGCTACTCCTTGCTCAGCGAAATGGACTCAACACCCCATATTAAATGCCTAAGAATGTACCTGACTAGTAAGTATCTTAAAACCTAGGGATTGCTATGTCTCCGAAAGAGAATCAAGCGTGTGTACTGGGGCATAAATGCAGCAGTGATAGGATTGGAGAAGTTCGGTGAGCAAATGAAGACCCTTTGAAGTCATATTGCATGGTACCCATTCCACGGGTCTCAACTCTCCAGGTTTAAGGTATTCTTCCTTCAGCTAAAACATGCATGTGGAACCCAGAGTATGATCAACCGTGTGATCGGGAGACGTGTTGAAATATGTCTCAGTTTTCGTACCCTGGTACTCGGGTGCAACATTCCAGACGCTTTACTAACACTCTCCCCACTTGGAGAGTCAGCGCCTTTAACCTCCTGTTTGGCACAGTTTGCAATTTCTGCGGAAGATGAACAGGAATAGCGAGAACCAATAAGAGGCTAGCTGGAGGTTTCTGGACGGGCAAATTTAACTCTCATTTCCCACCAGGAAGAGGAATTAACCAAAGGCTCAGCATGCCGGGCTGGAACCAGATTAGGGCCTGAAGCCATGCTGCGGTGTTGCGGCCAGCTCACAAGAAAGCGAGTTGAAGAAAGGAGCTCAGGGGCACTGTAATTCACAAACCTGCAGAGTTATAAATGACAGCTATCGTCCAAAAATATACTGAAGTAAGGCTGCCAAGAGGACTTGCAAGCGGGGCAGAATTGCAGGAAACCGATTTCAGGAGGTAGACTGGAATTGCATTGAAAGCATAGGAAAAGAGGCAGAACGTCCACAATGATGCACTTGGCCAAAAAGGGCGTATGCGTTTTTTCCTGATGCATACGCACTTTTTGGCCAACCAAGCAAGCTTGCAAAGGAAATCTGCACTACAATGAAGTCTCACTTCCCCCCGGTCAAAAGGGCCATCTGAAAAAAGTGTAAAATCCAGAAAGGCAACAGGCCATTGAGAACTGGGAGCCTTGTTATTCTGATGGGCGGGATGTAAATTGCCAACAGACACTTGGTAGAAGTGTATGGTGTTTCCTAAAACATCTAAAAACAAAGCAACAGAGCCTAGGGCACTTCCACTTATGGTCCTATAGCTTAGGGAAATTAAAATCAAAAAGACACAGCCACCCGAAAGTTTGGAACGGCTCTGTTTACAAGAACCTCGTTTACAATACAAGTTCAACATCGCAGAAAGTGAAAAATGGATAAAGAAGTTGTGGTATTCACTTACAAAGCAATATCACTCAGCAATGAAATCTGTGTCATCAGGCCCTTAGCAGCACAATGAGTGGATTCAGGTATGATGATTCTAACTGAAATAAGTCACACAGAAAAACAAACATCATAAGATATCAGTAATACACGGAATGGAAACTTGGCTACACAGGAACTGAATTACAGAACAGAACAGGGTCTCAAATTTAGAAAACCAACTTATGCTTGCTTAAGGGTAAAGGTGAGTTGGGGTGCTGCATAAAACCAGAGATTGAAATGAGCACAGATAAAGTTCCTTACGCCAAATATGGAATAGACAAGAGCTACTCCTTGCTCAACGAAATGGACTCAACACCGCATATTAAACGCCTAAGAATGTACCTGACTAGTAAGTATCTTAAAACCTATGGATTGCTATGTCTCTGAAAGAGAATCAAGCATGTGTACAGGGGCATAAACGCAGCAGTGATAGGATTGGAGAGGTTCGGTGAGCAAATGAAGACCCTTTGAAGTCATATTACATGGTACCCATTCCACGGGTTTCAACTACCCAGGTTTAAGGTATTCTTCCTTCAGCTAAAACATGCATGCGGAACCTAGAGTATGATCAACCATGTGATCGGGAGACGTGTTCAAATATGTCTCAGTTTCATACCCTGGTACTCGGGTGCAACATTCCAGATGCTTTACTAACACTCTCCTGACTTGGAGAGTCAGTCCCTTTAACCTCCTGTTTGGCCCAGTTTGCAATTTCTGCGGAAGATGAACAGAAATAGCGAGAACCAATGAGAGGCTAGCTGGAGGTGTCTGGACGGGCAAATTTAACTCTCATTTCCCACCAGGAAGAGGAATTAACCAAAGGCTCAACGTGCCGTGCCGGAACCAGATTAGGGCCTGAAGCCATCCTGCGGTGTTGCGGCCAGGTCACAAGAAAGCGAGTTGAAGAAAGGAGCTCAGGGGCACTGTAATTCACAAACCTGCAGAGTTATAAATGACAGCTATCGTCCAAAAATAGACTGAAGTAAGGCTGCCAAGAGGACTTGAAAGCGGGGCAGAATTGCAGGAAACCGATTTCAGGAGGTAGACGGAAATTGCATTGAAAGCATAGGAAAAGACGCAGAACGTCCACAATGATGCACTTGGCCAAAAAGGGCGTATGCGTTTTTTCCTGAATATATTCAGGAAAAAACGCATACGCCCTTTTTGGCCAACCAAGCAAGCTTGCAAAGGAAATCTGCACTACAATGAAGTCTCACTTCCCCCCGGTCAAAAGGGCCATCTGAAAATAGTGTAAAATCCAGAAAGGCAGGACAGGCCCTGGAGAACTGGGAGCCTTGTTATGCTGATGGGCGGGATGTAAATTGCCAACAACCACTCGGGAGAAGTGTATGGTGTTTCCTGAAACATCTAAAAAACAAAGCAACAGAGCCTAGGGCACTGCCACTTATGGTCCTATAGCTTAGGGAAATTAAAATCAAAAAGACACAGCCACCCCAAAGTTTGGGACGCCTCCGTTTAAAAGAACCTCGTTTACAGTACAAGTTCAACATCGCAGAAAGTGAAAAATGGATAAAGAAGTTGTGGTATTTACTTACAAAGCAATATCACTCAGCAATGAAATCTATGTCATCAGGCCCTTAGCAGCACAATGAGTGGATTCAGGTACGATGATTCTAACTGAAATAAGTCACACAGAAAAAGAAACATCATAAGATATCAGTAATACACGGAATGGAAAGTTGGCTACACAGGAACTGCATTACAGAACAGAACAGGGTCTCAAATTTAGAAAACCAACTTATGCTTGCTTAAGGGGAAAGGTGAGTTGGGGTGCTGCATAAAACCAGAGATTGAAATGAGCACAGATAAAGTTCCTTAAGCCAAATATGGAATAGACAAGAGCTACTCCTTGCTCAACGAAATGGACTCAACACCGCATATTAAACGCCTAAGAATGTACCTGACTAGTAAGTATCTTAAAACCTATGGATTGCTATGTCTCCGAAAGAGAATCAAGCGTGTGTACAGGGGCATAAACGCAGCAGTGATAGGATTGGAGAGGTTCGTGAGCAAATGAAGACCCTTTGAAGTCATATTGCATGGTACCCATTCCACGGGTTACAACTACCCAGGTTTCAGGTATTCTTCCTTCAGCTAAAACATGCATGTGGAACCTAGAGTATGATCAACCGTGTGATCGGGAGACGTGTTCAAATATGTCTCAGTTTTCCTTCCCTGGTACTCGGGTGAAACATTCCAGACGCTTTACTAACACTCTCCCGACTTGGAGAGTCAGTCCCTTTAACCTCCTGTTTGGCCAGTTTGCAATTTCTGCGGAAGATGAACAGGAATAGCGAGAACCAATGAGAGGCTAGCTGGAGGTGTCTGGACGAGCAAATTTAACTCTCATTTCCCACCAGGTAGAGTAATTAACCAAAGGCTCAGCATGCCGGTCCGGAACCAGATTAGGGCCTGAAGCCATCCTGCGGTGTTGCGGCCAGGTCACAAGAAAGTGAGTTGAAGAAAGGAGCTCAAGGTCACTGTAATTCACAAACCTGCAGAGTTATAAATGACAGCTATCGTCCATAAATAGACTGAAGTAAGGCTGCCAAGAGGACTTGAAAGCGGGGCAGAATTGCAGGAAACCGATTTCAGGAGGTAGACTGGAATTGCATTGAAAGCATAGGAAAAGAGGCAGAACGTCCACAATGATGCACTTGGCCAAAAAGGGCGTATGCGTTTATTCCTGAATATATTCAGGAAAAAACGCATATGCCCTTTTTGGCCAACCAAGCAAGCTTGCAAAGGAAATCTGCACTACAATGAAGTCTCACTTCCCCCCGGTCAAAAGGGCCATCTGAAAAAAGTGTAAAATCCAGAAAGGCAGGACAGGCCATGGAGAACTGGGAGCCTTGTTATACTGATGGGCGGGATGTAAATTGCCAACAGACACTGGGGAGAAGTGTATGGTGTTTCCTGAAACATCTAAAAAACAAAGCAACAGAGCCTAGGGCACTGCCACTTATGGTCCTATAGTTTAGGGAAATTTAAATCAAAAAGACACAGCCACCCCAAAGTTTGGGACGCCTCCGTTTACAAGAACCTCGTTTACCGTACAAGTTCAACATCGCAGAAAGTGAAAAATGGATAAAGAAGTTGTGGTATTTACTTACAAAGCAATATCACTCAGCAATGAAATCTGTGTCATCAGGCCCTTAGCAGCACAATGAGTGGATTCAGGTATGATGATTCTAACTGAAATAAGTCTCACAGAAAAAGAAACATCATAAGATATCACTAATACACGGAATGGAAAGTTGGCTACACAGGAACTGCATTACAGAACAGAACAGGGTCTCAAATTTAGAAAACCAACTTATGCTTGCTTAAGGGTAAAGGTGAGTTGGGGTGTTGCATAAAACCAGAGATTGAAATGAGCACAGATAAAGTTCCTTAAGCCAAATATGGAATAGACAAGAGCTACTCCTTGCTCAACGAAATGGACTCAACACCGCATATTAAACGCCTAAGAATGTACCTGACTAGTAAGTATCTTAAAACCTATGGATTGCTATGTCTCCGAAAGAGAATCAAGCATGTGTACAGGGGCATAAACGCAGCAGTGATAGGATTGGAGAGGTTCGGTGAGCAAATGAAGACCCTTTGAAGTCATATTGCATGGTACCCATTCCACGGGTTTCAACTACCCAGGTTTTAGGTATTCTTCCTTCAGCTAAAACATGCATGTGGAACCCAGAGTATGATCAACCATGTGATCGGGAGACGTGTTCAAATATGTCTCAGTTTTCCTCCCCTGGTACTCGGGTGCAACATTCCAGACGCTTTACTAACACTCTCCCCACTTGGAGAGTCAGCGCCTTTAACCTCCTGTTTGGCACAGTTTGCAATTTCTGCGGAAGATGAACAGGAATAGCGAGAACCAATGAGAGGATAGCTGGAGGTGTCTGGACAGGCAAATTTAACTCTCATTTCCCACCAGGAAGAGGAAATAACCAAAGGCTCAGCGTGCCGTACCGGAACCAGATTAGGGCCTGAAGCCATCCTGCGGTGTTGCGGCCAGCTCAAAAGAAAGCGAGTTGAAGAAAGGAGCTCAGGGGCACTGTAATTCACAAACCTGCAGAGTTATAAATGACAGCTATCGTCCAAAAATAGACTGAAGTAAGGCTGCCAAGAGGACTTGAAAGCGGGGCAGAATTGCAGGAAACCGATTTCAGGAGGTAGACTGGAATTGCATTGAAAGCATAGGAAAAGAGGCAGAACGTCCACAATGATGCACTTGGCCAAAAAGGGCGTATGCGTTTTTTCCTGAATATATTCAGGAAAAAACGCATACGCCCTTTTTCGCCAACCAAGCAAGCTTGCAAAGGAAATCTGCACTACAATGAAGTCTCACTTCCCCCCGGTCAAAAGGGCCATCTGAAAATAGTGTAAAATCCAGAAAGGCAGGACAGGCCATGGAGAACTGGGAGCCTTGTTATGCTGATGGGCGGGATGTAAATTGCCAACAACCACTCGGGAGAAGTGTATGGTGTTTCCTGAAACATCTAAAAAACAAAGCAACAGAACCTAGGGCACTTCCACTTATGGTCCTATAGCTTAGGGAAATTAAAATCAAAAAGACACAGCCACCCCAAAGTTTCGAACGGCTCTGTTTACAAGAACCTCGTTTACAGTACAAGTTCAACATCACAGAAAGTGAAAAATGGATAAAGAAGTTGTGGTATTTACTTACAAAGCAATATCACTCAGCAATGAAATCTGTGTCATCAGGCCCTTAGCAGCACAATGAGTGGATTCAGGTATGATGATTCTAACTGAAATAAGTCACACAGAAAAACAAACATCATAAGATATCAGTAATACACAGAATGTAAACTTGGCTACACAGGAACTGAATTACAGAACAGAACAGGGTCTCAAATTTAGAAAACCAACTTATTCTTGCTTAAGGGGAAAGGTGAGTTGGGGTGCTGCATAAAACCAGAGATTGAAATGAGCACAGATAAAGTTCCTTAAGCCAAATATGGAATAGACAAGTGCTACTCCTTGCTCAACGAAATGGACTCAACACCGCATATTAAACGCCTAAGAATGTACCTGACTAGTAAGTATCTTAAAACCTATAGATTGCTATGTCTCCGAAAGAGAATCAAGCATGTGTACAGGGGCATAAACGCAGCAGTGATAGGATTGGAGAGGTTCAGTGAGCAAATGAAGACCCTTTGAAGTCATATTGCATGGTACCCATTCCACGGGTTTCAACTACCCAGGTTTTAGGTATTCTTCCTTCAGCTAAAACATGCATGTGGAACCCAGAGTATGATCAACCATGTGATCGGGAGACGTGTTCAAATATGTCTCAGTTTTCCTCCCCTGGTACTCGGGTGCAACATTCCAGACGCTTTACTAACACTCTCCCCACTTGGAGAGTCAGCGCCTTTAACCTCCTGTTTGGCACACTTTGCAATTTCTGCGGAAGATGAACAGGAATAGCGAGAACCAATGAGAGGCTAGCTGGAGGTGTCTGGACGGGCAAATTTAACTCTCATTTCCCACAAGGAAGAGGAAATAACCAAAGGCTCAGCGTGCCGTACCGGAACCAGATTAGGGCCTGAAGCCATCCTGCGGTGTTGCGGCCAGCTCAAAAGAAAGCGAGTTGAAGAAAGGAGCTCAGGGGCACTGTAATTCACAAACCTGCAGAGTTATAAATGACAGCTATCGTCCAAAAATAGACTGAAGTAAGGCTGCCAAGAGGACTTGAAAGCGGGGCAGAATTGCAGGAAACCGATTTCAGGAGGTAGACTGGAATTGCATTGAAAGCATAGGAAAAGAGGCAGAACGTCCACAATGATGCACTTGGCCAAAAAGGGCGTATGCGTTTTTTCCTGAATATATTCAGGAAAAAACGCATACGCCCTTTTTGGCCAACCAAGCAAGCTTGCAAAGGAAATCTGCACTACAATGAAGTCTCACTTCCCCCCGGTCAAAAGGGCCATCTGAAAATAGTGTAAAATCCAGAAAGGCAGGACAGGCCATGGAGAACTGGGAGCCTTGTTATGCTGATGGGCGGGATGTAAATTGCCAACAACCACTCGGGAGAAGTGTATGGTGTTTCCTGAAACATCTAAAAAACAAAGCAACAGAACGTAGGGCATTTCCACTTATGGTCCTATAGCTTAGGGAAATTAAAATCAAAAAGACACAGCCACCCCAAAGTTTCGAACGGCTCTGTTTACAAGAACCTCGTTTACAGTACAAGTTCAACATCGCAGAAAGTGAAAAATGGATAAAGAAGTTGTGGTATTTACTTACAAAGCAATATCACTCAGCAATGAAATCTGTGTCATCAGGCCCTTAGCAGCACAATGAGTGGATTCAGGTATGATGATTCTAACTGAAATAAGTCACACAGAAAAAGAAACATCATAAGATATCAGTAATACACAGAATGTAAACTTGGCTACACAGGAACTGAATTACAGAACAGAACAGGGTCTCAAATTTAGAAAACCAACTTATTCTTGCTTAAGGGGAAAGGTGAGTTGGGGTGTTGCATAAAACCAGAGATTGAAATGAGCACAGATAAAGTTCCTTAAGCCAAATATGGAATAGACAAGAGCTACTCCTTGCTCAATGAAATGGACTCAACACCGCATATTAAACGCCTAAGAATGTACCTGACTAGTAAGTATCTTAAAACCTATGGATTGCTATGTCTCCAAAAGAGAATCAAGCATGTGTACAGGGGCATAAACGCAGCAGTGATAGGATTGGAGAGGTTCGGTGAGCAAATGAAGACCCTTTGAAGTCATATTGCATGGTACCCATTACACGGGTTTCAACTACCCAGGTTTTAGGTATTCTTCCTTCAGCTAAAACATGCATGTGGAACCCAGAGTATGATCAACCATGTGATCGGGAGACGTGTTCAAATATGTCTCAGTTTTCCTCCTCTGGTACTCGGGTGCAACATTCCAGACGCTTTACTAACACTCTCCCCACTTGGAGAGTCAGCGTCTTTAACCTCCTGTTTGGCCCAGTTTGCAATTTCTGCGGAAGATGAACAGGAATAGCGAGAACCAATGAGAGACTAGCTGGAGGTGTCTGGACGGGCAAATTTAACTCTCATTTCCCACCAGGAAGACGAAATAACCAAAGGCTCAGCGTGCCGTGCCGGAAGCAGATTAGGGCCTGAAACCATCCTGCGGTGTTGCGGCCAGGTCACAAGAAAGCGAGTTGAAGAAAGGAGCTCAGGGGCACTGTAATTCACAAACCTGCAGAGTTATAAATGACAGCTATCGTCCAAAAATAGACTGAAGTAAGGCTGTCAAGAGGACTTGAAAGCGGGGCAGAATTGCAGGAAACCGATTTCAGGAGGTAGACTGGAATTGCATTGAAAGCATAGGAAAAGAGGCAGAACGTCCACAATGATGCACTTGGCCAAAAAGGGCGTATGCGTTTTTTCCTGAATATATTCAGGAAAAAACGCATACGCCCTTTTTGGCCAACCAAGCAAACTTGTAAAGGAAATATGCACTACAATGAAGTCTCACTTCTCCCTGGTCAAAAGGGCCATCTGAAAAAAGTGTAAAATCCAGAAAGGCAGGACAGGCCATGGAGAACTGGGAGCCTTGTTATGCTGATGGGCGGGAGGTAAATTGCCAACAGACACTCAGGAGAAGTGTATGGTGTTTCCTGAAACATCTAAAAAACAATGCAACAGAGCCTAGGGCACTTCCACTTATGGTCCTATAGCTTAGGGAAATTAAAATCAAAAAGACACAGCCACCCCAAAATTTGGGACGCCTCCGTTTACAAGAACCTCGTTTACCGTACAAGTTCAATATCACAGAAAGTGAAAAATGGATAAAGAACTTGTGGTACTTACGTACAATGCAGTATCACTCAGCAATGAAATCTATGTCACCAGGCCCGTAGCAGCATAATGAGTGGATTCAGGTACGATGATTCTAACTGAAATAAGTCACACAGAAAAAGAAACATCATAAGATATCACTAATACACGGAATGTAAACTTGGCTACACAGGAACTGCATTCCAAAACAGAACAGGGTCTCAAATTTAGAAAACCAACTTATGCTTGCTTAAGGGGAAAGGTGAGTTGGGGTGCTGCATAAAACCAGAGATTGAAATGAGCACAGATAAAGTTCCTTAAGCCAAATATGGAATAGACAAGAGCTACTCCTTGCTCAACGAAATGGACTCAAAACCCCATATTAAACGCCTAAGAATGTACCTGACTAGTAAGTATCTTAAAACCTATGGATTGCTATGTCTCCGAAAGAGAATCAAGCATGTGTACAGGGGCATAAACGCAGCAGTGATAGGATTGGAGAGGTTCGGTGAGCAAATGAAGACCCTTTGAAGTCATATTGCATGGTACCCATTCCACGGGTTTCAACTACCCAGGTTTTAGGTATTCTTCCTTCAGCTAAAACATGCATGTGGAACCCAGAGTATGATCAACCATGTGAACGGGAGACGTGTTCAAATATGTCTCAGTTTTCGTACCCTGGTACTCGGGTGCAACATTCCAGACACTTTACTAACACTCTCCCCACTTGGAGAGTCAGCGCCTTTAACCTCCTGATTGGCACAGTTTGAAATTTCTGCGGAAGATGAACAGGAATAGCCAGAACCAATGAGAGGCTAGCTGGAGGTGTCTGGACGGGCAAATTTAACCTCATTTCCCACCAGGAAGAGGAAGTAACCAAAGGCTCAGCGTGCCGTACCGGAACCAGATTAGGGCCTGAAGCCATCCTGCGGTGTTGCGGCCAGCTCAAAAGAAAGCGAGTTGAAGAAAGGAGCTCAGGGGCACTGTAATTCACAAACCTGCAGAGTTATAAATGACAGCTATCGTCCAAAAATAGACTGAAGTAAGGCTGCCAAGAGGACTTGAAAGCGGGGCAGAATTGCAGGAAACCGATTTCAGGAGGTAGACTGGAATTGCATTGAAAGCATAGGAAAAGAGGCAGAACGTCCACAATGATGCACTTGGCCAAAAAGGGTGTATGCGTTTTTTCCTGAATATATTCAGGAAAAAACGCATACGCCCTTTTTGGCCAACCAAACAAGCTTGCAAAGGAAATCTGCACTACAATGAAGTCTCACTTCCCCCCGGTCAAAAGGGCCATCTGAAAAAAGTGTAAAATCCAGAAAGGCAGGACAGGCCATGGAGAACTGGGAGCCTTGTTATGCTGATGGGCGGGATGTAAATTGCCAACAACCACTCGGGAGAAGTGTATGGTGTTTCCTGAAACATCTAAAAAACAAAGCAACAGAACCTAGGGCACTTCCACTTATGGTCCTATAGCTTAGGGAAATTAAAATCAAAAAGACACAGCCACCCCAAAGTTTGGAACTGCTCTGTTTACAAGAACCTCATTTACAGTACAAGTTCAACATCGCAGAAAGTGAAAAATGGATAAAGAACTTGTGGTATTTACTTACAAAGCAATATCACTCAGCAATGAAATCTGTGTCATCAGGCCCTTAGCAGCACAATGAGTGGATTCAGGTATAATGATTCTAACTGAAATAAGTCACACAGAAAAAGAAACATCATAAGATATCAGTAATACACGGAATGGAAACTTGGCTACACAGGAACTGAATTCCAAAACAGAACAGGGTCTCAAATTTAGAAAACCACCTTATGCTTGCTTAAGGGGAAAGGTGAGTTGGGGTGCTGCATAAAACCAGAGATTGAAATGAGCACAGATAAAGTTCCTTAAGCCAAATATGGAATAGACAAGAGCTACTCCTTGCTCAACGAAATGGACTCAACACCGCATATTAAACGCCTAAGAATGTACCTGACTAGTAAGTATCTTAAAACCTATGGATTGCTATGTCTCCAAAAGAGAATCAAGCATGTGTACAGGGGCATAAACGCAGCAGTGATAGGATTGGAGAGGTTCGGTGAGCAAATGAAGACCCTTTGAAGTCATATTGCATGGTACCCATTCCACGGGTTTCAACTACCCAGGTTTTAGGTATTCTTCCTTCAGCTAAAACATGCATGTGGAACCCAGAGTATCATCAACCATGTGATCGGGAGACGTGTTCAAATATGTCTCAGTTTTCCTCCCCTGGTTCTCGGGTGCAACATTCCAGATGCTTTACTAACACTCTCCCCACTTGGAGAGTCAGCGCCTTTAACCTCCTGTTTGGCACAGTTTGCAATTTCTGCGGAAGATGAACAGGAATAGCGAGAACCAATGAGAGGCTAGCTGGAGGTGTCTGGACGGGCAAATTTAACTCTCATTTCCCACCAGGAAGAGGAAATAACCAAAGGCTCAGCGTGCCGTACCGGAACCAGATTAGGGCCTGAAGCCATCCTGCGGTGTTGCGGCCAGGTCACAAGAAAGCGAGTTGAAGAAAGGAGCTCAGGGGCACTGTAATTCACAAACCTGCAGAGTTATAAATGACAGCTATCGTCCAAAAATAGACTGAAGTAAGGCTGCCAAGAGGACTTGAAAGCGGGGCAGAATTGCAGGAAACCGATTTCAGGAGGTAGACTGGAATTGCATTGAAAGCATAGGAAAAGAGGCAGAACGTCCACAATGATGCACTTGGCCAAAAAGGGCGCATGCGTTTTTTCCTGAATATATTCAGGAAAAAACGCATGCGCCCTTTTTGGCCAACCAAGCAAGTTGCAAAGGAAATCTGTACTACAATGAAGTCTCACTTCCCCCCGGTCAAAAGGGCCATCTGAAAAAAGTGTAAAATCCAGAAAGGCAGGACAGGCCATGGAGAACTGGGAGCCTTGTTATGCTGATGGGCGGGATGTAAATTGCCAACAGACACTGGGGAGAAGTGTATGGTGTTTCCTGAAACATCTAAAAAACAAAGCAACAGAGCCTAGGGCACTTCCACTTATGGTCCTATAGCTTAGGGAAATTAAAATCAAAAAGACACAGCCACCCCAATGTTTGGGACGCCTCTGTTTACAAGGACCTCATTTACCGTACAAGTTCAATATCACAGAAAGTGAAAAATGGATAAAGAACTTGTGGTACTTACGTACAATGCAGTATCACTCAGCAATGAAATCTATGTCATCAGGCCCGTAGCAGCATAATGAGTGGATGCAGGTACGATGATTCTAACTGAAATAAGTCATACAGAAAAAGAAACATCATAAGATATCACTAATACACTGAATGTAAACTTGGCTACACAGGAACTGAATTACAGAACAGAACAGGTTCTCAAATTTAGAAAACCAACTTATGCTTGCTTAAGGGTAAAGGTAAGTTGGGGTGCTGCATAAAACCAGAGATTGAAATGAGCACAGATAAAGTTCCTTAAGTCAAACATGGTATAGACAAGAGCTACTCCTTGCTCAACGAAATGGACTCAACACCGCATATTAAACGCCTAAGAATGTACCTGACTAGTAAGTATCTTAAAACCTATGGATTGCTATGTCTCTGAAAGAGAATCAAGCATGTGTACAGGGTCATAAACGCAGCAGTGATAGGATTGGAGAGGTTCGGTGAGCAATTGAAGACCCTTTGAAGTCATATTGCATGGTACCCATTCCACGGGTTTCAACTACCCAGGTTTTAGGTATTCTTCCTTCAGCTAAAACATGCATGTGGAACCCAGAGTATGATCAACCATGTGAACGGGAGACGTGTTCAAATATGTCTCAGTTTTCGTACCCTGGTACTCGGGTGCAACATTCCAGACGCTTTACTAACACTCTCCCCACTTGTAGAGTCAGCGCCTTTAACCTACTGTTTGGCCCAGTTTGCAATTTCTGCGGAAGATGAACAGGAATAGCGAGAACCAATGAGAGGCTAGCTGGAGGTGTCTGGACGGGCAAATTTAACTCTCATTTCCCACCAGGAAGAGGAAATAACCAAAGGCTCAGCGTGCCGTACCGGAACCAGATTAGGGCCTGAAGCCATCCTGCGGTGTTGCGGCCAGGTCACAAGAAAGCGAGTTGAAGAAAGGAGCTCAGGGGCACTGTAATTCACAAACCTGCAGAGTTATAAATGACAGCTATCGTCCAAAAATAGACTGAAGTAAGGCTGCCAAGAGGACTTGAAAGCGGGGCAGAATTGCAGGAAACCGATTTCAGGAGGTAGACGGGAATTGCATTGAAAGCATAGGAAAAGAGGCAGAACGTCCACAATGATGCACTTGGTCAAAAAGGGCGTATGCGTTTTTTCCTGAATATATTCAGGAAAAAACGCATACGCCCTTTTTGGCCAACCAAACAAGCTTGCAAAGGAAATCTGCACTACAATGAAGTCTCACTTCCCCCCGGTCAAAAGGGCCATCTGAAAAAAGTGTAAAATCCAGAAAGGCAGGACAGGCCATGGAGGACTGGGAGCCTTGTTATGCTGATGGGCGGGATGTAAATTGCCAACAACCACTCGGGAGAAGTGTATGGTGTTTCCTGAAACATCTAAAAAACAAAGCAACAGAACCTAGGGCACTTCCACTTATGGTCCTATAGCTTAGGGAAATTAAAATCAAAAAGACACAGCCACCCCAAAATTTGGAACAGCTCTGTTTACAAGAACCTCGTTTACAGTACAAGTTCAACATCGCAGAAAGTGAAAAATGGATAAAGAAGTTGTGGTATTTACTTACAAAGCAATATCACTCAGCAATGAAATCTGTGTCATCAGGCCCTTAGCAGCACAATGAGTGGATTCAGGTATAATGATTCTAACTGAAATAAGTCACACAGAAAAAGAAACATCATAAGATATCAGTAATACACGGAATGTAAACTTGGCTACACAGGAACTGAATTACAGAACAGAACAGGGCCTCAAATTTAGAAAACCACCTTATGTTTGCTTAAGGGGAAAGGTGAGTTGGGGTGCTGCATAAAACCAGAGATTGAAATGAGCACAGATAAAGTTCCTTAAGCCAAATATAGAATAGACAAGAGCTACTCCTTGCTCAACGAAATGGACTCAACACCGCATATTAAACGCCTAAGAATGTACCTGACTAGTAAGTATCTTAAAACCTATGGATTGCTATGTCTCCGAAAGAGAATCAAGCATGTGTACAGGGGCATAAACGCAGCAGTGATAGGATTGGAGAGGTTCGGTGAGCAAATGAAGACCCTTTGAAGTCATATTGCATGGTACCCATTACAAGGGTCTTAACTCTCCAGGTTTAAGGTATTCTTCCTTCAGCTAAAACATGCATGTGGAACCTAAGTATGATCAACCATGTGAACGGGAGACGTGTTCAAATATGTCTCAGTTTTCTTCCCCTGGTACTCGGGTGCAACATTCCAGACGCTTTACTAACACTCTCCCCACTTGGAGAGTCAGCGCCTTTAACCTCCTGTTTGGCCCAGTTTGCAATTTCTGCGGAAGATGAACAGGAATAGCGAGAACCAATGAGAGACTAGCTGGAGGTGTCTCGACGGGCAAATTTAACTCTCATTTCCCACCAGGAAGAGGAAATAACCAAGGGCTCAGGGTGCCGTGCCGGAACCAGATTAGGGCCTGAAGCCATCCTGCGGTGTTGCGGCCAGGTCACAAGAAAGCGAGTTGAAGAAAGGAGCTCAGGGGCACTGTAATTCACAAACCTGCAGAGTTATAAATGACAGCTATCGTCCAAAAATAGACTGAAGTAAGGCTGCCAAGAGGACTTGAAAGCGGGGCAGAATTGCAGGAAACCGATTTCAGGAGGTAGACTGGAATTGCATTGAAAGCATAGGAAAAGAGGCAGAACGTCCACAATGATGCACTTGGCCAAAAAGGGCGTATGCGTTGTTTCCTGAATATATTCAGGAAAAAACGCATACGCCCTTTTTGGCCAACCAAGCAAGCTTGCAAAGGAAATCTGCACTACAATGAAGTCTCACTTCCCCCCGGTCAAAAGGGCCATCTGAAAAAAGTGTAAAATCCAGAAAGTCAACAGGCCATTGAGAACTGGGAGCCTTGTTATGCTGATGGGCGGGATGTAAATTGCCAACAGACACTTGGGAGAAGTGTATGGTGTTTCCTGAAACATCTAAAAAACAAACCAACAGAACCTAGGGCCCTTCCACTTATGGTCCTATAGCTTAGGGAAATTAAAATCAAAAAGACACAGCCACCCCAAAGTTTGGAACGGCTCTGTTTACAAGAACCTCGTTTACAGTACAAGTTCAACATCGCAGAAAGTGAAAAATGGATAAAGAAGTTGTGGTATTTACTTACAAAGCAATATCACTCAGCAATGAAATCTGTGTCATCAGGCCCTTAGCAGCACAATGAGTGGATTCAGGTATGATGATTCTAACTGAAATAAGTCACACAGAAAAAGAAACATCATAAGATATCAGTAATACACGGAATGTAAACTTGGCTACACAGGAACTGAATTACAGAACAGAACAGGGTCTCAAATTTAGAAAACCAACTTATTCTTGCTTAAGGGTAAAGGTGAGTTGGGTTGCTGCATAAAACCAGAGATTGAAATGAGCACAGATAAAGTTCCTTAAGCCAAATATGGAATAGACAAGAGCTACTCCTTGCTCAACGAAATGGACTCAACACCGCATATTAAACGCCTAAGAATGTACCTGACTAGTAAGTATCTTAAAATCTATGGATTGCTATGTCTCCGAAAGAGAATCAAGCATGTGTACAGGGGCATAAACGCAGCAGTGATAGGATTGGGGAGGTTCGGTGAGCAAATGAAGACCCTTTGAAGTCATATTGCATGGTACCCATTCCACGGGTTTCAACTACCCAGGTTTTAGGTATTCTTCCTTCAGCTAAAACATGCATGTGGAACCCAGAGTATGATCAACCATGTGATCGGGAGACGTGTTCAAATATGTCTCAGTTTTCCTCCCCTGGTTCTCAGGTGCAACATTCCAGATGCTTTACTAACACTCTCCCCACTTGGAGAGTCAGCGCCTTTAACCTCCTGTTTGGCACAGTTTGCAATTTCTGCGGAAGATGAACAGGAATAGCGAGAACCAATGAGAGGCTAGCTGGAGGTGTCTGGACGGGCAAATTTAACTCTCATTTCCCACCAGGAAGAGGAAATAACCAAGGGCTCAGCGTGCCGTACCGGAAGCAGATTAGGGCCTGAAGCCATCCTGCGGTGTTGCGGCCAGGTCACAAGAAAGCGAGTTGAAGAAAGGAGCTCAGGGGCACTGTAATTCACAAACCTGCAGAGTTATAAATGACAGCTATCGTCCAAAAATAGACTGAAGTAAGGCTGCCAAGAGGACTTGAAAGCGGGGCAGAATTGCAGGAAACCGATTTCAGGAGGTAGACTGGAATTGCATTGAAAGCATAGGAAAAGAGGCAGAACGTCCACAATGATGCACTTGGCCAAAAAGGGCGCATGCGTTTTTTCCTGAATATATTCAGGAAAAAACGCATGCGCCCTTTTTGGCCAACCAAGCAAGCTTGCAAAGGAAATCTGTACTACAATGAAGTCTCACTTCCCCCCGGTCAAAAGGGCCATCTGAAAAAAGTGTAAAATCCAGAAAGGCAGGACAGGCCATGGAGAACTGGGAGCCTTGTTATGCTGATGGGCGGGATGTAAATTGCCAACAGACACTGGGGAGAAGTGTATGGTGTTTCCTGAAACATCTAAAAAACAAAGCAACAGAGCCTAGGGCACTTCCACTTATGGTCCTATAGCTTAGGGAAATTAAAATCAAAAAGACACAGCCACCCCAATGTTTGGGAAGCTTCTGTTTACAAGGACCTCATTTACCGTACAAGTTCAATATCACAGAAAGTGAAAAATGGATAAAGAACTTGTGGTACTTACGTACAATGCAGTATCACTCAGCAATGAAATCTATGTCATCAGGCCCGTAGCAGCATAATGAGTGGATGCAGGTATGATGATTCTAACTGAAATAAGTCATACAGAAAAAGAAACATCATAAGATATCACTAATACACTGAATGTAAACTTGGCTACACAGGAACTGAATTACAGAACAGAACAGGTTCTCAAATTTAGAAAACCAACTTATGCTTGCTTAAGGGTAAAGGTGAGTTGGGGTGCTGCATAAAACCAGAGATTGAAATGAGCACAGATAAAGTTCCTTAAGTCAAACATGGTATAGACAAGAGCTACACCTTGCTCAGCGAAATGGACTCAACACCGCATATTAAATGCCTAAGAATGTACCTGACTAGTAAGTATCTTAAAACCTATGGATTGCTATGTCTCCGAAAGAGAATCAAGCATGTGTACAGGGGCATAAACGCAGCAGTGATAGGATTGGAGAGGTTCGGTGAGCAAATGAAGACCCTTTGAAGTCATATTGCATGGTACCCATTACACGGGTCTTAACTCTCCAGGTTTAAGGTATTCTTCCTTCAGCTAAAACATGCATGTGGAACCTAAGTATGATCAACCATGTGAACGGGAGACGTGTTCAAATATGTCTCAGTTTTCCTCCCCTGGTACTCGGGTGCAACATTCCAGACGCTTTACTAACACTCTCCCGACTTGGAGAGTCAGTCCCTTTAACCTCCTGTTTGGCACAGTTTGCAATTTCTGCGGAAGATGAACAGGAATAGCGAGAACCAATGAGAGGCTAGCTGGAGGTGTCTGGACGGGCAAATTTAACTCTCATTTCCCACCAGGAAGAGGAAATAACCAAAGGCTCAGCGTGCCGTACCGGAACCAGATTAGGGCCTGAAGCCATCCTGCGGTGTTGCGGCCAGCTCAAAAGAAAGCGAGTTGAAGAAAGGAGCTCAGGGGCACTGTAATTCACAAACCTGCAGAGTTATAAATGACAGCTATCGTCCAAAAATATACTGAAGTAAGGTTGCCAAGAGGACTTGAAAGCGGGGCAGAATTGCTGGAAACCGATTTCAGGAGGTAGACTGGAATTGCATTGAAAGCATAGGAAAAGAGGCAGAACGTCCACAATGATGCACTTGGCCAAAAAGTGCGTATGCGTTTTTTCCTCAATATATTCAGGAAAAAACGCATACGCCCTTTTTGGCCAACCAAGCAAGCTTGTAAAGGAAATCTGCACTACAATGAAGTCTCACTTCCCCCCGGTCAAAAGGGCCATCTGAAAAAAGTGTAAAATCCAGAAAGGCAGGACAGGCCATGGAGAACTGGGAGCCTTGTTATGCTGATGGGCGGGATGTAAATTGCCAACAACCACTCGGGAGAAGTGTATGGTGTTTCCTGAAACATCTAAAAAACAAAGCAACAGAGCCTAGGGCTCTTCCACTTATGGTCCTATAGCTTAGGGAAATTAAAATCAAAAAGACACAGCCACCCCAAAGTTTCGAACGGCTCTGTTTACAAGAACCTCGTTTACAGTACAAGTTCAACATCGCAGAAAGTGAAAAATGGATAAAGAAGTTGTGGTATTTACTTACAAAGCAATATCACTCAACAATGAAATCTGTGTCATCAGGCCCTTAGCAGCACAATGAGTGGATTCAGGTATGATAATTCTAACTGAAATAAGTCACACAGAAAAAGAAACATCATAAGATATCAGTAATACACGGAATGGAAACTTGGCTACACAGGAACTGAATTACAGAACAGAACAGGGTCTCAAATTTAGAAAACCAACTTATGCTTGCTTAAGGGGAAAGGTGAGTTGGGGTGCTGCATAAAACCAGAGATTGAAATGAGCACAGATAAAGTTCCTTAAGCCAAATATAGAATAGACAAGAGCTACTCCTTGCTCAACGAAATGGACTCAACACCGCATATTAAACGCCTAAGAATGTACCTGACTAGTAAGTATCTTAAAACCTATGGATTGCTATGTCTCCGAAAGAGAATCAAGCATGTGTACAGGGGCATAAACGCAGCAGTGATAGGATTGGAGAGGTTCGGTGAGCAAATGAAGACCCTTTGAAGTCATATTGCATGGTACCCATTACAAGGGTCTTAACTCTCCAGGTTTAAGGTATTCTTCCTTCAGCTAAAACATGCATGTGGAACCTAAGTATGATCAACCATGTGAACGGGAGACGTGTTCAAATATGTCTCAGTTTTCTTCCCCTGGTACACGGGTGCAACATTCCAGACGCTTTACTAACACTCTCCCCACTTGGAGAGTCAGCGCCTTTAACCTCCTGTTTGGCCCAGTTTGCAATTTCTGCGGAAGATGAACAGGAATAGCGAGAACCAATGAGAGACTAGCTGGAGGTGTCTCGACGGGCAAATTTAACTCTCATTTCCCAACAGGAAGAGGAAATAACCAAGGGCTCAGGGTGCCGTGCCGGAACCAGATTAGGGCCTGAAGCCATCCTGCGGTGTTGCAGCCAGGTCACAAGAAAGCGAGTTGAAGAAAGGAGCTCAGGGGCACTGTAATTCACAAACCTGCAGAGTTATAAATGACAGCTATCGTCCAAAAATAGACTGAAGTAAGGCTGCCAAGAGGACTTGAAAGCGGGGCAGAATTGCAGGAAACCGATTTCAGGAGGTAGACTGGAATTGCATTGAAAGCATAGGAAAAGAGGCAGAACGTCCACAATGATGCACTTGGCCAAAAAGGGCGTATGCGTTGTTTCCTGAATATATTCAGGAAAAAACGCATACGCCCTTTTTGGCCAACCAAGCAAGCTTGCAAAGGAAATCTGCACTACAATGAAGTCTCACTTCCCCCCGGTCAAAAGGGCCATCTGAAAAAAGTGTAAAATCCAGAAAGGCAACAGGCCATTGAGAACTGGGAGCCTTGTTATGCTGATGGGCGGGATGTAAATTGCCAACAGACACTTGGGAGAAGTGTATGGTGTTTCCTGAAACATCTAAAAAACAAAGCAACAGAACCTAGGGCACTTCCACTTATGGTCCTATAGCTTAGGGAAATTAAAATCAAAAAGACACAGCCACCCCAAAGTTTGGAACAGCTCTGTTTACAAGAACCTCGTTTACAGTACAAGTTCAACATCGCAGAAAGTGAAAAATGGATAAAGAAGTTGTGGTATTTACTTACAAAGCAATATCACTCAGCAATGAAATCTGTGTCATCAGGCCCTTAGCAGCACAATGAGTGGATTCAGGTATGATGATTCTAACTGAAATAAGTCACACAGAAAAAGAAACATCATAAGATATCAGTAATACACGGAATGTAAACTTGGCTACACAGGAACTGAATTACAGAACAGAACAGGGTCTCAAATTTAGAAAACCAACTTATTCTTGCTTAAGGGTAAAGGTGAGTTGGGTTGCTGCATAAAACCAGAGATTGAAATGAGCACAGATAAAGTTCCTTAAGCCAAATATGGAATAGACAAGAGCTACTCCTTGCTCAACGAAATGGACTCAACACCGCATATTAAACGCCTAAGAATGTACCTGACTAGTAAGTATCTTAAAATCTATGGATTGCTATGTCTCCGAAAGAGAATCAAGCATGTGTACAGGGGCATAAACGCAGCAGTGATAGGATTGGAGAGGTTCGGTGAGCAAATGAAGACCCTTTGAAGTCATATTGCATGGTACCCATTCCACGGGTTTCAACTACCCAGGTTTAAGGTATTCTTCCTTCAGCTAAAACATGCATGTGGAACCTAGAGTATGATCAACCATGTGATCGGGAGACGTGTTCAAATATGTCTCAGTTTTCGTACCCTGGTCCTCGGGTGCAACATTCCAGATGCTTTACTAACACTCTCCCGACTTGGAGAGTCAGTCCCTTTAACCTCCTGTTTGGCCCAGTTTGCAATTTCTGTGGAAGATGAACAGGAATAGCGAGAACCAATGAGAGGCTAGCTGGAGGTGTCTGGACGGGCAAATTGAACTCTCATTTCCCACCAGGAAGAGGAATTAACCAAAGGCTCAGCGTGCCATGCCAGAACCAGATTATTGCCTAAAGCCATCCTGCAGTGTTGCGGACAGCTCAAAAGAAAGCGAGTTGAAGAAACGAGCTCAGGGGCACTGTAATTCACAAACCTGCAGCGTTATAAATGACAGGATCGTCCAAAAATAGACTGAAGTAAGGCTGCCAAGAGGACTTGAAAGCGGGGCAGAATTGCAGGAAACCGATTTCAGGAGGTAGACTGGAATTGCATTGAAAGCATAGGAAAAGAGGCAGAACGTCCACAATGATGCACTTGGCCAAAAAGGGCGTATGCGTTTTTTCCTGAATATATTCAGGAAAAAACGCATACGCCCTTTTTGACCAACCTAGCAAACTTGCAAAGGAAATCTGCACTACAATGAAGTCTCACTTCTCCCCGGTCAAAAGGGCCATCTGAAAAAAGTGTAAAATCCAGAAAGGCAGGACAGGCCATGGAGAACTGGGAGCCTTGTTATGCTGATGGGCGGGATGTAAATTGCCAACAACCACTTGGGAGAAGTGTATGGTGTTTCCTGAAACATCTAAAAAACAAAGCAACAGAGCCTAGGGCACTTCCACTTATGGTCCTATAGCTTAGGGAAATTAAAATCAAAAAGACACAGCCACCCCAAAGTTTGGGACGCCTCCGTTTACAAGAACCTCGTTTACCGTACAAGTTCAATATCACAGAAAGTGAAAAATGGATAAAGAACTTGTGGTACTTACGTACAATGCAGTATCACTCAGCAATGAAATCTATGTCATCAGGCCCGTAGCAGCATAATGAGTGGATTCAGGTACGATGATTCTAACTGAAATAAGTCACACAGAAAAAGAAACATCATAAGATATCACTAATACACGGAATGTAAACTTGGCTACACAGGAACTGCATTCCAAAACAAAACAGGGTCTCAAATTTACAAAACCAACTTATGCTTGCTTAAGGGGGAAGGTGAGTTGGGGTGCTGCATAAAACCAGAGATTGAAATGAGCACAGATAAAGTTCCTTAAGCCAAATATGGAATAGACAAGAGCTACTCCTTGCTCAACGAAATGGACTCAAAACCCCATATTAAACGCCTAAGAATGTACCTGACTAGTAAGTATCTTAAAACCTATGGATTGCTATGTCTCCAAAAGAGTATCAAGCGTGTGTACAGGGGCATAAACGCAGCAGTGATAGGATTGGAGAGGTTCGGTGAGCAAATGAAGACCCTTTGAAGTCATATTGCATGGTACCCATTACACGGGTCTCAACCACCCAGGTTTAAGGTATTCTTCCTTCAGCTAAAACATGCATGTGGATCCCAGAGTATAATCAACCATGTGAACGGGAGACGTGTTCAAATATGTCTCAATTTTCCTCCCCTGGTACTCGGGTGCAACATTCCAGACGCTTTACTAACACTCTCTCGACTTGGAGAGTCAGTCCCTTTAACCTCCTGTTTGGCCCAGTTTGCAATTTCTGCGGAAGATGAACAGGAATAGCGAGAACCAATGAGAGGCTAGCTGGAGGTGTCTGGACGGGCAAATTTAACTCTCATTTCCCACCAGGAAGAGGAATTAACCAAAGGCTCAGCGTGCCGGGCCGGAACCAGATTAGGGCCTGAAGCCATCCTGCGGTGATGCGGCCAGGTCACAAGAAAGCGAGTTGAAGAAAGGAGCTCAGGGGCACTGTAATTCACAAACCTGCAGAGTTATAAATGACAGCTGTCGTCCAAAAATAGACTGAAGTAAGGCTGCCAAGAGGACTTGAAAGCGGGGCAGAATTGCAGGAAACCGATTTCAGGAGGTAGACTGGAATTGCATTGAAAGCATAGGAAAAGAGGCAGAACGTCCACAATGATGCACTTGGCCAAAAAGGGCGTATGCGTTTTTTCCTGAATATATTCAGGAAAAAACGCATACGCCCTTTTTGGCCAACCAAGCAAGCTTGCAAAGGAAATCTGCACTACAATGAAGTCTCACTTCCCCCCGGTCAAAAGGGCCATCTGGAAAAAGTGTAAAATCCAGAAAGGCAGGACAGGCCATGGAGAACTGGGAGCCTTGTTATGCTGATGAGCGGGATGTAAATTGCCAACAACCACTCGGGAGAAGTGTATGGTATTTCCTGAAACATCTAAAAAACAAAGCAACAGAACCTAGGGCACTTCCACTTATGGTCCTATAGCTTAGGGAAGTTAAAATCAAAAAGACACAGCCACCCCAAAGTTTGGAACGGCTCTGTTTACAAGAACCTCGTTTACAGTACAAGTTCAACATCGCAGAAAGTGAAAAATGGATAAAGAAGTTGTGGTATTTACTTACAAAGCAATATCACTCAGCAATGAAATCTGTGTCACAAGGCCCTTAGCAGCACAATGAGTGGATTCAGGTATGATGATTCTAACTGAAATAAGTCACACAGAAAAAGAAACATCATAAGATATCAGTAATACACGGAATGTAAACTTGGCTACACAGGAACTGAATTACAGAACAGAACAGGGTCTCAAATTTAGAAAACCAACTTATGCTTGCTTAAGGGTAAAGGTGAGTTGGGGTGCTGCATAAAACCAGAGATTGAAATGAGCACAGATAAAGTTCCTTAAGTCAAATATGGAATAGACAAGAGCTACTCCTTGCTCAACGAAATGGACTCAACACCGCATATTAAACGCCTAAGAATGTACCTGACTAGTAAGTATCTTAAAACCTATGGATTGCTATGTCTCCAAAAGAGAATCAAGCATGTGTACAGGGGCATAAACGCAGCAGTGATAGGATTGGAGAGGTTCGGTGAGCAAATGAAGACCCTTTGAAGTCATATTGCATGGTACCCATTACACGGGTCTCAACTCTCCAGGTTTAAGGTATTCTTCCTTCAGCTAAAACATGCATGTGGAACCCAGAGTATGATCAACCATGTGAACGGGAGACGTGTTCAAATATGTCTCAGTTTTCCTCCCCTGGTACTCGGGTGCAACATTCCAGACGCTTTACTAACACTCTGCCGACTTGGAGAGTCAGTCCCTTTAACCTCCTGTTTGGCCCAGTGTGCAATTTCTGCGGAAGATGAACAGGAATAGCGAGAACCAATGAGAGGCTAGCTGGAGGTGTCTGGACGGGCAAATTTAACTCTCATTTCCCACCAGGAAGAGGAATTAACCAAAGGCTCAGCATGCCGGGCCGGATCCAGATTAGGGCCTGAAGCCATCCTGCGGTGTTGCGGCCAGCTCACAAGAAAGTGAGTTGAAGAAAGGAGCTCAGGGGCACTGTAATTCACAAACCTGCAGAGTTATAAATGACAGCTATCGTCCAAAAATAGACTGAAGTAAGGCTGCCAAGAGGACTTGAAAGTGGGGCAGAATTGCAGGAAACTGATTTCAGGAGGTAGACTGGAATTGCATTGAAAGCATAGGAAAAGAGGCAGAACGTCCACAATGATGCACTTGGCCAAAAAGGGCGTATGCGTTTTTTCCTGAATATATTCAGGAAAAAACGCATACGCCCTTTTTGGCCAACCAAGCAAGCTTGCAAAGGAAATCTGCACTACAATGAAGTCTCACTTCCCCCCGGTCAAAAGGGCCATCTGGAAAAAGTGTAAAATCCAGAAAGGCAGGACAGGCCATGGAGAACTGGGAGCCTTGTTATGCTGATGGGCGGGATGAAAATTGCCAACAGCCACTCGGGAGAAGTGTATGGTGTTTCCTGAAACATCTAAAAAACAAAGCAACAGAACCTAGGGCACTTCCACTTATGGTCCTATAGCTTAGGGAAATTAAAATCAAAAAGACACAGCCACCCCAAAATTTGGAACAGCTCTGTTTACAAGAACCTCGTTTACAGTACAAGTTCAACATTGCAGAAAGTGAAAAATGGATAAAGAAGTTGTGGTATTTACTTACAAAGCAATATCACTCAGCAATGAAATCTGTGTCATCAGGCCCTTAGCAGCACAATGAGTGGATTCAGGTATAATGATTCTAACTGAAATAAGTCACACAGAAAAAGAAACATCATAAGATATCAGTAATACACGGAATGTAAACTTGGCTACACAGGAACTGAATTACAGAACAGAACAGGGCCTCAAATTTAGAAAACCACCTTATGTTTGCTTAAGGGGAAAGGTGAGTTGGGGTGCTGCATAAAACCAGAGATTGAAATGAGCACAGATAAAGTTCCTTAAGCCAAATATAGAATAGACAAGAGCTACTCCTTGCTCAACGAAATGGACTCAACACCGCATATTAAACGCCTAAGAATGTACCTGACTAGTAAGTATCTTAAAACCTATGGATTGCTATGTCTCCGAAAGAGAATCAAGCATGTGTACAGGGGCATAAACGCAGCAGTGATAGGATTGGAGAGGTTCGGTGAGCAAATGAAGACCCTTTGAAGTCATATTGCATGGTACCCATTACAAGGGTCTTAACTCTCCAGGTTTAAGGTATTCTTCCTTCAGCTAAAACATGCATGTGGAACCTAAGTATGATCAACCATGTGAACGGGAGACGTGTTCAAATATGTCTCAGTTTTCTTCCCCTGGTACTCGGGTGCAACATTCCAGACGCTTTACTAACACTCTCCCCACTTGGAGAGTCAGCGCCTTTAACCTCCTGTTTGGCCCAGTTTGCAATTTCTGCGGAAGATGAACAGGAATAGCGAGAACCAATGAGAGACTAGCTGGAGGTGTCTCGACGGGCAAATTTAACTCTCATTTCCCACCAGGAAGAGGAAATAACCAAGGGCTCAGGGTGCCGTGCCGGAACCAGATTAGGGCCTGAAGCCATCCTGCGGTGTTGCGGCCAGGTCACAAGAAAGCGAGTTGAAGAAAGGAGCTCAGGGGCACTGTAATTCACAAACCTGCAGAGTTATAAATGACAGCTATCGTCCAAAAATAGACTGAAGTAAGGCTGCCAAGAGGACTTGAAAGCGGGGCAGAATTGCAGGAAACCGATTTCAGGAGGTAGACTGGAATTGCATTGAAAGCATAGGAAAAGAGGCAGAACGTCCACAATGATGCACTTGGCCAAAAAGGGCGTATGCGTTGTTTCCTGAATATATTCAGGAAAAAACGCATACGCCCTTTTTGGCCAACCAAGCAAGCTTGCAAAGGAAATCTGCACTACAATGAAGTCTCACTTCCCCCCGGTCAAAAGGGCCATCTGAAAAAAGTGTAAAATCCAGAAAGTCAACAGGCCATTGAGAACTGGGAGCCTTGTTATGCTGATGGGCGGGATGTAAATTGCCAACAGACACTTGGGAGAAGTGTATGGTGTTTCCTGAAACATCTAAAAAACAAACCAACAGAACCTAGGGCCCTTCCACTTATGGTCCTATAGCTTAGGGAAATTAAAATCAAAAAGACACAGCCACCCCAAAGTTTGGAACGGCTCTGTTTACAAGAACCTCGTTTACAGTACAAGTTCAACATCGCAGAAAGTGAAAAATGGATAAAGAAGTTGTGGTATTTACTTACAAAGCAATATCACTCAGCAATGAAATCTGTGTCATCAGGCCCTTAGCAGCACAATGAGTGGATTCAGGTATGATGATTCTAACTGAAATAAGTCACACAGAAAAAGAAACATCATAAGATATCAGTAATACACGGAATGTAAACTTGGCTACACAGGAACTGAATTACAGAACAGAACAGGGTCTCAAATTTAGAAAACCAACTTATTCTTGCTTAAGGGTAAAGGTGAGTTGGGTTGCTGCATAAAACCAGAGATTGAAATGAGCACAGATAAAGTTCCTTAAGCCAAATATGGAATAGACAAGAGCTACTCCTTGCTCAACGAAATGGACTCAACACCGCATATTAAACGCCTAAGAATGTACCTGACTAGTAAGTATCTTAAAATCTATGGATTGCTATGTCTCCGAAAGAGAATCAAGCATGTGTACAGGGGCATAAACGCAGCAGTGATAGGATTGGGGAGGTTCGGTGAGCAAATGAAGACCCTTTGAAGTCATATTGCATGGTACCCATTCCACGGGTTTCAACTACCCAGGTTTTAGGTATTCTTCCTTCAGCTAAAACATGCATGTGGAACCCAGAGTATGATCAACCATGTGATCGGGAGACGTGTTCAAATATGTCTCAGTTTTCCTCCCCTGGTTCTCAGGTGCAACATTCCAGATGCTTTACTAACACTCTCCCCACTTGGAGAGTCAGCGCCTTTAACCTCCTGTTTGGCACAGTTTGCAATTTCTGCGGAAGATGAACAGGAATAGCGAGAACCAATGAGAGGCTAGCTGGAGGTGTCTGGACGGGCAAATTTAACTCTCATTTCCCACCAGGAAGAGGAAATAACCAAGGGCTCAGCGTGCCGTACCGGAAGCAGATTAGGGCCTGAAGCCATCCTGCGGTGTTGCGGCCAGGTCACAAGAAAGCGAGTTGAAGAAAGGAGCTCAGGGGCACTGTAATTCACAAACCTGCAGAGTTATAAATGACAGCTATCGTCCAAAAATAGACTGAAGTAAGGCTGCCAAGAGGACTTGAAAGCGGGGCAGAATTGCAGGAAACCGATTTCAGGAGGTAGACTGGAATTGCATTGAAAGCATAGGAAAAGAGGCAGAACGTCCACAATGATGCACTTGGCCAAAAAGGGCGCATGCGTTTTTTCCTGAATATATTCAGGAAAAAACGCATGCGCCCTTTTTGGCCAACCAAGCAAGCTTGCAAAGGAAATCTGTACTACAATGAAGTCTCACTTCCCCCCGGTCAAAAGGGCCATCTGAAAAAAGTGTAAAATCCAGAAAGGCAGGACAGGCCATGGAGAACTGGGAGCCTTGTTATGCTGATGGGCGGGATGTAAATTGCCAACAGACACTGGGGAGAAGTGTATGGTGTTTCCTGAAACATCTAAAAAACAAAGCAACAGAGCCTAGGGCACTTCCACTTATGGTCCTATAGCTTAGGGAAATTAAAATCAAAAAGACACAGCCACCCCAATGTTTGGGAAGCTTCTGTTTACAAGGACCTCATTTACCGTACAAGTTCAATATCACAGAAAGTGAAAAATGGATAAAGAACTTGTGGTACTTACGTACAATGCAGTATCACTCAGCAATGAAATCTATGTCATCAGGCCCGTAGCAGCATAATGAGTGGATGCAGGTATGATGATTCTAACTGAAATAAGTCATACAGAAAAAGAAACATCATAAGATATCACTAATACACTGAATGTAAACTTGGCTACACAGGAACTGAATTACAGAACAGAACAGGTTCTCAAATTTAGAAAACCAACTTATGCTTGCTTAAGGGTAAAGGTGAGTTGGGGTGCTGCATAAAACCAGAGATTGAAATGAGCACAGATAAAGTTCCTTAAGTCAAACATGGTATAGACAAGAGCTACACCTTGCTCAGCGAAATGGACTCAACACCGCATATTAAATGCCTAAGAATGTACCTGACTAGTAAGTATCTTAAAACCTATGGATTGCTATGTCTCCGAAAGAGAATCAAGCATGTGTACAGGGGCATAAACGCAGCAGTGATAGGATTGGAGAGGTTCGGTGAGCAAATGAAGACCCTTTGAAGTCATATTGCATGGTACCCATTACACGGGTCTTAACTCTCCAGGTTTAAGGTATTCTTCCTTCAGCTAAAACATGCATGTGGAACCTAAGTATGATCAACCATGTGAACGGGAGACGTGTTCAAATATGTCTCAGTTTTCCTCCCCTGGTACTCGGGTGCAACATTCCAGACGCTTTACTAACACTCTCCCGACTTGGAGAGTCAGTCCCTTTAACCTCCTGTTTGGCACAGTTTGCAATTTCTGCGGAAGATGAACAGGAATAGCGAGAACCAATGAGAGGCTAGCTGGAGGTGTCTGGACGGGCAAATTTAACTCTCATTTCCCACCAGGAAGAGGAAATAACCAAAGGCTCAGCGTGCCGTACCGGAACCAGATTAGGGCCTGAAGCCATCCTGCGGTGTTGCGGCCAGCTCAAAAGAAAGCGAGTTGAAGAAAGGAGCTCAGGGGCACTGTAATTCACAAACCTGCAGAGTTATAAATGACAGCTATCGTCCAAAAATATACTGAAGTAAGGTTGCCAAGAGGACTTGAAAGCGGGGCAGAATTGCTGGAAACCGATTTCAGGAGGTAGACTGGAATTGCATTGAAAGCATAGGAAAAGAGGCAGAACGTCCACAATGATGCACTTGGCCAAAAAGTGCGTATGCGTTTTTTCCTCAATATATTCAGGAAAAAACGCATACGCCCTTTTTGGCCAACCAAGCAAGCTTGTAAAGGAAATCTGCACTACAATGAAGTCTCACTTCCCCCCGGTCAAAAGGGCCATCTGAAAAAAGTGTAAAATCCAGAAAGGCAGGACAGGCCATGGAGAACTGGGAGCCTTGTTATGCTGATGGGCGGGATGTAAATTGCCAACAACCACTCGGGAGAAGTGTATGGTGTTTCCTGAAACATCTAAAAAACAAAGCAACAGAGCCTAGGGCTCTTCCACTTATGGTCCTATAGCTTAGGGAAATTAAAATCAAAAAGACACAGCCACCCCAAAGTTTCGAACGGCTCTGTTTACAAGAACCTCGTTTACAGTACAAGTTCAACATCGCAGAAAGTGAAAAATGGATAAAGAAGTTGTGGTATTTACTTACAAAGCAATATCACTCAACAATGAAATCTGTGTCATCAGGCCCTTAGCAGCACAATGAGTGGATTCAGGTATGATAATTCTAACTGAAATAAGTCACACAGAAAAAGAAACATCATAAGATATCAGTAATACACGGAATGGAAACTTGGCTACACAGGAACTGAATTACAGAACAGAACAGGGTCTCAAATTTAGAAAACCAACTTATGCTTGCTTAAGGGGAAAGGTGAGTTGGGGTGCTGCATAAAACCAGAGATTGAAATGAGCACAGATAAAGTTCCTTAAGCCAAATATAGAATAGACAAGAGCTACTCCTTGCTCAACGAAATGGACTCAACACCGCATATTAAACGCCTAAGAATGTACCTGACTAGTAAGTATCTTAAAACCTATGGATTGCTATGTCTCCGAAAGAGAATCAAGCATGTGTACAGGGGCATAAACGCAGCAGTGATAGGATTGGAGAGGTTCGGTGAGCAAATGAAGACCCTTTGAAGTCATATTGCATGGTACCCATTACAAGGGTCTTAACTCTCCAGGTTTAAGGTATTCTTCCTTCAGCTAAAACATGCATGTGGAACCTAAGTATGATCAACCATGTGAACGGGAGACGTGTTCAAATATGTCTCAGTTTTCTTCCCCTGGTACACGGGTGCAACATTCCAGACGCTTTACTAACACTCTCCCCACTTGGAGAGTCAGCGCCTTTAACCTCCTGTTTGGCCCAGTTTGCAATTTCTGCGGAAGATGAACAGGAATAGCGAGAACCAATGAGAGACTAGCTGGAGGTGTCTCGACGGGCAAATTTAACTCTCATTTCCCAACAGGAAGAGGAAATAACCAAGGGCTCAGGGTGCCGTGCCGGAACCAGATTAGGGCCTGAAGCCATCCTGCGGTGTTGCAGCCAGGTCACAAGAAAGCGAGTTGAAGAAAGGAGCTCAGGGGCACTGTAATTCACAAACCTGCAGAGTTATAAATGACAGCTATCGTCCAAAAATAGACTGAAGTAAGGCTGCCAAGAGGACTTGAAAGCGGGGCAGAATTGCAGGAAACCGATTTCAGGAGGTAGACTGGAATTGCATTGAAAGCATAGGAAAAGAGGCAGAACGTCCACAATGATGCACTTGGCCAAAAAGGGCGTATGCGTTGTTTCCTGAATATATTCAGGAAAAAACGCATACGCCCTTTTTGGCCAACCAAGCAAGCTTGCAAAGGAAATCTGCACTACAATGAAGTCTCACTTCCCCCCGGTCAAAAGGGCCATCTGAAAAAAGTGTAAAATCCAGAAAGGCAACAGGCCATTGAGAACTGGGAGCCTTGTTATGCTGATGGGCGGGATGTAAATTGCCAACAGACACTTGGGAGAAGTGTATGGTGTTTCCTGAAACATCTAAAAAACAAAGCAACAGAACCTAGGGCACTTCCACTTATGGTCCTATAGCTTAGGGAAATTAAAATCAAAAAGACACAGCCACCCCAAAGTTTGGAACAGCTCTGTTTACAAGAACCTCGTTTACAGTACAAGTTCAACATCGCAGAAAGTGAAAAATGGATAAAGAAGTTGTGGTATTTACTTACAAAGCAATATCACTCAGCAATGAAATCTGTGTCATCAGGCCCTTAGCAGCACAATGAGTGGATTCAGGTATGATGATTCTAACTGAAATAAGTCACACAGAAAAAGAAACATCATAAGATATCAGTAATACACGGAATGTAAACTTGGCTACACAGGAACTGAATTACAGAACAGAACAGGGTCTCAAATTTAGAAAACCAACTTATTCTTGCTTAAGGGTAAAGGTGAGTTGGGTTGCTGCATAAAACCAGAGATTGAAATGAGCACAGATAAAGTTCCTTAAGCCAAATATGGAATAGACAAGAGCTACTCCTTGCTCAACGAAATGGACTCAACACCGCATATTAAACGCCTAAGAATGTACCTGACTAGTAAGTATCTTAAAATCTATGGATTGCTATGTCTCCGAAAGAGAATCAAGCATGTGTACAGGGGCATAAACGCAGCAGTGATAGGATTGGAGAGGTTCGGTGAGCAAATGAAGACCCTTTGAAGTCATATTGCATGGTACCCATTCCACGGGTTTCAACTACCCAGGTTTAAGGTATTCTTCCTTCAGCTAAAACATGCATGTGGAACCTAGAGTATGATCAACCATGTGATCGGGAGACGTGTTCAAATATGTCTCAGTTTTCGTACCCTGGTCCTCGGGTGCAACATTCCAGATGCTTTACTAACACTCTCCCGACTTGGAGAGTCAGTCCCTTTAACCTCCTGTTTGGCCCAGTTTGCAATTTCTGTGGAAGATGAACAGGAATAGCGAGAACCAATGAGAGGCTAGCTGGAGGTGTCTGGACGGGCAAATTGAACTCTCATTTCCCACCAGGAAGAGGAATTAACCAAAGGCTCAGCGTGCCATGCCAGAACCAGATTATTGCCTAAAGCCATCCTGCAGTGTTGCGGACAGCTCAAAAGAAAGCGAGTTGAAGAAACGAGCTCAGGGGCACTGTAATTCACAAACCTGCAGCGTTATAAATGACAGGATCGTCCAAAAATAGACTGAAGTAAGGCTGCCAAGAGGACTTGAAAGCGGGGCAGAATTGCAGGAAACCGATTTCAGGAGGTAGACTGGAATTGCATTGAAAGCATAGGAAAAGAGGCAGAACGTCCACAATGATGCACTTGGCCAAAAAGGGCGTATGCGTTTTTTCCTGAATATATTCAGGAAAAAACGCATACGCCCTTTTTGACCAACCTAGCAAACTTGCAAAGGAAATCTGCACTACAATGAAGTCTCACTTCTCCCCGGTCAAAAGGGCCATCTGAAAAAAGTGTAAAATCCAGAAAGGCAGGACAGGCCATGGAGAACTGGGAGCCTTGTTATGCTGATGGGCGGGATGTAAATTGCCAACAACCACTTGGGAGAAGTGTATGGTGTTTCCTGAAACATCTAAAAAACAAAGCAACAGAGCCTAGGGCACTTCCACTTATGGTCCTATAGCTTAGGGAAATTAAAATCAAAAAGACACAGCCACCCCAAAGTTTGGGACGCCTCCGTTTACAAGAACCTCGTTTACCGTACAAGTTCAATATCACAGAAAGTGAAAAATGGATAAAGAACTTGTGGTACTTACGTACAATGCAGTATCACTCAGCAATGAAATCTATGTCATCAGGCCCGTAGCAGCATAATGAGTGGATTCAGGTACGATGATTCTAACTGAAATAAGTCACACAGAAAAAGAAACATCATAAGATATCACTAATACACGGAATGTAAACTTGGCTACACAGGAACTGCATTCCAAAACAAAACAGGGTCTCAAATTTACAAAACCAACTTATGCTTGCTTAAGGGGGAAGGTGAGTTGGGGTGCTGCATAAAACCAGAGATTGAAATGAGCACAGATAAAGTTCCTTAAGCCAAATATGGAATAGACAAGAGCTACTCCTTGCTCAACGAAATGGACTCAAAACCCCATATTAAACGCCTAAGAATGTACCTGACTAGTAAGTATCTTAAAACCTATGGATTGCTATGTCTCCAAAAGAGTATCAAGCGTGTGTACAGGGGCATAAACGCAGCAGTGATAGGATTGGAGAGGTTCGGTGAGCAAATGAAGACCCTTTGAAGTCATATTGCATGGTACCCATTACACGGGTCTCAACCACCCAGGTTTAAGGTATTCTTCCTTCAGCTAAAACATGCATGTGGATCCCAGAGTATAATCAACCATGTGAACGGGAGACGTGTTCAAATATGTCTCAATTTTCCTCCCCTGGTACTCGGGTGCAACATTCCAGACGCTTTACTAACACTCTCTCGACTTGGAGAGTCAGTCCCTTTAACCTCCTGTTTGGCCCAGTTTGCAATTTCTGCGGAAGATGAACAGGAATAGCGAGAACCAATGAGAGGCTAGCTGGAGGTGTCTGGACGGGCAAATTTAACTCTCATTTCCCACCAGGAAGAGGAATTAACCAAAGGCTCAGCGTGCCGGGCCGGAACCAGATTAGGGCCTGAAGCCATCCTGCGGTGATGCGGCCAGGTCACAAGAAAGCGAGTTGAAGAAAGGAGCTCAGGGGCACTGTAATTCACAAACCTGCAGAGTTATAAATGACAGCTGTCGTCCAAAAATAGACTGAAGTAAGGCTGCCAAGAGGACTTGAAAGCGGGGCAGAATTGCAGGAAACCGATTTCAGGAGGTAGACTGGAATTGCATTGAAAGCATAGGAAAAGAGGCAGAACGTCCACAATGATGCACTTGGCCAAAAAGGGCGTATGCGTTTTTTCCTGAATATATTCAGGAAAAAACGCATACGCCCTTTTTGGCCAACCAAGCAAGCTTGCAAAGGAAATCTGCACTACAATGAAGTCTCACTTCCCCCCGGTCAAAAGGGCCATCTGGAAAAAGTGTAAAATCCAGAAAGGCAGGACAGGCCATGGAGAACTGGGAGCCTTGTTATGCTGATGAGCGGGATGTAAATTGCCAACAACCACTCGGGAGAAGTGTATGGTATTTCCTGAAACATCTAAAAAACAAAGCAACAGAACCTAGGGCACTTCCACTTATGGTCCTATAGCTTAGGGAAGTTAAAATCAAAAAGACACAGCCACCCCAAAGTTTGGAACGGCTCTGTTTACAAGAACCTCGTTTACAGTACAAGTTCAACATCGCAGAAAGTGAAAAATGGATAAAGAAGTTGTGGTATTTACTTACAAAGCAATATCACTCAGCAATGAAATCTGTGTCACAAGGCCCTTAGCAGCACAATGAGTGGATTCAGGTATGATGATTCTAACTGAAATAAGTCACACAGAAAAAGAAACATCATAAGATATCAGTAATACACGGAATGTAAACTTGGCTACACAGGAACTGAATTACAGAACAGAACAGGGTCTCAAATTTAGAAAACCAACTTATGCTTGCTTAAGGGTAAAGGTGAGTTGGGGTGCTGCATAAAACCAGAGATTGAAATGAGCACAGATAAAGTTCCTTAAGTCAAATATGGAATAGACAAGAGCTACTCCTTGCTCAACGAAATGGACTCAACACCGCATATTAAACGCCTAAGAATGTACCTGACTAGTAAGTATCTTAAAACCTATGGATTGCTATGTCTCCAAAAGAGAATCAAGCATGTGTACAGGGGCATAAACGCAGCAGTGATAGGATTGGAGAGGTTCGGTGAGCAAATGAAGACCCTTTGAAGTCATATTGCATGGTACCCATTACACGGGTCTCAACTCTCCAGGTTTAAGGTATTCTTCCTTCAGCTAAAACATGCATGTGGAACCCAGAGTATGATCAACCATGTGAACGGGAGACGTGTTCAAATATGTCTCAGTTTTCCTCCCCTGGTACTCGGGTGCAACATTCCAGACGCTTTACTAACACTCTGCCGACTTGGAGAGTCAGTCCCTTTAACCTCCTGTTTGGCCCAGTGTGCAATTTCTGCGGAAGATGAACAGGAATAGCGAGAACCAATGAGAGGCTAGCTGGAGGTGTCTGGACGGGCAAATTTAACTCTCATTTCCCACCAGGAAGAGGAATTAACCAAAGGCTCAGCATGCCGGGCCGGATCCAGATTAGGGCCTGAAGCCATCCTGCGGTGTTGCGGCCAGCTCACAAGAAAGTGAGTTGAAGAAAGGAGCTCAGGGGCACTGTAATTCACAAACCTGCAGAGTTATAAATGACAGCTATCGTCCAAAAATAGACTGAAGTAAGGCTGCCAAGAGGACTTGAAAGTGGGGCAGAATTGCAGGAAACTGATTTCAGGAGGTAGACTGGAATTGCATTGAAAGCATAGGAAAAGAGGCAGAACGTCCACAATGATGCACTTGGCCAAAAAGGGCGTATGCGTTTTTTCCTGAATATATTCAGGAAAAAACGCATACGCCCTTTTTGGCCAACCAAGCAAGCTTGCAAAGGAAATCTGCACTACAATGAAGTCTCACTTCCCCCCGGTCAAAAGGGCCATCTGGAAAAAGTGTAAAATCCAGAAAGGCAGGACAGGCCATGGAGAACTGGGAGCCTTGTTATGCTGATGGGCGGGATGAAAATTGCCAACAGCCACTCGGGAGAAGTGTATGGTGTTTCCTGAAACATCTAAAAAACAAAGCAACAGAGCCTAGGGCACTTCCACTTATGGTCCTATAGCTTAGGGAAATTAAAATCAAAAAGACACAGCCACCCCAAAGTTTGGGACGCCTCTGTTTACAAGAACCTCGTTTACCGTACAAATTCAATATCACAGAAAGTGAAAAATGGATAAAGAACTTGTGGTACTTACGTACAATGCAGTATCACTCAGCAATGAAATCTGTGTCATCAGGCGCGTAGCAGCATAATGAGTGGATTCAGGTACGATGATTCTAACTGAAATAAGTCACACAGAAAAAGAAACATCATAAGATATCACTAATACACGGAATGTAAACTTGGCTACACAGGAACTGAATTCCAAAACAGAACAGGGTCTCAAATTTAGAAAACCACCTTATGCTTGCTTAAGGGGAAAGGTGAGTTGGGGTGCTGCATAAAACCAGAGATTGAAATGAGCACAGATAAAGTTCCTTAAGCCAAATATGGAATAGACAAGAGCTACTCCTTGCTCAACGAAATGGACTCAACACCGCATATTAAACGCCTAAGAATGTACCTGACTAGTAAGTATCTTAAAACCTATGGATTGCTATGTCTCCAAAAGAGAATCAAGCATGTGTACAGGGGCATAAACGCAGCAGTGATAGGATTGGAGAGGTTCGGTGAGCAAATGAAGACCCTTTGAAGTCATATTGCATGGTACCCATTACACGGGTTTCAACTACCCAGGTTTTAGGTATTCTTCCTTCAGCTAAAACATGCATGTGGAACCCAGAGTATGATCAACCATGTGATCGGGAGACGTGTTCAAATATGTCTCAGTTTTCCTCCCCTGGTTCTCGGGTGCAACATTCCAGATGCTTTACTAACACTCTCCCCACTTGGAGAGTCAGCGCCTTTAACCTCCTGTTTGGCACAGTTTGCAATTTCTGCGGAAGATGAACAGGAATAGCGAGAACCAATGAGAGGCTAGCTGGAGGTGTCTGGACGGGCAAATTTAACTCTCATTTCCCACCAGGAAGAGGAAATAACCAAAGGCTCAGCGTGCCGTGCCGGAACCAGATTGGGGCCTGAAGCCATCCTGCGGTGTTGCGGCCAGGTCACAAGAAAGCGAGTTGAAGAAAGGAGCTCAGGGGCACTGTAATTCACAAACCTGCAGAGTTATAAATGACAGCTATCGTCCAAAAATAGACTGAAGTAAGGCTGCCAAGAGGACTTGAAAGCGGGGCAGAATTGCAGGAAACCGATTTCAGGAGGTAGACTGGAATTGCATTGAAAGCATAGGAAAAGAGGCAGAACGTCCACAATGATGCACTTGGCCAAAAAGGGCGTATGCGTTTTTTCCTCAATATATTCAGGAAAAAACGCATACGCCCTTTTTGGCCAACCAAGCAAGCTTGTAAAGGAAATCTGCACTACAATGAAGTCTCACTTCCCCCCGGTCAAAAGGGCCATCTGAAAAAAGTGTAAAATCCAGAAAGGCAGGACAGGCCATGGAGAACTGGGAGCCTTGTTATGCTGATGGGCGGGATGTAAATTGCCAACAACCACTCGGGAGAAGTGTATGGTGTTTCCTGAAATATCTAAAAAACAAAGCAACAGAACCTAGGGCACTTCCACTTATGGTCCTATAGCTTAGGGAAATTAAAATCAAAAAGACACAGCCACCCCAAAGTTTGGAACAGCTCTGTTTACAAGAACCTCGTTTACAGTACAAGTTCAACATCGCAGAAAGTGAAAAATGGATAAAGAAGTTGTGGTATTTACTTACAAAGCAATATCACTCAACAATGAAATCTGTGTCATCAGGCCCTTAGCAGCACAATGAGTGGATTCAGGTATGATGATTCTAACTGAAATAAGTCACACGGAAAAAGAAACATCATAAGATATCAGTAATACACGGAATGGAAACTTGGCTACACAGGAACTGAATTACAGAACAGAACAGGGTCTCAAATTTAGAAAACCAACTTATGCTTGCTTAAGGGTAAAGGTGAGTTGGGGTGCTGCATAAAACCAGAGATTGAAATGAGCACAGATAAAGTTCCTTAAGCCAAATATATAATAGACAAGAGCTACTCCTTGCTCAACGAAATGGACTCAACACCGCATATTAAACGCCTAAGAATGTACCTGACTAGTAAGTATCTTAAAACCTATGGATTGCTATGTCTCCGAAAGAGAATCAAGCATGTGTACAGGGGCATAAACGCAGCAGTGATAGGATTGGAGAGGTTCGGTGAGCAAATGAAGACCCTTTGAAGTCATATTGCATGGTACCCATTACAAGGGTCTTAACTCTCCAGGTTTAAGGTATTCTTCCTTCAGCTAAAACATGCATGTGGAACCTAAGTATGATCAACCATGTGAACGGGAGACGTGTTCAAATATGTCTCAGTTTTCTTCCCCTGGTACTCGGGTGCAACATTCCAGACGCTTTACTAACACTCTCCCCACTTGGAGAGTCAGCGCCTTTAACCTCCTGTTTGGCACAGTTTGCAATTTCTGCGGAAGATGAACAGGAATAGCGAGAACCAATGAGAGACTAGCTGGAGGTGTCTCGACGGGCAAATTTAACTCTCATTTCCCACCAGGAAGAGGAAATAACCAAAGGCTCAGCGTGCCGTGCCGGAACCAGATTAGTGCCTGAAGCCATCCTGCGGTGTTGCGGCCAGGTCACAAGAAAGCGAGTTGAAGAAAGGAGCTCAGGGGCACTGTAATTCACAAACCTGCAGAGTTATAAATGACAGCTATCGTCCAAAAATAGACTGAAGTAAGGCTGCCAAGAGGACTTGAAAGCGGGGCAGAATTGCAGGAAACCGATTTCAGGAGGTAGACTGGAATTGCATTGAAAGCATAGGAAAAGAGGCAGAACGTCCACAATGATGCACTTGGCCAAAAAGGGCGTATGCGTTTTTTCCTGAATATATTCAGGAAAAAACGCATACGCCCTTTTTGGCCAACCAAGCAAACTTGCAAAGGAAATCTGCACTACAATGAAGTCTCACTTCCCCCTGGTCAAAAGGGCCATCTGAAAAAAGTGTAAAATCCAGAAAGGCAGGACAGGCCATGGAGAACTGGGAGCCTTGTTATGCTGATGGGCGGGATGTAAATTGCCAACAGACACTCGGGAGAAGTGTATGGTGTTTCCTGAAACATCTAAAAAACAAAGCAACAGAACCTAGGGCACTTCCACTTATGGTCCTATAGCTTAGGGAAATGAAAATCAAAAAGACACAGCCACCCCAAAGTTTGGAACGGCTCTGTTTACAAGAACCTCGGTTACAGTACAAGTTCAACATCGCAGAAAGTGAAAAATGGATAAAGAAGTTGTGGTATTTACTTACAAAGCAATATCACTCAGCAATGAAATCTGTGTCATCAGGCACTTAGCAGCACAATGAGTGGATTCAGGTATGATGATTCTAACTGAAATAAGTCACACAGAAAAAGAAACATCATAAGATATCAGTAATACACAGAATGGAAACTTGGCTACACAGGAACTGAATTACAGAACAGAACAGGGTCTCAAATTTAGAAAACCAACTTATGCTTGCTTAAGGGTAAAGGTGAGTTGGGGTGCTGTATAAAACCAGAGATTGAAATGAGCACAGATAAAGTTCCTTAAGTCAAATATGGAATAGACAAGAGCTACTCCTTGCTCAACAAAATGGACTCAACACCGCATATTAAACACCTAAGAATGTACCTGACTAGTAAGTATCTTAAAACCTATGGATTGCTATGTCTCCGAAAGAGAATCAAGCATGTGTACAGGGGCATAAACGCAGCAGTGATAGGATTGGAGAGGTTCGGTGAGCAAATGAAGACCCTTTGAAATCATATTGCATGGTACCCATTACACGGGTCTTAACTCTCCAGGTTTAAGGTATTCTTCCTTCAGCTAAAACATGCATGTGGAACCCAAGTATGATCAACCATGTGAACGGGAGACGTGTTCAAATATGTCTCAGTTTTCCTCCCCTGGTACTCGGGTGCAACATTCCAGACGCTTTACTAACACTCTCCCCACTTGGAGAGTCAGTCCCTTTAACCTCCTGTTTGGCCCAGTTTGCAATTTCTGCGGAAGATGAACAGGAATAGCGAGAACCAATGAGAGGCTAGCTGGAGGTGTCTGGACGGGCAAATTTAACTCTCATTTCCCACCAGTAAGAGGAAATAACCAAAGGCTCAGCGTGCCGTACCGGAACCAGATTAGGGCCTGAAGCCATCCTGCAGTGTTGCGGCCAGGTCACAAGAAAGCGAGTTGAAGAAAGGAGCTCAGGGGCACTGTAATTCACAAACCTGCAGAGTTATAAATGACACCTATCGTCCAAAAATAGACTGAAGTAAGGCTGCCAAGAGGACTTGAAAGCGGGGCAGAATTGCAGGAAACCGATTTCAGGAGGTAGACTGGAATTGCATTGAAAGCATAGGAAAAGAGGCAGAACGTCCACAATGATGCACTTGGCCAAAAAGGGCGTATGCGTTTTTTCCTGAATATATTCAGGAAAAAACGCATACGCCCTTTTTGGCCAACCAAGCAAGCTTGCAAAGGAAATCTGCACTACAATGAAGTCTCACTTCCCCCCGGTCAAAAGGGCCATCTGAAAAAAGTGTAAAATCCAGAAAGGCAACAGGCCATTGAGAACTGGGAGCCTTGTTATGCTGATGGGCGGGATGTAAATTGCCAACAGACACTTGGGAGAAGTGTATGGTGTTTCCTGAAACATCTAAAAAACAAAGCAACAGAGCCTAGGGCACTTCCACTTATGGTCCTATAGCTTAGGGAAATTAAAATCAAAAATACACAGCCACCCCAAAGTTTGGAACGGCTCTGTTTACAAGAACCTCGTTTACAGTACAAGTTCAACATCGCAGACAGTGAAAA
The DNA here is from genome assembly GCF_949987515.2 of Delphinus delphis. Classification (NCBI taxonomy): domain Eukaryota; kingdom Metazoa; phylum Chordata; class Mammalia; order Artiodactyla; family Delphinidae; genus Delphinus; species Delphinus delphis. Next base: position 1,632,446 of record NW_027192653.1, on the reverse strand, counting down.
ATGGATAAAGAAGTTGTGGTATTCACTTACAAAGCAATATCACTCAGCAATGAAATCTATGTCATCAGGCCCTTAGCAGCACAATGAGTGGATTCAGGTATGATGATTCTAACTGAAATAAGTCACACAGAAAAAGAAACATCATAAGATATCAGTAATACACGGAATGGAAACTTGGCTACACAGGAACTGAATTACAGAACAGAACAGGGTCTCAAATTTAGAAAACCAACTTATGCTTGCTTAAGGGGAAAGGTGAGTTGGGGTGCTGCATAAAACCAGAGATTGAAATGAGCACAGATATAGTTCCTTAAGCCAAATATGGAATAGACAAGAGCTACTCCTTGCTCAACGAAATGGACTCAACACCGCATATTAAACGCCTAAGAATGTACCTGACTAGTAAGTATCGTAAAACCTATGGATTGCTATGTCTCCAAAAGAGAATCAAGCATGTGTACAGGGGCATAAACGCAGCAGTGATAGGATTGGAGAGGTTCGGTGAGCAAATGAAGACCCTTTGAAGTCATATTGCATGGTACCCATTCCACGGGTTTCAACTACCCAGGTTTTAGGTATTCTTCCTTCAGCTAAAACATGCATGTGGAACCTAGAGTATGATCAACCATGTGATCAGGAGACGTGTTCAAATATGTCTCAGTTTTCCTCCCCTGGTACTCGGGTGCAACATTCCAGACGCTTTACTAACACTCTCCCCACTTGGAGAGTCAGTCCCTTTAACCTCCTGTTTGGCACAGTTTGCAATTTCTGCGGAAGATGAACAGGAATAGCGAGAACCAATGAGAGGCTAGCTGGAGGTGTCTGGACGGGCAAATTTAACTCTCATTTCCCACCAGGAAGAGGAAATAAGCAAAGGCTCAGCGTGCCGTACCGGAACCAGATTAGGGCCTGAAGCCATCCTGCGGTGTTGCGGCCAGCTCAAAAGAAAGCGAGTTGAAGAAAGGAGCTCAGGGGCACTGTAATTCACAAACCTGCAGAGTTATAAATGACACCTATCGTCCAAAAATATACTGAAGTTAGGCTGCCAAGAGGACTTGAAAACGGGGCAGAATTGCAGGAAACCGATTTCAGGAGGTAGACTGGAATTGCATTGAAAGCATAGGAAAAGAGGCAGAACGTCCACAATGATGCACTTGGCCAAAAAGGGTGTATGCGTTTTTTCCTGAATATATTCAGGAAAACACGCATACGCCCTTTTTGGCCAACCAAGCAAGCTTGCAAAGGAAATCTGCACTACAATGAAGTCTCACTTCCCCCCGGTCAAAAGGGCCATCTGAAAAAAGTGTAAAATCCAGAAAGGCAGGACAGGCCTTGGAGAACTGGGAGCCTTGTTATGCTGATGGGCGGGATGTAAATTGCCAACAGCCACTCTGGAGAAGTGTAGGGTGTTTCCTGAAACATCTAAAAAACAAAGCAACAGAGCCTAGGGCACTTCCACTTATGGTCCTATAGCTTAGGGAAATTAAAATCAAAAAGACACAGCCACCCCAAAGTTTGGGATGCCTCTGTTTACAAGAACCTCGTTTACAGTACAAGTTCAACATTGCAGAAAGTGAAAAATGGATAAAGAAGTTGTGGTATTTACTTACAAAGCAATATCACTCAGCAATGAAATCTATGTCATCAGGCCCTTAGCAGCACAATGAGTGGATTCAGGTATGATGATTCTAACTGAAATAAGTCACACAGAAAAAGAAACATCATAAGATATCAGTAATACACGGAATGGAAACTTGGCTACACAGGAACTGAATTACAGAACAGAACAGGGTCTCAAATTTAGAAAACCAACTTATGCTTGCTTAAGGGTAAAGGTGAGTTGGGGTGCTGCATAAAACCAGAGATTGAAATGAGCACAGATAAAGTTCCTTAAGCCAAATATGGAATAGACAAGAGCTACTCCTTGCTCAACGAAATGGACTCAACACCGCATATTAAACGCCTAAGAATGTACCTGACTAGTAAGTATCTTAAAACCTATAGATTGCTATGTCTCCGAAAGAGAATCAAGCATGTGTACAGGGGCATAAACGCAGCAGTGATAGGATTGGAGAGGTTCGGTGAGCAAATGAAGAGCCTTTGAAGTCATATAACATGGGACCCATTACACGGGTTTCAACTACCCAGATTTTAGGTATTCTTCCTTCAGCTAAAACATGCATGTGGAACCCAGAGTATGATCAACCATGTGATCGGGAGACGTGTTCAAATATGTCTCAGTTTTCCTCCCCTGGTACTCGGGTGCAACATTCCAGACGCTTTACTAACACTCTCTCCACTTGGAGAGTCAGCGCCTTTAACCTCCTGTTTGGCCCAGTTTGCAATTTCTGCGGAAGATGAACAGGAATAGCGAGAACCAATGAGAGACTAGCTGGAGGTGTCTGGACGGGCAAATTTAACTCTCATTTCCAACCAGGAAGAGGAAATAACCAAAGGCTCAGCATGCCGTCCCGGAACCAGATTAGGGCCTGAAGCCATCCTGCGGTGTTGCAGCCAGGTCACAAGAAAGCAAGTTGAAGAAAGGAGCTCAGGGGCACTGTAATTCACAAACCTGCAGAGTTATAAATGACAGCTATCGTCCATAAATAGACTGAAGTAAGGCTGCCAAGAGGACTTGAAAGCGGGGCAGAATTGCAGGAAACCGATTTCAGGAGGTAGACTGGAATTGCATTGAAAGCATAGGAAAAGAGGCAGAACGTCCACAATGATGCACTTGGCCAAAAAGGGCGTATGCGTTTTTTCCTGAATATATTCAGGAAAAAACGCATACGCCCTTTTTGGCCAACCAAGCAAGCTTGCAAAGGAAATCTGCACTACAATGAAGTCTCACTTCCCCCCGGTCAAAAGGGCCATCTGAAAAAAGTGTAAAATCCAGAAAGGCAGGACAGGCCATGGAGAACTGGGAGCCTTGTTATGCTGATGGGCGGGATGTAAATTGCCAACAGACACTGGGGAGAAGTGTATAGTGTTTCCTGAAACATCTAAAAAACAAAGCAACAGAACCTAGGGCACTTCCACTTATGGTCCTATAGCTTAGGGAAATGAAAATCAAAAAGACACAGCCACCCCAAAGTTTGGAACGGCTCTGTTTACAAGAACCTCTTTTACAGTACAAGTTCAACATTGCAGAAAGTGAAAAATGGATAAAGAAGTTGTGGTATTTACTTACAAAGCAATATCACTCAGCAATGAAATCTGTGTCATCAGGCCCTTAGCAGCACAATGAGTGGATTCAGGTATGATGATTCTAACTGAAATAAGTCACACAGAAAAAGAAACATCATAAGTTATCAGTAATACACGGAATGTAAACTTGGCTACACAGGAACTGAATTACAGAACAGAACAGGGTCTCAAATTTAGAAAACCAACTTATGCTTGCTTAAGGGTAAAGGTGAGTTGGGGTGCTGCATAAAACCAGAGATTGAAATGAGCACAGATAAAGTTCCTTAAGTCAAATATGGAATAGACAAGAGCTACTCCTTGCTCAACGAAATGGACTCAACACCGCATATTAAACGCCTAAGAATGTACCTGACTAGTAAGTATCGTAAAACCTATGGATTGCTATGTCTCCAAAAGAGAATCAAGCATGTGTACAGGGGCATAAACGCAGCAGTGATAGGATTGGAGAGGTTCGGTGAGCAAATGAAGACCCTTTGAAGTCATATTGCATGGTACCCATTACACGGGTCTTAACTCTCCAGGTTTAAGGTATTCTTCCTTCAGCTAAAACATGCATGTGGAACCCAGAGTATGATCAACCATGTGAACGGGAGACGTGTTCAAATATGTCTCAGTTTTCCTCCCCTGGTACTCGGGTGCAACATTCCAGACGCTTTACTAACACTCTCCCCACTTGGAGAGTCAGTCCCTTTAACCTCCTGTTTGGCCCAGTTTGCAATTTCTGCGGAAGATGAACAGGAATAGCGAGAACCAATGAGAGGCTAGCTGGAGGTGTCTGGACGGGCAAATTTAACTCTCATTTCCCACCAGGAAGAGGAAATAACCAAAGGCTCAGCGTGCCGTACCGGAACCAGATTAGGGCCTGAAGCCATCCTGCAGTGTTGCGGCCACCTCAAAAGAAAGCGAGTTGAAGAAAGGAGCTCAGGGGCACTGTAATTCACAAACCTGCAGAGTTATAAATGACACCTATCGTCCAAAAATAGACTGAAGTAAGGCTGCCAAGAGGACTTGAAAGCGGGGCAGAATTGCAGGAAACCGATTTCAGGAGGTAGACTGGAATTGCATTGAAAGCATAGGAAAAGAGGCAGAACGTCCACAATGATGCACTTGGCCAAAAAGGGCGTATGCGTTTTTTCCTGAATATATTCAGGAAAAAACGCATACGCCCTTTTTGGCCAACCAAGCAAGCTTGCAAAGGAAATCTGCACTACAATGAAGTCTCACTTCCCCCCGGTCAAAAGGGCCATCTGAAAAAAGTGTAAAATCCAGAAAGGCAAAAGGCCATTGAGAACTGGGAGCCTTGTTATGCTGATGGGCGGGATGTAAATTGTCAAAAGACACTTGGGAGTAGTGTATGGTGTTTCCTGAAACATCTAAAAAACAAAGCAACAGAGCCTAGGGCACTTCCACTTATGGTCCTATAGCTTAGGGAAATTAAAATCAAAAAGACACAGCCACCCCAAAGTTTGGAACGGCTCTGTTTACAAGAACCTCGTTTACAGTACAAGTTCAACATTGCAGAAAGTGAAAAATGGATAAAGAAGTTGTGGTATTCACTTACAAAGCAATATCACTCAGCAATGAAATCTATGTCATCAGGCCCTTAGGAGCACAATGAGTGGATTCAGGTATGATGATTCTAACTGAAATAAGTCACACAGAAAAAGAAACATCATAAGATATCAGTAATACACGGAATGTAAACTTGGCTACACAGGAACTGAATTACAGAAAAGAACAGGGTCTCAAATTTAGAAAACCAACTTATGCTTGCTTAAGGGTAAAGGTGAGTTGGGGTGCTGCATAAAACCAGAGATTGAAATGAGCACAGATATAGTTCCTTAAGCCAAATATGGAATAGACAAGAGCTACTCCTTGCTGAACGAAATGGACTCAACACCGCATATTAAACGCCTAAGAATGTACCTGACTAGTAAGTATCTTAAAACCTATGGATTGCTATGTCTCCGAAAGAGAATCAAGCATGTGTACAGGGGCATAAACGCAGCAGTGATAGGATTGGAGAGGTTCGGTGAGCAAATGAAGACCCTTTGAAGTCATATTGCATGGTACCCATTCCACGGGTTTCAACTACCCAGGTTTTAGGTATTCTTCCTTCAGCTAAAACATGCATGTGGAACCTAGAGTATGATCAACCATGTGATCGGGAGACGTGTTCAAATATGTCTCAGTTTTCCACCCCTGGTACTCGGGTGCAACATTCCAGACGCTTTACTAACACTCTCCCCACTTGGAGAGTCAGCGCCTTTAACCTCCTGTTTGGCACAGTTTGCAATTTCTGCGGAAGATGAACAGGAATAGCGAGAACCAATGAGAGGATAGCTGGAGGTGTCTGGACGGGCAAATTTAACTCTCATTTCCCACCAGGAAGAGGAAATAACCAAAGGCTCAGCGTGCCGTACCGGAACCAGATTAGGGCCTGAAGCCATCCTGCGGTGTTGCGGCCAGCTCAAAAGAAAGCGAGTTGAAGAAAGGAGCTCAGGGGCACTGTAATTCACAAACCTGCAGAGTTATAAATGACACCTATCGTCCAAAAATATACTGAAGTTAGGCTGCCAAGAGGACTTGAAAGCGGGGCAGAATTGCAGGAAACCGATTTCAGGAGGTAGACTGGAATTGCATTGAAAGCATAGGAAAAGAGGCAGAACGTCCACAATGATGCACTTGGCCAAAAAGGGCGTATGCGTCTTTTCCTGAATATATTCAGGAAAACACGCATACGCCCTTTTTGGCCAACCAAGCAAGCTTGCAAAGGAAATCTGCACTACAATGAAGTCTCACTTCCCCCCGGTCAAAAGGGCCATCTGAAAAAAGTGTAAAATCCAGAAAGGCAGGACAGGCCTTGGAGAACTGGGAGCCTTGTTATGCTGATGGGCGGGATGTAAATTGCCAACAGCCACTCTGGAGAAGTGTATGGTGTTTCCTGAAACATCTAAAAAACAAAGCAACAGAGCCTAGGGCACTTCCACTTATGGTCCTATAGCTTAGGGAAATTAAAATCAAAAAGACACAGCCACCCCAAAGTTTGGACCGGCTCTGTTTACAAGAACCTCGTTTACAGTACAAGTTCAACATTGCAGAAAGTGAAAAATGGATAAAGAAGTTGTGGTATTTACTTACAAAGCAATATCACTCAGCAATGAAATCTATGTCATCAGGCCCTTAGCAGCACAATGAGTGGATTCAGGTATGATGATTCTAACTGAAATAAGTCACACAGAAAAAGAAACATCATAAGATATCAGTAATACACGGAATGTAAACTTGGCTACACAGGAACTGAATTACAGAACAGAACAGGGTCTCAAATTTAGAAAACCAACTTATGCTTGCTTAAGGGTAAAGGTGAGTTGGGGTGCTGCATAAAACCAGAGATTGAAATGAGCACAGATAAAGTTCCTTAAGCCAAATATGGAATAGACAAGAGCTACTCCTTGCTCAACGAAATGGACTCAACACCGCATATTAAACGCCTAAGAATGTACCTGACTAGTAAGTATCTTAAAACCTATGGATTGCTATGTCTCCGAAAGAGAATCAAGCATGTGTACAGGGGCATAAACGCAGCAGTGATAGGATTGGAGAGGTTCGGTGAGCAAATGAAGACCCTTTGAAGTCATATAACTTGGGACCCATTACACGGGTTTCAACTACCCAGATTTTAGGTATTCTTCCTTCAGCTAAAACATGCATGTGGAACCCAGAGTATGATCAACCATGTGATCGGGAGACGTATTCAAATATGTCTCAGTTTTCCTCCCCTGGTACTCGGGTGCAACATTCCAGACGCTTTACTAACACTCTCCCAACTTGGAGAGTCAGCGCCTTTAACCTCCTGTTTGGCACAGTTTGCAATTTCTGCGGAAGATGAACAGGAATAGTGAGAACCAATGAGAGGCTAGCTGGAGGTGTCTGGACGGGCAAATTGAACTCTCATTTCCCACCAGGAAGAGGAAGTAACCAAAGGCTCAGCGTGCCGTACCGGAACCAGATTAGGGCCTGAAGCCATCCTGCGGTTTTGCGGCCAGCTCAAAAGAAAGTGAGTTGAAGAAAGGAGCTCAGGGGCACTGTAATTCACAAACCTGCAGAGTTATAAATGACACCTATCGTCCAAAAATAGACTGAAGTAAGGCTGCCAAGAGGACTTGAAAGCGGGGCAGAATTGCAGGAAACCGATTTCAGGAGGTAGACTGGAATTGCATTGAAAGCATAGGAAAAGAGGCAGAACGTCCACAATGATGCACTTGGCCAAAAAGGGCGTATGCGTTTTTTCCTGAATATATTCAGGAAAAAACGCATACGCCCTTTTTGGCCAACCAAGCAAGCTTGCAAAGGAAATCTGCACTACAATGAAGTCTCACTTCCCCCCGGTCAAAAGGGCCATCTGAAAAAAGTGTAAAATCCAGAAAGGCAACAGGCCATTGAGAACTGGGAGCCTTGTTATGCTGATGGTCGGGATGTAAATTGCCAACAACCACTCGGGAGAAGTGTATGGTGTTTCCTGAAACATCTAAAAAACAAAGCAACAGAGCCTAGGGCACTTCCACTTATGGTCCTATAGCTTAGGGAAATTAAAATCAAAAAGACACAGCCACCCCAAAGTTTGGAACGGCTCTGTTTACAAGAACCTCGTTTACAGTACAAGTTCAACATCGCAGAAAGTGAAAAATGGATAAAGAAGTTGTGGTATTTACTTACAAAGCAATATCACTCAGCAATGAAATCTGTGTCATCAGGCCCTTAGCAGCACAATGAGTGGATTCAGGTATGATGATTCTAACTGAAATAAGTCACACAGAAAAAGAAACATCATAAGATATCAGTAATACACGGAATGGAAACTTGGCTACACAGGAACTGAATTACAGAACAGAACAGGGTCTCAGATTTAGAAAACCAACTTATGCTTGCTTAAGGGTAAAGGTGAGTTGGGGTGCTGCATAAAACCAGAGATTGAAATGAGCACAGATAAAGTTCCTTAAGTCAAATATGGAATAGACAAGAGCTACTCCTTGCTCAACGAAATGGACTCAACACCGCATATTAAACGCCTAAGAATGTACCTGACTAGTAAGTATCGTAAAACCTATGGATTGCTATGTCTCTGAAAGAGAATCAAGCATGTGTACAGGGGCATAAACGCAGCAGTGATAGGATTGGAGAGGTTCGGTGAGCAAATGAAGACCCTTTGAAGTCATATTGCATGGTACCCATTACACGGGTCTTAACTCTCCAGGTTTAAGGTATTCTTCCTTCAGCTAAAACATGCATGTGGAACCCAGAGTATGATCAACCATGTGAACGGGAGACGTGTTCAAATATGTCTCAGTTTTCCTCCCCTGCTACTCGGGTGCAACATTCCAGACGCTTTACTAACACTCTCCCCACTTGGAGAGTCAGTCCCTTTAACCTCCTGTTTGGCCCAGTTTGCAAATTCTGCGGAAGGTGAACAGGAATAGCGAGAACCAATGAGAGGCTAGCTGGAGGTGTCTGGACGGGCAAATTGAACTCTCATTTCCCACCAGGAAGAGGAAATAACCAAAGGCTCAGCGTGCCGTACCGGAACCAGGTTAGGGCCTGAAGCCATCCTGCAGTGTTGCGGCCAGCTCAAAAGAAAGCGAGTTGAAGAAAGGAGCTCAGGGGCACTGTAATTCACAAACCTGCAGAGTTATAAATGACACCTATCGTCCAAAAATAGACTGAAGTAAGGCTGCCAAGAGGACTTGAAAGCGGGGCAGAATTGCAGGAAACCGATTTCAGGAGGTAGACTGGAATTGCATTGAAAGCATAGGAAAAGAGGCAGAACGTCCACAATGATGCACTTGGCCAAAAAGGGTGTATGCGTTTTTTCCTGAATATATTCAGGAAAACATGCATACGCCCTTTTTGGCCAACCAAGCAAGCTTGCAAAGGAAATCTGCACTACAATGAAGTCTCACTTCCCCCCGGTCAAAAGGGCCATCTGAAAAAAGTGTAAAATCCAGAAAGGCAACAGGCCATTGAGAACTGGGAGCCTTGTTATGCTGATGGGCGGGATGTAAATTGCCAACAGACACTTGGGAGAAGTGTATGGTGTTTCCTGAAACATCTAAAAAACAAAGCAACAGAGCCTAGGCCACTTCCACTTATGGTCCTATAGCTTAGGGAAATTAAAATCAAAAAGACACAGCCACCCCAAAGTTTGGACCGGCTCTGTTTACAAGAACCTCGTTTACAGTACAAGTTCAACATCGCAGAAAGTGAAAAACGGATAAAGAAGTTGTGGTATTCACTTACAAAGCAATATCACTCAGCAATGAAATCTATGTCATCAGGCCCTTAGCAGCACAATGAGTGGATTCAGGTATGATGATTCTAACTGAAATAAGTCACACAGAAAAAGAAACATCATAAGATATCAGTAATACACGGAATGGAAACTTGGCTACACAGGAACTGAATTACAGAACAGAACAAGGTCTCAAATTTAGAAAACTAACTTATGCTTGCTTAAGGGTAAAGGTGAGTTAGGGTGCTGCATAAAACCAGAGATTGAAATGAGCACAGATAAAGTTCCTTAAGCCAAATATGGAATAGACAAGAGCTACTCCTTGCTCAACGAAATGGACTCAACACCGCATATTAAACGCCTAAGAATGTACCTGACTAGTAAGTATCTTAAAACCTATGGATTGCTATGTCTCCGAAAGAGAATCAAGCATGTGTACAGGGGCATAAACGCAGCAGTGATAGGATTGGAGAGGTTCGGTGAGCAAATGAAGACCCTTTGAAGTCATATTGCATGGTACCCATTCCACGGGTTTCAACTACCCAGGTTTTAGGTATTCTTCCTTCAGCTAAAATATGCATGTAGAACCTAGAGTATGATCAACCATGTGATCGGGAGACGTGTTCAAATATGTCTCAGTTTTCCACCCCTGGTACTCAGGTGCAACATTCCAGACGCTTTACTAACACTCTCCCCACTTGGAGAGTCAGCGCCTTTAACCTCCTGTTTGGCACAGTTTGCAATTTCTGCGGAAGATGAACAGGAATAGCGAGAACCAATGAGAGGCTAGCTGGAGGTGTCTGGACGGGCAAATTTAACTCTCATTTCCCACCAGGAAGAGGAAATAACCAAAGGCTCAGCGTGCCGTGCCAGAACCAGATTAGGGCCTGAAGCCATCCTGCGGTGTTGCGGCCAGCTCAAAAGAAAGCGAGTTGAAGAAAGGAGCTCAGGGGCACTGTAATTCACAAACCTGCAGAGTTATAAATGACACCTATCGTCCAAAAATATACTGAAGTTAGGCTGCCAAGAGGACTTGAAAGCGGGGCAGAATTGCAGGAAACCGATTTCAGGAGGTAGACTGGAATTGCATTGAAAGCATAGGAAAAGAGGCAGAACGTCCACAATGATGCACTTGGCCAAAAAGGGCGTATGCGTTTTTTCCTGAATATATTCAGGAAAACACGCATACGCACTTTTTGACCAACCAAGCAAGCTTGCAAAGGAAATCTGCACTACAATGAAGTCTCACTTCCCCCCGGTCAAAAGGGCCATCTGAAAAAAGTGTAAAATCCAGAAAGGCAGGACAGGCCTTGGAGAACTGGGAGCCTTGTTATGCTGATGGGCGGGATGTAAATTGCCAACAGCCACTCTGGAGAAGTGTATGGTGTTTCCTGAAACATCTAAAAAACAAAGCAACAGAGCCTAGGGCACTTCCACTTATGGTCCTATAGCTTAGGGAAATTAAAATCAAAAAGACACAGCCACCCCAAACTTTGGGACGCCTCTGTTTACAAGAACCTCGTTTACAGTACAAGTTCAACATTGCAGAAAGTGAAAAATGGATAAAGAAGTTGTGGTATTTACTTACAAAGCAATATCACTCAGCAATGAAATCTATGTCATCAGGCCCTTAGCAGCACAATGAGTGGATTCAGGTATGATGATTCTAACTGAAATAAGTCACACAGAAAAAGAAACATCATAAGATATCAGTAATACACGGAATGGAAACTTGGCTACACAGGAACTGAATTACAGAACAGAACAGGGTCTCAGATTTAGAAAACCAACTTATGCTTGCTTAAGGGTAGAGGTGAGTTGGGGTGCTGCATAAAACCAGAGATTGAAATGAGCACAGATAAAGTTCCTTAAGCCAAATATGGAATAGACAAGAGCTACTCCTTGCTCAACGAAATGGACTCAACACCGCATATTAAACGCCTAAGAATGTACCTGACTAGTAAGTATCTTAAAACCTATGGATTGCTATGTCTCCAAAAGAGAATCAAGCATGTGTACAGGGGCATAAACGCAGCAGTGATAGGATTGGAGAGGTTCGGTGAGCAAATGAAGACCCTTTGAAGTCATATTGCATGGTACCCATTCCACGGGTTTCAACTACCCAGGTTTTAGGTATTCTTCCTTCAGCTAAAACATGCATGTGGAACCCAGAGTATCATCAACCATGTGATCGGGAGACGTGTTCAAATATGTCTCAGTTTTCCTCCCCTGGTTCTCGGGTGCAACATTCCAGATGCTTTACTAACACTCTCCCCACTTGGAGAGTCAGCGCCTTTAACCTCCTGTTTGGCACAGTTTGCAATTTCTGCGGAAGATGAACAGGAATAGCGAGAACCAATGAGAGGCTAGCTGGAGGTGTCTGGACGGGCAAATTTAACTCTCATTTCCCACCAGGAAGAGGAAATAACCAAAGGCTCAGCATGCCGGGCCGGAACCAGATTAGGGCCTGAAGCCATCCTGCGGTGTTGCGGCCAGGTCACAAGAAAGCGAGTTGAAGAAAGGAGCTCAGGGGCACTGTAATTCACAAACCTGCAGAGTTATAAATGACAGCTATCGTCCAAAAATATACTGAAGTAAGGCTGCCAAGAGGACTTGAAAGCGGGGCAGAATTGCAGGAAACCGATTTCAGGAGGTAGACTGGAATTGCACTGAAAGCATAGGAAAAGAGGCAGAACGTCCACAATGATGCACTTGGCCAAAAAGGGCGTATGCGTTTTTTCCTGAATATATTCAGGAAAAAACGCATACGCACTTTTTGGCCAACCTAGCAAACTTGCAAAGGAAATCTGCACTACAATGAAGTCTCACTTCTCCCCGGTCAAAAGGGCCATCTGAAAAAAGTGTAAAATCCAGAAAGGCAGGACAGGCCATGGAGAACTGGGAGCCTTGTTATGCTGATGGGCGGGATGTAAATTGCCAACAGACACTCAGGAGAAGTGTATGGTGTTTCCTGAAACATCTAAAAAACAAAGCAACAGAACCTAGGGCACTTCCACTTATGGTCCTATAGCTTAGGGAAATTAAAATCAAAAAGACACAGTCACCCCAAAGTTTGGAACGGCTCTGTTTACAAGAACCTCGTTTACAGTACAAGTTTAACATCGCAGAAAGTGAAAAATGGATAAAGAAGTTGTGGTATTTACTTACAAAGCAATATCACTCAGCAATGAAATCTGTGTCATCAGGCCCTTAGCAGCACAATGAGTGGATTCAGGTATGATGATTCTAACTGAAATAAGTCACACAGAAAAAGAAACATCATAAGATATCAGTAATACACGGAATGTAAACTTGGCTACACAGGAACTGAATTACAGAACAGAACAGGGTCTCAAATTTAGAAAACCAACTTATGCTTGCTTAAGGGGAAAGGTGAGTTGGGGTGCTGCATAAAACCAGAGATTGAAATGAGCACAGATAAAGTTCCTTAAGTCAAATATGGAATAGACAAGAGCTACTCCTTGCTCAACGAAATGGACTCAACACCGCATATTAAACGCCTAAGAATGTACCTGACTAGTAAGTATCTTAAAACCTATGGATTGCTATGTCTCCGAAAGAGAATCAAGCATGTGTACAGGGTCATAAACGCAGCAGTGATAGGATTGGAGAGGTTGGGTGAGCAAATGAAGACCCTTTGAAGTCATATTGCATGGTACCCATTCCACGGGTCTCAACTCTCCAGGTTTAAGGTATTCTTCCTTCAGCTAAAACATGCATGTGGAACCCAGAGTATGATCAACCATGTGAACGGGAGACGTGTTCAAATATGTCTCAGTTTTCCTCCCCTGGTACTCGGGTGCAACATTCCAGACGCTTTACTAACACTCTCCCGACTTGGAGAGTCAGTCCCTTTAACCTCCTGTTTGGCCCAGTTTGCAATTTCTGCGGAAGATGAACAGGAATAGCGAGAACCAATGAGAGGCTAGCTGGAGGTGTCTGGACGGGCAAATTGAACTCTCATTTCCCACCAGGAAGAGGAATTAACCAAAGGCTCAGCATGCCGGGCCGGAACCAGATTAGGGCCTGAAGGCATCCTGCGGTGTTGCGGCCAGGTCACAAGAAAGCGAGTTGAAGAAAGGACCTCAGGGGCACTGTAATTCACAAACCTGCAGAGTTATAAATGACAGCTATCGTCCAAAAATAGACTGAAGTAAGGCTGCCAAGAGGACTTGAAAGCAGGGCAAAATTGCAGGAATCCGATTTCAGGAGGTAGACTGGAATTGCATTGAAAGCATAGGAAAAGAGGCAGAACGTCCACAATGATGCACTTGGCCAAAAAGGGCGTATGCGTTTTTTTCTGAATATATGCAGGAAAAAATGCATACGCCCTTTTTGGCCAACCAAGCAAGCTTGCAAAGGAAATCCGCACTACAATGAAGTCTCACCTCCCCCTGATCAAAAGGGCCATCTGAAAAAAGTGTAAAATCCAGAAAGGCAGGACAGGCCATGGAGAACTGGGAGCCTTGTTATGCTGATGGGCGGGATGTAAATTGCCAACAGACACTCAGGAGAAGTGTATGGTGTTTCCTGAAACATCTAAAAAACAAAGCAACAGAACCTAGGGCACTTCCACTTATGGTCCTATAGCTTAGGGAAATTAAAATCAAAAAGACACAGTCACCCCAAAGTTTGGAACGGCTCTGTTTACAAGAACCTCGTTTACAGTACAAGTTCAACATCGCAGAAAGTGAAAAATGGATAAAGAAGTTGTGGTATTTACTTACAAAGCAATATCACTCAGCAATGAAATCTGTGTCATCAGGCCCTTAGCAGCACAATGAGTGGATTCAGGTATGATGATTCTAACTGAAATAAGTCACACAGAAAAAGAAACATCATAAGATATCAGTAATACACGGAATGTAAACTTGGCTACACAGGAACTGAATTACAGAACAGAACAGGGTCTCAAATTTAGAAAACCAACTTATGCTTGCTTAAGGGGAAAGGTGAGTTGGGGTGCTGCATAAAACCAGAGATTGAAATGAGCACAGATAAAGTTCCTTAAGTCAAATATGGAATAGACAAGAGCTACTCCTTGCTCAACGAAATGGACTCAACACCGCATATTAAACGCCTAAGAATGTACCTGACTAGTAAGTATCTTAAAACCTATGGATTGCTATGTCTCCAAAAGAGAATCAAGCATGTGTACAGGGTCATAAACGCAGCAGTGATAGGATTGGAGAGGTTGGGTGAGCAAATGAAGACCCTTTGAAGTCATATTGCATGGTACCCATTCCACGGGTCTCAACTCTCCAGGTTTAAGGTATTCTTCCTTCAGCTAAAACATGCATGTGGAACCCAGAGTATGATCAACCATGTGAACGGGAGACGTGTTCAAATATGTCTCAGTTTTCCTCCCCTGGTACTCGGGTGCAACATTCCAGACGCTTTACTAACACTCTCCCGACTTGGAGAGTCAGTCCCTTTAACCTCCTGTTTGGCCCAGTTTGCAATTTCTGCGGAAGATGAACAGGAATAGCGAGAACCAATGAGAGGCTAGCTGGAGGTGTCTGGACGGGCAAATTTAACTCTCATTTCCCACCAGGAAGAGGAATTAACCAAAGGCTCAGCATGCCGGGCCGGAACCAGATTAGGGCCTGAAGGCATCCTGCGGTGTTGCGGCCAGGTCACAAGAAAGCGAGTTGAAGAAAGGACCTCAGGGGCACTGTAATTCACAAACCTGCAGAGTTATAAATGACAGCTATCGTCCAAAAATAGACTGAAGTAAGGCTGCCAAGAGGACTTGAAAGCAGGGCAAAATTGCAGGAATCCGATTTCAGGAGGTAGACTGGAATTGCATTGAAAGCATAGGAAAAGAGGCAGAACGTCCACAATGATGCACTTGGCCAAAAAGGGCGTATGCGTTTTTTTCTGAATATATGCAGGAAAAAATGCATACGCCCTTTTTGGCCAACCAAGCAAGCTTGCAAAGGAAATCTGCACTACAATGAAGTCTCACCTCCCCCTGATCAAAAGGGCCATCTGAAAAAAGTGTAAAATCCAGAAAGGCAGGACAGGCCATGGAGAACTGGGAGCCTTGTTATGCTGATGGGCGGGATGTAAATTGCCAACAACCACTCGGGAGAAGTGTATGGTGTTTCCTGAAACATCTAAAAAACAAAGCAACAGAACCTAGGGCACTTCCACTTATGGTCCTATAGCTTAGGGAAATTAAAATCAAAAAGACACAGCCACCCCAAAGTTTGGAACGGCTCTGTTTACAAGAACCTCGTTTACAGTACAAGTTCAACATCGCAGAAAGTGAAAAATGGATAAAGAAGTTGTGGTATTTACTTACAAAGCAATATCACTCAGCAATGAAATCTGTGTCATCAGGCCCTTAGCAGCACAATGAGTGGATTCAGGTATGATGATTCTAACTGAAATAAGTCACACAGAAAAAGAAACATCATAAGATATCAGTAATACACGGAATGGAAACTTGGCTACACAGGAACTGAATTACAGAACAGAACAGGGTCTCAAATTTAGAAAACCAACTTATTCTTGCTTAAGGGTAAAGGTGAGTTGGGGTGCTGCATAAAACCAGAGATTGAAATGAGCACAGATAAAGTTCCTTAAGTCAAATATGGAATAGACAAGAGCTACTCCTTGCTCAACGAAATGGACTCAACACCGCATATTAAACGCCTAAGAATGTACCTGACTAGTAAGTATCTTAAAACCTATGGATTGCTATGTCTCCGAAAGAGAATCAAGCATGTGTACAGGGGCATAAACGCAGCAGTGATATGATTGGAGAGCTTCAGTGAGCAAATGAAGACCCTTTGAAGTCATATTGCATGGTACCCATTCCACGGGTTTCAACTACCCAGGTTTAAGGTATTCTTCCTTCAGCTAAAACATGCATGTGGAACCCAGAGTATGATCAACCATGTGATCGGGAGACGTGTTCAAATATGTCTCAGTTTTCCTCCCCTGGTACTAGGGTGCAACATTCCAGATGCTTTACTAACACTCTCCGCACTTAGAGAGTCAGCGCCTTTAACCTCCTGTTTGGCCCAGTTTGCAATTTCTGCGGAAGATGAACAGGAATAGCGAGAACAAATGAGAGACTTGCTGGAGGTGTCTGGACGGGCAAATTTAACTCTCATTTCCCACCAGGAAGAGGAATTAACCAAAGGCTCAGCGTGCCGTGCCGGAACCAGATTAGGGCCTGAAGCCATCCTGCGGTGTTGCGGGCAGCTCAAAAGAAAGCGAGTTGAAGAAAGGAGCTCAGGGGCACTGTAATTCACAAACCTGCAGAGTTATAAATGACAGCTATCGTCCAAAAATATACTGAAGTAAGGTTGCCAAGAGGACTTGAAAGCGGGGCAGAATTGCAGGAAACCGATTTCAGGAGGTAGACTGGAATTGCATTGAAAGCATAGGAAAAGAGGCAGAACGTCCACAATGATGCACTTGGCCAAAAAGGGCGTATGCGTTATTTCCTGAATATATTCAGGAAAAAACGCATACGCCCTTTTTGACCAACCTAGCAAACTTGCAAAGGAAATCTGCACTACAATGAAGTCTCACTTCTCCCCGGTCAAAAGGACCATCTGAAAAAAGTGTAAAATCCAGAAAGGCAGGACAGGCCATGGAGAACTGGGAGCCTTGTTATGCTGATGGGCGGGATGTAAATTGCCAACAGACACTCAGGAGAAGTGTATGGTGTTTCCTGAAACATCTAAAAAACAAAGCAACAGAGCCTAGGGCACTTCCACTTATGGTCCTATAGCTTAGGGAAATTAAAATCAAAAAGACACAGCCACCCCAAAGTTTGGAACGGCTCTGTTTACAAGAACCTCGTTTACCGTACAAGTTCAACATCACAGAAAGTGAAAAATGGATAAAGAACTTGTGGTACTTACGTACAATGCAGTATCACTCAGCATTGAAATCTATGTCATCAAGCCCGTAGCAGCATAATGAGTGGATTCAGGTACGATGATTCTAACTGAAATAAGTCACACAGAAAAAGAAACATCATAAGATATCACTAATACACGGAATGTAAACTTGGCTACACAGGAACTGCATTCCAAAACAGAACAGGGTCTCAAATTTAGAAAACCAACTTATGCTTGCTTAAGGGGAAAGGTGAGTTGGGGTGCTGCATAAAACCAGAGATTGAAATGAGCACAGATAAAGTTCCTTAAGTCAAATATGGAATAGACAAGAGCTACTCCTTGCTCAACGAAATGGACTCAACACCGCATATTAAACACCTAAGAATGTACCTGACTAGTAAGTATCTTAAAACCTATGGATTGCTATGTCTCCGAAAGAGAATCAAGCGTGTGTACAGGGGCATAAACGCAGCAGTGATAGGATTGGAGAGGTTGGGTGAGCAAATGAAGACCCTTTGAAGTCATATTGCATGGTACAAATTCCACGGGTCTCAACTCTCCAGGTTTAAGGTATTCTTCCTTCAGCTAAAACATGCATGTGGAACCCAGAGTATGATCAACCATGTGAACGGGAGACGTGTTCAAATATGTCTCAGTTTTCCTCCCCTGGTACTCGGGTGCAACATTCCAGACGCTTTACTAACACTCTCCCAACTTGGAGAGTCAGTCCCTTTAACCTCCTGTTTGGCCCAGTTTGCAATTTCTGCGGAAGATGAACAGGAATAGCGAGAACAAATGAGAGGCTAGCTGGAGGTGTCTGGACGGGCAAATTTAACTCTCATTTCCCACCAGGAAGAGGAATTAACCAAAGGCTCAGCATGCCGGGCCGGAACCAGATTAGGGCCTGAAGCCATCCTGCGGTGTTGCGGCCAGGTCACAAGAAAGCGAGTTGAAGAAAGGAGCTCAGGGGCACTGTAATTCACAAACCTGCAGAGTTATAAATGACAGCTATCGTCCAAAAATAGACTGAAGTAAGGCTGCCAAGAGGACTTGAAAGCAGGGCAGGATTGCAGGAAACCGATTTCAGGAGGTAGACTGGAATTGCATTGAAAGCATAGGAAAAGAGGCAGAACGTCCACAATGATGCACTTGGCCAAAAAGGGCGTATGCGTTTTTTCCTGAATATATCCAGGAAAAAACGGATACGCCCTTTTTGGCCAACCAAGCAAGCATGCAAAGGAAATCTGCACTACAATGAAGTCTCACCTCCCCCTGATCAAAAGGGCCATCTGAAAAAAGTGTAAAATCCAGAAAGGCAGGACAGGCCATGGAGAACTGGGAGCCTTGTTATGCTGATGGGCGGGATGTAAATTGCCAACAACCACTCGGGAGAAGTGTATGGTGTTTCCTGAAACATCTAAAAAACAAAGCAACAGAACCTAGGGCACTTCCACTTATGGTCCTATAGCTTAGGGAAATTAAAATCAAAAAGACACAGCCACCCCAAAGTTTGGAACGGCTCTGTTTACAAGAACCTCGTTTACAGTACAAGTTCAACATCGCAGAAAGTGAAAAATGGATAAAGAAGTTGTGGTATTTACTTACAAAGCAATATCACTCAGCAATGAAATCTGTGTCATCAGGCCCTTAGCAGCACAATGAGTGGATTCAGGTATGATGATTCTAACTGAAATAAGTCACACAGAAAAAGAAACATCATAAGATATCAGTAATACACGGAATGGAAACTTGGCTACACAGGAACTGAATTACAGAACAGAACAGGGTCTCAAATTTAGAAAACCAACTTATTCTTGCTTAAGGGTAAAGGTGAGTTGGGGTGCTGCATAAAACCAGAGATTGAAATGAGCACAGATAAAGTTCCTTAAGTCAAATATGGAATAGACAAGAGCTACTCCTTGCTCAACGAAATGGACTCAACACCGCATATTAAACGCCTAAGAATGTACCTGACTAGTAAGTATCTTAAAACCTATGGATTGCTATGTCTCCGAAAGAGAATCAAGCATGTGTACAGGGGCATAAACGCAGCAGTGATATGATTGGAGAGCTTCATTGAGCAAATGAAGACCCTTTGAAGTCATATTGCATGGTACCCATTCCACGGGTTTCAACTACCCAGGTTTAAGGTATTCTTCCTTCAGCTAAAACATGCATGTGGAACCCAGAGTATGATCAACCATGTGATCGGGAGACGTGTTCAAAGATGTCTCAGTTTTCCTCCCCTGGTACTAGGGTGCAACCTTCCAGATGCTTTACTAACACTCTCCCCACTTGGAGAGTCAGCGCCTTTAACCTCCTGTTTGGCCCAGTTTGCAATTTCTGCGGAAGATGAACAGGAATAGCGAAAACCAATGAGAGGCTAGCTGCAGGTGTCTGGACGGGCAAATTGAACTCTCATTTCCCACCAGGAAGAGGAAATAACCAAAGGCTCAGCGTGCCGTACCGGAACCAGATTAGGGCCTGAAGCCATCATGCGGTGTTGCGGCCAGCTCAAAAGAAAGCGAGTTGAAGAAAGGAGCTCAGGGGCACTGTAATTCACAAACCTGCAGAGTTATAAATGACAGCTATCGTCCAAAAATAGACTGAAGTAAGGCTGCCAAGAGGACTTGAAAGCGGGGCAGAATTGCAGGAAACTGATTTCAGGAGGTAGACTGGAATTGCATTGAAAGCATAGGAAAAGAGGCAGAACGTCCACAATGATGCACTTGGCCAAAAAGGGCGTATGCGTTTTTTCCTGAATATATTCAGGAAAAAACGCATACGCCCTTTTTGGCCAACCAAGCAAGCTTGCAAAGGAAATCTGCACTACAATGAAGTCTCACTTCCCCCCGGTCAAAAGGGCCATCTGAAAAAAGTGTAAAATCCAGAAAGGCAGGACAGGCCATGGAGAACTGGGAGCCTTGTTATGCTGATGGGCGGGATGTAAATTGCCAACAGACACTCAGGAGAAGTGTATGGTGTTTCCTGAAACATCTAAAAAACAAAGCAACAGAGCCTAGGGCACTTCCACTTATGGTCCTATAGCATAGGGAAATTAAAATCAAAAAGACACAGCCACCCCAAAGTTTGGAACGGCTCTGTTTACAAGAACCTCGTTTACCGTACAAGTTCAATATCACAGAAAGTGAAAAATGGATAAAGAACTTGTGGTACTTACGTACAATGCAGTATCACTCAGCATTGAAATCTATGTCATCAGGCCCGTAGCAGCATAATGAGTGGATTCAGGTACGATGATTCTAACTGAAATAAGTCACACAGAAATAGAAACATCATAAGATATCACTAATACACGGAATGTAAACTTGGCTACACAGGAACTGCATTCCAAAACAGAACAGGGTCTCAAATTTAGAAAACCAACTTATGCTTGCTTAAGGGGAAAGGTGAGTTGGGGTGCTGCATAAAACCAGAGATTGAAATGAGCACAGATAAAGTTCCTTAAGCCAAATATGGAATAGACAAGAGCTACTCCTTGCTCAACGAAATGGACTCAAAACCCCATATTAAACGCCTAAGAATGTACCTGACTAGAAATTATCTTAAAACCTATGGATTGCTATGTCTCCAAAAGAGAATCAAGCGTGTGTACAGGGGCATAAACGCAGCAGTGATAGGATTGGAGAGGTTCGGTGAGCAAATGAAGACCCTTTGAAGTCATATTGCATGGTACCCATTACACGGGTCTCAACTCTCCAGGTTTCAGATATTCTTCCTTCACCTAAAACATGCATGTGGAACCTAGAGTATGATCAACCATGTGATCGGGAGACGTGTTCAAATATGTCTCGTTTTCCTCCCCTGGTACTCGGGTGCAACATTCCAGACGCTTTACTAACACTCTCCCGACTTGGAGAGTCAGTCCCTTTAACCTCCTGTTTGGCCCAGTTTGCAATTTCTCTGGAAGATGAACAGGAATAGCGAGAACCAAGGAGAGGCTAGCTGGAGGTGTCTGGACGGGCAAATTTAACTCTCATTTCCCACCAGGAAGAGGAATTAACCAAAGGCTCAGCGTGCCGTGCCGGAACCAGATTAGGGCCTGAAGCCATCCTGCGGTGTTGCGGCCAGCTCAAAAGAAAGCGAGTTGAAGAAAGGAGCTCAGGGGCAGTGTAATTCACAAACCTGCAGAGTTATAAATGACAGCTATCGTCCAAAAATAGACTGAAGTAAGGCTGCCAAGAGGACTTGAAAGCGGGGCAGAATTGCAGGAAACCGATTTCAGGAGGTAGACTGGAATTGCATTGAAAGCATAGGAAAAGAGGCAGAACGTCCACAATGATGCACTTGGCCAAAAAGGGCGTATGCGTTTTTTCCTGAATATACTCAGGAAAAAACGCATACGCCCTTTTTGGCCAACCAAGCAAGCTTGCAAAGGAAATCTGCACTACAATGAAGTCTCACTTCCCCCCGGTCAAAAGGGCCATCTGAAAAAATTGTAAAATCCAGAAAGGCAACAGGCCATTGAGAACTGGGAGCCTTGTTATGCTGATGGGCGGGATGTAAATTGCCAACAGACACTTGGGAGAAGTGTATGGTGTTTCCTGAAACATCTAAAAAACAAAGCAACACAACCTAGGGCACTTCCACTTATGGTCCTATAGCTTAGGGAAATTAAAATCAAAAAGACACAGCCACCCCAAAGTTTGGAACGCCTCTGTTTACAAGAACCTCGTTTACAGTACAAGTTCAACATTGCAGAAAGTGAAAAATGGATAAAGAAGTTTGGTATTCACTTACAAAGCAATATCACTCAGCAATGAAATCTATGTCATCAGGCCCTTAGCAGCACAATGAGTGGATTCAGGTATGATGATTCTAACTGAAATAAGTCACACAGAAAAAGAAACATCATAAGATATCAGTAATACACGGAATGGAAACTTGGCTGCACAGGAACTGAATTAAAGAACAGAACAGGGTCTCAAATTTAGAAAACCAACTTATGCTTGCTTAAGGGGAAAGGTGAGTTGGGGTGCTGCATAAAACCAGAGATTGAAATGAGCACAGATAAAGTTCCTTAAGCCAAATATGGAATAGACAAGAGCTACTCCTTGCTCAACGAAATGGACTCAACACCGCATATTAAACGCCTAAGAATGTACCTGACTAGTAAGTATCTTAAAACCTATGGATTGCTATGTCTCCGAAAGAGAATCAAGCATGTGTACAGGGGCATAAACGCAGCAGTGATAGGATTGGAGAGGTTCGGTGAGCAAATGAAGAACCTTTGAAGTCATATTGCATGGTACCCATTCCACGGGTTTCAACTACCCAGGTTTAAGGTATTCTTCCTTCAGCTAAAACATGCATGTGGAACCCAGAGTATGATCAACCATGTGATCGGGAGACGTGTTCAAATATGTCTCAGTTTTCCTCCCCTGGTACTCGGGTGCAACATTCCAGACGCTTTACTAACACTCTCCCCACTTGGAGAGTCAGCGCCTTTAACCTCCTGTTTGGCACAGTTTGCAATTTCTGCGGAAGATGAACAGGAATAGCGAGAACCAATGAGAGGCTAGCTGGAGGTGTCTGGACGGGCAAATTTAACTCTCATTTCCCACCAGGAAGAGGAAATAACCAAAGGCTCAGCGTGCCGTACTGGAACCAGATTAGGGCCTGAAGCCATCCTGCGGTGTTGCGGCCAGCTCAAAAGAAAGCGAGTTGAAGAAAGGAGCTCAGGGGCACTGTAATTCACAAACCTGCAGAGTTATAAATGACAGCTATCGTCCAAAAATAGACTGAAGTAAGGCTGCCAAGAGGACTTGAAAGCGGGGCAGAATTGCAGGAAACCGATTTCAGGAGGTAGACTGGAATTGCATTGAAAGCATAGGAAAAGAGGCAGAACGTCCACAATGATGCACTTGGCCAAAAAGGGCGTATGCGTTTTTTCCTGAATATATTCAGGAAAAAACGCATACGCCCTTTTTGGCCAACCAAGCAAGCTTGCAAAGGAAATCTGCACTACAATGAAGTCTCACTTCCCCCCGGTCAAAAGGGCCATCTGAAAAAAGTGTAAAATCCAGAAAGGCAGGACAGGCCATGGAGAACTGGGAGCCTTGTTATGCTGAAGGGCGGGATGTAAATTGCCAACAACCACTCGGGAGAAGTGTATGGTGTTTCCTGAAACATCTAAAAAACAAAGCAACAGAGCCTAGGGCACTTCCACTTATGGTCCTTTAGCTTAGGGAAATTAAAATCAAAAAGTCACAGCCACCCCAAAGTTTGGGACGCCTCCGTTTACAAGAACCTCGTTTACCGTACAAGTTCAATATCACAGAAAGTGAAAAATGGATAAAGAACTTGTGGTACTTACGTACAATGCAGTATCACTCAGCAATGAAATCTATGTCCTCAGGCCCGTAGCAGCATAATGAGTGGATTCAGGTACGATGATTCTAACTGAAATAAGTCACACAGAAAAAGAAACATCATAAGATATCAGTAATACACGGAATGGAAACTTGGCTACACAGGAACTGAATTACAGAACAGAACAGGGTCTCAAATTTAGAAAACCAACTTATTCTTGCTTAAGGGTAAAGGTGAGTTGTGGTGCTGCATAAAACCAGAGATTGAAATGAGCACAGATAAAGTTCCTTAAGCCAAATATGGAATAGACAAGAGCTACTCCTTGCTCAACGAAATGGACTCAAACCCCATATTAAACGCCTAAGAATGTACCTGACTAGTAAGTATCTTAAAACCTATGGATTGCTATGTCTCCGAAAGAGAATCAAGCATGTGTACAGGGGCATAAACGCAGCAGTGATAGGATTGGAGAGGTTCGGTGAGCAAATGAAGACCCTTTGAAGTCATATTGCATGGTACCCATTCCACGGGTTTCAACTACCCAGGTTTAAGGTATTCTTCCTTCAGCTAAAACATGCATGTGGAACCTAGAGTATGATCAACCATGTGATCGGGAGACGTGTTCAAATATGTCTCAGTTTTCCTCCCCTGGTACTCGGGTGCAACATTCCAGACGCTTTACTAACACTCTCCCGACTTGGAGAGTCAGTCCCTTTAACCTCCTGCTTGGCCCAGTTTGCAATTTCTGCGGAAGATGAACAGGAATAGCGAGAACCAATGAGAGGCTAGCTGGAGGTGTCTGGACCGGCAAATTTAACTCTCATTTCCCACCAGGAAGAGGAATTAACCAAAGGCTCAGCGTGCCGTACCGGAACCAGATTAGGGCCTGAAGCCATCCTGCGGTGTTGCGGCCAGCTCAAAAGAAAGCGAGTTGAAGAAAGGAGCTCAGGGGCACTGTAATTCACAAACCTGCAGAGTTATAAATGACAGCTATCATCCAAAAATAGACTGAAGTAAGGCTGCCAAGAGGACTTGAAAGCGGGGCAGAATTGCAGGAAACCGATTTCAGGAGGTAGACTGGAATTGCATTGAAAGCATAGGAAAAGAGGCAGAACGTCCACAATGATGCACTTGGCCAAAAAGGGCGTATGCGTTTTTTCCTGAATATATTCAGGAAAACACGCATACGCCCTTTTTGGCCAACCAAGCAAGCTTGCAAAGGAAATCTGCACTACAATGAAGTCTCACTTCCCCCCGGTCAAAAGGGCCATCTGAAAAAAGTGTAAAATCCAGAAAGGCAGGACAGGCCTTGGAGAACTGGGAGCCTTGTTATGCTGATGGGCGGGATGTAAATTGCCAACAGCCACTCTGGAGAAGTGTATGGTGTTTCCTGAAACATCTAAGAAACAAAGCAACAGAGCCTAGGGCACTTCCACTTATGGTCCTATAGCTTAGGGAAATTAAAATCAAAAAGACACAGCCACCCCAAAGTTTGGGACGCCTCTGTTTACAAGAACCTCGTTTACAGTACAAGTTCAACATTGCAGAAAGTGAAAAATGGATAAAGAAGTTGTGGTATTTACTTACAAAGCAATATCACTCAGCAATGAAATCTATGTCATCAGGCCCTTAGCAGCACAATGAGTGGATTCAGGTATGATGATTCTAACTGAAATAAGTCACACAGAAAAAGAAACATCATAAGATATCAGTAATACACGGAATGGAAACTTGGCTACACAGGAACTGAATTACAGAACAGAACAGGGTCTCAAATTTAGAAAACCAACTTATGCTTGCTTAAGGGTAGAGGTGAGTTGGGGTGCTGCATAAAACCAGAGATTGAAATGAGCACAGATAAAGTTCCTTAAGCCAAATATAGAATAGACAAGAGCTACTCCTTGCTCAACGAAATGGACTCAACACCGCATATTAAACGCCTAAGAATGTACCTGACTAGTAAGTATCTTAAAACCTATAGATTGCTATGTCTCCGAAAGTGAATCAAGCATGTGTACAGGGGCATAAACGCAGCAGTGATAGGATTGGAGAGGTTCGGTGAGCAAATGAAGACCCTTTGAAGTCATATTGCATGGTACCCATTCCACGGGTTTCAACTACCCAGGTTTAAGGTATTCTTCCTTCAGCTAAAACATGCATGTGGAACCCAGAGTATGATCAACCATGTGAACGGGAGACGTGTTCAAATATGTCTCAGTTTTCCTCCCCTGGTACTCGGGTGCAACATTCCAGACGCTTTACTAACACTCTCCCCACTTGGAGAGTCAGTCCCTTTAAACTCCTGTTTGGCCCAGTTTGCAATTTCTGCGGAAGATGAACAGGAATAGCGAGAAACAATGAGAGGCTAGCTGGTGGTGTCTGGACGGGCAAATTGAACTCTCATTTCCCACCAGGAAGAGGAAATAACCAAAGGCTCAGCGTGCCGTACCGGAACCAGATTAGGGCCTGAAGCCATCCTGCGGTGTTGCGGCCAGCTCAAAAGAAAGCGAGTTGAAGAAAGGAGCTCAGGGGCACTGTAATTCAAAAACCTGCAGAGTTATAAATGACACCTATCGTCCAAAAATAGACTGAAGTAAGGCTGCCAAGAGGACTTGAAAGCGGGGCAGAATTGCAGGAAACCGATTTCAGGAGGTAGACTGGAATTGCATTGAAAGCATAGGAAAAGAGGCAGAACGTCCACAATGATGCACTTGGCCAAAAAGGGCGTATGCGTTTTTTCCTGAATATATTCAGGAAAACACGCAAACGCCCTTTTTGGCCAACCAAGCAAGCTTGCAAAGGAAATCTGCACTACAATGAAGTCTCACTTCCCCCCGGTCAAAAGGGCCATCTGAAAAAAGTGTAAAATCCAGAAAGGCAACAGGCCATTGAGAACTGGGAGCCTTGTTATGCGGATGGGCGGGATGTAAATTGCCAACAGACACTTGGGAGAAGTGTATGGTGTTTCCTGAAACATCTAAAAAACAAAGCAACAGAGCCTAGGCCACTTCCACTTATGGTCCTATAGCTTAGGGAAATTAAAATCAAAAAGACACAGCCACCCCAAAGTTTGGAACGGCTCTGTTTACAAGAACCTCGTTTACAGTACAAGTTCAACATCGCAGAAAGTGAAAAATGGATAAAGAAGTTGTGGTATTCACTTACAAAGCAATATCACTCAGCAATGAAATCTATGTCATCAGGCCCTTAGGAGCACAATGAGTGGATTCAGGTATGATGATTCTAACTGAAATAAGTCACACAGAAAAAGAAACATCATAAGATATCAGTAATACACGGAATGGAAACTTGGCTACACAGGAACTGAATTACAGAACAGAACAGGGTCTCAAATTTAGAAAACCAACTTATGCTTGCTTAAGGGGAAAGGTGAGTTGGGGTGCTGCATAAAACCAGAGATTGAAATGAGCACAGATATAGTTCCTTAAGCCAAATATGGAATAGACAAGAGCTACTCCTTGCTCAACGAAATGGACTCAACACCGCATATTAAACGCCTAAGAATGTACCTGACTAGTAAGTATCTTAAAACCTATGGATTGCTATGTCTCCGAAAGAGAATCAAGCGTGTGTACAGGGGCATAAACGCAGCAGTGATAGGATTGGAGAGGTTCGGTGAGCAAATGAAGACCCTTTGAAGTCATATAGCATGGTACCCATTCCACGGGTTTCAACTACCCAGGTTTTAGGTATTCTTCCTTCAGCTAAAACATGCATGTGGAACCTAGAGTATGATCAACCATGTGATCGGGAGACGTGTTCAAATATGTCTCAGTTTTCCACCCCTGGTACTCGGGTGCAACATTCCAGACGCTTTACTAACACTCTCTCCACTTGGAGAGTCAGCGCCTTTAACCTCCTGTTTGGCACAGTTTGCAATTTCTGCGGAAGATGAACAGGAATAGCGAGAACCAATGAGAGGCTAGCTGGAGGTGTCTGGACGGGCAAATTTAACTCTCATTTCCAACCAGGAAGAGGAAATAACCAAAGGCTCAGCGTGCCGTACCGGAACCAGATTAGGGCCTGAAGCCATCCTGCGGTGTTGCGGCCAGCTCAAAAGAAAGCGAGTTGAAGAAAGGAGCACAGGGGCACTGTAATTCACAAACCTGAAGACTTATAAATGACAGCTATCGTCCAAAAATAGACTGAAGTAAGGCTGCCAAGAGGACTTGAAAGCGGGGCAGAATTGCAGGAAACCGATTTCAGGAGGTAGACTGGAATTGCATTGAAAGCATAGGAAAAGAGGCAGAACGTCCACAATGATGCACTTGGCCAAAAAGGGCGTATGCGTTTTTTCCTGAATATATTCAGGAAAACACGCATACGCCCTTTTTGGCCAACCAAGCAAGCTTGCAAAGGAAATCTGCACTACAATGAAGTCTCACTTCCCCCCGGTCAAAAGGGCCATCTGAAAAAAGTGTAAAATCCAGAAAGGCAGGACAGGCCTTGGAGAACTGGGAGCCTTGTTATGCTGATGGGCGGGATGTAAATTGCCAACAGCCACTCTGGAGAAGTGTATGGTGTTTCCTGAAACATCTAAGAAACAAAGCAACAGAGCCTAGGGCACTTCCACTTATGGTCCTATAGCTTAGGGAAATTAAAATCAAAAAGACACAGCCACCCCAAAGTTTGGGACGCCTCTGTTTACAAGAACCTCGTTTACAGTACAAGTTCAACATTGCAGAAAGTGAAAAATGGATAAAGAAGTTGTGGTATTTACTTACAAAGCAATATCACTCAGCAATGAAATCTATGTCATCAGGCCCTTAGCAGCACAATGAGTGGATTCAGGTATGATGATTCTAACTGAAATAAGTCACACAGAAAAAGAAACATCATAAGATATCAGTAATACACGGAATGGAAACTTGGCTACACAGGAACTGAATTACAGAACAGAACAGGGTCTCAAATTTAGAAAACCAACTTATGCTTGCTTAAGGGTAGAGGTAAGTTGGGGTGCTGCATAAAACCAGAGATTGAAATGAGCACAGATAAAGTTCCTTAAGCCAAATATAGAATAGACAAGAGCTACTCCTTGCTCAACGAAATGGACTCAACACCGCATATTAAACGCCTAAGAATGTACCTGACTAGTAAGTATCTTAAAACCTATAGATTGCTATGTCTCCGAAAGTGAATCAAGCATGTGTACAGGGGCATAAACGCAGCAGTGATAGGATTGGAGAGGTTCGGTGAGCAAATGAAGACCCTTTGAAGTCATATTGCATGGTACCCATTACACGGGTCTTAACTCTCCAGGTTTAAGGTATTCTTCCTTCAGCTAAAACATGCATGTGGAACCCAGAGTATGATCAACCGTGTGAACGGGAGACGTGTTCAAATATGTCTCAGTTTTCCTCCCCTGGTACTCGGGTGCAACATTCCAGACGCTTTACTAACACTCTCCCCACTTGGAGAGTCAGTCCCTTTAAACTCCTGTTTGGCCCAGTTTGCAATTTCTGCGGAAGATGAACAGGAATAGCGAGAAACAATGAGAGGCTAGCTGGAGGTGTCTGGACGGGCAAATTGAACTCTCATTTCCCACCAGGAAGAGGAAATAACCAAAGGCTCAGCGTGCCGTACCGGAACCAGATTAGGGCCTGAAGCCATCCTGCGGTGTTGCGGCCAGCTCAAAAGAAAGCGAGTTGAAGAAAGGAGCTCAGGGGCACTGTAATTCACAAACCTGCAGAGTTATAAATGACACCTATCGTCCAAAAATAGACTGAAGTAAGGCTGCCAAGAGGACTTGAAAGCGGGGCAGAATTGCAGGAAACCGATTTCAGGAGGTAGACTGGAATTGCATTGAAAGCATAGGAAAAGAGGCAGAACGTCCACAATGATGCACTTGGCCAAAAAGGGCGTATGCGTTTTTTCCTGAATATATTCAGGAAAACACGCAAACGCCCTTTTTGGCCAACCAAGCAAGCTTGCAAAGGAAATCTGCACTACAATGAAGTCTCACTTCCCCCCGGTCAAAAGGGCCATCTGAAAAAAGTGTAAAATCCAGAAAGGCAGGACAGGCCATGGAGAACTGGGAGCCTTGTTATGCTGATGGGTGAGATGTAAATTGCCAACAGACACTTGGGAGAAGTGTATGGTGTTTCCTGAAACATCTAAAAAACAAAGCAACAGAGCCTAGGGCACTTCCACTTATGGTCCTATAGCTTAGGGAAATTAAAATCAAAAAGACACAGCCACCCCAAAGTTTGGAACGGCTCTGTTTACAAGAACCTCGTTTACAGTACAAGTTCAACATCGCAGAAAGTGAAAAATGGATAAAGAAGTTGTGGTATTTACTTACAAAGCAATATCACTCAGCAATGAAATCTATGTCATCAGGCCCTTAGCAGCACAATGAGTGGATTCAGGTATGATGATTCTAACTGAAATAAGTCACACAGAAAAAGAAACATCATAAGATATCAGTAATACACGGAATGTAAACTTGGCTACACAGGAACTGAATTACAGAACAGAACAGGGTCTCAAATTTAGAAAACCAACTTATGCTTGCTTAAGGGGAAAGGTGAGTTGGGGTGCTGCATAAAACCAGAGATTGAAATGAGCACAGATATAGTTCCTTAAGCCAAATATGGAATAGACAAGAGCTACTCCTTGCTTAACGAAATGGACTCAACACCGCATATTAAACGCCTAAGAATGTACCTGACTAGTAAGTATCTTAAAACCTATGGATTGCTATGTCTCCAAAAGAGAATCAAGCATGTGTACAGGGGCATAAACGCAGCAGTGATAGGATTGGAGAGGTTCGGTGAGCAAATGAAGACCCTTTGAAGTCATATTGCATGGTACCCATTCCACGGGTTTCAACTACCCAGGTTTTAGGTATTCTTCCTTCAGCTAAAACATGCATGTGGAACCTAGAGTATGATCAACCATGTGAACGGGAGACGTGTTCAAATATGTCTCAGTTTTCCACCCCTGGTACTCGGGTGCAACATTCCAGACGCTTTACTAACACTCTCCCCACTTGGAGAGTCAGCGCCTTTAACCTCCTGTTTGGCCCAGTTTGCAATTTCTGCGGAAGATGAACAGGAATAGCGAGAACCAATGAGAGGCTAGCTGGAGGTGTCTGGACGGGCAAATTTAACTCTCATTTCCCACCAGGAAGAGGAAATAACCAAAGGCTCAGCGTTCCGTCCCGGAACCAGATTAGGGCCTGAAGCCATCCTGCGGTGTTGCGGCCAGCTCAAAAGAAAGCGAGTTGAAGAAAGGAGCTCAGGGGCACTGTAATTCACAAACCTGCAGAGTTATAAATGACACCTATCGTCCAAAAATATACTGAAGTTAGGCTGCCAAGAGGACTTGAAAGCGGGGCAGAATTGCAGGAAACCGATTTCAGGAGGTAGACTGGAATTGCATTGAAAGCATAGGAAAAGAGGCAGAACGTCCACAATGATGCACTTGGCCAAAAAGGGCGTATGCGTCTTTTCCTGAATATATTCAGGAAAACACGCATACGCCCTTTTTGGCCAACCAAGCAAGCTTGCAAAGAAATCTGCACTACAATGAAGTCTCACTTCCCCCCGGTCAAAAGGGCCATCTGAAAAAAGTGTAAAATCCAGAAAGGCAGGACAGGCCATGGAGAACTGGGAGCCTTGTTATGCTGATGGGCGGGATGTAAATTGCCAACAACCACTCTGGAGAAGTGTATGGTGTTTCCTGAAACATCTAAAAAACAAAGCAACAGAACCTAGGGCACTTCCACTTATGGTCCTATAGCTTAGGGAAATTAAAATCAAAAAGACACAGCCACCCCAAAGTTTGGAACGGCTCTGTTTACAAGAACCTCGTTTACAGTACAAGTTCAACATCGCAGAAAGTGAAAAATGGATAAAGAAGTTGTGGTATTTACTTACAAAGCAATATCACTCAGCAATGAAATCTGTGTCATCAGGCCCTTAGCAGCACAATGAGTGGATTCAGGTATGATGATTCTAACTGAAATAAGTCACACAGAAAAAGAAACATCATAAGATATCAGTAATACACGGAATGGAAACTTGGCTACACAGGAACTGAATTACAGAACAGAACAGGGTCTCAAATTTAGAAAACCAACTTATGCTTGCTTAAGGGTAAGGGTGAGTTGGGGTGCTGCATAAAACCAGAGATTGAAATGAGCACAGATAAAGTTCCTTAAGTCAAATATGGAATAGACAAGAGCTACTCCTTGCTCAACGAAATGGACTCAACACCGCATATTAAACGCCTAAGAATGTACCTGACTAGTAAGTATCGTAAAACCTATGGATTGCTATGTCTCCAAAAGAGAATCAAGCATGTTTACAGGGGCATAAACGCAGCAGTGATAGGATTGGAGAGGTTCGGTGAGCAAATGAAGACCCTTTGAAGTCATATTGCATGGTACCCATTACACGGGTCTCAACTCTCCAGGTTTAAGGTATTCTTCCTTCAGCTAAAACATGCATGTGGAACCCAAGTATGATCAACCATGTGAACGGGAGACGTGTTCAAATATGTCTCAGTTTTCCTCCCCTGGTACTCGGGTGCAACATTCCAGACGCTTTACTAACACTCTCCCCACTTGGAGAGTCAGCGCCTTTAACCTCCTGTTTGGCCCAGTTTGCAATTTCTGCGGAAGATGAACAGGAATAGCGAGAACCAATGAGAGACTAGCTGGAGGTGTCTGGACGGGCAAATTTAACTCTCATTTCCCACCAGGAAGAGGAAATAACCAAAGGCTCAGCGTGCCATGCCGGAACCAGATTAGGGCCTGAAGCCATCCTGCGGTGTTGCGGCCAGGTCACAAGAAAGCCAGTTGAAGATAGGCGCTCAGGGGCACTGTAATTCACAAACCTGCAGAGTTATAAATGACAGCTATCGTCCAAAAATAGACTGAAGTAAGGCTGCCAAGAGGACTTGAAAGCGGGGCAGAATTGCAGGAAACCGATTTCAGGAGGTAGACGGGAATTGCATTGAAAGCATAGGAAAAGAGGCAGAACGTCCACAATGATGCACTTGGCCAAAAAGGGCGTATGCGTTTTTTCCTGAATATATTCAGGAAAAAACGCATACGCCCTTTTTGGCCAACCAAGCAAGCTTGCAAAGGAAATCTGCACTACAATGAAGTCTCACTTCCCCCTGGTCAAAAGGGCCATCTGAAAAAAGTGTAAAATCCAGAAAGGCAGGACAGGCCATGGAGAACTGGGAGCCTTGTTATGCTGATGGGCGGGATGTAAATTGCCAACAACCACTCGGGAGAAGTGTATGGTGTTTCCTGAAACATCTAAAAAACAAAGCAACAGAACCTAGGGCAATTCCACTTATGGTCCTATAGCTTAGGGAAATTAAAATCAAAAAGACACAGCCACCCCAAAGTTTGGAACGGCTCTGTTTACAAGAACCTCGTTTACAGTACAAGTTCAACATCGCAGAAAGTGAAAAATGGATAAAGAAGTTGTGGTATTTACTTACAAAGCAATATCACTCAGCAATGAAATCTGTGTCATCAGGCCCTTAGCAGCACAATGAGTGGATTCAGGTATGATGATTCTAACTGAAATAAGTCACACAGAAAAAGAAACATCATAAGATATCAGTAATACACGGAATGTAAACTTGGCTACACAGGAACTGAATTACAGAACAGAAAAGGGTCTCAAATTTAGAAAACCAACTTATGCTTGCTTAAGGGTAAGGGTGAGTTGGGGTGCTGCATAAAACCAGAGATTGAAATGAGCACAGATAAAGTTCCTTAAGTCAAATATGGAATAGACAAGAGCTACTCCTTGCTCAACGAAATGGACTCAACACCGCATATTAAACGCCTAAGAATGTACCTGACTAGTAAGTATCGTAAAACCTATGGATTGCTATGTCTCCAAAAGAGAATCAAGCATGTGTACAGGGGCATAAACGCAGCAGTGATAGGATTGGAGAGGTTCGGTGAGCAAATGAAGACCCTTTGAAGTCATATTGCATGGTACCCATTACACGGGTCTCAACTCTCCAGGTTTAAGGTATTCTTCCTTCAGCTAAAACATGCATGTGGAACCCAAGTATGATCAACCATGTGAACGGGAGACGTGTTCAAATATGTCTCAGTTTTCCTCCCCTGGTACTCGGGTGCAACATTCCAGATGCTTTACTAACGCTCTCCCCACTTGGAGAGTCAGCGCCTTTAACCTCCTGTTTGGCCCAGTTTGCAAATTCTGCGGAAGATGAACAGGAATAGCGAGAACCAATGAGAGACTAGCTGGAGGTGTCTGGACGGGCAAATTTAACTCTCATTTCCCACCAGGAAGAGGAAATAACCAAAGGCACAGCGTGCCATGCCGGAACCAGATTAGGGCCTGAAGCCATCCTGCGGTGTTGCGGCCAGGTCACAAGAAAGCAAGTTGAAGAAAGGAGCTCAAGGGCACTGTAATTCACAAACCTGCAGAGTTATAAATGACAGCTATCGTCCAAAAATAGACTGAAGTAAGGCTGCCAAGAGGACTTGAAAGCAGGGCAGAATTGCAGGAAACTGATTTCAGGAGGTAGACTGGAATTGCATTGAAAGCATAGGAAAAGAGGCAGAACGTCCACAATGATGCACTTGGCCAAAAAGGGCTTATGCGTTTTTTCCTGAATATATTCAGGAAAAAACGCATACGCCCTTTTTGGCCAACCAAGCAAGCTTGCAAAGGAAATCTGCACTACAATGAAGTCTCACTTCCCCCCGGTCAAAAGGGCCATCTGAAAAAAGTGTAAAATCCAGAAAGGCAGGACAGGCCATGGAGAACTGGGAGCCTTGTTATGCTGATGGGCGGGATGTAAATTGCCAACAACCACTCGGGAGAAGTGTATGGTGTTTCCTGACACATCTAACAAACAAAGCAACAGAACCTAGGGCACTTCCACTTATGGTCCTATAGCTTAGGGAAATTAAAATCAAAAAGACACAGCCACCCCAAAGTTTGGAACGGCTCTGTTTACAAGAACCTCGTTTACAGTACAAGTTCAACATCGCAGAAAGTGAAAAATGGATAAAGCACTTGTGGTACTTACGTACAATGCAGTATCACTCAGCAATGAAATCTATGTCATCAGGCCCGTAGCAGCATAACGAGTGGATTTAGGTACGATGATTCTAACTGAAATAAGTCACACAGAAAACGAAACATCATAAGATATCAGTAATACACGGAATGTAAACTTGGCTACACAGGAACTGCATTCCAAAACAGAACAGGGTCTCAAATTTAGAAAACCAACTTATGCTTGCTTAAGGGGAAAGGTGAGTTGGGGTGCTGCATAAAACCAGAGATTGAAATGAGCACAGATAAAGTTCCTTAAGCCAAATATGGAATAGACAAGAGCTACTCCTTGCTCAACGAAATGGACTCAAAACCCCATATTAAACGCCTAAGAATGTACCTGACTAGAAAGTATCTTAAAACCTATGGATTGCCATGTCGCCAAAAGAGAATCAAGCATGTGTACAGGGGCATAAACGCAGCAGTGATAGGATTGGAGAGGTTCGGTGAGCAAATGAAGACCCTTTGAAGTCATATTGCATGGTACCCATTACACGGGTCTCAACTCTCCAGGTTTAAGATATTCATCCTTCAGCTAAAACATGCATGTGGAACGCAGAGTATGATCAACCATGTGAACGGGAGACGTGTTCAAATATGTCTCAGTTTTCATACCCTGGTACTCGGGTGCAACATTCCAGACGCTTTACTAACACTCTCCCGACTTGGAGAGTCAGCGCCTTTAACCTCCTGTTTGGCCCAGTTTGCAATTTCTGCGGAAGATGAACAGGAATAGCGAGAACCAATGAGAGGCTAGCTGGAGGTGTCTGGACGGGCAAATTTAACTCTCATTTCCCACCAGGAAGAGGAATTAACCAAAGGCTCAG
Organism: Delphinus delphis; assembly: GCF_949987515.2. Lineage (NCBI taxonomy): Eukaryota > Metazoa > Chordata > Mammalia > Artiodactyla > Delphinidae > Delphinus > Delphinus delphis. The sequence continues at coordinate 1,596,820 of NW_027192653.1, read as the reverse complement.
CATGCCAGGCCGGAACCAGATTAGGGCCTGAAGCCATCCTGCGGTGTTGCGGCCAGGTCACAAGAAAGCAAGTTGAAGAAAGGAGCTCAGGGGCACTGTAATTCACAAACCTGCAGAGTTATAAATGACAGCTATCGTCCAAAAATAGACTGAAGTAAGGCTGCCAAGAGGACTTGAAAGCGGGGCAGAATTGCAGGAAACCGATTTCAGGAGGTAGACTGGAATTGCACTGAAAGCATAGGAAAAGAGGCAGAACGTCCACAATGATGCACTTGGCCAAAAAGGGCATATGCGTTTTTTCCTGAATATATTCAGGAAAAAACGCATACGCACTTTTTGACCAACCTAGCAAACTTGCAAAGGAAATCTGCACTACAATGAAGTCTCACTTCGCCCCGGTCAAAAGGGCCATCTGAAAAAAGTGTAAAATCCAGAAAGGCAGGACAGGCCATGGAGAACTGGGAGCCTTGTTATGCTTATGGGCGGGATGTAAATTGCCAACAGACACTCAGGAGAAGTGTATGGTGTTTCCTGAAACATCTAAAAAACAAAGCAACAGAGCCTAGGGCACTTCCACTTATGGTCCTATAGCTTAGGGAAATTTAAATCAAAAAGACACAGCCACCCCAAAGTTTGGGACGCCTCCGTTTACAAGAACCTCGTTTACCGTACAAGTTCAATATCACAGAAAGTGAAAAATGGATAAAGAACTTGTGGTACTTACGTACAATGCAGTATCACTCAGCAATGAAATCTATGTCATCAGGCCCGTAGCAGCATAACGAGTGGATTCAGGTACGATGATTCTAACTGAAATAAGTCACACAGAAAAAGAAACATCATAAGATATCACTAATACACGGAATGTAAACTTGGCTACACAGGAACTGCATTCCAAAACAGAACAGGGTCTCAAATTTAGAAAACCAACTTATGCTTGCTTAAGGGGAAAGGTGAGTTGGGGTGCTGCATAAAACCAGAGATTGAAATGAGCACAGATAAAGTTCCTTAAGCCAAATATGGAATAGACAAGAGCTACTCCTTGCTCAACGAAATGGACTCAAAACCCCATATTAAACGCCTAAGAATGTACGTGACTAGTAAGTATCTTAAAACCTATGGATTGCTATGTCTCCAAAAGAGAATCAAGCGTGTGTACAGGGGCATAAACGCAGCAGTGATAGGATTGGAGAGGTTCGGTGAGCAAATGAAGACCTTTTGAAGTCATATTGCATGTTACCCATTACACGGGTCTCAACTATCCAGGTTTAAGATATTCATCCTTCAGCTAAAACATGCATGTGGAACCCAGAGTATGATCAACCATGTGAACGGGAGACGTGTTCAAATATGTCTCAGTTTTCATACCCTGGTACTCGGGTGCAACATTCCAGACGCTTTACTAACACTCTCCCGACTTGGAGAGTCAGTCCCTTTAACCTCCTGTTTGGCCCAGTTTGCAATTTCTGCGGAAGATGAACAGGAATAGCGAGAACCAATGAGAGGCTAGCTGGAGGTGTCTGGACGGGCAAATTTAACTCTCATTTCCCACCAGGAAGAGGAATTAACCAAAGGCTCAGCATGCCGGGCCGGAACCAGATTAGGGCCTGAAGCCATCCTGCGGTGTTGCGGCCAGGTCACAAGAAAGCGAGTTGAAGAAAGGAGCTCAGGGGCACTGTAATTCACAAACCTGCAGAGTTATAAATGAGAGCTATAGTCCAAAAATAGACTGAAGTAAGGCTGCCTAGAGGACTTGAAAGCGGGGCAGAATTGCAGGAAACCGATTTCAGGAGGTAGACTGGAATTGCATTGAAAGCATAGGAAAAGAGGCAGAACGTCCACAATGATGCACTTGGCCAAAAAGGGCGTATGCGTTTTTTCCTGAATATATTCAGGAAAAAACGCATACGCCCTTTTTGGCCAACCAAGCAAGCTTGCAAAGGAAATCTGCACTACAATGAAGTCTCACTTCCCCCCGGTCAAAAGGGCCATCTGAAAAAACTGTAAAATCCAGAAAGGCAGGACAGGCCTTGGAGAACTGGGAGCCTTGTTATGCTGATGGGCGGGATGTAAATTGCCAACAGCCACTCCGGAGAAGTGTATGGTGTTTCCTGAAACATCTAAAAAACAAAGCAACAGAACCTAGGGCACTTCCACTTATGGTCCTATAGCTTAGGGAAATTAAACTCAAAAAGACACAGTCACCCCAAAGTTTGGAACGGCTCTGTTTACAAGAACCTCGTTTACAGTACAAGTTCAACATCGCAGAAAGTGAAAAATGGATAAAGAAGTTGTGGTATTTACTTACAAAGCAATATCACTCAGCAATGAAATCTGTGTCATCAGGCCCTTAGCAGCACAATGAGTGGATTCAGGTATGATGATTCTAACTGAAATAAGTCACACAGAAAAAGAAACATCATAAGATATCAGTAATACACGGAATGGAAACTTGGCTACACAGGAACTGAATTACAGAACAGAACAGGGTCTCAAATTTAGAAAACCAACTTATTCTTGCTTAAGGGTAAAGGTGAGTTGGGGTGCTGCATAAAACCAGAGATTGAAATGAGCACAGATAAAGTTCCTTAAGTCAAATATGGAATAGACAAGAGCTACTCCTTGCTCAACGAAATGGACTCAACACCGCATATTAAACGCCTAAGAATGTACCTGACTAGTAAGTATCTTAAAACCTATGGATTGCTATGTCTCCGAAAGAGAATCAAGCATGTGTACAGGGGCATAAACGCAGCAGTGATAGGATTGGAGAGGTTCGGTGAGCGAATGAAGACCCTTTGAAGTCATATTGCATGGTACCCATTACACGGGTTCCAACTACCCAGGTTTAAGGTATTCTTCCTTCAGCTAAAACATGCATGTGGAACCTAGAGTATGATCAACCATGTGATCGGGAGACGTGTTCAAATATGTCTCAGTTTTCATACCCTGGTACTCGGGTGCAACATTCCAGACGCTTTACTAACACTCTCCCGACTTGGAGAGTCAGTCCCTTTAACCTCCTGTTTGGCCCAGTTTGCAATTTGTGCGGAAGATGAACAGGAATAGCGAGAACCAATGAGAGGCTAGCTGGAGGTGTCTGGACGGGCAAATTTAACTCTCATTTCCCACCAGGAAGAGGAATTAACCAAAGGCTCAGCGTGCCGTGCCGGAACCAGATTAGGGCCTGAAGCCATCCTGCGGTGTTGCGGCCAGCTCAAAAGAAAGTGAGTTGAAGAAAGGAGCTCAGGGGCACTGTAATTCACAAACCTGCAGAGTTATAAATGACAGCTATCGTCCAAAAATAGACTGAAGTAAGGCTGCCAAGAGGACTTGAAAGCGGGGCAGAATTGCAGGAAACCGATTTCAGGAGGTAGACTGGAATTGCATTGAAAGCATAGGAAAAGAGGCAGAACGTCCACAATGATGCACTTGGCCAAAAAGGGTGTATGCGTTTTTTCCTGAATATATTCAGGAAAAAACGCATACGCCCTTTTTGGCCAACCAAGCAAGCTTGCAAAGGAAATCTGCACTACAATGAAGTCTCACTTCCCCCCGGTCAAAAGGGCCATCTGAAAAAAGTGTAAAATCCAGAAAGGCAGGACAGGCCATGGAGAACTGGGAGCCTTGTTATGCTGATGGGCGGGATGTAAATTGCCAACAACCACTCGGGAGAAGTGTATGGTGTTTCCTGAAACATCTAAAAAACAAAGCAACAGAGCCTAGGGCACTGCCACTTATGGTCCTATAGTTTAGGGAAATTTAAATCAAAAAGACACAGCCACCCCAAAGTTTGGGACGCCTCTGTTTACAAGAACCTCGTTTACCGTACAAGTTCAACATCGCAGAAAGTGAAAAATGGATAAAGAAGTTGTGGTATTTACTTACAAAGCAATATCACTCAGCAATGAAATCTGTGTCATCAGGCCCTTAGCAGCACAATGAGTGGATTCAGGTATGATGATTCTAACTGAAATAAGTCACACAGAAAAAGAAACATCATAAGTTATCAGTAATACACGGAATGTAAACTTGGCTACACAGGAACTGAATTACAGAACAGAACAGGGTCTCAAATTTAGAAAACCAACTTATGCTTGCTTAAGGGGAAAGGCGAGTTGGGGTGCTGCATAAAACCAGAGATTGAAATGAGCACAGATAAAGTTCCTTAAGCCAAATATGGAATAGACAAGAGCTACTCCTTGCTCAACGAAATGGACTCAACACCGCATATTAAACGCCTAAGAATGTACCTGACTAGTAAGTATCTTAAAACCTATGGATTGCTATGTCTCCGAAAGAGAATCAAGCATGTGTACAGGGTCATAAACGCATCAGTGATAGGATTGGAGAGGTTCAGTGAGCAAATGAAGACCCTTTGAAGTCATATTGCATGGTACCCATTCCACGGGTTTCAACTACCCAGGTTTAAGGTATTCTTCCTTCAGCTAAAACATGCATGTGGAACCCAGAGTATGATCAACCATGTGATCGGGAGACGTGTTCAAATATGTCTCAGTTTTCATACCCTGGTACTCGGGTGCAACATTCCAGACGCTTTACTAACACTCTCCCGACTTGGAGAGTCAGACCCTTTAACCTCCTGTTTGGCCCAGTTTGCAATTTGTGCGGAAGATGAACAGGAATAGCGAGAACCAATGAGAGGATAGCTGGAGGTGTCTGGACGGGCAAATTTAACTCTCATTTCCCACCAGGAAGAGGAATTAACCAAAGGCTCAGCGTGCCGTGCCGGAACCAGATTAGGGCCTGAAGCCATCCTGCGGTGTTGCGGCCAGCTCAAAAGAAAGTGAGTTGAAGAAAGGAGCTCAGGGGCACTGTAATTCACAAACCTGCAGAGTTATAAATGACAGCTATCGTCCAAAAATAGACTGAAGTAAGGCTGCCAAGAGGACTTGAAAGCGGGGCAGAATTGCAGGAAACCGATTTCAGGAGGTAGACTGGAATTGCATTGAAAGCATAGGAAAAGAGGCAGAACGTCCACAATGATGCACTTGGCCAAAAAGGGCGTATGCGTTTTTTCCTGAATATATTCAGGAAAAAACACATACGCCCTTTTTGGCCAACCAAGCAAGCTTGCAAAGGAAATCTGCACTACAATGAAGTCTCACTTCCCCCCGGTCAAAAGGGCCATCTGAAAAAAGTGTAAAATCCAGAAAGGCAGGACAGGCCATGGAGAACTGGGAGCCTTGTTATGCTGATGGGCGGGATGTAAATTGCCAACAACCACTCGGGAGAAGTGTATGGTGTTTCCTGAAACATCTAGAAAACAAAGCAACAGAGCCTAGGGCACTCCCACTTGTGGTCCTATAGCTTAGGGAAATTAAAATCAAAAAGACACAGCCACCCCAAAGTTTGGGACGCCTCCGTTTACAAGAACCTCGTTTACCGTACAAGTTCAATATCACAGAAAGTGAAAAATGGATAAAGAAGTTGTGGTATTTACTTACAAAGCAATATCACTCAGCAATGAAATCTGTGTCATCAGGCCCTTAGCAGCACAATGAGTGGATTCAGGTATGATGATTCTAACTGAAATAAGTCACACAGAAAAAGAAACATCATAAGATATCAGTAATACACGGAATGGAAACTTGGCTACACAGGAACTGAATTACAGAACAGAACAGGGTCTCAAATTTAGAAAACCAACTTATTCTTGCTTAAGGGTAAAGGTGAGTTGGGGTGCTGCATAAAACCAGAGATTGAAATGAGCACAGATAAAGTTCCTTAAGTCAAATATGGAATAGACAAGAGCTACTCCTTGCTCAACGAAATGGACTCAACACCGCATATTAAACGCCTAAGAATGTACCTGACTAGTAAGTATCTTAAAACCTATGGATTGCTATGTCTCCGAAAGAGAATCAAGCATGTGTACAGGGGCATAAACGCAGCAGTGATAGGATTGGAGAGGTTCGGTGAGCGAATGAAGACCCTTTGAAGTCATATTGCATGGTACGCATTACACGGGTTCCAACTACCCAGGTTTAAGGTATTCTTCCTTCAGCTAAAACATGCATGTGGAACCTAGAGTATGATCAACCATGTGATCGGGAGACGTGTTCAAATATGTCTCAGTTTTCATACCCTGGTACTCGGGTGCAACATTCCAGACGCTTTACTAACACTCTCCCGACTTGGAGAGTCAGTCCCTTTAACCTCCTGTTTGGCCCAGTTTGCAATTTGTGCGGAAGATGAACAGGAATAGCGAGAACCAATGAGAGGCTAGCTGGAGGTGTCTGGACGGGCAAATTTAACTCTCATTTCCCACCAGGAAGAGGAATTAACCAAAGGCTCAGCGTGCCGTGCCGGAACCAGATTAGGGCCTGAAGCCATCCTGCGGTGTTGCGGCCAGCTCAAAAGAAAGTGAGTTGAAGAAAGGAGCTCAGGGGCACTGTAATTCACAAACCTGCAGAGTTATAAATGACAGCTATCGTCCAAAAATAGACTGAAGTAAGGCTGCCAAGAGGACTTGAAAGCGGGGCAGAATTGCAGGAAACCGATTTCAGGAGGTAGACTGGAATTGCATTGAAAGCATAGGAAAAGAGGCAGAACGTCCACAATGATGCACTTGGCCAAAAAGGGCGTATGCGTTTTTTCCTGAATATATTCAGGAAAAAACGCATACGCCCTTTTTGGCCAACCAAGCAAGCTTGCAAAGGAAATCTGCACTACAATGAAGTCTCACTTCCCCCCGGTCAAAAGGGCCATCTGAAAAAAGTGTAAAATCCAGAAAGGCAGGACAGGCCATGGAGAACTGGGAGCCTTGTTATGCTGATGGGCGGGATGTAAATTGCCAACAACCACTCGGGAGAAGTGTATGGTGTTTCCTGAAACATCTAAAAAACAAAGCAACAGAGCCTAGGGCACTGCCACTTATGGTCCTATAGTTTAGGGAAATTTAAATCAAAAAGACACAGCCACCCCAAAGTTTGGGACGCCTCTGTTTACAAGAACCTCGTTTACCGTACAAGTTCAACATCGCAGAAAGTGAAAAATGGATAAAGAAGTTGTGGTATTTACTTACAAAGCAATATCACTCAGCAATGAAATCTGTGTCATCAGGCCCTTAGCAGCACAATGAGTGGATTCAGGTATGATGATTCTAACTGAAATAAGTCACACAGAAAAAGAAACATCATAAGTTATCAGTAATACACGGAATGTAAACTTGGCTACACAGGAACTGAATTACAGAACAGAACAGGGTCTCAAATTTAGAAAACCAACTTATGCTTGCTTAAGGGGAAAGGCGAGTTGGGGTGCTGCATAAAACCAGAGATTGAAATGAGCACAGATAAAGTTCCTTAAGCCAAATATGGAATAGACAAGAGCTACTCCTTGCTCAACGAAATGGACTCAACACCGCATATTAAACGCCTAAGAATGTACCTGACTAGTAAGTATCTTAAAACCTATGGATTGCTATGTCTCCGAAAGAGAATCAAGCATGTGTACAGGGTCATAAACGCATCAGTGATAGGATTGGAGAGGTTCAGTGAGCAAATGAAGACCCTTTGAAGTCATATTGCATGGTACCCATTCCACGGGTTTCAACTACCCAGATTTAAGGTATTCTTCCTTCAGCTAAAACATGCATGTGGAACCCAGAGTATGATCAACCATGTGATCGGGAGACGTGTTCAAATATGTCTCAGTTTTCATACCCTGGTACTCGGGTGCAACATTCCAGACGCTTTACTAACACTCTCCCGACTTGGAGAGTCAGACCCTTTAACCTCCTGTTTGGCCCAGTTTGCAATTTGTGCGGAAGATGAACAGGAATAGCGAGAACCAATGAGAGGATAGCTGGAGGTGTCTGGACGGGCAAATTTAACTCTCATTTCCCACCAGGAAGAGGAATTAACCAAAGGCTCAGCGTGCCGTGCCGGAACCAGATTAGGGCCTGAAGCCATCCTGCGGTGTTGCGGCCAGCTCAAAAGAAAGTGAGTTGAAGAAAGGAGCTCAGGGGCACTGTAATTCACAAACCTGCAGAGTTATAAATGACAGCTATCGTCCAAAAATAGACTGAAGTAAGGCTGCCAAGAGGACTTGAAAGCGGGGCAGAATTGCAGGAAACCGATTTCAGGAGGTAGACTGGAATTGCATTGAAAGCATAGGAAAAGAGGCAGAACGTCCACAATGATGCACTTGGCCAAAAAGGGCGTATGCGTTTTTTCCTGAATATATTCAGGAAAAAACGCATACGCCCTTTTTGGCCAACCAAGCAAGCTTGCAAAGGAAATCTGCACTACAATGAAGTCTCACTTCCCCCCGGTCAAAAGGGCCATCTGAAAAAAGTGTAAAATCCAGAAAGGCAGGACAGGCCATGGAGAACTGGGAGCCTTGTTATGCTGATGGGCGGGATGTAAATTGCCAACAACCACTCGGGAGAAGTGTATGGTGTTTCCTGAAACATCTAGAAAACAAAGCAACAGAGCCTAGGGCACTCCCACTTGTGGTCCTATAGCTTAGGGAAATTAAAATCAAAAAGACACAGCCACCCCAAAGTTTGGGACGCCTCCGTTTACAAGAACCTCGTTTACCGTACAAGTTCAATATCACAGAAAGTGAAAAATGGATAAAGAAGTTGTGGTATTTACTTACAAAGCAATATCACTCAGCAATGAAATCTGTGTCATCAGGCCCTTAGCAGCACAATGAGTGGATTCAGGTATGATGATTCTAACTGAAATAAGTCACACAGAAAAGGAAACATCATAAGATATCAGTAATACACGGAATGGAAACTTGGCTACACAGGAACTGAATTACAGAACAGAACAGGGTCTCAAATTTAGAAAACCAACTTATGCTTGCTTAAGGGTAAAGGTGAGTTGGGGTGCTGCATAAAACCAGAGATTGAAATGAGCACAGATAAAGTTCCTTAAGCCAAATATGGAATAGACAAGAGCTACTCCTTGCTCAACGAAATGGACTCAAAACCCCATATTAAACGCCTAAGAATGTACCTGACTAGAAAGTATCTTAAAACCTATGGATTGCTATGTCTCCAAAAGAGAATCAAGCGTGTGTACAGGGGCATAAACGCAGGAGTGATAGGATTGGAGAGGTTCGGTGAGCAAATGAAGACCCTTTGAAGTCATATTGCATGGTACCCATTCCACGGGTTTCAACTACCCAGGTTTAAGGTATTCTTCCTTCAGCTAAAACATGCATGTGGAACCTAGAGTATGATCAACCATGTGATCGGGAGACGTGTTCAAATATGTCTCAGTTTTCGTACCCTGGTACTCGGGTGCAACATTCCAGACGCTTTACTAACACTCTCCCGACTTGGAGAGTCAGTTCCTTTAATCTCCTGTTTGGCCCAGTTTGCAATTTCTGCGGAAGATGAACAGGAATAGCGAGAACCAATGAGAGGCTAGCTGGAGGTGTCTGGATGGGCAAATTTAACTCTCATTTCCCACCAGGAAGAGGAATTAACCAAAGGCTCAGCGTGCCGTGCCAGAACCAGATTAGGGCCTGAAGACATCCTGCGGTGTTGCGGCCAGCTCAAAAGAAAGCGAGTTGAAGAAAGGAGCTCAGGGGCACTGTAATTCACAAACCTGCAGAGTTATAAATGACAGCTATCATCCAAAAATATACTGAAGTAAGGCTGCCAAGAGGACTTGAAAGCGGGGCAGAATTGCAGGAAACCGATTTCAGGAGGTAGACTGGAATTGCATTGAAAGCATAGGAAAAGAGGCAGAACGTTCGCAATGATGCACTTGGCCAAAAAGGGCGTATGCGTTTTTTCCTGAATATATTCAGGAAAAAACGCATACGCCCTTTTTGGCCAACCAAGCAAGCTTGCAAAGGAAATCTGCACTACAATGAAGTCTCACTTCCGCCCGGTCAAAAGGGCCATCTGAAAAAAGTGTAAAATCCAGAAAGGCAGGACAGGCCATGGAGAACTGGGAGCCTTGTTATGCTGATGGGCGGGATGTAAATTGCCAACAACCACTAGGGAGAAGTGTATGGTGTTTCCTGAAACATCTAAAAAACAAAGCAACAGAGCCTAGGGCACTGCCACTTATGGTCCTATAGCTTAGGGAAATTTAAATCAAAAAGACACAGCCACCCCAAAATTTGGGACGCCTCTGTTTACAAGAACCTCGTTTACAGTACAAGTTCAACATCGCAGAAAGTGAAAAATGGATAAAGAAGTTGTGGTATTTACTTACAAAGCAATATCACTCAGCAATGAAATCTGTGTCATCAGGCCCTTAGCAGCACAATGAGTGGATTCAGGTATGATGATTCTAACTGAAATAAGTCACACAGAAAAAGAAACATCATAAGATATCACTAATACACGGAATGTAAACTTGGCTACACAGGAACTGAATTACAGAACAGAACAGGGTCTCAAATTTAGAAAACCAACTTATGCTTGCTTAAGGGTAAAGGTGAGTTGGGGTGCTGCATAAAACCAGAGATTGAAATGAGCACAGATAAAGTTCCTTAAGCCAAATATGGAATAGACAAGAGCTACTCCTTGCTCAACGAAATGGACTCAACACCGCATATTAAACGCCTAAGAATGTACCTGACTAGTAAGTATCTTAAAACCTATGGATTGCTATGTCTCCAAAAGGGAATCAACCATGTGTACAGGGGCATAAACGCCGCAATGATAGGATTGGAGAGGTTCGTGAGCAAATGAAGACCCTTTGAAGTCATATTGCATGGTACCCATTCCACGGGTTTCAACTACCCAGGTTTAAGGTATTCTTCCTTCAGCTAAAACATGCATGTGGAACCTAGAGTATGATCAACCATGTGATCGGGAGACGTGTTCAAATATGTCTCAGTTTTTGTACCCTGGTACTTGGGTGCAATATTCCAGACGCTTTACTAACACTCTCCCCACTTGGAGAGTCAGTCCCTTTCACCTCCTGTTTGGCCTAGTTTGTAATTTCTTTGGAAGATGAACAGGAATAGCGAGAACCAATGAGAGACTAGCTGGAGGTGTCTGGATGGGCAAATTTAACTCTCATTTCCCACCAGGAAGAGGAATTAACCAAAGGCTCAGCGTGCCGTGCCAGAACCAGATTAGGGCCTGAAGACATCCTGCGGTGTTGCGGCCAGCTCAAAAGAAAGCGAGTTGAAGAAAGGAGCTCAGGGGCACTGTAATTCACAAACCTGCAGAGTTACAAATGACAGCTATCGTCCAAAAATATACTGAAGTAAGGCTGCCAAGAGGACTTGAAAGCGGGGCAGAATTGCAGGAAACCGATTTCAGGAGGTAGACTGGAATTACATTGAAAGCATAGGAAAAGAGGCAGAACGTCCACAATGATGCACTTGGCCAAAAAGGGCGTATGCGTTTTTTCCTGAATATATTCAGGAAAAAACGCATACGCCCTTTTTGGCCAACCAAGCAAGCTTGCAAAGGAAATCTGCACTACAATGAAGTCTCACTTCTCCCCGGTCAAAAGGGCCATCTGAAAAAAGTGTAAAATCCAGAAAGGCAGGACAGGCCATGGAGAACTGGGAGCCTTGTTATGCTGATGGGCGGGATGTAAATTGCCAACAGACACTCAGGAGAAGTGTATGGTGTTTCCTGAAACATCTAAAAAACAAAGCAACAGAGCCTAGGGCACTTCCACTTATGGTCCTATAGCTTAGGGAAATTAAAATCAAAAAGACACAGCCACCCCAAAGTTTGGGACGCCTCCGTTTACAAGAACCTCGTTTACCGTACAAGTTCAATATCACAGAAAGTGAAAAATGGATAAAGAACTTGTGGTACTTACGTACAATGCAGTATCACTCAGCAATGAAATCTATGTCATCAGGCCCGTAGCAGCATAATGAGTGGATTCAGGTACGATGATTCTAACTGAAATAAGTCACACAGAAAAAGAAACATCATAAGATATCACTAATACACGGAATGTAAACTTGGCTACACAGGAACTGCATTCCAAAACAGAACAGGGTCTCAAATTTAGAAAACCAACTTATGCTTGCTTAAGGGGAAAGGTGAGTTGGGGTTCTGCATAAAACCAGAGATTGAAATGAGCACAGATAAAGTTCCTTAAGCCAAATATGGAATAGACAAGAGCTACTCCTTGCCCAACGAAATGTACTCAAAACCCCATATTAAACGCCTAAGAATGTACCTGACTAGTAAGTATCTTAAAACCTATGGATTGCTATGTCTCCGAAAGAGAATCAAGCATGTGTACAGGGGCATAAATGCAGCAGTGATAGGATCTGAGAGGTTCGGTGAGCAAATGAAGACCCTTTGAAGTCATATTGCATGGTACCCATTCCACGGGTTTCAACTACCCAGGTTTAAGGTATTCTTCCTTCAGCTAAAACATGCATGTGGAACCTAGAGTATGATCAACCATGTGAACGGGAGACATGTTCAAATATGTCTCAGTTTTCGTACCCTGGTACTCGGGTGCAACATTCCAGACGCTTTAATAACACCCTCCCGACTTGGAGAGTCAGTCCCTTTAACCTCCTGTTTGGCCCAGTTTGCAATTTCTGCGGAAGATGAACAGGAATAGCGAGAACCAATGAGAGACTAGCTGGAGGTGTCTGAACGGGCAAATTTAACTCTCATTTCCCACCAGGAAGAGGAAATAACCAAAGGCTCAGTGTGCCGTGCCGGAACCAGATTAGGGCCTGAAGCCATCCTGCGGTGTTGCGGCCAGCTCAAAAGAAAGCGAGTTGAAGAAAGGAGCTCATTGGCACTGTAATTCACAGACCTGCAGAGTTATAAATGACAGCTATCGTCCAAAAGTAGACTGAGGTAAGGCTGCCAAGAGGACTTGAAAGCGGGGCAGAATTGCAGGAAACCGATTTCAGGAGGTAGACTGGAATTGCATTGAAAGCATAGGAAAAGAGGCAGAACGTCCACAATGATGCACTTGGCCAAAAAGGGCGTATGCGTTTTTTCCTGAATATATTCAGGAAAAAACGCATACGCCCTTTTTGGCCAACCAAGCAAGCTTGCAAAGGAAATCTGCACTACAATGAAGTCTCACTTCACCCCGGTTAAAAGGGCCATCTGAAAAAAGTGTAAAATCCAGAAAGGCAACAGGCCATTGAGAACTGGGAGCCTTGTTATGCTGATGGGCGGGATGTAAATTGCCAACAGACACTTGGGAGAAGTGTATGGTGTTTCCTGAAACATCTTAAAAACAAAGCAACAGAGCCTAGGGCACTTCCACTTATGGTCCTATAGCTTAGGGAAATTAAAATCAAAAAGACACAGCCACCCCAAAGTTTGGAACGGCTCTGTTTACAAGAACCTCGTTTACAGTAAAAGTTCAACATCGCAGAACGTGAAAAATGGATAAAGAAGTTGTGGTATTCACTTACAAAGCAATATCACTCAGCAATGAAATCTATATCATCAGACACTTAGCAGCACAATGAGTGGATTCAGGTATGATGATTCTTACTGAAATAAGTCACACAGAAAAAGAAACATCATAAGATATCAGTAATACACGGAATGTAAACTTGGCTACACAGGAACTGAATTACAGAACAGAACAGGGTCTCAAATTTAGAAAACCAACTTATGCTTGCTTAAGGGTAAAGGTGAGTTGGGGTGCTGCATAAAACCAGAGATTGAAATGAGCACAGATAAAGTTCCTTAATTCAAATATGGAATAGACAAGAGCTACTCCTTGCTCAACGAAATGGACTCAACACCGCATATTAAACGCCTAAGAATGTACCTGACTAGTAAGTATCTTAAAACCTATGGATTGCTATGTCTCCGAAAGAGAATCAAGCATGTGTACAGGGGCATAAACGCAGCAGTGATAGGATTGGAGAGGTTCGGTGAGCAAATGAAGACCCTTTGAAGTCATATTGCATGGTACCCATTCCACGGGTTTCAACTACCCAGGTTTAAGGTATTCTTCCTTCAGCTAAAACATGCATGTGGAACCCAGAGTATGATCAACCATGTGATCGGGAGACGTGTTCAAATATGTCTCAGTTTTCCTCCCCAGGTACTCCGGTGCAACATTCCAGATGCTTTACTAACACTCTCCCCACTTGGAGAGTCAGCGCCTTTAACCTCCTGTTTGGCCCAGTTTGCAATTTCTGCGGAAGATGAACAGGAATAGCGAGAACCAATGAGAGGCCAGCTGAAGGTGTCTGGACGGGCAAATTTAACTCTCATTTCCCACCAGGAAGAGGAAATAACCAAAGGCTCAGCGTGCCGTACCGGAACCAGATTAGGGCCTGAAGCCATCCTGCGGTGTTGCGGCCAGCTCAAAAGAAAGCGAGTTGAAGAAAGGAGCTCAGGGGCACTGTAATTCACAAACCTGCAGAGTTATAAATGACAGATATCGTCCAAAAATATACTGAAGTAAGGCTGCCAAGAGGACTTGAAAGCGGGGCAGAATTGCAGGAAACTGATTTCAGGAGGTAGACTGGAATTGCATTGAAAGCATAGGAAAAGAGGCAGAACGTCCACAATGATGCACTTGGCCAAAAAGGGCGTATGCGTTTTTTCCTGAATATATTCAGGAAAAAACGCATACGCCCTTTTTGGCCAACCAAACAAGCTTGCAAAGGAAATCTGCACTACAATGAAGTCTCACTTCCCCCCGGTCAAAAGGGCCATCTGAAAAAAGTGTAAAATCCAGAAAGGCAGGACAGGCCATGGAGAACTGGGAGCCTTGTTATGCTGATGGGCGGGATGTAAATTGCCAACAACCACTCGGGAGAAGTGTATGGTGTTTCCTGAAACATCTAAAAAACAAAGCAACAGAACCTAGGGCACTTCCACTTATGGTCCTATAGCTTAGGGAAATTAAAATCAAAAACACACAGCCACCCCAAAGTTTGGAACGGCTCTGTTTACAAGAACCTCGTTTACAGTACAAGTTCAACATCGCAGACAGTGAAAAATGGATAAAGAAGTTGTGGTATTTACTTACAAAGCAATATCACTCAGCAATGAAATCTATGTCATCAGGCCCTTAGCAGCACAATGAGTGGATTCAGGTTTGATGATTCTAACTTAAATAAGTCACACAGAAAAAGAAACATCATAAGATATCAGTAATACACGGAATGGAAACTTGGCAACACAGGAACTGAATTACAGAACAGAACAGGGTCTCAAAATTAGAAAACCAACTTATGCTTGCTTAAGGGTAAAGGTGAGTTGGGGTGCTGCATAAAACCAGAGATTGAAATGAGCACAGATAAAGTTCCTTAAGCCAAATATGGAATAGACAAGAGCTACTCCTTGCTCAACGAAATGGACTCAACACCGCATATTAAACGCCTAAGAATGTACCTGACTAGTAAGTATCGTAAAACCTATGGATTGCTATGTCTCCGAAAGAGAATCAAGCATGTGTACAGGGGCATAAACGCAGCAGTGATAGGATTGGAGAGGTGCGGTGAGCAAATGAAGACCCTTTGAAGTCATATTGCATGGTACCCATTACACGGGTCTCAACTCTCCATGTTTAAGGTATTCATCCTTCAGCTAAAACATGCATGTGGAACCCAGAGTATGATCAACCATGTGAACGGGAGACGTGTTCAAATATGTCTCAGTTTTCCTCCCCTGGTACTCGGGTGCAACATTCCAGATGCTTTACTAACACTCTCCCGACTTGGAGAGTCAGTCCCTTTAACCTCCTGTTTGGCCCAGTTTGCAATTTCTGCGGAAGATGAACAGGAATAGCGAGAACCAATGAGAGGCTAGCTGGAGGTGTCTGAACGGGCAAATTTAACTCTCATTTCCCACCAGGAAGAGGAATTAACCAAAGGCTCAGCGTGCCGTGCCGGAACCAGATTAGGGCCTGAAGCCATCCTGCGGTGTTGCGGCCAGGTCACAAGAAAGCAAGTTGAAGAAAGGAGCTCAGGGGCACTGTAATTCACAAACCTGCAGAGTTATAAATGACAGCTATCGTCCAAAAATAGACTGAAGTAAGGCTGCCAAGAGGACTTGAAAGCGGGGCAGAATTGCAGGAAACCGATTTCAGGAGGTAGACTGGAATTGCATTGAAAGCATAGGAAAAGAGGCAGAACGTCCACAATGATGCACTTGGCCAAAAAGGGCGTATGCGTTTTTTCCTGAATATATTCAGGAAAAAACGCATACGCCCTTTTTGGCCAACCAAGCAAGCTTGCAAAGGAAATCTGCACTACAATGAAGTCTCACTTCCCCCCGGTCAAAAGGGCCATCTGAAAAAAGTGTAAAATCCAGAAAAGCAGGACAGGCCATGGAGAACTGGGAGCCTTGTTATGCTGATGGGCGGGATGTAAATTGCCAACAACCACTCCGGAGAAGTGTATGGTGTTTCCTGAAAAATCTAAAAAAAAAAGCAACAGAGCCTAGGGCACTTCCACTTATGGTCGTATAGCTTAGGGAAATTAAAATCAAAAAGACACAGCCACCCCAAAGTTTGGAACGGCTCTGTTTACAAGAACCTATTTTACAGTACAAGTTCAACATCGCAGAAAGTGAAAAATGGATAAAGAAGTTGTGGTATTTACTTACAAAGCAATATCACTCAGCAATGAAATCTGTGTCACAAGGCCCTTAGCAGCACAATGAGTGGATTCAGGTATGATGATTCTAACTGAAATAAGTCACACAGGAAAAGAAACATCATAAGTTATCAGTAATACACGGAATGTAAACTTGGCTACACAGGAACTGAATTACAGAACAGAACAGGGTCTCAAATTTAGAAAACCAACTTATGCTTGCTTAAGGGGAAAGGTGAGTTGGGGTGCTGCATAAAACCAGAGATTGAAATGAGCACAGATAAAGTTCCTTAAGCCAAATATGGAATAGACAAGAGCTACTCCTTGCTCAACGAAATGGACTCAACACCGCATATTAAACGCCTAAGAATGTACCTGAATGGTAAGTATCTTAAAACCTATGGATTGCTATGTCTCTGAAAGAGTATCAAGCATGTGTACAGGGGCATAAACGCAGCAGTGATAGGATTGGAGAGGTTCGTGAGCAAATGAAGACCCTTTGAAGTCATATTGCATGGTACCCATTCCACGGGTTTCAACTACCCACGTTTAAGGTATTCTTCCTTCAGCTAAAACATGCATGTGGAACCTAGAGTATGATCAACCATGTGATCGGGAGACGTGTTCAAATATGTCTCAGTTTTCGTACCCTGGTACTCGGGTGCAAAATTCCAGACGCTTTACTAACACTCTCTCCACTTGGAGAGTCAGTCCCTTTAACCTCCTGTTTGGCCAAGTTTGCAATTTCTGTGGAAGATGAACAGGAATAGCGAGAACCAATGAGAGACTAGCTGGAGGTGTCTGGATGGGCAAATTTAACTCTCATTTCCCACCAGGAAGAGGAATTAACCAAAGGCTCAGCGTGCCGGGCCGGAACCAGATTAGGGCCTGAAGCCATCCTGCGGTGTTGCGGCCAGGTCACAAGAAAGCGAGTTGAAGAAAGGAGCTCAGGGGCACTGTAATTCACAAACCTGCAGAGTTATAAATGACAGCTATCGTCCAAAAATATACTGAAGTAAGGCTGCCAAGAGGACTTGAAAGCGGGGCAGAATTGCAGGAAACCGATTTCAGGAGGTAGACTGGAATTGCATTGAAAGCATAGGAAAAGAGGCAGAACGTCCACAATGATGCACTTGGCCAAAAAGGGCGTATGCGTTTTTTCCTGAATATATTCAGGAAAAAACCCATACGCCCTTTTTGGCCAACCAAGCAAGCTTGCAAAGGAAATCTGCACTACAATGAAGTCTCACTTCCCCCCGGTCAAAAGGGCCATCTGAAAAAAGTGTAAAATCCAGAAAGGCAGGACAGGCCATGGAGAACTGGGAGCCTTGTTATGCTGATGGGCGGGATGTAAATTGCCAACAACCACTCCGGAGAAGTGTATGGTGTTTCCTCAAACATCTAAAAAACAAAGCAACAGAGCCTAGGGCACTTCCACTTATGGTCCTATAGCTTAGGGAAATTAAAATCAAAAAGACACAGCCACCCCAAATTTGGGACGCCTCCGTTTACAAGAACCTCGTTTACCGTACAAGTTCAATATGACAGAAAGTGAAAAATGGATAAAGAACTTGTGTTACTTATGTACAATGCAGTATCACTCAGCAATGAAATCTATGTCATCAGGCCCGTAGCAGCATAATGAGTGGATTCAGGTACGATGATTCTAACTGAAATAAGTCACACAGAAAAAGAAACATCATAAGATATCACTAATACACGGAATGTAAACTTGGCTACACAGGAACTGCATTCCAAAACAGAACAGGGTCTCAAATTTAGAAAACCAACTTATGCTTGCTTAAGGGGAAAGGTGAGTTGGGGTGCTGCATAAAACCAGAGATTGAAATGAGCACAGATAAAGTTCCTTAAGCCAAATATGGAATAGACAAGAGCTACTCCTTGCTCAACGAAATGGACTCAACACCGCATATTAAACGCCTAAGAATGTACCTGACTAGTAAGTATCTTAAAACCTATGGATTGCTATGTCTCCGAAAGAGAATCAAGCATCTGTACAGGGGCATAAATGCAGCAGTGATAGGATTGGAGAGGTTAGTGAGCAAATGAAGACCCTTTGAAGTCATATTGCATGGTACCCATTCCACGGGTTTCAACTACCGAGGTTTAAGGTATTCTTCCTTCAGCTAAAACATGCATGTGGAACCTAGAGTATGATCAACCATGTGATCGGGAGACGTGTTCAAATATGTCTCAGTTTTTGTACCCTGGTACTCGGGTGCAACATTCCAGACGCTTTACTAACACTCTCCCCACTTGGAGAGTCAGTCCCTTTAACCTCCTGTTTGGCCCAGTTTGCAATTTCTGTGGAAGATGAACAGGAATAGCGAGAACCAATGAGAGACTAGCTGGAGGTGTCTGGATGGGCAAATTTAACTCTCATTTCCCACCAGGAAGAGGAATTAACCAAAGCCTCAGCGTGCCGTGCCAGAACCAGATTAGGGCCTGAAGACATCCTGCGGTGTTGCGGCCAGGTCACAAGAAAGCGAGTTGAAGAAAGGAGCTCAGGAGAAGTGTATGGTGTTTCCTGAAACATCTAAAAAACAAAGCAACAGAGCCTAGGGCACTTCCACTTATAGTCCTATAGCTTAGGGAAATTAAAATCAAAAAGACACAGCCACCCCAAAGTTTGGGACGCCTCCGTTAAAAAGAACCTCGTTTACCGTACAAGTTCAATATCACAGAAAGTGAAAAATGGATAAAGAACTTGTGGTACTTACGTACAATGCAGTATCACTCAGCAATGAAATCTATGTCATCAGGCCCGTAGCAGCATAATGAGTGGATTCAGGTACGATGATTCTAACTGAAATAAGTCACACAGAAAAAGAAACATCATAAGATATCACTAATACACGGAATGTAAACTTGGCTACACAGGAACTGCATTCCAAAACAGAACAGGGTCTCAAATTTAGAAAACCAACTTATGCTTGCTTAAGGGGAAAGGTGAGTTGGGGTGCTGCATAAAACCAGAGATTGAAATGAGCACAGATAAAGTTCCTTAAGCCAAATATGGAATAGACAAGAGCTACTCCTTGCTCAACGAAATGGAATCAAAACCCCATATTAAACGCCTAAGAATGTACCTGACTAGTAAGTATCTTAAAACCTATGGATTGCTATGTCTCCAAAAGAGAATCAAGCGTGTGTACAGGGGCATAAACGCAGCAGTGATAGGATTGGAGAGGTTCGGTGAGCAAATGAAGACCCTTTGAAGTCATATTGCATGGTACCCATTACACGGGTCTCAACTCTCCAGGTTTAAGGTATTCTTCCTTCAGCTAAAACATGCATGTGGAACCCAGAGTATGATCAACCATGTGAACGGGAGACGTGTTCAAATATGTCTCAGTTTTCCTCCCCTGGTACTCGGGTGCAACATTCCAGACGCTTTACTAACACTCCCCCGACTTGGAGAGTCAGTCCCTTTAACCTCCTGTTTGGCCCAGTTTGCAATTTCTGCGGAAGATGAACAGGAATAGCGAGAACCAATGAGAGGCTAGCTGGAGGTGTCTGGACGGGCAAATTTAACTCTCATTTCCCACCAGGAAGAGGAATTAACCAAAGGCTCAGCATGCCGGGCCGGAACCAGATTAGGGCCTGAAGCCATCCTGCGGTGTTGCGGCCAGGTCACAAGAAAGCGAGTTGAAGAAAGGAGCTCAGGGGCACTGTAACTCAGAAACCTGCAGAGTTACAAATGACAGCTATCGTCCAAAGATAGACTGAAGTAAGGCTGCCAAGACGACTTGAAAGCGGGGCAGAATTGCAGGAAACCGATTTCAGGAGGTAGACTGGAATTGCATTGAAAGCATAGGAAAAAGGCAGAACGTCCACAATGATGCACTTGGCCAAAAAGGGCGTATGCATTTTTTCCTGAATATATTCAGGAAAAAACGCATACGCCCTTTTTGGCCAACCAAGCAAGCTTGCAAAGGAAATCTGCACTACAATGAAGTCTCACTTCCCCCCGGTCAAAAGGGCCATCTGAAAAAAGTGTAAAATCCAGAAAGGCAGGACAGGCCATGGAGAACTGGGAGCCTTGTTATGCTGATGAGCGGGATGTAAATTGCCAACAACCACTTGGGAGAAGTGTATGGTGTTTCCTGAAACATCTAAAAAACAAAGCAACAGAGCCTAGGGCACTTCCACTTATGGTCCTATAGCTTAGGGAAATTAAAATCAAAAAGACACAGCCACCCCAAAGTTTGGGACGCCTCTGTTTACAAGAACCTCGTTTACAGTACAAGTTCAACATCGCAGAAAGTGAAAAATGGATAAAGAAGTTGTGGTATTTACTTACAAAGCAATATCACTCAGCAGTGAAATCTATGTCATCAGGCCCTTAGCAGCACAATGAGTGGATTCAGGTATGATGATTCTAACTGAAATAAGTCACACAGAGAAAGAAACATCATAAGATATCAGTAATACACGGAATGTAAACTTGGCTACACAGGAACTGAATTACAGAACAGAACAGGGTCTCAAATTTAGAAAACCAACTTATGCTTGCTTAAGGGGAAAGGTGAGTTGGGGTGCTGCATAAAACCAGAGATTGAAATGAGCACAGATAAAGTTCCTTAAGCCAAATATGGAATAGACAAGAGCTACTCCTTGCTCAACGAAATGGACTCAACACCGCATATTAAACGCCTAAGAATGTACCTGAATGGTAAGTATCTTAAAACCTATGGATTGCTATGTCTCTGAAAGAGTATCAAGCATGTGTACAGGGGCATAAACGCAGCAGTGATAGGATTGGAGAGGTTCGTGAGCAAATGAAGACCCTTTGAAGTCATATTGCATGGTACCCATTCCACGGGTTTCTACTACCCACGTTTAAGGTATTCTTCCTTCAGCTAAAACATGCATGTGGAACCTAGAGTATGATCAACCATGTGATCGGGAGACGTGTTCAAATATGTCTCAGTTTTCGTACCCTGGTACTCGGGTGCAACATTCCAGACGCTTTACTAACACTCTCCCCACTTGGAGAGTCAGTCCCTTTAACCTCCTGTTTGGCCAAGTTTGCAATTTCTGTGGAAGATGAACAGGAATAGCGAGAACCAATGAGAGACTAGCTGGAGGTGTCTGGATGGGCAAATTTAACTCTCATTTCCCACCAGGAAGAGGAATTAACCAAAGGCTCAGCGTGCCGTGCCAGAACCACATTAGGGCCTGAAGACATCCTGCGGTGTTGCGGCCAGGTCCCAAGAAAGCCAGTTGAAGAAAGGAGCTCAGGGGCACTGTAATTCACAAACCTGCAGAGTTATAAATGACAGCTATCGTCCAAAAATAGACTGAAGTAAGGCTGCCAAGAGGACTTGAAAGCAGAGCAGAATTGCAGTAAACTGATTTCAGGAGGTAGACTGGAATTGCATTGAAAGCATAGGAAAAGAGGCAGAACGTCCACAATGATGCACTTGGCCAAAAAGGGCGTATGCGTTTTTTCCTGAATATATTCAGGAAAAAACGCATACGCCCTTTTTGGCCAACCAAGCAAGCTTGCAAAGGAAATCTGCACTACAATGAAGTCTCACTTCTCCCCGGTCAAAAGGGCCATCTGAAAAAAGTGTAAAATCCAGAAAGGCAGGACAGGCCATGGAGAACTGGGAGCCTTGTTATGCTGATGGGCGGGATGTAAATTGCCAACAACCACTCGGGAGAAGTGTATGGTGTTTCCTGAAACATCTAAAAAACAAAGCAACAGAGCCTAGGGCACTTCCACTTATGGTCCTATAGCTTAGGGAAATTAAAATCAAAAAGACACAGCCACCCCAAAGTTTGGGACGCCTCCGTTTACAAGAACCTCGTTTACCGTTCAAGTTCAATATCACAGAAAGTGAAAAATGGATAAAAAACTTGTGGTACTTACGTACAATGCAGTATCACTCAGCAATGAAATCTATGTCATCAGGCCCGTAGCAGCATAATGAGTGGATTCAGGTACGATGATTCTAACTGAAATAAGTCACACAGAAAAAGAAACATCATAAGATATCAGTAATACACGGAATGTAATCTTGGCTACACAGGAACTGCATTCCAAAACAGAACAGGGTCTCAAATTTAGAAAACCAACTTATGCTTGCTTAAGGGTAAAGGTGAGTTGGGGTGCTGCATAAAACCAGAGATTGAAATGAGCACAGATAAAGTTCCTTAAGCCAAATATGGAATAGACAAGAGCTACTCCTTGCTCAACGAAATGGACTCAACACCGCATATTAAACGCCTAAGAATGTACCTGACTAGTAAGTATCTTAAAACCTATGGATTGCTATGTCTCCGAAAGAGAATCAAGCATGTGTACAGGGGAATAAACGCAGCAGTGATAGGATTGGAGAGGTTCGGTGAGCAAATGAAGAACCTTTGAAGTCATATTGCATGGTACCCATTACACGGGTCTTAACTCTCCAGGTGTAAGGTATTCTTCCTTCAGCTAAAACATGCATGTGGAACCCAAGTATGATCAACCATGTGAACGGGAGACGTGTTCAAATATGTCTCAGTTTTCCTCCCTGGTACTCGGGTGCAACATTCCAGACGCTTTACTAACACTCTCCCCACTTGTAGACTCAGCGCCTTTAACCTCCTGTTTGGCCCAGTTTGCAATTTCTGCGGAAGATGAACACGAATAGCGAGAACCAATGAGAGACTAGCTGGGGGTGTCTGGACGGGCAAATTTAACTCTCATTTCCCACCAGGAAGAGGAAATAACCAAAGGCTCAGCGTGCCGTGCCGGAACCAGATTAGGGCCTGAAGCCATCCAGCGGTCTTGCGGCCAGCTCACAAGAAAGCAACTTGAAGAAAGGAGCTCAGGGGCACTGTAATTCACAAACCTGCAGAGTTATAAATGACAGCTATCGTCCAAAAATAGACTGAAGTAAGGCTGCCAAGAGGACTTGAAAGCGGGGCAACATTGCAGGAAACCGATTTCAGGAGGTAGACTGGAATTGCATTGAAAGCATAGGAAAAGAGGCAGAACGTCCACAATGATGCACTTGGCCAAAAAGGGCGTATGCGTTTTTTCCTGAATATATTCAGGAAAAAACGCATACGCCCTTTTTGGCCAACCAAGCAAGCTTGCAAAGGAAATCTGCACTACAATGAAGTCTCACTTCCCCCCGGTCAAAAGGGCCATCTGAAAAAAGTGTAAAATCCAGAAAGGCAGGACAGGCCATGGAGAACTGGGAGCCTTGTTATGCTGATGGGCGGGATGTAAATTGCCAACAGACACTTGGGAGAAGTGTATGGTGTTTCCTGAAACATCTAAAAAACAAAGCAACAGAGCCTAGGGCACTTCCACTTATGGTCCTATAGCTTAGGGAAATTAAAATCAAAAAGACACAGCCACCCCAAAGTTTGGGACGCCTCCGTTTACAAGAACCTCGTTTACCGTTCAAGTTCAATATCACAGAAAGTGAAAAATGGATAAAAAACTTGTGGTACTTACGTACAATGCAGTATCACTCAGCAATGAAATCTATGTCATCAGGCCCGTAGCAGCATAATGAGTGGATTCAGGTACGATGATTCTAACTGAAATAAGTCACACAGAAAAAGAAACATCATAAGATATCAGTAATACACGGAATGTAATCTTGGCTACACAGGAACTGCATTCCAAAACAGAACAGGGTCTCAAATTTAGAAAACCAACTTATGCTTGCTTAAGGGTAAAGGTGAGTTGGGGTGCTGCATAAAACCAGAGATTGAAATGAGCACAGATAAAGTTCCTTAAGTCAAATATGGAATAGACAAGAGCTACTCCTTGCTCAACGAAATGGACTCAACACCGCATATTAAACGCCTAAGAATGTACCTGCCTAGTAAGTATCTTAAAACCTATGGATTGCTATGTCTCCGAAAGAGAATCAAGCATGTGTACAGGGGCATAAACGCAGCAGTGATAGGATTGGAGAGGTTCGTGAGCAAATGTAGACCCTTTGAAGTCATATTGCATGGTACCCATTCCACGGGTTTCAACTACCCAGGTTTAAGGTATTCTTCCTTCAGCTAAAACATGCATTTGGAACACAGAGTATGATCAACCATGTGAACGGGAGACGTGTTCAAATATGTCTCAGTTTTCCTCCCCTGGTACTCGGGTGTAACATTCCAGACGCTTTACTAACACTCTCCCGACTTGGAGAGTCAGTCCCTTTAACCTCCTGTTTGGGCCAGTTTGCAATTTCTGCGGAAGATGAACAGGAATAGCGAGAACCAATGAGAGGCTAGCTGGAGGTGTCTGGACGGGCAAATTTAACTCTGATTTCCCACCAGGAAGAGGAAATAACCAAAGGCTCAGCGTGCCGTGTCGGAACCAGATTAGGGCCTGAAGCCATCCTGCGGTGTTGCCGCCAGGTTACAAGAAAGCAAGTTGAAGAAAGGAGCTCAGGGACACTGTAATTCACAAACCTGCAGAGTTATAAATGACAGCTATCGTCCAAAAATATACTGAAGTACGGCTGCCAAGAGGACTTGAAAGCAGGGCAGAATTGCAGGAAACCGATTTCAGGAGGTAGACTGGAATTGCATTGAAAGCATAGGAAAAGAGGCAGAACGTCCACAATGATGCACTTGGCCAAAAAGGGCGTATGCGTTTTTTCCTGAATATATTCAGGAAAAAACGCATACGCCCTTTTTGGCCAACCAAGCAAGCTTGCAAAGGAAATCTGCACTACAATGAAGTCTCACTTCCCCCCGGTCAAAAGGGCCATCTGAAAAAAGTGTAAAATCCAGAAAGGCAGGACAGGCCATGGAGAACTGGGAGCCTTGTTATGCTGATGGGCGGGATGTAAATTGCCAACAACCACTCGGGAGAAGTGTATGGTGTTTCCTGAAACATCTAAAAAACAAAGCAACAGAACCTAGGGCACTTCCACTTATTGTCCTATAGCTTAGGGAAATTAAAATCAAAAACACACAGCCACCCCAAAGTTTGGAACGGCTCTGTTTACAAGAACCTCGTTTACAGTACAAGTTCAACATCGCAGACAGTGAAAAATGGATAAAGAAGTTGTGGTATTTACTTACAAAGCAATATCACTCAGCAATGAAATCTATGTCATCAGGCCCTTAGCAGCACAATGAGTGGATTCAGGTATGATGATTCTAACTGAAATAAGTCACACAGAAAAAGAAACATCATAAGATATCAGTAATACATGAAATGTAAACTTGGCTACACAGGAACTGAATTACAGAACAGAACAGGGTCTCAAATTTAGAAAACCAACTTATGCTTGCTTAAGGGGAAAGGTGAGTTGGGGTGTTGCATAAAACCAGAGATTAAAATGAGCACAGATAAAGTTCCTTAAGCCAAATATGGAATAGACAAGAGCTACTCCTTGCTCAACAAAATGGACTCAACACCGCATATTAAACGCCTAAGAATGTACCTGACTAGTAAGTATCTTAAAACCTATGGATTGCTATGTCTCCGAAAGAGAATCAAGCATGTGTACAGGGGCATAAACGCAGCAGTGATAGGATTGGAGAGGTTCGTGAGCAAATGAAGACCCTTTGAAGTCATATTGCATGGTACCCATTCCACGGGTTTCAACTACCCAGGTTTAAGGTATTCTTCCTTCAGCTATAACATGCATTTGGAACACAGAGTATGATCAACCATGTGAACGGGAGACGTGTTCAAATATGTCTCAGTTTTCCTCCCCTGGTACTCGGGTGTAACATTCCAGACGCTTTACTAACACTCTCCCGACTTGGAGAGTCAGTCCCTTTAACCTCCTGTTTGGGCCAGTTTGCAATTTCTGCGGAAGATGAACAGGAATAGCGAGAACCAATGAGAGGCTAGCTGGAGGTGTCTGGACGGGCAAATTTAACTCTCATTTCCCACCAGGAAGAGGAAATAACCAAAGGCTCAGCGTGCCGTGCCGGAACCAGATTAGGGCCTGAAGCCATCCTGCGGTGTTGCGGCCAGGTCACAAGAAAGCGAGTTGAAGAAAGGAGCTCAGGGGCACTGTAATTCACAAACCTGCAGAGTTATAAATGACAGCTATCGTCCAAAAATAGACTGAAGTAAGGCTTCCAAGAGGACTTGAAAGCGGGGCAGAATTGCAGGAAACCGATTTCAGGAGGTAGACTGGAATTGCATTGAAAGCATAGGAAAAGAGGCAGAACGTCCACAATGATGCACTTGGCCAAAAAGGGCGTATGCGTTTTTTCCTGACAGGAAAAAACGCATACGCCCTTTTTCGCCAACCAAGCAAGCTTGCAAAGGAAATCTGCACTACAATGAAGTCTCACTTCCCCCCGGTCAAAAGGGCCATCTGAAAAAAGTGTAAAATCCAGAAAGGCAGGACAGGCCATGGAGAACTGGGAGCCTTGTTATGCTGATGGGCGGGATGTAAATTGCCAACAACCACTCGGGAGAAGTGTATGGTGTTTCCTGAAACATCTAAAAAACAAAGCAACAGAGCCTAGGGCACTTCCACTTATGGTCCTATAGCTTAGGGAAATTAAAATCAAAAAGACACAGCCACCCCAAAGTTTGGGACGCCTCCGTTTACAAGAACCTCGTTTACCGTTCAAGTTCAATATCACAGAAAGTGAAAAATGGATAAAAAACTTGTTGTACTTACGTACAATGCAGTATCACTCAGCAATGAAATCTATGTCATCAGGCCCGTAGCAGCATAATGAGTGGATTCAGGTACGATGATTCTAACTGAAATAAGTCACACAGAAAAAGAAACATCATAAGATATCAGTAATACACGGAATGTAATCTTGGCTACACAGGAACTGCATTCCAAAACAGAACAGGGTCTCAAATTTAGAAAACCAACTTATGCTTGCTTAAGGGTAAAGGTGAGTTGGGGTGCTGCATAAAACCAGAGATTGAAATGAGCACAGATAAAGTTCCTTAAGCCAAATATGGAATAGACAAGAGCTACTCCTTGCTCAACGAAATGGACTCAACACCGCATATTAAACGCCTAAGAATGTACCTGACTAGTAAGTATCTTAAAACCTATGGATTGCTATGTCTCCGAAAGAGAATCAAGCATGTGTACAGGGGAATAAACGCAGCAGTGATAGGATTGGAGAGGTTCGGTGAGCAAATGAAGACCCTTTGAAGTCATATTGCATGGTACCCATTACACGGGTCTTAACTCTCCAGGTGTAAGGTATTCTTCCTTCAGCTAAAACATGCATGTGGAACCCAAGTATGATCAACCATGTGAACGGGAGACGTGTTCAAATATGTCTCAGTTTTCCTCCCTGGTACTCGGGTGCAACATTCCAGACGCTTTACTAACACTCTCCCCACTTGTAGACTCAGTGCCTTTAACCTCCTGTTTGGCCCAGTTTGCAATTTCTGCGGAAGATGAACACGAATAGCGAGAACCAATGAGAGACTAGCTGGGGGTGTCTGGACGGGCAAATTTAACTCTCATTTCCCACCAGGAAGAGGAAATAACCAAAGGCTCAGCGTGCCGTGCCGGAACCAGATTAGGGCCTGAAGCCATCCAGCGGTCTTGCGGCCAGCTCACAAGAAAGCAACTTGAAGAAAGGAGCTCAGGGGCACTGTAATTCACAAACCTGCAGAGTTATAAATGACAGCTATCGTCCAAAAATATACTGAAGTAAGGCTGCCAAGAGGACTTGAAAGCGGGGCAACATTGCAGGAAACCGATTTCAGGAGGTAGACTGGAATTGCATTGAAAGCATAGGAAAAGAGGCAGAACGTCCACAATGATGCACTTGGCCAAAAAGGGCGTATGCGTTTTTTCCTGAATATATTCAGGAAAAAACGCATACGCCCTTTTTGGCCAACCAAGCAAGCTTGCAAAGGAAATCTGCACTACAATGAAGTCTCACTTCCCCCCGGTCAAAAGGGCCATCTGAAAAAAGTGTAAAATCCAGAAAGGCAGGACAGGCCATGGAGAACTGGGAGCCTTGTTATGCTGATGGGCGGGATGTAAATTGCCAACAACCACTCGGGAGAAGTGTATGGTGTTTCCTGAAACATCTAAAAAACAAAGCAACAGAACCTAGGGCACTTCCACTTATTGTCCTATAGCTTAGGGAAATTAAAATCAAAAACACACAGCCACCCCAAAGTTTGGAACGGCTCTGTTTACAAGAACCTCGTTTACAGTACAAGTTCAACATCGCAGACAGTGAAAAATGGATAAAGAAGTTGTGGTATTTACTTACAAAGCAATATCACTCAGCAATGAAATCTATGTCATCAGGCCCTTAGCAGCACAATGAGTGGATTCAGGTATGATGATTCTAACTGAAATAAGTCACACAGAAAAAGAAACATCATAAGATATCAGTAATACATGAAATGTAAACTTGGCTACACAGGAACTGAATTACAGAACAGAACAGGGTCTCAAATTTAGAAAACCAACTTATGCTTGCTTAAGGGGAAAGGTGAGTTGGGGTGTTGCATAAAACCAGAGATTAAAATGAGCACAGATAAAGTTCCTTAAGCCAAATATGGAATAGACAAGAGCTACTCCTTGCTCAACAAAATGGACTCAACACCGCATATTAAACGCCTAAGAATGTACCTGACTAGTAAGTATCTTAAAACCTATGGATTGCTATGTCTCCGAAAGAGAATCAAGCATGTGTACAGGGGCATAAACGCAGCAGTGATAGGATTGGAGAGGTTCGTGAGCAAATGAAGACCCTTTGAAGTCATATTGCATGGTACCCATTCCACGGGTTTCAACTACCCAGGTTTAAGGTATTCTTCCTTCAGCTAAAACATGCATTTGGAACACAGAGTATGATCAACCATGTGAACGGGAGACGTGTTCAAATATGTCTCAGTTTTCCTCCCCTGGTACTCGGGTGTAACATTCCAGACGCTTTACTAACACTCTCCCGACTTGGAGAGTCAGTCCCTTTAACCTCCTGTTTGGGCCAGTTTGCAATTTCTGCGGAAGATGAACAGGAATAGCGAGAACCAATGAGAGGCTAGCTGGAGGTGTCTGGACGGGCAAATTTAACTCTCATTTCCCACCAGGAAGAGGAAATAACCAAAGGCTCAGCGTGCCGTGCCGGAACCAGATTAGGGCCTGAAGCCATCCTGCGGTGTTGCGGCCAGGTCACAAGAAAGCGAGTTGAAGAAAGGAGCTCAGGGGCACTGTAATTCACAAACCTGCAGAGTTATAAATGACAGCTATCGTCCAAAAATAGACTGAAGTAAGGCTTCCAAGAGGACTTGAAAGCGGGGCAGAATTGCAGGAAACCGATTTCAGGAGGTAGACTGGAATTGCATTGAAAGCATAGGAAAAGAGGCAGAACGTCCACAATGATGCACTTGGCCAAAAAGGGCGTATGCGTTTTTTCCTGACAGGAAAAAACGCATACGCCCTTTTTCGCCAACCAAGCAAGCTTGCAAAGGAAATCTGCACTACAATGAAGTCTCACTTCCCCCCGGTCAAAAGGGCCATCTGAAAAAAGTGTAAAATCCAGAAAGGCAGGACAGGCCATGGAGAACTGGGAGCCTTGTTATGCTGATGGGCGGGATGTAAATTGCCAACAACCACTCGGGAGAAGTGTATGGTGTTTCCTGAAACATCTAAAAAACAAAGCAACAGAGCCTAGGGCACTTCCACTTATGGTCCTATAGCTTAGGGAAATTAAAATCAAAAAGACACAGCCACCCCAAAGTTTGGGACGCCTCCGTTTACAAGAACCTCGTTTACCGTTCAAGTTCAATATCACAGAAAGTGAAAAATGGATAAAAAACTTGTGGTACTTACGTACAATGCAGTATCACTCAGCAATGAAATCTATGTCATCAGGCCCGTAGGAGCATAATGAGTGGATTCAGGTACGATGATTCTAACTGAAATAAGTCACACAGAAAAAGAAACATCATAAGATATCAGTAATACACGGAATGTAATCTTGGCTACACAGGAACTGCATTCCAAAACAGAACAGGGTCTCAAATTTAGAAAACCAACTTATGCTTGCTTAAGGGTAAAGGTGAGTTGGGGTGCTGCATAAAACCAGAGATTGAAATGAGCACAGATAAAGTTCCTTAAGCCAAATATGGAATAGACAAGAGCTACTCCTTGCTCAACGAAATGGACTCAACACCGCATATTAAACGCCTAAGAATGTACCTGACTAGTAAGTATCTTAAAACCTATGGATTGCTATGTCTCCGAAAGAGAATCAAGCATGTGTACAGGGGAATAAACGCAGCAGTGATAGGATTGGAGAGGTTCGGTGAGCAAATGAAGACCCTTTGAAGTCATATTGCATGGTACCCATTACACGGGTCTTAACTCTCCAGGTGTAAGGTATTCTTCCTTCAGCTAAAACATGCATGTGGAACCCAAGTATGATCAACCATGTGAACGGGAGACGTGTTCAAATATGTCTCAGTTTTCCTCCCTGGTACTCGGGTGCAACATTCCAGACGCTTTACTAACACTCTCCCCACTTGTAGACTCAGCGCCTTTAACCTCCTGTTTGGCCCAGTTTGCAATTTCTGCGGAAGATGAACACGAATAGCGAGAACCAATGAGAGACTAGCTGGGGGTGTCTGGACGGGCAAATTTAACTCTCATTTCCCACCAGGAAGAGGAAATAACCAAAGGCTCAGCGTGCCGTGCCGGAACCAGATTAGGGCCTGAAGCCATCCAGCGGTCTTGCGGCCAGCTCACAAGAAAGCAACTTGAAGAAAGGAGCTCAGGGGCACTGTAATTCACAAACCTGCAGAGTTATAAATGACAGCTATCGTCCAAAAATATACTGAAGTAAGGCTGCCAAGAGGACTTGAAAGCGGGGCAACATTGCAGGAAACCGATTTCAGGAGGTAGACTGGAATTGCATTGAAAGCATAGGAAAAGAGGCAGAACGTCCACAATGATGCACTTGGCCAAAAAGGGCGTATGCGTTTTTTCCTGAATATATTCAGGAAAAAACGCATACGCCCTTTTTGGCCAACCAAGCAAGCTTGCAAAGGAAATCTGCACTACAATGAAGTCTCACTTCCCCCGGTCAAAAGGGCCATCTGAAAAAAGTGTAAAATCCAGAAAGGCAGGACAGGCCATGGAGAACTGGGAGCCTTGTTATGCTGATGGGCGGGATGTAAATTGCCAACAGACACTTGGGAGAAGTGTATGGTGTTTCCTGAAACATCTAAAAAACAAAGCAACAGAGCCTAGGGCACTTCCACTTATGGTCCTATAGCTTAGGGAAATTAAAATCAAAAAGACACAGCCACCCCAAAGTTTGGGATGCCTCCGTTTACAAGAACCTCGTTTACCGTTCAAGTTCAATATCACAGAAAGTGAAAAATGGATAAAAAACTTGTGGTACTTACGTACAATGCAGTATCACTCAGCAATGAAATCTATGTCATCAGGCCCGTAGCAGCATAATGAGTGGATTCAGGTACGATGATTCTAACTGAAATAAGTCACACAGAAAAAGAAACATCATAAGATATCAGTAATACACGGAATGTAATCTTGGCTACACAGGAACTGCATTCCAAAACAGAACAGGGTCTCAAATTTAGAAAACCAACTTATGCTTGCTTAAGGGTAAAGGTGAGTTGGGGTGCTGCATAAAACCAGAGATTGAAATGAGCACAGATAAAGTTCCTTAAGCCAAATATGGAATAGACAAGAGCTACTCCTTGCTCAACGAAATGGACTCAACACCGCATATTAAACGCCTAAGAATGTACCTGCCTAGTAAGTATCTTAAAACCTATGGATTGCTATGTCTCCGAAAGAGAATCAAGCATGTGTACAGGGGCATAAACGCAGCAGTGATAGGATTGGAGAGGTTCGTGAGCAAATGTAGACCCTTTGAAGTCATATTGCATGGTACCCATTCCACGGGTTTCAACTACCCAGGTTTAAGGTATTCTTCCTTCAGCTAAAACATGCATTTGGAACACAGAGTATGATCAACCATGTGAACGGGAGACGTGTTCAAATATGTCTCAGTTTTCCTCCCCTGGTACTCGGGTGCAACATTCCAGACGCTTTACTAACACTCTCCCGACTTGGAGAGTCAGTCCCTTTAACCTCCTGTTTGGGCCAGTTTGCAATTTCTGCGGAAGATGAACAGGAATAGCGAGAACCAATGAGAGGCTAGCTGGAGGTGTCTGGACGGGCAAATTTAACTCTGATTTCCCACCAGGAAGAGGAAATAACCAAAGGCTCAGCGTGCCGTGTCGGAACCAGATTAGGGCCTGAAGCCATCCTGCGGTGTTGCGGCCAGGTTACAAGAAAGCAAGTTGAAGAAAGGAGCTCAGGGACACTGTAATTCACAAACCTGCAGAGTTATAAATGACAGCTATCGTCCAAAAATATACTGAAGTACGGCTGCCAAGAGGACTTGAAAGCAGGGCAGAATTGCAGGAAACCGATTTCAGGAGGTAGACTGGAATTGCATTGAAAGCATAGGAAAAGAGGCAGAACGTCCACAATGATGCACTTGGCCAAAAAGGGCGTATGCGTTTTTTCCTGAATATATTCAGGAAAAAACGCATACGCCCTTTTTGGCCAACCAAGCAAGCTTGCAAAGGAAATCTGCACTACAATGAAGTCTCACTTCCCCCCGGTCAAAAGGGCCATCTGAAAAAAGTGTAAAATCCAGAAAGGCAGGACAGGCCATGGAGAACTGGGAGCCTTGTTATGCTGATGGGCGGGATGTAAATTGCCAACAACCACTCGGGAGAAGTGTATGGTGTTTCCTGAAACATCTAAAAAACAAAGCAACAGAACCTAGGGCACTTCCACTTATTGTCCTATAGCTTAGGGAAATTAAAATCAAAAACACACAGCCACCCCAAAGTTTGGAACGGCTCTGTTTACAAGAACCTCGTTTACAGTACAAGTTCAACATCGCAGACAGTGAAAAATGGATAAAGAAGTTGTGGTATTTACTTACAAAGCAATATCACTCAGCAATGAAATCTATGTCATCAGGCCCTTAGCAGCACAATGAGTGGATTCAGGTATGATGATTCTAACTGAAATAAGTCACACAGAAAAAGAAACATCATAAGATATCAGTAATACATGAAATGTAAACTTGGCTACACAGGAACTGAATTACAGAACAGAACAGGGTCTCAAATTTAGAAAACCAACTTATGCTTGCTTAAGGGGAAAGGTGAGTTGGGGTGTTGCATAAAACCAGAGATTAAAATGAGCACAGATAAAGTTCCTTAAGCCAAATATGGAATAGACAAGAGCTACTCCTTGCTCAACAAAATGGACTCAACACCGCATATTAAACGCCTAAGAATGTACCTGACTAGTAAGTATCTTAAAACCTATGGATTGCTATGTCTCCGAAAGAGAATCAAGCATGTGTACAGGGGCATAAACGCAGCAGTGATAGGATTGGAGAGGTTCGTGAGCAAATGAAGACCCTTTGAAGTCATATTGCATGGTACCCATTCCACGGGTTTCAACTACCCAGGTTTAAGGTATTCTTCCTTCAGCTAAAACATGCATTTGGAACACAGAGTATGATCAACCATGTGAACGGGAGACGTGTTCAAATATGTCTCAGTTTTCCTCCCCTGGTACTCGGGTGTAACATTCCAGACGCTTTACTAACACTCTCCCGACTTGGAGAGTCAGTCCCTTTAACCTCCTGTTTGGGCCAGTTTGCAATTTCTGCGGAAGATGAACAGGAATAGCGAGAACCAATGAGAGGCTAGCTGGAGGTGTCTGGACGGGCAAATTTAACTCTCATTTCCCACCAGGAAGAGGAAATAACCAAAGGCTCAGCGTGCCGTGCCGGAACCAGATTAGGGCCTGAAGCCATCCTGCGGTGTTGCGGCCAGGTCACAAGAAAGCGAGTTGAAGAAAGGAGCTCAGGGGCACTGTAATTCACAAACCTGCAGAGTTATAAATGACAGCTATCGTCCAAAAATAGACTGAAGTAAGGCTTCCAAGAGGACTTGAAAGCGGGGCAGAATTGCAGGAAACCGATTTCAGGAGGTAGACTGGAATTGCATTGAAAGCATAGGAAAAGAGGCAGAACGTCCACAATGATGCACTTGGCCAAAAAGGGCGTATGCGTTTTTTCCTGACAGGAAAAAACGCATACGCCCTTTTTCGCCAACCAAGCAAGCTTGCAAAGGAAATCTGCACTACAATGAAGTCTCACTTCCCCCCGGTCAAAAGGGCCATCTGAAAAAAGTGTAAAATCCAGAAAGGCAGGACAGGCCATGGAGAACTGGGAGCCTTGTTATGCTGATGGGCGGGATGTAAATTGCCAACAACCACTCGGGAGAAATGTATGGTGTTTCCTGAAACATCTAAAAAACAAAGCAACAGAACCTAGGGCACTTCCACTTATGGTCCTATAGCTTAGGGAAATTAAAATCAAAAAGACACAGCCACCCCAAAGTTTGGAACTGCTCTGTTTACAAGAACCTCGTTTACAGTACAAGTTCAACATCGCAGAAAGTGAAAAATGGATAAAGAACTTGTGGTATTTACTTACAAAGCAATATCACTCAGCAATGAAATCTGTGTCATCAGGCCCTTAGCAGTACAATGAGTGGATTCAGGTATGATGATTCTAACTGAAATAAGTCACACAGAAAAAGAAACATCATAAGATATCAGTAATACACGGAATGTAAACTTGGCTACACAGGAACTGAATTACAGAACAGAACAGGGTCTCAAATTTAGAAAACCAACTTATGCTTGCTTAAGGGGAAAGGTGAGTTGGGGTGCTGCATAAAACCAGAGATTGAAATGAGCACAGATAAAGTTCCTTAAGCCAAATATGGAATAGACAAGAGCTACTCCTTGCTCAACGAAATGGACTCAACACCGCATATTAAATGCCTAAGAATGTACCTGACTAGTAAGTATCTTAAAACCTGTGGATTGCTATGTCTCCGAAAGAGAATCAAGCATGTGTACAGGGGCATAAACGCAGCAGTGATAGGATTGGAGAGGTTCGGTGAGCAAATGAAGACCCTTTGAAGTCATATTGCATGGTACCCATTCCAAGGGTTTCAACTACCCAGGTTTAAGGTATTCTTCCTTCAGCTAAAACATGCATGTGGAACCCAAGTATGATCAACCATGTGAACGGGAGACGTGTTCAAATATGTCTCAGTTTTCCTCCCCTGGTACTCGGGTGCAACATTCCAGACGCTTTACTAACACTCTCCCCACTTGGAGAGTCAGCGCCTTTAACCTGTTTGGCACAATTTGCAATTTCTGCGGAAGATGAACAGGAATAGCGAGAACCAATGAGAGGCTAGCTGGAGGTGTCTGGACGGGCAAATTTAACTCTCATTTCCCACCAGGAAGAGGAAATAACCAAAGGCTCAGCATGCCGTACCGGAACCAGATTAGGGCCTGAAGCCATCCTGCGTTGTTGCGGCCAGCTCAAAAGAAAGCGAGTTGAAGAAAGGAGCTCAGGGGCACTGTAATTCACAAACCTGCAGAGTTATAAATGACAGCTATCGTCCAAAAATAGACTGAAGTAAGGCTGCCAAGAGGACTTGAAAGCGGGGCAGAATTGCAGGAAACCGATTTCAGGAGGTAGACTGGAATTGCATTGAAAGCATAGGAAAAGAGGCAGAACGTCCACAATGATGCACTTGGCCAAAAAGGGCGTATGCGTTTTTTCCTGAATATATTCAGGAAAAAACGCATACGCCCTTTTTGGCCAACCAAGCAAGCTTGCAAAGGAAATCTGCACTACAATGAAGTCTCACTTCCCCCCGGTCAAAAGGGCCATCTGAAAAAAGTGTAAAATCCAGAAAGGCAGGACAGGCCATGGAGAACTGGGAGCCTTGTTATGCTGATGGGCGGGATGTAAATTGCCAACAACCAATCGGGAGAAGTGTATGGTGTTTCCTGAAACATCTAAAAAACAAAGCAACAGAACCTAGGGCACTTCCACTTATGGTCCTATAGCTTAGGGAAATTAAAATCAAAAAGACACAGCCACCCCAAAGTTTGGAACGGCTCTGTTTACAAGAACCTCGTTTACAGTACAAGTTCAACATCGCAGAAAGTGAAAAATGGATAAAGAAGTTGTGGTATTTACTTACAAAGCAATATCACTCAGCAATGAAATCTGTGTCATCAGGCCCGTAGCAGCACAATGAGTGGATTCAGGTATGATGATTCTAACTGAAATAAGTCACACAGAAAAAGAAACATCATAAGATATCAGTAATACACGGAATGTAAACTTGGCTACACAGGAACTGAATTACAGAACAGAACAGGGTCTCAAATTTAGAAAACCAACTTATGCTTGCTTAAGGGTAAAGGTGAGTTGGGGTGCTGCATAAAACCAGAGATTGAAATGAGCACAGATAAAGTTCCTTAAGTCAAATATGGAATAGACAAGAGCTACTCCTTGCTCAACGAAATGGACTCAACACCACATATTAAACGCCTAAGAATGTACCTGACTAGTAAGTATCTTAAAACCTATGGATTGCTATGTCTCCGAAAGAGAATCAAGCATGTGTACAGGGGCATAAACGCAGCAGTGATAGGATTGGAGAGGTTCGGTGAGCAAATGAAGACCCTTTGAAGTCATATTGCATGGTACCCATTCCACGGGTTTCAACTACCCAGTTTTAAGGTATTCTTCCTTCAGCTAAAACATGCATGTGGAACCTAGAGTATGATCAACCATGTGATCGGGAGACGTGTTCAAATATGTCTCAGTTTTCGTACCCTGCTACTCGGGTGCAACATTCCAGACACTTTACTAACACTCTCCCCACTTGGAGAGTCAGTCCCTTTAACCTCCTGTTTGGCCCGGTTTGCAATTTCTGTGGAAGATGAACAGGAATAGCGAGAACCAATGAGAGACTAGCTGGAGGTGTCTGGATGG
This sequence comes from Delphinus delphis, assembly GCF_949987515.2. Taxonomy (NCBI): domain Eukaryota; kingdom Metazoa; phylum Chordata; class Mammalia; order Artiodactyla; family Delphinidae; genus Delphinus; species Delphinus delphis. The sequence continues at coordinate 1,559,419 of NW_027192653.1, read as the reverse complement.
GCAAATTTAACTCTCATTTCCCACCAGGAAGAGGAATTAACCGAAGGCTCAGCGTGCCGCGCCAGAACCAGATTAGGGCCTGAAGCCATCCTTCGGTGTTGCGGCCAGGTCACAAGAAAGCGAGTTGAAGAAAGGAGCTCAGGGGCACTGTAATTCACAAACCTGCAGAGGTATAAATGACAGCTATCGTCCAAAAATATACTGAAGTAAGGCTGCCAAGAGGACTTGAAAGCGGGGCAGAATTGCAGGAAACCGATTTCAGGAGGTAGACTGGAATTGCATTGAAAGCATAGGAAAAGAGGCAGAACGTCCACAATGATGCACTTGGCCAAAAAGGGCGTATGCGTTTTTTCCTGAATATATTCAGGAAAAAACGCATACGCCCTTTTTGGCCAACCAAGCAAGCTTGCAAATGAAATCTGCACTACAATGAAGTCTCACTTCCCCCCGGTCAAAAGGGCCATCTGAAAAAAGTGTAAAATCCAGAAAGGCAGGACAGGCCATGGAGAACTGGGAGCCTTGTTATGCTGATGGGCGGGATGTAATTTGCCAACAACCACTCGGGAGAAGTGTATGGTGTTTCCTGAAACATCAAAAAAACAAAGCAACAGAACCTAGGGCACTTCCACTTATGGTCCTATAGCTTAGGGAAATTAAAATCAAAAAGACACAGCCACCCCAAAGTTTGGAACGGCTCTGTTTACAAGAACCTCGTTTACAGTACAAGTTCAACATCGTAGAAAGTGAAAAATGGATAAAGAAGTTGTGGTATTCACTTACAAAGCAATATCACTCAGCAATGAAATCTGTGACATCAGGCCCTTAGCAGCACAATGAGTGGATTCAGGTATGATGATTCTAACTGAAATAAGTCACACAGAAAAAGAAACATCATAAGATATCAGTAATACACGGAATGGAAACTTGGCTACACAGGAACTGAATTACAGAACAGAACAGGGTCTCAAATTTAGAAAACCAACTTATGCTTGCTTAAGGGTAAAGGTGAGTTGGGGTGCTGCATAAAACCAGAGATTGAAATGAGCACAGATAAAGTTCCTTAAGTCAAATATGGAATAGACAAGAGCTACTCCTTGCTCAACGAAATGGACTCAACACCGCATATTAAACGCCTAAGAATGTACCTGACTAGTAAGTATCTTAAAACCTATGGATTGCTATGTCTCCGAAAGAGAATCAAGCATGTGTACAGGGGCATAAACGCAGCAGTGATAGGATTGGAGAGGTTCGTGAGCAAATGAAGACCCTTTGAATTCATATTGCATGGTACCCATTCCACGGGTTTCAACTACCCAGGTTTAAGGTATTCTTCCTTCAGCTAAAACATGCATGTGGAACCTAGAGTATGATCAACCATGTGATTGGGAGACGTGTTCAAATATGTCTCAGTTTTCGTACCCTGGTACTCGGGTGTACATTCCAGACGCTTTACTAACACTCTCCCCACTTGGAGAGTCAGTCCCTTTAACCTCCTGTTTGGCCCAGTTTGCAATTTCCGTGGAAGATGAACAGGAATAGCGAGAACCAATGAGAGACTAGCTGGAGGTGTCTGGATGGGCAAATTTAACTCTCATTTCCCACCAGGAAGAGGAAATAACCAAAGGCTCAGCGTGCCGTGCCGGAACAAGATTAGGGCCTGAAGCCATCTTGCGGTGTTGCGGCCTGCTCAAAAGAAAGCGAGTTGAAGAAAGGAGCTCAGGGGCACTGTAATTCACAAACCTGCAGAGTTATAAATGACAGCTATCGTCCAAAAATAGACTGAAGTAAGGCTGCCTAGAGGATTTGAAAGCGGGGCAGAATTGCAAGAAACCGATTTCAGGAGGTAGACTGGAATTGCATTGAAAGCATAGGAAAAGAGGCAGAACGTCCACAATGATGCACTTGGCCAAAAAGGGCGTATGCGTTTTTTCCTGAATATATTCAGGAAAAAACGCATACGCCCCTTTTGGCCAACCAAGCAAGATTGCAAAGGAAATCTGCACTACAATGAAGTCTCACTTCCCCCCGGTCAAAAGGGCCATCTGAAAAAAGTGTAAAATCCAGAAAGGCAGGACAGGCCATGGAGAACTGGGAGCCTTGTTATACTGATGGGCAGGATGTAAATTGCCAACAGACACTCAGGAGAAGTGTATGGTGTTTCCTGAAACATCTAAAAAACAAAGCAACAGAGCCTAGGGCACTTCCACTTATGGTCCTATAGCTTAGGGAAATTAAAATAAAAAAGACACAGCCACACCAAAGTTTGGGACGCCTCCGTTATAGAACCGCGTTTACCGTACAAGTTCAATATCACAGAAAATGAAAAATGGATAAAGAACTTGTGGTACTTACGTACAATGCAGTATCACTCAGCAATGAAATCTATGTCATCAGGCCCTTAGCAGCATAATGAGTTGATTCAGGTATGATAATTCTAACTGAAATAAGTCACACAGAAAAAGAAACATCATAAGATATCAGTAATACACGGAATGTAAACTTGGCTACACAGGAACTGCATTCCAAAACAGAACAGGGTCTCAAATTTAGAAAACCAACTTATGCTTGCTTAAGGGGAAAGGTGAGTTGGGGTGCTGCATAAAACCAGAGATTGAAATGAGCACAGATAAAGTTTCTTAAGCCAAATATGGAATAGACAAGAGCTACTCCTTGCTCAACGAAATGGACTCAACACCACATATTAAACGCCTAAGAATGTACCTGACTAGTAAGTATCATAAAACCTATGGATTGCTATGTCTCCAAAAGAGAATCAAGCATGTGTACAGGGGCATAAACGCAGCAGTGATAGGATTGGAGAGGTTCGGTGAACAAATGAATACCCTTTGAAGTCATATTGCATGGTACCCATTACACGGGTCTCAACTCTCCAGGTTTAAGGTATTCTTCCTTCAGCTAAAACATGCATGTGGAACCCAAGTATGATCAACCATGTGAACGGGAGACGTGTTTAAATATGTCTCAGTTTTCCTCCCCTGGTACTCGGGTGCAACATTCCAGACGCTTTACTAACACTCTCCCCACTTGGAGAGTCAGCGCCTTTAACCTCCTGTTTGGCCCAGTTTGCAATTTCTGCGGAAGATGAACAGGAATAGCGAGAACCAATGAGAGACTAGGTGGAGGTGTCTGGACGGGCAAATTTAACTCTCATTTCCCACCAGGAAGAGGAATTAACCAAAGGCTCAGCGTGCCGTACCGGAACCAGATTAGGGCCTGAAGCCATCCTGCGGTGTTGCGGCCAGCTCACAAGAAAGCGAGTTGAAGAAAGGAGCTCAGGGGCACTGTAATTCACAAACCTGCAGAGTTATAAATGACAGCTATCGTCCAAAAATATACTGAAGTAAGGCTGCCAAGAGGACTTGAAAGCGGGGCAGAATTGCAGGAAACCGATTTCAGGAGGTAGACTGGAATTGCATTGAAAGCATAGGAAAAGAGGCAGAACGTCCACAATGATGCACTTGGCTAAAAAGGGCGTATGCGTTTTTTCCTGAATATATTCAGGAAAAAACGCATACGCCCTTTTTGGCCAACCAAGCAAGCTTGCAAAGGAAATCTGCACTACAATGAAGTCTCACTTCCCCCCGGACAAAAGGGCCATCTGAAAAAACTGTAAAATCCAGAAAGGCAGGACAGGCCATGGAGAACTGGGAGCCTTGTTATGCTGATGGGCGGGATGTAAATTGCCAACAACCACTCGGGAGAAGTGTATGGTGTTTCCTGAAACATCTAAAAAACAAAGCAACAGAACCTAGGGCACTTCCACTTATGGTCCTATAGCTTAGGGAAATTAAAATCAAAAAGACACAGCCACCCCAAAGTTTGGGACGCCTCTGTTTACAAGAACCTCGTTTACCGTACAAGTTCAATATCACAGAAAGTGAAAAATGGATAAAGAACTTGTGGTACTTACGTACAATGCAGTATCACTCAGCAATGAAATCTATGTCATCAGGCCCGTAGCAGCATAATGAGTGGATTCAGGTACGATGATTCTAACTGAAATAAGTCACACAGAAAAAGAAACATCAAAAGATATCACTAATACACGGAATGGAAACTTGGCTACACAGGAACTGAATTCCAAAACAGAACAGGGTCTCAAATTTAGAAAACCAACTTATGCTTGCTTAAGGGGAAAGGTGAGTTGGGGTGCTGCATAAAACCAGAGATTGAAATGAGCACAGATAAAGTTCCTTAAGCCAAATATGGAACAGACAAGAGCTACTCCTTGCTCAACGAAATGGACTCAACACCCCATATTAAACGCCTAAGAATGTACCTGACTAGTAAGTATCTTAAAACCTTGGGATTGCTATGTCTCCAAAAGAGAATCAAGCGTGTGTACTGGGGCATAATGCAGCAGTGATAGGATTGGAGAGGTTCGGTGAGCAAATGAAGACCCTTTGAAGTCATATTGCATGGTACCCATTCCACGGGTTTCAACTCTCCAGGTTTAAGGTATTCTTCCTTCAGCTAAAACATGCATGTGGAACCCAAGTATGATCAACCATGTGAACGGGAGACGTGTTCAAATATGTCTCAGTTTTCCTCCCCTGGTACTTGGGTGCAACATTCCAGACGCTTTACTAACACTCTCCCCACTTGGACAGTCAGTGCCTTTAACCTCCTGTTTGGCCCAGTTTGCAATTTCTGCGGAAGATGAACAGGAATAGGGAGAACCAATGAGAGACTAGCTGGAGGTGTCTGAACGGGCAAATTTAACTCTCATTTCCCACTAGGAAGAGGAATTAACCAAAGGCTCAGCGTGCCGTGCCGGAAACAGATTAGGGCCTGAAGCCATCCTGCGGTGTTGCGGGCAGCTCACAAGAAAGTGAGTTGAAGAAAGGAGCTCAGGGTCTCTGTAATTCACAAACCTGCAGAGTTATAAATGACAGCTATCGTCCAAAAATAGACTGAAGTAAGGCTGCCAAGAGGACTTGAAAGCGGGGCAGAATTGCAGGATACCGATTTCAGGAGGTAGACTGGAATTGCATTGAAAGCGTAGGAAAAGAGGCAGAACGTCCACAATGATGCACTTTGCCAAAAGGGCATATGCGTTTTTTCCTGAATATATTCAGGAAAAAACGCATACGCCCTTTTTGGCCAACCAAGCAAGCTTGCAAAGGAAATCTGCACTACAATGAAGTCTCACTTCCCCCCGGTCAAAAGGGCCATCAGAATAAAGTGTAAAATCCAGAAAGGCAGGACAGGCCATGGAGAACTGGGAGCCTTGTTATGCTGATGGGCGGGATGTAAATTGCCAACAGACACTCGGGAGAAGTGTATGGTGTTTCCTGAAACATCTAAAAAACAAAGCAACAGAGCCTAGGGCACTTCCACTTATGGTCCTATAGCTTCGGGAAATTAATATCAAAAAGACACAGCGACCCCAAAATTTGGGACGGCTCTTTTTACAGGAATCTCTTCTACGGCACAAGTTAAATATCCCAGAGAGCAAATAATGCATAAAGAAGTTGCGGTACTTATGTACAACAGAATACCACTCAGCAATGAAATCTATGTCACCAGGCCCGTACCAGCATAATGAGTGGATTGAGGCACGATGATTCTAAGTGAAATAAGTCACACAGAAAAAGAAATATCATAAGGTATCACTAATACACGGAATGTGAACTTGGCTACACATGAACTGAATTACAAAACAGAACAGGGTCTCAAGTTTGGAAAACCAACTTATGCCTGCTTAAGGGGGAAGGTGAGTTGGGGTGCTGCATAAAAGCAGAGTTTGAAATTAGCACAGATACCGTTCCATAAGCCAAATATGTAATAGACAAGAGCTACCCCTTGCTCAACGAAATGGATTCAACAATGAGGTATCACCTCACACCTGGTAGAATAGGCATCATTGAAAATCTACAAACAAAAAATGCTGGAAAGGGTGTGGAGAAAAGGAACCCTCTCCCACTATTGTTGGGAATATAAATTGATACAGTCATTATGGAGAACAATATGGAATTTCTTAAGAAACTAACAATAGAATTACCATATGATACAGCAATCCCAGTACTGGACATATACCCAGACAAAACCATAAATCAAAAAGAGTCATTCACCGCAATGTTCATTGCATCACTATTTACAATATCGAGGTAATGGAAGCAACCTAAATGCCCACAGACAGACGAATGCATAAAGCTGTGGTACATATATAAAATGGAATATTACTAAGCCATGAAAAGGAATGAAATTGGGTCATTTGTAGAGACGTCGATGGATCTAGAGACTGTCATACAGAGTGAAGTAAGTCAGAAAGAGAAAAACAAATCTTGTATATTCATGCATATATGTGGAACCTAGAAAAACTGTACAGATTAACCATTTTGCAAGGCATAAATAGAGCAACAGATGTAGACAACAAACGTATGGACAACAAGGGGGGAAAGCTGTTGGGGGGTGGTGGTGGGAGGAGTTGAGAGACTGGGATTGGCATGTATACATTTATATGTATAAAATAGATAACCAATAAGAACCTGCTGTATAAAAATATAAAATAAAATTCAAAATTAAAAAGAAATAAAATTTAAAAAATAAAACAGAAAAAACAATTATTCCCTGCACATACATGTATTTATATGAATAAATTATTTCCATGCTTATATCTGTAAATACAAAAAAGAGGAATAAAATCTACCTTGAACCAAAAACGAAAAAGAGAAAAAAAACACAGAACCCACCAGTTACACAGAGGAAAACCGTATCAGGGCACTTGCTCCAGTTGTAAACAATTCTGAAGTTGGTCAGTGGTGGGGAATCGTCTCCCATTCAGCCAGCAGCCCCCACGCAACAAGCGTCCTCATTGCAAAGCTGGGGCACCGTGCCGAGGCATCTGTGAGTAAACGTGAGCTGAGCCCCAGGCCAGTTGCTGCTGAACTATTCCCACCCGTCCCAGGTAAAACACCTGAATATATACAAGGACTTGAAAGCCTAGAGGAAGGGCCATAGAGCCACACGAGTGACAGCATGCCGGCCGACTTGGTGCCTGCAGGCCAGCCAGGATGGTCCTGGCCCTGGGTGCTCTTCTGGAAGATTTCCATTTCCCTGCCTGAGATACCTGTCCTGTCCCTGCCCCCACTGCTTTTTTCCTTCCTCACCTCTGCCCAGGGAGAAATTCCAGCAGCAGGTATGGGTGACACATCCTCTTCTTTAGCAGGTGGCAGCCTGGCAACTGCTGCAGAAAGTCCAGCAGAGCCCCACTCACACTGGGCCACCCACAAAGCCGTGGCCTCTCACTCCCTCCCACCAGCCCAGCCCCGAGACTGCTGACAGGGCAGAGAAAATGGCGTCAGGCACGGCTGCAGGGGCTCTTGCTGCCTGGAGTGGTATTTATATTGATCTCAACCCAGGCACACCTGGGGAGGGCTGGCCGGCACGGTAAGGCTGCCCAGGTCAGCCAATCATCACCCCTCAGGGGCTCACAGTTGCAGAAAATGGAACTTGCTGAACCGGCCAGGTCCAAGGAACAGGTGTGGGCTCCTGAGAGTCAGGATAGACAAGGGGCTGCAGCTTTGGCTTGTTTTCTAATCATTTTATCTGGCCCATGAGTGGGAGACAACTTCAAGAAAACCCTCTCCTAATGAGAGGAACCCAGGAGTCAGGGAGAGGAGGGGTGGGTGGTGGTTGGAGACAGAGGCCTGGTGCCCCGGGTGCAGTGGAAGTCTCTGGAAGACCAGGTGGAGGGAGGCCTCACGGAGTGATGCCCAGGGTCACAGACCTGTCGCAGCTGCTGTTTGTTAGTTCAAGTCCTGCTCTGAGGTGCTCTGTGTCAGCTCTGAGCGACAGGTGAGCTGGGGGTGCTCTGCAATGAGGGCTATGTGCACGGTTCCTGTGTGCCCAGCCCTGCCACGGTACCTGCAAGGGTAGCTCTGTATCCTGGGAGGGGCCTGACCACGAGAGCCCCGTGGGCTGGCGTGGGGGTGGGGTACCTGCCCAGGTGAGCTCCATATTCTGGGATTGGTCTGACCACGAGAGCCCCATGGGCTGCTGGGGACCTGGTAAATGATGTCAGGACAGTCAGTGAAGCCACCGAGGATGTACCTCCAGTTGCTCCTAATTCCTACACCCTGCTGGTCATTCTACCAACCACCAGGACATGGTATTCTGTATTAGTCTTCAATGATGCCTTCTTTTGTATTCCATTAGTCCCAGAGTCACAAGAAATTTTGGCTTGTGAGTGGCAGGACTCAACATACAACTAAAACAATACTTCCGGGCCGTCTGGCCCCAAGGGTGCAAAAATTCCCACACCATCTTTGGGGAAAGCTTAGCTAAAGACCTAAAAGTTCTACCTCTGGAAAAGGAAACCCTCCTTCAATATGCAGACGACATTCTGATCACCAGCCCTACTAAGGAGGCCTCTGAACTACCAAGCCAATAAAGGATAGAAGTTGTCCAAGAAAAAGCTCAAATATCACAGACTGCGGTGACCTGCCTGGGCTTCATTCTCACAGAAGGTCAGAGAAGCCCATCCCAGGAAAGGGAAGAAACCATTTTCAGCCTTACCCCTTTCTAAAACTAGAAGACAGCTTAGGGGTTCCTGGGGAGGCCAGGGTTTGCTGCTTCTGGATCCCTAACTACAGTCTACTAGCTGGGCCTCTATATGAAACACTGAAAGGAAAAGATGATGATCCTTTTGAATAGAATCCAGAAGTGGCCTTTCAAGAATGGAAAGAGCAGTCAATTCAGACCCTTGCCCTGGAACTCCCTAATTTAGCTAAACCCTTTGACCTTTACATTCCCGGTGAAAGGTGAATCGCCATTGGAGAATTAGTGCAAAAACTGGGACCACTTGAAATGGAACAATGCAAGAATGCCATCCAGGTAGGATAAACTACGGTCACTAAGGGGCTTGGCCCACTGCCACATCTGGCCAAGATACTGGCGGTATCTAAAAACCTGGAAATCAGCAGCCCAAAAGGCCACCTCCCTCCTAAGGGAAAAGGACCCCACGTGGTGATCCTAACCACCAACCATGCCCTGAAGTTGCAGGGTTCGCTCCGTGGGCACACCGACCTCGAGTGAGGAGGCCCTCCAACTCCAACATCCAGAGAGATAACCGGGGGCAACAGGGCACCATGACGACTCGTGTGAACATCACTTGACCTGGAGTTTCTCTCATAAAACAACAAGAGTGTGTCCCAAAAGAGTAGACTACTGCTTGCAGGACTTACTGCACCCAGAGGGGAGCTAATAATCTTGGCGGGGGAACAGTATACCACACTGTCACCATAGAAAAGCCTACAGACACCGTGATGATGGTGGCCAATAAGACCGGCTGGACTCCTGTTTACTTCAAAAGGCTGTTGACTCAGTAGCCATCATGGTCCTTGATCACCACTGACCCTGGACTGTCTGGGAGTTGAGCGGGCAGGGCTCTGACACCTGGTGCTGTTTGTACGTTAATTCAGGGGCCTAATTGAAGAAAGCGCAGACTACTGGTCAGAGCATCTAGGCTGGCAGAGACGGTCAGCCTAAGGTGGCCGAACAAATGTGGGGCGGGGTGAAACCGGCCCCCACAGCGTCTCTGCACATCTCTTTCCTGGACCCTTAAAGGTCATTAGAATCTATAACACTTCCAATGCTGGTGCTCAGGTGGACGAGCAGGGAGGCAGGGGTCCTGGGGACAATCAACGTCACCGGGAGGCTGCTGGGGAGAAGCTCTGAGCCTCGCCCCAGGGTATGAGGGCTCCCAACTCAGCACTCAGCAGTTACAGAAGAAGGGTCTGCACCCTCAGCACTCCAAGAATGAGGAACGGGACAAAAGGCAGAGGAGGGGTTTGTCCCCAGCAAAGCCCATTAAAAATCCCTGGGAGATAAAAATAGAATCTGGGCAATAAAGTCAAGTCTAACCTTTTTTATCCTTTGTGCTTTGTCTAATTTCACGTGCTCCTAGGGTCCCGCATGCAGAGGTTCCACACCCGGCACTTCAGACCAGATTTCCTAGTGCAGAATGGCTGGGTCGACACCTCAGCTCCTGGGGCCCAGTGCAGACTCCACGATATAGAGCCTGAGCTACAGCCAACCCGGCCCTCGAGAGCTCCGCCGCCTCCCTCCCTCCCACTGACTCTGACAGGATCTCTACACAGCAGCCCAGCCCACAGCCCACGGGGTAGTGCATGCTCTCACCTCTCCATTCTCTGATCAAAATATAAAGTTTCCTTTGCTTGTGAACCAAACTCAGTCTCGATCTGTTGGCCCCAATGACACTGGGCAGGGGGACACTTGTTGGGGTCCACTCTGGAGGATCAGTAACAGAAATTGAGACTATTGTAACCTCAATGAACAGATGTGTGAGCCAAACTGTAGTTAACATAGAACAGTGTATAAGGCTCGGGTAAAATAAGATGTTTTTAACACTTCCATTTGATATTTCCATCACTTTTTATAAGCAAGTTCAGTGAAAAGGTTTGTCTTATTTGTCAGGTCAATATTAGAGAAACGAAGTGATTTCTTTCCAAGGATGTACATCTAATAATCTTGGTTAAACCTTCAATCTTGTTTTAAATGCTTTTCCATTGAAAATGATACCTCTCTTTCAGCTCCCCCATTTCTGAGAAGTATAAAATCTTATAATTTATTATTACCAAAGGGGAAAGGTGGGAGGAGGGATAAATTAACAGTTTGGAATGAACACATACACACTGCTATGTATAAAATAGATCATCAACAAGGAACTACTGTATAGCACAGGGAACTACACTCAACATTTTGCAATAACCTATAAGGGGAAATAATCTGAAAAAGAATAGATATTTTTATTGACATCATCTATCAATGAGAGTTAAAGTGTAGCCTAAGGGAAGCTGGTGGTGAGTGCTTCTGACCCTGAAGACTTCAATCATCTAAAGTTTGGACTCTGCCTACTTCCCAAGGCCCTTAATGAACATATGTGTAGCTGTAGCTTAAAAAATTCCCCAGTTTGGGTTTCGGGGAGACACTGATTTTGAAAAAGCCCTGGTGTTCTCCTTACATGAATGGGACTCTTCCTACTGCTAAAACATGTCTGTCACACCCAGAGGATGTTATACCGTCTGATCGGGAAGAGTTTGGAAAAGGCATCTCATCTCCTCATCTCCTGGTGCTCGGGTTCACCCCTCCAGCGTCTTTACTAACAGTCTCCCCACTTGGAGATGTCAGCACTGTCAACATCCTGTTGCGTACAGTTTGGAATTTGTCCAGAGGATGAAGCGGAAGGATGAGGAACAATGAGAGACAAGTCCTAGGTGTTCAGACAGGCACATGTCACTCTAATTTCCAATCAGGAAGACGAATTGACCAAAGGCTAGGGTTGCCCATGGAAACAGTATAGGGCTTGAGGAAATCCCGCTGCTTTGTGGCCAGTTCCCATAAACACAAGTTGAACAATGGAACTCAGGGGCAGTAAAATTCACAAAACTGCAGAGTTGAAAATATCCATCACTGAAAAATGTCTTGAGGAAAGTCAGAGAAAAGGACTTGTAAGCAAGGGAGAATGGCAGGAAAGGGATTTGAGGAGGTAGAAAGGACTCGCCATTAAGCACAAGAAAAGGAGCTGAACATTGCCAACATTGCAGTTGGCCAAAAAGGGTGTATGCGTTCTTTTCTGTATATATTCAAGAAAAGGGCATACACTTTTTTAGCCAACCAAACAGATGGGCACTGGAAGTCAATACTACAAAAGATATCACTTCGCATCAGTCAGAAGAGCCATCCTCATAAAGCGTAAACAACAGAAATGCAGGACAGGGCAACGAGAAGAGGGAGCCCTGTGAGACTTATAGTGGAAATGTATATTGCCAACGGCCATTCTGGAGAAGTGTATTGTGTTTACTAAAGCATCTAAAAAATGAGCTACAGAGCATAGGGCACTTGCACTCATGGGCGTATATCTTGGGAAAAACAAAAATCGAGAGGACACAGGCACCCCAATGTTTACCCCCTCTCTGTTTAAAAGATCCTCGACTAGGATATAACTTAAATGTCTCTGGAGGGAAAAAATGGATAGAGATGTGGTACTTAGGTAGAGTGGAATATTATTCAGCCTGGAAATCAATGAAATATGGCCAGTTGTAACAACTCCGGAGGAGTTACGTATGATCATTCTAAGTGACAGAATTCAAAAAGAAAAAGACACATATCATAAGATATCACTTAAAGGTGGAATCCAAAATGGCTACACATGAAATAAATTACAAAACAAAAACACAGTCAAATATGTAGAAAACACGCATAAGGCTGCTAAACGGGAAAGGTGGGGAGGGGTGAGGCATCATCCAAGAGGTTGAAATTAGCAAAGATACCATTCCAAATACCAAACTGATAATCAACAAGGCCTACACGGTAGCTAAAAGAACTGCACTCAGCACACTCAAGTCACCGGAAAAGAATATATACGACTGGTAAGAATCTGAAAAAGTATTTATTGATGTCTCTCTGTACGTGAATCAAGTGGATGTACAGCAGCAAGAAACAGAGCTTTGAAAATCAGCTGTAACCAATATAGTAATAAATTGAAAAAAATAAACGACAGAGAGACAGAGAAAACCTCTTACAACTTTTCCTCAGGGACGGTGATGCAACATGGATTGAACACATCTAGACCCACAGCAGGATGAGACATAAGGCTGGAAACTGTTTGCGCTAAGAGAAATGTGAGGTTGGGTGAGGAAATGCACACCCTTTAAAGTAATACTACCTGGTACCCATTCAATGGGTCCCAAATCTGCAGGTTCAAGGGATCTTCCTACAGCTAAAACATGCATGGAAAACCCAGAGGACTGTACACCATGTGATCGGGAGATGTGTCTAAAATGCACCTCATTTATCCTCTCCTGGTGCTCCTGTTCACCATTCCAGCCACGCTACTTAGAATCTCCCCACTTGGAGAATCAGCACATTGAAACTTCTGTTTCACACATTTTGCAAATTGTGAGGAGGATGAACGGGAAGAGGGGGAACCAATGAGAGAAGAGTTGTAGGGGTTTGGACGGGCACATATCACTCTAATTTCCCATTAAGAATAAGAATTAAAGAAAGGCTCAGCCTGCCTCGCCGGAGCCAAAATAGGGCCTGAAGCAATCCTGCGGGTTTGAGGCCAGCTCACAAAAGAGCAACTTAAAAAATGGAGCTCAGGGTCACTGCAATTCACAAACCTGCAGAGTTATAAATGAAAACTAACGTCCAAAAATATGTTGAGGTAAGGCAAAGAAGAGGATCTGAATGCAAGACAGAATTGCAAGAAACAGATTTCAAGAGATAGATTGGACTCGTCTTTAACGCACATGAAAAGCGGCAGAATTTCGACAATGATGCAGTTGGCCCAAAAGGGCGTATGCGTTTTTTCCTGATTATATCCAGGAAAAAACGCATACGCACTTTATGGGCAACGAAGCAAGCAAGCAATGCAAATGTGCACAACAAAGAAGTCTCACTTCCCCCCGGTCAAAAGGGCCATCCTAAAAAATTGTAAAAACCAGAAATGCAGGACAGGCCATGGAGAACAGGGAGCCTTTATACGCTGATGGGCAGTGTGTGAACTGCCGAGAGCCACTCTGGAGAAGTGTATGGTGGTTCCTAAATCATCTAAAAAACAGAGCTACAGAGCATAGGACACTTCCAATCATGGGAGTATATCTAGGGAAGTCTAAAAATCAACAAGACACAAGCACACCACAGTTTAGGGCTACTCTGTTTACAAGAACCTCAACTTCAGTACACCTTAAATATCCCAGGAAAGAGAACAATGGATAAAGAAGATGTGGTACTTATGTACAATGGAATATCTCTTCACCATGAAATCAATGTAATAAGGCTAGTAGAAGGATAAAGAGTGGATTTAGGTCCGATAATACTACTTGAAATAAGTCAAACAGAAAAAGAAACATATCATAAGATATCACTTATAGAGGGAGGGTAAATATGGCTGCACAAGAAATGAATTACAGAACAGAACAGTGTCTCACATTTAGAAAACACACTTATGTCAGCTTAAGGGGAAAGGAGAGGTGGGGTGATGCATAAAACCAGAGTTTGAAATTAGCACAGATACCGTTCAATAAACCAAATAGGTATTAGACAAGATCTACACCTTGCTCAATGAACTGGCCTCAACACACCCTATACACCGCAGAGAAATATATCTGAGGAATAAGAATCTTAAAACCCATGTATTGATATATCTCCATAAGGGAATCAAGTGTGTGCAGAGCGGCACAAACACAGCAGTGAAAAGGAGCTAAACCCCATTATAGAAATAAATTTTAAAAACAAAACGCTGAAACAATGAAAGAGAGAAAAATTCTTACAAAATTCGCTCAGGGGCTGTGATGCAACCTGGATTGACCACATATAAACCCACAGCTGGATAAGACATAAGGCTGGACACTTGGGGCTGACAGGATTGGTGAGCTTTGGTGAGCAACTGCCGAAAGTTTAATGCAATACTTCATGCTATTCATTCCAAGGGTCCCAACACTCCAGGTAGAAGGGAATCTTCCTACAGCTAAACCATGCTTGGGAAACCCAGCGACTGGTATACCATATGATCGGGAAAGGTTTCTAAAACGCACCTCATTTTTCCTCTCCTGGGGCTCCGGATCGACATTCCAGCCGCTTTACTAACAACATCCCCACATGGAGTCAATGCCTTTAAGTTCTGGTATCGCACAGTCTGCAGTTAGTGCAGAGGATGAATGGGAATAGGGGGAACCAGTGAGAAACTAGCTGTAGCGGTTTCAATGGGCACATGTCACTCTAATATCACATCAGTAAGAAGAATTAACCAAAGGCACAGCAAGGTGCCCCAGAAGAAAAATAGGGCTTCAAGGAATCCTGTGGTTACGGGGCAAGACCACAAAAATAAGAGCTAAAAAATGGAGCTAAGGGCCACTGCAATTCAAAAACCTGCAGAGTTATAAAGGCCAACTATTTTTAAAAAATATATTGAGGTAAGGCTATGAAGAGGCATTGAAAGCAAGGCAGAATTGCAGGAAACCGATTTCAGGAGGTAGACTGGAATTGCATTGAAAACATATGAAGAGAGTCAGAAACTCGACAATGATGCACTTGGCCAAAAAGGGCATATGTGTTTTTTCCTGAATATATTCAGGAAAAAACCATACGCACTTTTTGGCCAACCAAGCAAGCTTGCAAAGGAAATCTGCACTACAATGAAGTCTCACTTCCACCTGGTCAAAAGGGCCATCTGAAAAAAGTGTAAAATCCATAAAGGCACGACAGGCCATGGAGAACTGGGAGCCTTCTTACGCTGATGGGCGGGATGTAAATTGCCAACAGCCACTCTGGAGAAGTGTATGGTGTTTCCTGAAACATCTAAAAGACAAAGCAACAGAGCCTAGGGCACTTCCACTTATGGTCCTATAGCTTAGGGAAATTAAAATCAAAAAGACACAGCCACACCAAAGTTTGGGACAGCTCTGTTTACAAGAACCTCGTTTACGGTACAAGTTCAATATCGCAGAAAGTGAAAAATGGATAAAGAACTTGTGGTACTTATGTACAATGCAATATCACTCAGCAATGAAATCTATGTAATCAGGCCCGTAGCAGCATAATGAGTGGATTCAGGTATGATGATTCGAACTGAAATAAGTCACACAGAAAAGAAACATCATAAGGTATCACTAATACACAGAATGTGAACTTGGCTACACATGAACTGAATTACAAAACAGAACAGTGTCTCAAGTTTAGAAAACCAACTTATGCTTGCTTAAGGGGGAAGGTGAGTTGGGGTGCTGCATAAAACCAGAGATTGAAATGAGCACAGATAAAGTTCCTTAAGCCAAATATGGAATAGACAAGAGCTACTCCTTGCTCAACGAAATGGACTCAACACCCCATATTAAACGCCTAAGAATGTAACTGACTAGTAAGTATCTTAAAACCTATGGATTGCTATGTCTCCAAAAGAGAATCAAGCGTGTGTACAAGGGCATAAACGCAGCAGTGATAGGATTGGAGAGGTTCGGTGAGCAAATGAAGACCCTTTAGGTCATATTGCATGGTACCCATTACAAGGGTCTCAACTCTCCAGGTTTAAGGTATTCTTCCTTCAGCTAAAACATGCATGTGGAACCCAGAGTATGATCAACCGTGTGAACGGGAGACGTATTCAAATATGTCTCAGTTTTCCTCCCCTGGAACTCGGGTGCAACATTCCAGACGCTTTACTAACACTCTCCCCACTTGGAGAGTCAGCACCTTTAACCTCCTGTTTGGCCCCGTTTGCAATTTCGGCGGAAGATGAACAGGAATAGGGAGAACCAATGAGAGACTAGCTGGAGGTGTCTGCACGGGCAAATTTAACTCTCATTTCCCACCAGGAAGAGGAAATAACCAAAGGCTCAGCATGCCGTGCCAGAACCAGATTAGGGCCTGAAGCCATCCAGCGGACTTGCGGCCAGCTCACAAGAAAACGAGTTGAAGAAAGGAGCTAAGGGGCACTGTAATTCACAAACCTGCAGAGTTATAAATGACAGCTATCGTCCAAAAATATACTGAAGTAAGGCTGCCAAGAGGACTTGAAAGCGGGGCAGAATTGCAGGAAACCGATTTCAGGAGGTAGACTGGAATTGCATTGAAAGCATAGGAAAAGAGGCAGAACGTCCACAATGATGCACTTGGCCAAAAAGTGCGTATGCGTTTTTTCCTGAATATATTCAGGAAAAAACGCATACGCACTTTTTGGCCAACCAAGCAAGCTTGCAAAGGAAATCTGCACTACAATGAAGTCTCACTTTCCCCCGGTCAAAAGGGCCATCTGAAAAAAGTGTAAAATCCAGAAAGGCAACAGGCCATTGAGAACTGGGAGCCTTGTTATGCTGATGTGCGGGATGTAAATTGCCAACAGACACTTTGGAGAAGTGTATGGTGTTTCCTGAAACATCTAAAAAACAAAGCAACAGAGCCTAGGGCACTTCCACTTATGGTCCTATAGCTTAGGGAAATTAAAATCAAAAAGGCACAGCCACCCCAAAGTTTGGAATGGCTCTGTTTACAAGAACCTCGTTTACAGTACAAGTTCAACATCGCAGAAAGTGAAAAATGGATAAAGAAGTTGTGGTATTTACTTACAAAGCAATATCACTCAGCAATGAAATCTGTGTCATCAGGCCCTTAGCAGCACAATGAGTGGATTCAGGTATGATGATTCTAACTGAAATAAGTCACACAGAAAAAGAAACATCATAAGATATCAGTAATACACGGAATGTAAACTTGGCTACACAGGAACTGAATTACAGAACAGAACAGGGTCTCAAATTTAGAAAACCAACTTATGCTTGCTTAAGGGTAAAGGTGAGTTGGGGTGCTGCATAAAACCAGAGATTGAAATGAGCACAGATAAAGTTCCTTAAGCCAAATATGGAATAGACAAGAGCTACTCCTTGCTCAACGAAATGGACTCAACACCGCATATTAAACGCCTAAGAATGTACCTGACTAGTAAGTATCTTAAAACCTATGGATTGCTATGTCTCCGAAAGAGAATCAAGCATGTGTACAGGGGCATAAACGCAGCAGTGATAGGATTGGAGAGGTTCGGTGAGCAAATGAAGACCCTTTGAAGTCATATTGCATGGTACCCATTACACGGGTCTTAACTCTCCAGGTTTAAGGTATTCTTCCTTCAGCTAAAACATGCATGTGGAACCCAAGTATGATCAACGATGTGAACGGGAGACGTGTTCAAATATGTCTCAGTTTTCCTCCCTGGTACTCGTGTGCAACATTCCAGACGCTTTACTAACACTCTCCCCACTTGGAGACTCAGCGCCTTTAACCTCCTGTTTGGCCCAGTTTGCAATTTCTGTGGAAGATGAACAGGAATAGCGAGAACCAATGAGAGACTAGCTGGAGGTGTCTGGACGGGCAAATTTAACTCTCATTTCCCACCAGGAAGACGAAATAACCAAAGGCTCAGCGTGCCGTGCCGGAACCAGATTAGGGCCTGAAGCCATCCAGCGGTCTTGCGGCCAGCTCACAAGAAAGCAAGTTGAAGAAAGGAGCTCAGGGGCACTGTAATTCACAAACCTGCAGAGTTATAAATGACAGCTATCGTCCAAAAATAGACTGAAGTAAGGCTGCCAAGAGGACTTGAAAGCGGGGCAACATTGCAGGAAACCGATTTCAGGAGGTAGACTGGAATTGCATTGAAAGCATAGGAAAAGAGGCAGAACGTCCACAATGATGCACTTGGCCAAAAAGGGCGTATGCGTTTTTTCCTGAATATATTCAGGAAAAAACGCATACGCCCTTTTTGGCCAACCAAGCAAGCTTGCAAAGGAAATCTGCACTACAATGAAGTCTCACTTCCCCCTGGCAAAAGGGCCATCTGAAAAAAGTGTAAAATCCAGAAAGGCAGGACAGGCCATGGAGAACTGGGAGCCTTGTTATGCTGATGGGCGGGATGTAAATTGCCAACAGACACTCGGGAGAAGTGTATGGTGTTTCCTGAAACATCTAAAAAACAAAGCAACAGAGCCTAGGGCACTTCCACTTATGGTCCTATAGCTTAGGGAAATTAAAATCAAAAAGACACAGCCACCCCAAAGTTTGGAACGGCTCTGTTTACAAGAACCTCGTTTACAGTACAAGTTCAACATCGCAGAAAGTGAAAAATGGATAAAGAAGTTGTGGTATTTACTTACAAAGCAATATCACTCAGCAATGAAATCTATGTCATCAGGCCCTTAGCAGCACAATGAGTGGATTCAGGTATGATGATTCTAACTGAAATAAGTCACACAGAAAAAGAAACAACATAAGATATCAGTAATACACGGAATGTAAACTTGGCTACACAGGAACTGAATTACAGAACAGAACAGGGTCTCAAATTTAGAAAACCAACTTATGCTTGCTTAAAGGTAAAGGTGAGTTGGGGTGCTGCATAAAACCAGAGATTGAAATGAGCACAGATAAAGTTCCTTAAGCCAAATATGGAATAGACAAGAGCTACTCCTTGCTCAACGAAATGGACTCAACACCGCATATTAAACGCCTAAGAATGTACCTGCCTAGTAAGTATCTTAAAACCTATGGATTGCTATGTCTCCGAAAGAGAATCAAGCATGTGTACAGGGGCATAAACGCAGCAGTGATAGGATTGGAGAGGTTCGTGAGCAAATGAAGACCCTTTGAATTCATATTGCATGGTACCCATTCCACGGGTTTCAACTACCCAGGTTTAAGGTATTCTTCCTTCAGCTAAAACATGCATGTGGAACCTAGAGTATGATCAACCATGTGATCGGGAGACATGTTCAAATATGTCTCAGTTTTCGTACCCTGGTACTCGGGTGCAACATTCCAGATGCTTTACTAACACTCTCCCCACTTGGAGAGTCAGTCCCTTTCACCTCCTGTTTGGCCCAGTTTGCAATTTCCGTGGAAGATGAACAGGAATAGCGAGAACCAATGAGAGACTAGCTGGAGGTGTCTGGATGGGCAAATTTAACTCTCATTTCCCACCAGGAAGACTAAATAACCAAAGGCTCAGCGTGCCGTGCCGGAACCAGATTAGGGCCTGAAGCCATCCTGCCGTGTTGCGGCCTGCTCTAAAGAAAGCGAGTTGAAAAAAGGAGCTCAGGGGCACTGTAATTCACAAACCTGCAGAGTTATAAATGACAGCTATCGTCCAAAAATATACTGAAGTAAGGCTGCCAAGAGGACTTGAAAGCGGGGCAGAATTGCAGGAAACCGATTTCAGGAGGTAGACTGGAATTACATTGAAAGCATAGGAAAAGAGGCAGAACGTCCACAATGATGCACTTGGCCAAAAAGGGCGTATGCGTTTTTTCCTGAATATATTCAGGAAAAAACGCATACGCCCTTTTTGGCCAACCAAGCAAACTTGCAAAGGAAATCTGCACTACAATGAAGTCTCACTTCTCCCCGGTCAAAAGGGCCATCTGAAAAAAGTGTAAAATCCAGAAAGGCAGGACAGGCCATGGAGAACTGGGAGCCTTGTTATGCTGATGGGCAGGATGTAAATTGCCAACAGACACTCAGGAGAAGTGTATGGTGTTTCCTGAAACATCTAAAAACAAAGCAACAGAGCCTAGGGCACTTCCACTTATGGTCCTATAGATTAGGGAAATTAAAATCAAAAAGACACAGCCACCCCAAAGTTTGGGACGCCTCCGTTTACAAGATCCTCGTTTACCGTACAAGTTCAATATCACAGAAAATGAAAAATGGATAAAGAACTTGTGATACTTACGTACAATGCAGTATCACTCAGCAATGAAATCTATGTCATCAGGCCCGTAGCAGCATAATGAGTGGATTCAGGTATGATGATTCTAACTGAAATAAGTCACACAGAAAAAGAAACATCATAAGATATCAGTAATACACGGAATGTAAACTTGGCTACACAGGAACTGAATTACAGAACAGAACAGGGTCTCAAATTTAGAAAACCAACTTATGCTTGCTTAAGGGTAAAGGTGAGTTGGGGTGCTGCATAAAACCAGAGATTGAAATGAGCACAGATAAAGTTCCTTAAGCCAAATATGGAATAGACAAGAGCTACTCCTTGCTCAACGAAATGGACTCAACACCGCATATTAAACGCCTAAGAATGTACCTGACTAGTAAGTATCTTAAAACCTATAGATTGCTATGTCTCCAAAAGAGAATCAAGCATGTGTACAGGGGCATAAACGCAGCAGTGATAGGATTGGAGAGGTTCGGTGAGCAAATGAAGACCCTTTGAAGTCATATTGCATGGTACCCATTCCACGGGTTTCAACTACCCAGGTTTAAGGTATTCTTCCTTCAGCTAAAACATGCATGTGGAACCCAGAGTATGATCAACCATGTGATCGGGAGACGTGTTCAAATATGTCTCAGTTTTCCTCCCCTGGTACTCGGGTGCAACATTCCAGACGCTTTACTAACACTCTCCCCCTTGGAGAGTCAGTACCTTTAACCTCCTGTTTGGCCAAGTTTGCAATTTCTGTGGAAGATGAACAGGAATAGCGAGAACCAATGAGAGACTAGCTGGAGGTGTCTGGACGGGCAAATTTAACTCTCATTTCCCACCAAAAAGAGGAATTAACCAAAGGCTCAGCGTGCCGTACCGGAACCAGATTAGGGCCTGAAGCCATCCTGCGGTGTTGCGGCCAGCTCAAAAGAAAGCGAGTTGAAGAAAGGAGCTCAGGGGCACTGTAATTCACAAACCTGCAGAGTTATAAATGACAGCTATCGTCCAAAAATAGACTGAAGTAAGGCTGCCAAGAGGACTTGAAAGCGGGGCAGAATTGCAGGAAACCGATTTCAGGAGGTAGACTGGAATTGCATTGAAAGCATAGGAAAAGAGGCAGAACGTCCACAATGATGCACTTGGCCAAAAAGGGCGTATGCGTTTTTTCCTGAATATATTCAGGAAAAAACGCATACGCCCTTTTTGGCCAACCAAGCAAGCTTGCAAAGGAAATCTGCACTACAATGAAGTCTCACTTCTCCCCGGTCAAAAGGGCCATCTGAAAAAACTGTAAAATCCAGAAAGGCAGGACAGGCCATGGAGAACTGGGAGCCTTGTTATGCTGAAGGGCGGGATGTAAATTGCCAACAACCACTCGGGAGAAGTGTATGGTGTTTCCTGAAACATCTAAAAAACAAAGCAACAGAACCTAGGGCACTTCCACTTATGGTCCTATAGCTTAGGGAAATTAAAATCAAAAAGACACAGCCACCCCAAAGTTTGGAACGGCTCTGTTTACAAGAACCTCGTTTACAGTAAAAGTTCAACATCGCAGAAAGTGAAAAATGGATAAAGAAGTTGTGGTATTTACTTACAAAGCAATATCACTCAGCAATGAAATCTGTGTCATCAGGCCCTTAGCAGCACAATGAGTGGATTCAGGTATGATGATTCTAACTGAAATAAGTCACACAGAAAAAGAAACATCATAAGATATCAGTAATACACGGAATGGAAACTTGGCTACACAGGAACTGAATTACAGAACAGAACAGGGTCTCAAAATTAGAAAACCAACTTATGCTTGCTTAAGGGTAAAGGTGAGTTGGGGTGCTGCATAAAACCAGAGATTGAAATGAGCACAGATAAAGTTCCTTAAGTCAAATATGGAATAGACAAGAGCTACTCCTTGCTCAACGAAATGGACTCAACACCGCATATTAAACGCCTAAGAATGTACCTGACTAGTAAGTATCTTAAAACCTATGGATTGCTATGTCTCCGAAAGAGAATCAAGCATGTGTACAGGGGCATAAACGCAGCAGTGATAGGATTGGAGAGGTTCGGTGAGCAAATGAAGACCCTTTGAAGTCATATTGCATGGTACCCATTACACGGGTTTCAACTACCAAGGTTTAAGGTATTCTTCCTTCAGCTAAAACATGCATGTGGAACCTAGAGTATGATCAACCATGTGATCGGGAGACTTGTTCAAATATGTCTCAGTTTTCCTCCCCTGGTACTCGGGTGCAACATTCCAGACGCTTTACTAACACTCTCCCGACTTGGAGAGTCAGTCCCTTTAACCTCCTGTTTGGCCCAGTTTGCAATTTCTGCGGAAGATGAACAGGAATAGCGAGAACCAATGAGAGGGTAGCTGGAGGTGTCTGGACGGGCAAATTTAACTCTCATTTCCCACCAGGAAGAGGAATTAACCAAAGGCTCAGCGTGCCGTGCCGGAACCAGATTAGGGCCTGAAGACATCCTGCGGTGTTGCGGCCAGCTCAAAAGAAAGCGAGTTGAAGAAAGGAGCTCAGGGGCACTGTAATTCACAAACCTGCAGAGTTATAAATGACAGCTATCGTCCAAAAATAGACTGAAGTAAGGCTGCCAAGAGGACTTGAAAGCGGGGTAGAATTGCAGGAAACCGATTTCAGGAGGTAGACTGGAATTGCATTGAAAGCATAGGAAAAGAGGCAGAACGTCCGCAATGATGCACTTGGCCAAAAAGGGCGTATGCGTTTTTTCCTGAATATATTCAGGAAAAAACGCATACGCCCTTTTTGGCCAACCAAGCAAACTTGCAAAGGAAATCTGCACTACAATGAAGTCTCACTTCCCCCCGGTCAAAAGGGCCATCTGAAAAAAGTGTAAAATTCAGAAAGGCAGGACAGGCCATGGAGAACTGGGAGCCTTGTTATGCTGATGGGCGGGATGTAAATTGCCAACAGACACTCGGGAGAAGTGTATGGTGTTTCCTGAAACATCTAAAAAACAAAGCAACAGAGCCTAGGGCACTGCCACTTATGGTCCTATAGCTTAGGGAAATTAAAATCAAAAAGACACAGCCACCCCAAAGTCTGGGACGCCTCTGTTTACAAGAACCTCGTTTACAGTACAAGTTCAACATCGCAGAAAGTGAAAAATGGATAAAGAAGTTGTGGTATTTACTTACAAAGCAATATCACTCAGCAATGAAATCTGTGTCATCAGGCCCTTAGCAGCACAATGATTCAGGTATGATGAATCTAACTGAAATAAGTCACACAGAAAAGAAACATCATAAGATATCAGTAATACACAGAATGTGAACTTGGCTACACATGAACTGAATTATAAACAGAACAGTGTCTCAAGTTTAGAAAACCAACTTATGCTTGCTTAAGGGGGAAGGTGAGTTGGGGTGCTGCATAAAACCAGAGATTGAAATGAGCACAGATAAAGTTCCTTAAGCCAAATATGGAATAGACAAGAGCTACTCCTTGCTCAACGAAATGGACTCAACACCCCATATTAAACGCCTAAGAATGTACCTGACTAGTAAGTATCTTAAAACCTATGGATTGCTATGTCTCCAAAAGAGAATCAAGCGTGTGTACAAGGGCATAAACGCAGCAGTGATAGGATTGGAGAGGTTCGGTGAGCAAATGAAGACCCCTTGAAGTCATATTGCATGGTACCCATTACACGGGTCTCAGCTCTCCAGGTTTAAGGTATTCTTCCTTCAGCTAAAACATGCATGTGGAACCCAGAGTATGATCAACCATGTGAACGGGAGACGTGTTCAAATATGTCTCAGTTTTCCTCCCCTGGTACTCGGGTGCAACATTCCAGACGCTTTACTAACACTCTCCCCACTTGGAGAGTCAGCACTTTTAACCTCCTGTTTGGCCCCGTTTGCAATTTCTGCGGAAGATGAACAGGAATAGGGAGAACCAATGTGAGACTAGCTGGAGGTGTCTGGATGGGCAAATTTAACTCTCATTTCCCACCAGAAAGAGGAAATAACCAAAGTCTCAGCATGCCGTGCCGGAACCAGATTAGGGCCTGAAGCCATCCAGCGGATTTGCAGCCAGCTCACAAGAAACCGAGTTGAAGAAAGGAGCTCAGGGGCACTGTAATTCACAAACCTGCAGAGTTATAAATGACAGCTATCGTCCAAAAATAGACTGAAGTAAGGCTGCCAAGAGGACTTGAAAGCGGGGCAGAATTGCAGGAAACCGATTTCAGGTGGTAGACTGGAATTGCATTGAAAGCATAGGAAAAGAGGCAGAACGTCCACAATGATGCACTTGGCCAAAAAGGGCGTATGCGTTTTTTCCTGAATATATTCAGAAAAACACGCATACGCCCTTTTTGGCCAACCAAGCAAGCTTGCAAAGGAAATCTGCACTACAATGAAGTCTCACTTCCCCCCGGTCAAAAGGGCCATCTGAAAAAAGTGTAAAATCCAGAAAGGCAGGACAGGCCATGGAGAACTGGGAGCCTTGTTATGCTGATGGGCGGGAGGTAAATTGCCAACAGACACTCGGGAGAAATGTATGGTGTTTCCTGAAACATCGAAAAAACAAAGCAACAGAGCCTAGGGCACTTCCACTTATGGTCCTATAGCTTAGGGAAATTAAAATCAAAAAGACACAGCCACCCCAAAGTTTGGGACGGCTCTGTTTACAAGAACCTCGTTTACAGTACAAGTTCAACATCACAGAAAATGAAAAATGGATAAAGAAACTGTGGTATTTACTTACAAAGCAATATCACTCAGCAATGAAATCTATGTCATCAGGCCCTTAGCAGAACAATGAGTGGATTCAGGTATGATGATTCTAACTGAAATAAGTCACACAGAAAAAGAAACATCATAAGACATCACTAATACACGGAATGGAAACTTGGCTACACAGGAACTGAATTACAGAACAGAACAGGGTCTCAAATTTAGAAAACCAACTTATGCTTGCTTAAGGGTAAAGGTGAGTTGGGGTGCTGCATAAAACCAGAGATTGAAATGAGCACAGATAAAGTTCCTTAAGCCAAATATGGAATAGACAAGAGCTACTCCTTGCTCAACGAAATGGACTCAACACCCCATATTAAATGCCTAAGAATGTACCTGACTAGTAAGTATCTTAAAACCTATGGATTGCTATGTCTCCGAAAGAGAATCAAGCATGTGTACAGGGGCATAAACGCAGCAGTGATAGGATTGGAGAGGTTCGGTGAGCAAATGAAGACCCTTTGAAGTCATATTGCATGGTACCCATTCCACGGGTTTCAACTACCCAGGTTTAAGGTATTCTTCCTTCAGCTAAAACATGCATGTGAAACCCAGAGTATGATCAACGGTGTGAATGGGAGACGTGTTCAAATATGTCTCAGTTTTCGTACCCTGGTACTCGGGTGCAACATTCCAGACGCTTTACTAACACTCTCCCGACTTGGAGAGTCAGTCCCTTTAACCTCCTGTTTGGCCCAGTTTGCAATTTCTGCGGAAGATGAACAGGAATAGCGAGAACCAATGAGAGACTAGCTGGAGGTGTCTGGACGGGCAAATTTAACTCTCATTTCCCACCAGGAAGAGGAATTAACCAAAGGCTCAGCATGCCGGGCCGGAACCAGATTAGGGCCTGAAGCCATCCTGCGGTGTTACGGCCAGATCACAAGAAAGCGAGTTGAAGAAAGGAGCTCAGGGGCACTGTAATTCACAAACCTGCAGAGTTATAAATGACAGCTATCGTCCAAAAATAGACTGAAGTAAGGCTGCCAAGAGGACTTTAAAGCGGGGCAGAATTGCAGGAAACCGATTTCAGGAGGTAGACAGGAATTGCATTTCAAGCATAGGAAAAGAGGCAGAACGTCCACAGTGATGCACTTGGCCAAAAAGGGCGTATGCGTTTTTTCCTGAATATATTCAGGAAAACACGCATACGCCCTTTTTGGCCAACCAAGCAAGCTTGCAAAGGAAATCTTCACTACAATGAAGTCTCACTTCCCCCCGGTCAAAAGGGCTATCTGAAAAAAGTGTAAAATCCAGAAAGGCAGGACAGGCCATGGAGAACTGGGAGCCTTGTTATGCTGATGGGCGGGATGTAAATTGCCAACAGACACTCGGGATAAGTGTATGGTGTTTCCTGAAACATCTAAAAAACAAAGCAACAGAGCCTAGGGCACTGCCACTTATGGTCCTATAGCTTAGGGAAATTAAAATCAAAAAGACACAGCCACCCCAAAGTTTGGAACGGCTCTGTTTACAAGAACCTCGTTTACAGTACAAGTTCAACATCGCAGAAAGTGAAAAATGGATAAAGAAGTTGTGGTATTTACTTACAAAGCAATATCACTCAGCAATGAAATCTATGTCATCAGGCACTTAGCAGCACAATGAGTGGATTCAGGTACGATGATTCTAACTGAAATAAGTCACACAGAAAAAGAAACATCATAAGATATCACTAGTAAACGGAATGTAAACTTGGCTACACAGGAACTGAATTACAGAACAGAAGAGTGTCTCAAATTTAGAAAACCAACTTATGCTTGCTTAAGGGGAATGATGATTTGGGGTGCTGCATAAAACCAGAGATTGAAATGAGCACAGATAAAGTTCCTTAAGCCAAATATGGAATAGACAAGAGCTACTCCTTGCTCAACGAAATGAACTCAACACCGCATATTAAACGCCTAAGAATGTACCTGACTAGTAAGTATCTTAAAACCTATGGATTGCTATGTCTCCGAAAGAGAATCAAGCATGTGTACAGGGGCATAAATGCAGCAGTGATAGGATTGGAGAGGTTCGGTGAGCAAATGAAGGCCCTTTGAAGTCATATTGCATGGTACCCATTCCATGGGTTTCAACGACCCAGGTTTAAGATATTCTTCCTTCAGCTAAAACATGCATGTGTCCCTAGAGTATGATCAACCATGTGATCGGGAGACGTGTTCAAATATGTCTCAGTTTTCGTATCCTGGTACTCGGGTGCAACATTCCAGACGCTTTACTAACACTCTCCCCACTTGGAGAGTCAGTCCCTTTAACCTCCTGTTTGTCCCCGTTTGCAATTTCTGCGGAAGATGAACAGGAATAGGGAGAACCAATGAGAGACTAGCCGGAGGTGTCTGCACGGGCAAATTTAACTCTCATTTCCCACCAGAAAGAGGAACTAACCAAAGGCTCAGCATGCCGTGCCGGAACCAGATTAGGGCCTGAAGCCATCCAGCGGTGTTGCAGCCAGCTCACAAGAAAACGAGCTGAAGAAAGGAGCTCAGGGGCACTGTAATTCACAAACCTGCAGAGTTATAAATGACAGCTATCGTCCAAAAATAGACTGAAGTAAGGCTGCCAAGAGGACTTGAAAGCGGGGCAGAATTGCAGGAAACCGATTTCAGGAGGTAGACTGGAATTGCATTGAAAGCATAGGAAAAGAGGCAGAACGTCCACAATGATGCACTTGGCCAAAAAGGGCGTATGCGTTTTTTCCTGAATATATTCAGGAAAAAACGCATACGCCCTTTTTGGCCAACCAAGCAAGCTTGCAAAGGAAATCTACACTACAATGAAGTCTCCCTTCCCCCCGGTCAAAAGGGCCATCTGAAAAAAGTGTAAAATCCAGAAAGGCAGGACAGGCCATGGAGAACTGGGAGCCTTGTTATGCTGATGGGCGGGATGTAAATTGCCAACAGACACTCGGGAGAAGTGTATGGTGTTTCCTGAAACATCTAAAAAACAAAGCAACAGAGCCTAGGGCACTTCCACTTATGGTCCTATAGCTTAGGGAAATTAAAATCAAAAAGACACAGCCACCCCAAAGTTTGGGACGGCTCTGTTTACAAGAACCTCGTTTACAGTACAAGTTCAACATCACAGAAAATGAAAAATGGATAAAGAAGCTGTGGTATTTACTTACAAAGCAATATCACTCAGCAATGAAATCTATGTCATCAGGCCCTTAGCAGAACAATGAGTGGATTCAGGTATGATGATTCTAACTGAAATAAGTCACACAGAAAAAGAAACATCATAAGACATCACTAATACACGGAATGGAAACTTGGCTACACAGGAACTGAATTACAGAACAGAAAAGGGTCTCAAATTTAGAAAACCAACTTATGCTTGCTTAAGGGTAAAGGTGAGTTGGGGTGCTGCATAAAACCAGAGATTGAAACGAGCACAGATAAAGTTCCTTAAGCCAAATATGGAATAGACAAGAGCTACTCCTTGCTCAACGAAATGGACTCAACACCCCATATTAAACGCCTAAGAATGTACCTGACTAGTAAGTATCTTAAAACCTATGGATTGCTATGTCTCCGAAAGAGAATCAAGCATGTGTACAGGGGCATAAACGCAGCAGTGATAGGATTGGAGAGGTTCGGTGAGCAAATGAAGACCCTTTGAAGTCATATTGCATGGTACCCATTCCACGGGTTTCAACTACCCAGGTTTTAGGTATTCTTCCTTCAGCTAAAACATGCATGTGGAACCCAGAGTATGATCAACGGTGTGAACGGGAGATGTGTTCAAATATGTCTCAGTTTTCCTCCCCTGGTACTCGGGTGCAACATTCCAGATGCTTTACTAACACTCTCCCTACTTGGAGAGTCAGTGCCTTTAACCTCCTGTTTGCCCCAGTTTGCAATTTCTGCGGAAGATGAACAGGAATAGTGAGAACCAATGAGAGACTAGCTGGAGGTGTCTGAACGGGCAAATTTAACTCTCATTTCCCACCAGGAAGAGGAATTAACCAAAGGCTCAGCGTGCCATGCCGGAACCACATTAGGGCCTGAAGCCATCCTGCGGTGTTGCGGCCAGCTCACAAGAAAGCGAGTTGAAGAAAGGAGCTCTGGGGCACTGTAATTCACAAACCTGCAGAGTTATAAATGACAGCTATCGTCCAAAAATAGACTGAAGTAAGGCTGCCAAGAGGACTTGAAAGCGGGGCAGAATTGCAGGAAACCGATTTCAGGAGGTAGACAGGAATTGCATTTCAAGCATAGGAAAAGAGGCAGAACGTCCACAGTGATGCACTTGGCCAAAAAGGGCGTATGCGTGTTTTCCTGAATATATTCAGGAAAACACGCATACGCACTTTTTGGCCAACCAAGCAAGCTTGCAAAGGAAATCTTCACTACAATGAAGTCTCACTTCCCCCCGGTCAAAAGGGCCATCTGAAAAAAGTGTAAAATCCAGAAAGGCAGGACAGGCCATGGAGAACTGGGAGCCTTGTTATGCTGATGGGCGGGATGTAAATTGCCAACAGACACTCGGGAGAAGTGTATGGTGTTTCCTGAAACATCTAAAAAACAAAGCAACAGAGCCTAGGGCACTTCCACTTATGGTCCTATAGCTTAGGGAAATTAAAATCAAAAAGACACAGCCACCCCAAAGTTTGGAACGGCTCTGTTTACAAGAACCTCGTTTACAGTAAAAATTCAACATCGCAGAAAGTGAAAAATGGATAAAGAAGTTGTGGTATTTACTTACAAAGCAATATCACTCAGCAATGAAATCTATGTCATCAGGCACTTAGCAGCACAATGAGTGGATTCAGGTACGATGATTCTAACTGAAATAAGTCACACAGAAAAAGAAACATCATAAGATATCACTAGTAAACGGAATGTAAACTTGGCTACACAGGAACTGAATTACAGAACAGAACAGTGTCTCAAATTTAGAAAACCAACTTATGCTTGCTTAAGGGGAAAGGTGAGTTGGGGTGCTGCATAAAACCAGAGATTGAAATGAGCACAGATAAAGTTCCTTAAGCCAAATATGGAATAGACAAGAGCTACTCCTTGCTCAACGAAATGGACTCAACACCGCATATTAAATGCCTAAGAATGTACCTGACTAGTAAGTATCTTAAAACCTATGGATTGCTATGTCTCCGAAAGAGAATCAAGCATGTGTACAGGGGCATAAATGCAGCAGTGATAGGATTGGAGAGGTTCGGTGGCAAATGAAGGCCCTTTGAAGTCATATTGCATGGAACCCATTCCACGGGTTTCAACGACCCAGGTTTAAGATATTCTTCCTTCAGCTAAAACATGCATGTGTCCCTAGAGTATGATCAACCATGTGATCGGGAGACGTGTTCAAATATGTCTCAGTTTTCGTACCCTGGTACTCGGGTGCAACATTCCAGACGCTTTACTAACACTCTCCCGACTTGGAGAGTCAGTCCCTTTAACCTCCTGTTTGGCCCAGTTTGCAATTTCTGCGGAAGATGAACAGGAATAGCGAGAACCAATGAGAGACCAGCTGGAGGTGTCTGGACGGGCATAATTAACTCTCATTTCCCACCAGGAATAGGAATTAACCAAAAGCTCAGCGTGCCGTGCCGGAACCAGATTAGGGCCTGAAGCCATCCTGCGGTGTTGCGGACAGCTCACAAGAAAGCGAGTTGAAGAAAGGAGCTCAGGGGCACTGTAATTCGCAAACCTGCAGAGTTATAAATGACAGCTATCGTCCAAAAATAGACTGAAGTAAGGCTGCCAAGAGGACTTGAAAGCGGGGCAGAATTGCAGGAAACCGATTTCAGGAGGTAGACTGGAATTGCATTGAAAGCATAGGAAAAGAGGCAGAACGTCCACAATGATGCACTTGGCCAAAAAGGGCGTATGCGTTTTTTTCCTGAATATATTCAGGAAAAAACGCATACGCCCTTTTTGGCCAACCAAGCAAACTTGCAAAGGAAATCTGCACTACAATGAAGTCTCACTTCCCCCCGGTCAAAAGGGCCATCTGAAAAAAGTGTAAAATCCAGAAAAGCAGGACAGGCCATGGACAACTGGGAGCCTTGTTATGCTGATGGGCGGGATGTAAATTGCCAACAGACACTCGGGAGAAGTGTATGGTGTTTCCTGAAACATCGAAAAAACAAAGCAACAGAGCCTAGGGCACTTCCACTTATGGTCCTATAGCTTAGGGAAATTAAAATCAAAAAGACACAGCCACCCAAAGTTTGGGACGCCTCTGTTTACAAGAACCTCGTTTACTGTAAAAGTTCAATATCGCAGAAAGTGAAAAATGGATAAAGAAGTTGTGGTACTTACGTACAATGCAGTATCACTCAGCAATGAAATCTTTGTCATCAGGCCCGTAGCAGCATAATGAGTAGATTCAGGTACGATGTTTCTAACTGAAATAAGTCACACAGAAAAAAAAATCATAAGATATCACTAATACACGGAATGTAAACTTGGCTACACAGGAACTGAATTACAGAACAGAACAGGGACTCAAATTTAGAAAACCAACTTATGCTTGCTTAAGGGGAAAGGTGAGTAGGGGTGCTGCATAAAACCAGAGATTGAAATGAGCACAGATAAAGTTCCTTAAGCCAAATATGGAATAGACAAGAGCTACTCCTTGCTCAACGAAATGGACTCAACACCCCATATTAAACGCCTAAGAATGTACCTGACTAGTAAGTATCTTAAAACCTATGGATTGCTATGTCTCCGAAAGAGAATCAAGCGTGTGTACAGGGGCATAAACGCAGCAGTGATAGGATTGCAGACGTTCGGTGAGCAAATGAAGTCCCTTTGAAGTCATATTGCATGGTACCCATTCCACGGGTTTCAACTACCCAGGTTTAAGGTATTCTTCCTTCAGCTAAAACATGCATGTGGAACCCAGAGTATGATCAACCGTGTGAACGGGAGACGTGTTCAAATATGTCTCAGTTTTCGTACCCTGGTACTCGGGTGCAACATTCCAGACGCTTTACTAACACTCTCCCGACTTGGACAGTCAGTCCCTTTAACCTCCTGTTTGGCCCAGTTTGCAATTTCTGCGGAAGATGAACAGGAATAGCGAGAACCAATGAGAGACTAGCTGGTGGTGTCTGGACGGGCAAATTTAACTCTCATTTCCCAGCAGGAAGAGGAATTAACCAAAGGCTCAGCGTGCCGTGCCGGAACCAGTTTAGGGCCTGAAGCCATCCTGCGATGTTGCGGCCAGGTCACAAGAAAGTGAGTTGAAGAAAGGAGATCAGGGGCACTGTAATTCACAAACTGCAGAGTTATAAATGACAGCTATCGTCCAAAAATAGACTGAAGTAAGGCTGCCAAGAGGACTTGAAAGCGTGGCAGAATTGCAGGAAACCGATTTCAGGAGGTAGACTGGAATTGCATTGAAAGCATAGGAAAAGAGGCAGAACGTCCACAATGATGCACTTGGCCAAAAAGGGCGTATGCGTTTTTTCCTGAATATATTCAGGAAAAAACGCATACGCCCTTTTTGGCCAACCAAGCAAGCTTGCAAAGGAAATCTGCACTACAATGAAGTCTCACTTCCCCCCGGTCAAAAGGGCCATCTGAAAAAAGTGTAAAATCCAGAAAGGCAGGACAGGCCATGGAGAACTGGGAGCCTTGTTATGCTGATGGGCGGGATGTAAATTGCCAACAACCACTCGGGAGAAGTGTATGGTGTTTCCTGAAACATCTAAAAAACAAAGCAACAGAACCTAGGGCACTTCCACTTATGGTCCTATAGCTTAGGGAAATTAAAATCAAAAAGACACAGCCACCCCAAAGTTTGGAACGGCTCTGTTTACAAGAACCTCGTTTACAGTACAAGTTCAACATCGCAGAAAGTGAAAAATGGATAAAGAAGTTGTGGTATTTACTTACAAAGCAATATCACTCAGCAATGAAAACTGTGTCATCAGGCCCTTAGCAGCACAATGAGTGGATTCAGGTATGATGATTCTAACTGAAATAAGGCACACAGAAAAAGAAACATCATAAGGTATCAGTAATACACGGAATGTAAACTTGGCTACACATGAACTGAATTACAAAACAGAACAGGGTCTCAAATTTAGAAAACCAACTTATGCTTGCTTAAGGGGAAAGGTGTGTTGGGGTGCTGCATAAAACCAGAGATTGAAATGAGCACAGATAAAGTTCCTTAAGCCAAATATGGAATAGACAAGAGCTACTCCTTGCTCAACGAAATGGACTCAACACCGCATATTAAACGCCTAAGAATGTACCTGACTAGTAAGTATCTTAAAACCTATGGATTGCTATGTCTCCGAAAGAGAATCAAGCATGTGTACAGGGGCATAAACGCAGCAGTGATAGGATTGGAGAGGTTCGGTGAGCAAATGAAGACCCTTTGAAGTCATATTGGATGGTACCCATTCCACGAGTTTCAAATACCCAGGTTTAAGGTATTCTTCCTTCAGCTAAAACATGCATGTGGAACCTAGAGTATGATCAACCATGTGATCGGGAGACGTGTTCAAATATGTCTCAGTTTTCGTACCCTGGTACTCGGGTGCAACATTCCAGAAGCTTAACTAACACTCTCCCGACTTGGAGAGTCAGTCCCTTTAACCTCCTGTTTGGCCCAGTTTGCAATTTCTGCGGAAGATGAACAGGAATAGCGAGAACCAATGAGAGACTAGCTGGAGGTGTCTGGACGGGTAAATTTAACTCTCATTTCCCACCAGGAAGAGGAATTAACCAAAGGCTCAGCGTGCCGTGCCGGAACCAGATTAGGGCCTGAAGCCATCCTGCGGTGTTTCGGCCAGCTCACAAGAAAGCAAGTTGAAGAAAGGAGCTCAGGGGCACTGTAATTCACAAACCTGCAGAGTTATAAATGACAGCTATCGTCCAAAAATAGACTGAAGTAAGGCTGCCAAGAGGACTTGAAAGCGGGGCAGAATTGCAGGAAACCGATTTCAGGAGGTAGACTGCAATTGCATTGAAAGCATAGGAAAAGAGGCAGAACGTCCACAATGATGCACTTGGCCAAAAAGGGCGTATGCGTTTTTTCCTGAATATATTCAGGAAAAAACGCATACGCCCTTTTTGGCCAACCAAGCAAGCTTGCAAAGGAAATCTGCACTACAATGAAGTCTCACTTCCCCCCGGTCAAAAGGGCCATCTGAAAAAAGTGTAAAATCCAGAAAGGCAGGACAGGCCATGGAGAACTGGGAGCCTTGTTATGCTGATGGGCGGGATGTAAATTGCCAACAGACACTCGGGAGAAGTGTATGGTGTTTCCTGAAACATCTAAAAAACAAAGCAACAGAGCCTAGGGCACTGCCACTTATGGTCCTATAGCTTAGGGAAATTAAAATCAAAAAGACACAGCCACCCCAAAGTTTGGAACGGCTCTGTTTACAAGAACCTCGTTTACAGTACAAGTTCAACATCGCAGAAAGTGAAAAATGGATAAAGAAGTTGTGGTATTTACTTACAAAGCAATATCACTCAGCAATGAAATCTGTGTCATCAGGCCCTTAGCAGCACAATGAGTGGATTCAGGTATGATGATTCTAACTGAAATAAGTCACACAGAAAAAGAAACATCATAAGATATCAGTAATACACGGAATGTAAACTTGGCTACACAGGAACTGAATTACAGAACAGAACAGGGTCTCAAATTTAGAAAACCAACTTATGCTTGCTTAAGGGTAAAGGTGAGTTGGGGTGCTACATAAAACCAGAGATTGAAATGAGCACAGATAAAGTTCCTTAAGCCAAATATGGAATAGACAAGAGCTACTCCTTGCTCAACGAAATGGACTCAACACCGCATATTAAACTCCTAAGAATGTACCTGACTAGTAAGTATCTTAAAACCTAGGGATTGCTATGTCTCCGAAAGAGAATCAAGCATGTGTACA
The DNA here is from genome assembly GCF_949987515.2 of Delphinus delphis. Taxonomy (NCBI): domain Eukaryota; kingdom Metazoa; phylum Chordata; class Mammalia; order Artiodactyla; family Delphinidae; genus Delphinus; species Delphinus delphis. The sequence goes on along the minus strand of NW_027192653.1, from coordinate 1,524,514 downwards.
GGGTCATAAACGCAGCAGTGATAAGATTGGAGAGGTTCGGTGAGCAAATGAAGACCCTTTGAAGTCATATTGTATGGTACCCATTCCACGGGTTTCAACTACCCAGGTTTTAGGTATTCTTCCTTCAGCTAAAACATGCATGTGGAACCCAGAGTATGATCAACCATGTGATCGGGAGACGTGTTCAAATATGTCTCAGTTTTCCTCGCCTGGTACTCGGGTGCAACATTCCAGACGCTTTACTAACACTCTCCCCACTTGGAGAGTCAGCGCCTTTAACCTCCTGTTTGGCCAGTTTGCAATTTCTGCGGAAGATGAACAGGAATAGCGAGAACCAATGAGAGACTAGGTGGAGGTGTCTGGACGGGCAAATTTAACTCTCATTTCCCACCAGGAAGAGGAATTAACCAAAGGCTCAGCGTGCCGTGCCGGAACCAGATTAGGGTCTGAAGCCATCCTGCGGTGTTGCGGCCAGCTCACAAGAAAGCGAGTTGAAGAAAGGAGCTCAGGGGCACTGTAATTCACAAACCTGCAGAGTTATAAATGACAGCTATCGTCCAAAAATAGACTGAAGTAAGGCTGCCAAGAGGACTTGAAAACGGGGCAGAATTGCAGGAAACCGATTTCAGGAGGTAGACTGCAATTGCATTGAAAGCATAGGAAAAGAGGCAGAACGTCCACAATGATGCACTTGGCCAAAAAGGGCGTATGCGTTTTTTCCTGAATATATTCAGGAAAAAACGCATACGCCCTTTTTGGCCAACCAAGCAAGCTTGCAAAGGAAATCTGCACTACAATGAAGTCTCACTTCCCCCCGGTCAAAAGGGCCATCTGAAAAAAGTGTAAAATCCAGAAAGGCAGGACAGGCCATGGAGAACTGGGAGCCTTGTTATGCTGATGGGCGGGATGTAAATTGCCAACAGATACTCAGGAGAAGTGTATGGTGTTTCCTGAAACATCTAAAAAACAAAGCAACAGCACCTACGGCACTTCCACTTATGGTCCTATAGCTTAGGGAAATTAAAATCAAAAAGACACAGCCACCCCAAAGTTTGGAACGGCTCTGTTTACAAGAACCTCGTTTACAGTACAAGTTCCACATCACAGAAAGTGAAAAATGGATAAAGAAGTTGTGGTATTTACTTACTAAGCAATATCACTCAGCAATGAAATCTATGTCATCAGGCCCTTAGCAGCACAATGAGTGGATTCAGGTATGATGATTCTAACTGAAATAAGTCACACAGAAAAAGAAACATCATAAGATATCAGTAATACACGGAATGTAAACTTGGCTACACAGGAACTGAATTACAGAACAGAACAGGGTCTCAAATTTAGAAAACCAACTTATGCTTGCTTAAGGGTAAAGGTGAGTTGGGGTGCTGCATAAAACCAGAGATTGAAATGAGCACAGATAAAGTTCCTTAAGCCAAATATGGAATAGACAAGAGCTACTCCTTGCTCAACGAAATGGTCTCCACACCCCATATTAAACGCCTAAGAATATACCTGACTAGTAAGTATCTTAAAACCTATGGATTGCTATGTTTCCAAAAGAGAATCAAGCATGTGTACAAGGGTCATAAACGCAGCAGTGATAGGATTGGAGAGATTCGGTGAGCAAATGAAGACCCTTTGAAGTCTTATTGCACGGTACCCATTCCACGGGTCTCAACTCTCCAGGTTTAAGGTATTCTTTCTTCAGCTAAAACATGCATGTGGAACCCAGAGTATGATCAACCGTGTGATCGGGAGACGTGTTCAAATATGTCTCAGTTTTCGTCCCCTGGTACTTCGGTGCAACGTTCCAGACGTTTTACTAACACTCTCCCTACTTGGAGAGTCAGTGCCTTTAACCTCCTGTTTGGCCCAGTTTGCAATTTCTGCGGAAGATGAACAGGAATAGCGAGAACCAATGAGAGACTAGCTGGTGGTGTCTGGACGGGCAAATTTAACTCTCATTTCCCACCAGGAAGAGGAAATAACCAAAGGCTCAGAGTGCCGTGCCGGAACCAGATTAGGGCCTGAAGCCATCCTGCGGTGTTTCGGCCAGCTCACAAGAAAGCGAGTTGAAGAAAGGAGCTCAGGGGCACTGTAATTCACAAACCTGCAGAGTTATAAATGACAGCTATCGTCCAAAAATAGACTGAAGTAAGGCTGCCAAGAGGACTTGAAAGCGGGGCAGAATTGCAGGAAACCGATTTCAGGAGGTAGACTGGAATTGCATTGAAAGCATAGGAAAAGAGGCAGAACGTCCACAATGATGCACTTGGCCAAAAAGGGCGTATGCGTTTTTTCCTGAATATATTCAGGAAAAAACGCATACGCCCTTTTTGGCCAACCAAGCAAGCTTGCAAAGGAAATCTGCACTACAATGAAGTCTCCCTTCCCCCCGGTCAAAAGGGCCATCTGAAAAAAGTGTAAAATCCAGAAAGGCAGGACAGGCCATGGAGAACTGGGAGCCTTGTTATGCTGATGGGCGGGATGTAAATTGCCAACAGACACTCGGGAGAAGTGTATGGTGTTTCCTGAAACATCGAAAAAACAAAGCAACAGAGCCTAGGGCACTTCCACTTATGGTCCTATAGCTTAGGGAAATTAAAATCAAAAAGACACAGCCACCCCAAAGTTTGGGACGGCTCTGTTTACAAGAACCTCGTTTACAGTACAAGTTCAACATCACAGAAAATGAAAAATGGATAAAGAAGCTGTGGTATTTACTTACAAAGCAATATCACTCAGCAATGAAATCTATGTCATCAGGCCCTTAGCAGAACAATGAGTGGATTCAGGTATGATGATTCTAACTGAAATAAGTCACACAGAAAAAGAAACATCATAAGACATCACTAATACACGGAATGGAAACTTGGCTACACAGGAACTGAATTACAGAACAGAAAAGGGTCTCAAATTTAGAAAACCAACTTATGCTTGCTTAAGGGTAAAGGTGAGTTGGGGTGCTGCATAAAACCAGAGATTGAAACGAGCACAGATAAAGTTCCTTAAGCCAAATATGGAATAGACAAGAGCTACTCCTTGCTCAACGAAATGGACTCAACACCCCATATTAAACGCCTAAGAATGTACCTGACTAGTAAGTATCTTAAAACCTATGGATTGCTATGTCTCCGAAAGAGAATCAAGCATGTGTACAGGGGCATAAACGCAGCAGTGATAGGATTGGAGAGGTTCGGTGAGCAAATGAAGACCCTTTGAAGTCATATTGCATGGTACCCATTCCACGGGTTTCAACTACCCAGGTTTTAGGTATTCTTCCTTCAGCTAAAACATGCATGTGGAACCCAGAGTATGATCAACGGTGTGAACGGGAGATGTGTTCAAATATGTCTCAGTTTTCCTCCCCTGGTACTCGGGTGCAACATTCCAGATGCTTTACTAACACTCTCCCTACTTGGAGAGTCAGTGCCTTTAACCTCCTGTTTGCCCCAGTTTGCAATTTCTGCGGAAGATGAACAGGAATAGTGAGAACCAATGAGAGACTAGCTGGAGGTGTCTGAACGGGCAAATTTAACTCTCATTTCCCACCAGGAAGAGGAATTAACCAAAGGCTCAGCGTGCCATGCCGGAACCACATTAGGGCCTGAAGCCATCCTGCGGTGTTGCGGCCAGCTCACAAGAAAGCGAGTTGAAGAAAGGAGCTCTGGGGCACTGTAATTCACAAACCTGCAGAGTTATAAATGACAGCTATCGTCCAAAAATAGACTGAAGTAAGGCTGCCAAGAGGACTTGAAAGCGGGGCAGAATTGCAGGAAACCGATTTCAGGAGGTAGACAGGAATTGCATTTCAAGCATAGGAAAAGAGGCAGAACGTCCACAGTGATGCACTTGGCCAAAAAGGGCGTATGCGTGTTTTCCTGAATATATTCAGGAAAACACGCATACGCACTTTTTGGCCAACCAAGCAAGCTTGCAAAGGAAATCTTCACTACAATGAAGTCTCACTTCCCCCCGGTCAAAAGGGCCATCTGAAAAAAGTGTAAAATCCAGAAAGGCAGGACAGGCCATGGAGAACTGGGAGCCTTGTTATGCTGATGGGCGGGATGTAAATTGCCAACAGACACTCGGGAGAAGTGTATGGTGTTTCCTGAAACATCTAAAAAACAAAGCAACAGAGCCTAGGGCACTTCCACTTATGGTCCTATAGCTTAGGGAAATTAAAATCAAAAAGACACAGCCACCCCAAAGTTTGGAACGGCTCTGTTTACAAGAACCTCGTTTACAGTAAAAATTCAACATCGCAGAAAGTGAAAAATGGATAAAGAAGTTGTGGTATTTACTTACAAAGCAATATCACTCAGCAATGAAATCTATGTCATCAGGCACTTAGCAGCACAATGAGTGGATTCAGGTACGATGATTCTAACTGAAATAAGTCACACAGAAAAAGAAACATCATAAGATATCACTAGTAAACGGAATGTAAACTTGGCTACACAGGAACTGAATTACAGAACAGAACAGTGTCTCAAATTTAGAAAACCAACTTATGCTTGCTTAAGGGGAAAGGTGAGTTGGGGTGCTGCATAAAACCAGAGATTGAAATGAGCACAGATAAAGTTCCTTAAGCCAAATATGGAATAGACAAGAGCTACTCCTTGCTCAACGAAATGGACTCAACACCGCATATTAAATGCCTAAGAATGTACCTGACTAGTAAGTATCTTAAAACCTATGGATTGCTATGTCTCCGAAAGAGAATCAAGCATGTGTACAGGGGCATAAATGCAGCAGTGATAGGATTGGAGAGGTTCGGTGGCAAATGAAGGCCCTTTGAAGTCATATTGCATGGAACCCATTCCACGGGTTTCAACGACCCAGGTTTAAGATATTCTTCCTTCAGCTAAAACATGCATGTGTCCCTAGAGTATGATCAACCATGTGATCGGGAGACGTGTTCAAATATGTCTCAGTTTTCGTACCCTGGTACTCGGGTGCAACATTCCAGACGCTTTACTAACACTCTCCCGACTTGGAGAGTCAGTCCCTTTAACCTCCTGTTTGGCCCAGTTTGCAATTTCTGCGGAAGATGAACAGGAATAGCGAGAACCAATGAGAGACCAGCTGGAGGTGTCTGGACGGGCATAATTAACTCTCATTTCCCACCAGGAATAGGAATTAACCAAAAGCTCAGCGTGCCGTGCCGGAACCAGATTAGGGCCTGAAGCCATCCTGCGGTGTTGCGGACAGCTCACAAGAAAGCGAGTTGAAGAAAGGAGCTCAGGGGCACTGTAATTCGCAAACCTGCAGAGTTATAAATGACAGCTATCGTCCAAAAATAGACTGAAGTAAGGCTGCCAAGAGGACTTGAAAGCGGGGCAGAATTGCAGGAAACCGATTTCAGGAGGTAGACTGGAATTGCATTGAAAGCATAGGAAAAGAGGCAGAACGTCCACAATGATGCACTTGGCCAAAAAGGGCGTATGCGTTTTTTTCCTGAATATATTCAGGAAAAAACGCATACGCCCTTTTTGGCCAACCAAGCAAACTTGCAAAGGAAATCTGCACTACAATGAAGTCTCACTTCCCCCCGGTCAAAAGGGCCATCTGAAAAAAGTGTAAAATCCAGAAAAGCAGGACAGGCCATGGACAACTGGGAGCCTTGTTATGCTGATGGGCGGGATGTAAATTGCCAACAGACACTCGGGAGAAGTGTATGATGTTTCCTGAAACATCGAAAAAACAAAGCAACAGAGCCTAGGGCACTTCCACTTATGGTCCTATAGCTTAGGGAAATTAAAATCAAAAAGACACAGCCACCCAAAGTTTGGGACGCCTCTGTTTACAAGAACCTCGTTTACTGTAAAAGTTCAATATCGCAGAAAGTGAAAAATGGATAAAGAAGTTGTGGTACTTACGTACAATGCAGTATCACTCAGCAATGAAATCTTTGTCATCAGGCCCGTAGCAGCATAATGAGTAGATTCAGGTACGATGTTTCTAACTGAAATAAGTCACACAGAAAAAAAAATCATAAGATATCACTAATACACGGAATGTAAACTTGGCTACACAGGAACTGAATTACAGAACAGAACAGGGACTCAAATTTAGAAAACCAACTTATGCTTGCTTAAGGGGAAAGGTGAGTAGGGGTGCTGCATAAAACCAGAGATTGAAATGAGCACAGATAAAGTTCCTTAAGCCAAATATGGAATAGACAAGAGCTACTCCTTGCTCAACGAAATGGACTCAACACCCCATATTAAACGCCTAAGAATGTACCTGACTAGTAAGTATCTTAAAACCTATGGATTGCTATGTCTCCGAAAGAGAATCAAGCGTGTGTACAGGGGCATAAACGCAGCAGTGATAGGATTGCAGACGTTCGGTGAGCAAATGAAGTCCCTTTGAAGTCATATTGCATGGTACCCATTCCACGGGTTTCAACTACCCAGGTTTAAGGTATTCTTCCTTCAGCTAAAACATGCATGTGGAACCCAGAGTATGATCAACCGTGTGAACGGGAGACGTGTTCAAATATGTCTCAGTTTTCGTACCCTGGTACTCGGGTGCAACATTCCAGACGCTTTACTAACACTCTCCCGACTTGGACAGTCAGTCCCTTTAACCTCCTGTTTGGCCCAGTTTGCAATTTCTGCGGAAGATGAACAGGAATAGCGAGAACCAATGAGAGACTAGCTGGTGGTGTCTGGACGGGCAAATTTAACTCTCATTTCCCAGCAGGAAGAGGAATTAACCAAAGGCTCAGCGTGCCGTGCCGGAACCAGTTTAGGGCCTGAAGCCATCCTGCGATGTTGCGGCCAGGTCACAAGAAAGTGAGTTGAAGAAAGGAGATCAGGGGCACTGTAATTCACAAACTGCAGAGTTATAAATGACAGCTATCGTCCAAAAATAGACTGAAGTAAGGCTGCCAAGAGGACTTGAAAGCGGGGCAGAATTGCAGGAAACCGATTTCAGGAGGTAGACTGGAATTGCATTGAAAGCATAGGAAAAGAGGCAGAACGTCCACAATGATGCACTTGGCCAAAAAGGGCGTATGCGTTTTTTCCTGAATATATTCAGGAAAAAACGCATACGCCCTTTTTGGCCAACCAAGCAAGCTTGCAAAGGAAATCTGCACTACAATGAAGTCTCACTTCCCCCCGGTCAAAAGGGCCATCTGAAAAAAGTGTAAAATCCAGAAAGGCAGGACAGGCCATGGAGAACTGGGAGCCTTGTTATGCTGATGGGCGGGATGTAAATTGCCAACAACCACTCGGGAGAAGTGTATGGTGTTTCCTGAAACATCTAAAAAACAAAGCAACAGAACCTAGGGCACTTCCACTTATGGTCCTATAGCTTAGGGAAATTAAAATCAAAAAGACACAGCCACCCCAAAGTTTGGAACGGCTCTGTTTACAAGAACCTCGTTTACAGTACAAGTTCAACATCGCAGAAAGTGAAAAATGGATAAAGAAGTTGTGGTATTTACTTACAAAGCAATATCACTCAGCAATGAAAACTGTGTCATCAGGCCCTTAGCAGCACAATGAGTGGATTCAGGTATGATGATTCTAACTGAAATAAGGCACACAGAAAAAGAAACATCATAAGGTATCAGTAATACACGGAATGTAAACTTGGCTACACATGAACTGAATTACAAAACAGAACAGGGTCTCAAATTTAGAAAACCAACTTATGCTTGCTTAAGGGGAAAGGTGTGTTGGGGTGCTGCATAAAACCAGAGATTGAAATGAGCACAGATAAAGTTCCTTAAGCCAAATATGGAATAGACAAGAGCTACTCCTTGCTCAACGAAATGGACTCAACACCGCATATTAAACGCCTAAGAATGTACCTGACTAGTAAGTATCTTAAAACCTATGGATTGCTATGTCTCCGAAAGAGAATCAAGCATGTGTACAGGGGCATAAACGCAGCAGTGATAGGATTGGAGAGGTTCGGTGAGCAAATGAAGACCCTTTGAAGTCATATTGGATGGTACCCATTCCACGAGTTTCAAATACCCAGGTTTAAGGTATTCTTCCTTCAGCTAAAACATGCATGTGGAACCTAGAGTATGATCAACCATGTGATCGGGAGACGTGTTCAAATATGTCTCAGTTTTCGTACCCTGGTACTCGGGTGCAACATTCCAGAAGCTTAACTAACACTCTCCCGACTTGGAGAGTCAGTCCCTTTAACCTCCTGTTTGGCCCAGTTTGCAATTTCTGCGGAAGATGAACAGGAATAGCGAGAACCAATGAGAGACTAGCTGGAGGTGTCTGGACGGGCAAATTTAACTCTCATTTCCCACCAGGAAGAGGAATTAACCAAAGGCTCAGCGTGCCGTGCCGGAACCAGATTAGGGCCTGAAGCCATCCTGCGGTGTTTCGGCCAGCTCACAAGAAAGCAAGTTGAAGAAAGGAGCTCAGGGGCACTGTAATTCACAAACCTGCAGAGTTATAAATGACAGCTATCGTCCAAAAATAGACTGAAGTAAGGCTGCCAAGAGGACTTGAAAGCGGGGCAGAATTGCAGGAAACCGATTTCAGGAGGTAGACTGCAATTGCATTGAAAGCATAGGAAAAGAGGCAGAACGTCCACAATGATGCACTTGGCCAAAAAGGGCGTATGCGTTTTTTCCTGAATATATTCAGGAAAAAACGCATACGCCCTTTTTGGCCAACCAAGCAAGCTTGCAAAGGAAATCTGCACTACAATGAAGTCTCACTTCCCCCCGGTCAAAAGGGCCATCTGAAAAAAGTGTAAAATCCAGAAAGGCAGGACAGGCCATGGAGAACTGGGAGCCTTGTTATGCTGATGGGCGGGATGTAAATTGCCAACAGACACTCGGGAGAAGTGTATGGTGTTTCCTGAAACATCTAAAAAACAAAGCAACAGAGCCTAGGGCACTGCCACTTATGGTCCTATAGCTTAGGGAAATTAAAATCAAAAAGACACAGCCACCCCAAAGTTTGGAACGGCTCTGTTTACAAGAACCTCGTTTACAGTACAAGTTCAACATCGCAGAAAGTGAAAAATGGATAAAGAAGTTGTGGTATTTACTTACAAAGCAATATCACTCAGCAATGAAATCTGTGTCATCAGGCCCTTAGCAGCACAATGAGTGGATTCAGGTATGATGATTCTAACTGAAATAAGTCACACAGAAAAAGAAACATCATAAGATATCAGTAATACACGGAATGTAAACTTGGCTACACAGGAACTGAATTACAGAACAGAACAGGGTCTCAAATTTAGAAAACCAACTTATGCTTGCTTAAGGGTAAAGGTGAGTTGGGGTGCTACATAAAACCAGAGATTGAAATGAGCACAGATAAAGTTCCTTAAGCCAAATATGGAATAGACAAGAGCTACTCCTTGCTCAACGAAATGGACTCAACACCGCATATTAAACTCCTAAGAATGTACCTGACTAGTAAGTATCTTAAAACCTAGGGATTGCTATGTCTCCGAAAGAGAATCAAGCATGTGTACAGGGTCATAAACGCAGCAGTGATAAGATTGGAGAGGTTCGGTGAGCAAATGAAGACCCTTTGAAGTCATATTGTATGGTACCCATTCCACGGGTTTCAACTACCCAGGTTTTAGGTATTCTTCCTTCAGCTAAAACATGCATGTGGAACCCAGAGTATGATCAACCATGTGATCGGGAGACGTGTTCAAATATGTCTCAGTTTTCCTCGCCTGGTACTCGGGTGCAACATTCCAGACGCTTTACTAACACTCTCCCCACTTGGAGAGTCAGCGCCTTTAACCTCCTGTTTGGCCAGTTTGCAATTTCTGCGGAAGATGAACAGGAATAGCGAGAACCAATGAGAGACTAGGTGGAGGTGTCTGGACGGGCAAATTTAACTCTCATTTCCCACCAGGAAGAGGAATTAACCAAAGGCTCAGCGTGCCGTGCCGGAACCAGATTAGGGTCTGAAGCCATCCTGCGGTGTTGCGGCCAGCTCACAAGAAAGCGAGTTGAAGAAAGGAGCTCAGGGGCACTGTAATTCACAAACCTGCAGAGTTATAAATGACAGCTATCGTCCAAAAATAGACTGAAGTAAGGCTGCCAAGAGGACTTGAAAACGGGGCAGAATTGCAGGAAACCGATTTCAGGAGGTAGACTGCAATTGCATTGAAAGCATAGGAAAAGAGGCAGAACGTCCACAATGATGCACTTGGCCAAAAAGGGCGTATGCGTTTTTTCCTGAATATATTCAGGAAAAAACGCATACGCCCTTTTTGGCCAACCAAGCAAGCTTGCAAAGGAAATCTGCACTACAATGAAGTCTCACTTCCCCCCGGTCAAAAGGGCCATCTGAAAAAAGTGTAAAATCCAGAAAGGCAGGACAGGCCATGGAGAACTGGGAGCCTTGTTATGCTGATGGGCGGGATGTAAATTGCCAACAGATACTCAGGAGAAGTGTATGGTGTTTCCTGAAACATCTAAAAAACAAAGCAACAGCACCTACGGCACTTCCACTTATGGTCCTATAGCTTAGGGAAATTAAAATCAAAAAGACACAGCCACCCCAAAGTTTGGAACGGCTCTGTTTACAAGAACCTCGTTTACAGTACAAGTTCCACATCACAGAAAGTGAAAAATGGATAAAGAAGTTGTGGTATTTACTTACTAAGCAATATCACTCAGCAATGAAATCTATGTCATCAGGCCCTTAGCAGCACAATGAGTGGATTCAGGTATGATGATTCTAACTGAAATAAGTCACACAGAAAAAGAAACATCATAAGATATCAGTAATACACGGAATGTAAACTTGGCTACACAGGAACTGAATTACAGAACAGAACAGGGTCTCAAATTTAGAAAACCAACTTATGCTTGCTTAAGGGTAAAGGTGAGTTGGGGTGCTGCATAAAACCAGAGATTGAAATGAGCACAGATAAAGTTCCTTAAGCCAAATATGGAATAGACAAGAGCTACTCCTTGCTCAACGAAATGGTCTCCACACCCCATATTAAACGCCTAAGAATATACCTGACTAGTAAGTATCTTAAAACCTATGGATTGCTATGTTTCCAAAAGAGAATCAAGCATGTGTACAAGGGTCATAAACGCAGCAGTGATAGGATTGGAGAGATTCGGTGAGCAAATGAAGACCCTTTGAAGTCTTATTGCACGGTACCCATTCCACGGGTCTCAACTCTCCAGGTTTAAGGTATTCTTTCTTCAGCTAAAACATGCATGTGGAACCCAGAGTATGATCAACCGTGTGATCGGGAGACGTGTTCAAATATGTCTCAGTTTTCGTCCCCTGGTACTTCGGTGCAACGTTCCAGACGTTTTACTAACACTCTCCCTACTTGGAGAGTCAGTGCCTTTAACCTCCTGTTTGGCCCAGTTTGCAATTTCTGCGGAAGATGAACAGGAATAGCGAGAACCAATGAGAGACTAGCTGGTGGTGTCTGGACGGGCAAATTTAACTCTCATTTCCCACCAGGAAGAGGAAATAACCAAAGGCTCAGAGTGCCGTGCCGGAACCAGATTAGGGCCTGAAGCCATCCTGCGGTGTTTCGGCCAGCTCACAAGAAAGCGAGTTGAAGAAAGGAGCTCAGGGGCACTGTAATTCACAAACCTGCAGAGTTATAAATGACAGCTATCGTCCAAAAATAGACTGAAGTAAGGCTGCCAAGAGGACTTGAAAGCGGGGCAGAATTGCAGGAAACCGTTTTAAGGAGGTAGACTGCAATTGCATTGAAAGCATAGGAAAAGAGGCAGAACGTCCACAATGATGCACTTGGCCAAAAACGGCATATGGGTTTTTTCCTGAATATATTCAGGAAAAAACGCATATGCACTTTTTGGCCAACCAAGCAAGCTTGCAAAGGAAATCTGCACTACAATGAAGTCTCACTTCCCCCCGGTCAAAAGGGCCATCTGAAAAAAGTGTAAAATCCAGAAAGGCAGGACAGGCCATGGAGAACTGGGAGCCTTGTTATGCTGATGGGCGGGATGTAAATTGCCAACAGACACTCGGGAGAAGTGTATGGTGTTTCCTGAAACATCTAAAAAACAAAGCAACAGAGCCTAGGGCACTTCCACTTATGGTCCTATAGCTTAGGGAAATTAAAATCAAAAAGACACAGCCACCCCAATGTTTGGGACGCCTCTGTTTACAAGAACCTCGTTTACCGTACAAGTTCAATATCACAGAAAGTGAAAAATGGATAAAGAACTTGTGGTACTTACGTACAATGCAGTATCACTCAGCAATGAATTCTATGTAATCAGGCCCGTACCAGCATAATGAGTGGATTGAGGCACGATGATTCTAAGTGAAATAAGTCACACAGAAAAAGAAACATCATAAGGTATCTCTAATACACGGAATGTGAACTTGGCTACACATGAACTGAATTACAAAACAGAACAGGGTCTCAAGTTTAGAAAACCAACTTATCCCTGCTTAAGGGGGAAGGTGAATTGGGGTGCTGCATAAAACCAGAGTTTGAAATTATCACAGATACCATTCCATAAGCCAAATATGTAATAGACAAGAGCTACCCCTTGCTCAACGAAATGGATTCAACAATGAGGTATCACCTCACACCTGGTAGAATAGGCATCATTGAAAATCTACAAACAAAAAATGCTGGAAAGGGTGTGGAGAAAAGGAACCCTCTTCCACTATTGTTGGGAATATAAATTGATACAGTCATTATGGAGAACAATATGGAATTTCTTAAGAAACTAACAATAGAATTACCATATGATACAGCAATCCCAGTACTGGACATATACCCAGACAAAACCATAAATCAAAAAGAGTCATTCACCGCAATGTTCATTGCATCACTATTTACAATATCGAGGTAATGGAAGCAACCTAAATGCCCACAGACAGACGAATGCATAAAGCTGTGGTACATATATAAAATGGAATATTACTAAGCCATGAAAAGGAATGAAATTGGGTCATTTGTAGAGACGTCGATGGATCTAGAGACTGTCATACAGAGTGAAGTAAGTCAGAAAGAGAAAAACAAATCTTGTATATTCATGCATATATGTGGAACCTAGAAAAACTGTACAGATTAACCATTTTGCAAGGCATAAATAGAGCAACAGATGTAGACAACAAACGTATGGACAACAAGGGGGGAAAGCTGTTGGGGGGTGGTGGTGGGAGGAGTTGAGAGACTGGGATTGGCATGTATACATTTATATGTATAAAATAGATAACCAATAAGAACCTGCTGTATAAAAATATAAAATAAAATTCAAAATTAAAAAGAAATAAAATTTAAAAAATAAAACAGAAAAAACAATTATTCCCTGCACATACATGTATTTATATGAATAAATTATTTCCATGCTTATATCTGTAAATACAAAAAAGAGGAATAAAATCTACCTTGAACCAAAAACGAAAAAGAGAAAAAAAACACAGAACCCACCAGTTACACAGAGGAAAACCGTATCAGGGCACTTGCTCCAGTTGTAAACAATTCTGAAGTTGGTCAGTGGTGGGGAATCGTCTCCCATTCAGCCAGCAGCCCCCACGCAACAAGCGTCCTCATTGCAAAGCTGGGGCACCGTGCCGAGGCATCTGTGAGTAAACGTGAGCTGAGCCCCAGGCCAGTTGCTGCTGAACTATTCCCACCCGTCCCAGGTAAAACACCTGAATATATACAAGGACTTGAAAGCCTAGAGGAAGGGCCATAGAGCCACACGAGTGACAGCATGCCGGCCGACTTGGTGCCTGCAGGCCAGCCAGGATGGTCCTGGCCCTGGGTGCTCTTCTGGAAGATTTCCATTTCCCTGCCTGAGATACCCGTCCTGTCCCTGCCCCCACTGCTTTTTTCCTTCCTCACCTCTGCCCAGGGAGAAATTCTAGCAGCAGGTATGGGTGACACATCCTCTTCTTTAGCAGGTGGCAGCCTGGCAACTGCTGCAGAAAGTCCAGCAGAGCCCCACTCACACTGGGCCACCCACAAAGCCGTGGCCTCTCACTCCCTCCCACCAGCCCAGCCCCGAGACTGCTGACAGGGCAGAGAAAATGGCGTCAGGCACGGCTGCAGGGGCTCTTGCTGCCTGGAGTGGTATTTATATTGATCTCAACCCAGGCACACCTGGGGAGGGCTGGCCGGCACGGTAAGGCTGCCCAGGTCAGCCAATCATCACCCCTCAGGGGCTCACAGTTGCAGAAAATGGAACTTGCTGAACCGGCCAGGTCCAAGGAACAGGTGTGGGCTCCTGAGAGTCAGGATAGACAAGGGGCTGCAGCTTTGGCTTGTTTTCTAATCATTTTATCTGGCCCATGAGTGGGAGACAACTTCAAGAAAACCCTCTCCTAATGAGAGGAACCCAGGAGTCAGGGAGAGGAGGGGTGGGTGGTGGTTGGAGACAGAGGCCTGGTGCCCCGGGTGCAGTGGAAGTCTCTGGAAGACCAGGTGGAGGGAGGCCTCACGGAGTGATGCCCAGGGTCACAGACCTGTCGCAGCTGCTGTTTGTTAGTTCAAGTCCTGCTCTGAGGTGCTCTGTGTCAGCTCTGAGCGACAGGTGAGCTGGGGGTGCTCTGCAATGAGGGCTATGTGCACGGTTCCTGTGTGCCCAGCCCTGCCACGGTACCTGCAAGGGTAGCTCTGTATCCTGGGAGGGGCCTGACCACGAGAGCCCCGTGGGCTGGCGTGGGGGTGGGGTACCTGCCCAGGTGAGCTCCATATTCTGGGATTGGTCTGACCACGAGAGCCCCATGGGCTGCTGGGGACCTGGTAAATGATGTCAGGACAGTCAGTGAAGCCACCGAGGATGTACCTCCAGTTGCTCCTAATTCCTACACCCTGCTGGTCATTCTACCAACCACCAGGACATGGTATTCTGTATTAGTCTTCAATGATGCCTTCTTTTGTATTCCATTAGTCCCAGAGTCACAAGAAATTTTGGCTTGTGAGTGGCAGGACTCAACATACAACTAAAACAATACTTCCGGGCCGTCTGGCCCCAAGGGTGCAAAAATTCCCACACCATCTTTGGGGAAAGCTTAGCTAAAGACCTAAAAGTTCTACCTCTGGAAAAGGAAACCCTCCTTCAATATGCAGACGACATTCTGATCACCAGCCCTACTAAGGAGGCCTCTGAACTACCAAGCCAGTAAAGGATAGAAGTTGTCCAAGAAAAAGCTCAAATATCACAGACTGCGGTGACCTGCCTGGGCTTCATTCTCACAGAAGGTCAGAGAAGCCCATCCCAGGAAAGGGAAGAAACCATTTTCAGCCTTACCCCTTTCTAAAACTAGAAGACAGCTTAGGGGTTCCTGGGGAGGCCAGGGTTTGCTGCTTCTGGATCCCTAACTACAGTCTACTAGCTGGGCCTCTATATGAAACACTGAAAGGAAAAGATGATGATCCTTTTGAATAGAATCCAGAAGTGGCCTTTCAAGAATGGAAAGAGCAGTCAATTCAGACCCTTGCCCTGGAACTCCCTAATTTAGCTAAACCCTTTGACCTTTACATTCCCGGTGAAAGGTGAATCGCCATTGGAGAATTAGTGCAAAAACTGGGACCACTTGAAATGGAACAATGCAAGAATGCCATCCAGGTAGGATAAACTACGGTCACTAAGGGGCTTGGCCCACTGCCACATCTGGCCAAGATACTGGCGGTATCTAAAAACCTGGAAATCAGCAGCCCAAAAGGCCACCTCCCTCCTAAGGGAAAAGGACCCCACGTGGTGATCCTAACCACCAACCGTGCCCTGAAGTTGCAGGGTTCGCTCCGTGGGCACACCGACCTCGAGTGAGGAGGCCCTCCAACTCCAACATCCAGAGAGATAACCGGGGGCAACAGGGCACCATGACGACTCGTGTGAACATCACTTGACCTGGAGTTTCTCTCATAAAACAACAAGAGTGTGTCCCAAAAGAGTAGACTACTGCTTGCAGGACTTACTGCACCCAGAGGGGAGCTAATAATCTTGGCGGGGGAACAGTATACCACACTGTCACCATAGAAAAGCCTACAGACACCGTGATGATGGTGGCCAATAAGACCGGCTGGACTCCTGTTTACTTCAAAAGGCTGTTGACTCAGTAGCCATCATGGTCCTTGATCACCACTGACCCTGGACTGTCTGGGAGTTGAGCGGGCAGGGCTCTGACACCTGGTGCTGTTTGTACGTTAATTCAGGGGCCTAATTGAAGAAAGCGCAGACTACTGGTCAGAGCATCTAGGCTGGCAGAGACGGTCAGCCTAAGGTGGCCGAACAAATGTGGGGCGGGGTGAAACCGGCCCCCACAGCGTCTCTGCACATCTCTTTCCTGGACCCTTAAAGGTCATTAGAATCTATAACACTTCCAATGCTGGTGCTCAGGTGGACGAGCAGGGAGGCAGGGGTCCTGGGGACAATCAACGTCACCGGGAGGCTGCTGGGGAGAAGCTCTGAGCCTCGCCCCAGGGTATGAGGGCTCCCAACTCAGCACTCAGCAGTTACAGAAGAAGGGTCTGCACCCTCAGCACTCCAAGAATGAGGAACGGGACAAAAGGCAGAGGAGGGGTTTGTCCCCAGCAAAGCCCATTAAAAATCCCTGGGAGATAAAAATAGAATCTGGGCAATAAAGTCAAGTCTAACCTTTTTTATCCTTTGTGCTTTGTCTAATTTCACGTGCTCCTAGGGTCCCGCATGCAGAGGTTCCACACCCGGCACTTCAGACCAGATTTCCTAGTGCAGAATGGCTGGGTCGACACCTCAGCTCCTGGGGCCCAGTGCAGACTCCACGATATAGAGCCTGAGCTACAGCCAACCCGGCCCTCGAGAGCTCCGCCGCCTCCCTCCCTCCCACTGACTCTGACAGGATCTCTACACAGCAGCCCAGCCCACAGCCCACGGGGTAGTGCATGCTCTCACCTCTCCATTCTCTGATCAAAATATAAAGTTTCCTTTGCTTGTGAACCAAACTCAGTCTCGATCTGTTGGCCCCAATGACACTGGGCAGGGGGACACTTGTTGGGGTCCACTCTGGAGGATCAGTAACAGAAATTGAGACTATTGTAACCTCAATGAACAGATGTGTGAGCCAAACTGTAGTTAACATAGAACAGTGTATAAGGCTCGGGTAAAATAAGATGTTTTTAACACTTCCATTTGATATTTCCATCACTTTTTATAAGCAAGTTCAGTGAAAAGGTTTGTCTTATTTGTCAGGTCAATATTAGAGAAACGAAGTGATTTCTTTCCAAGGATGTACAGCTAATAATCTTGGTTAAACCTTCAATCTTGTTTTAAATGCTTTTCCATTGAAAATGATACCTCTCTTTCAGCTCCCCCATTTCTGAGAAGTATAAAATCATAATTTATTATTACCAAAGGGGAAAGGTGGGAGGAGGGATAAATTAACAGTTTGGAATGAACACATACACACTGCTATGTATAAAATAGATCATCAACAAGGAACTACTGTATAGCACAGGGAACTACACTCAACATTTTGCAATAACCTATAAGGGGAAATAATCTGAAAAAGAATAGATATTTTTATTGACATCATCTATCAATGACAGTTAAAGTGTAGCCTAAGGGAAGCTGGTGGTGAGTGCTTCTGACCCTGAAGACTTCAATCATCTAAAGTTTGGACTCTGCCTACTTCTCAAGGCCCTTAATGAACATATGTGTAGCTGTAGCTTAAAAAATTCCCCAGTTTGGGTTTCGGGGAGACACTGATTTTGAAAAAGCCCTGGTGTTCTCCTTACATGAATGGGACTCTTCCTACTGCTAAAACATGTCTGTCACACCCAGAGGATGGTATACCGTCTGATCGGGAAGAGTTTGGAAAAGGCATCTCATCTCCTCATCTCCTGGTGCTCGGGTTCACCCCTCCAGCGTCTTTACTAACAGTCTCCCCACTTGGAGATGTCAGCACTGTCAACATCCTGTTGCGTACAGTTTGGAATTTGTCCAGAGGATGAAGCGGAAGGATGAGGAACAATGAGAGACAAGTCCTAGGTGTTCAGACAGGCACATGTCACTCTAATTTCCAATCAGGAAGACGAATTGACCAAAGGCTAAGGTTGCCCATGGAAACAGTATAGGGCCTGAGGAAATCCCGCTGCTTTGTGGCCAGTTCCCATAAACACGAGTTGAACAATGGAACTCAGGGGCAGTAAAATTCACAAAACTGCAGAGTTGAAAATATCCATCACTGAAAAATGTCTTGAGGAAAGTCAGAGAAAAGGACTTGTAAGCAAGGGAGAATGGCAGGAAAAGGATTTGAGGAGGTAGAAAGGACTCGCCATTAAGCACAAGAAAAGGAGCTGAACATTGCCAACATTGCAGTTGGCCAAAAAGGGTGTATGCGTTCTTTTCTGTATATATTCAAGAAAAGGGCATACACTTTTTTAGCCAACCAAACAGGTGGGCACTGGAAGTCAATACTACAAAAGATATCACTTCGCATCAGTCAGAAGAGCCATCCTCATAAAGCGTAAACAACAGAAATGCAGGACAGGGCAACGAGAAGAGGGAGCCCTGTGAGACTTATAGTGGAAATGTATATTGCCAACGGCCATTCTGGAGAAGTGTATTGTGTTTACTAAAGCATCTAAAAAATGAGCTACAGAGCATAGGGCACTTGCACTCATGGGCGTATATCTTGGGAAAAACAAAAATCGAGAGGACACAGGCACCCCAATGTTTACCCCCTCTCTGTTTAAAAGATCCTCGACTAGGATATAACTTAAATGTCTCTGGAGGGAAAAAATGGATAGAGATGTAGTACTTAGGTAGAGTGGAATATTATTCAGCCTGGAAATCAATGAAATATGGCCAGTTGTAACAACTCCGGAGGAGTTACGTATGATCATTCTAAGTGACAGAATTCAAAAAGAAAAAGACACATATCATAAGATATCACTTAAAGGTGGAATCCAAAATGGCTACACATGAAATAAATTACAAAACAAAAACATAGTCAAATATGTAGAAAACACGCATAAGGCTGCTAAACGGGAAAGGTGGGGAGGGGTGAGGCATCATCCAAGAGGTTGAAATTAGCAAAGATACCATTCCAAATACCAAACTGATAATCAACAAGGCCTACACGGTAGCTAAAAGAACTGCACTCAGCACACTCAAGTCACCGGAAAAGAATATATACGACTGGTAAGAATCTGAAAAAGAATTTATTGATGTCTCTCTGTACGTGAATCAAGTGGATGTACAGCAGCAAGAAACAGAGCTTTGAAAATCAGCTGTAACCAATATAGTAATAAATTGAAAAAATAAACGACAGAGAGACAGAGAAAACCTCTTACAACTTTTCCTCAGGGACGGTGATGCAACATGGATTGAACACATCTAGACCCACAGCAGGATGAGACATAAGGCTGGAAACTGTTTGCGCTAAGAGAAATGTGAGGTTGGGTGAGGAAATGCACACCCTTTAAAGTAATACTACCTGGTACCCATTCAATGGGTCCCAAATCTGCAGGTTCAAGGGATCTTCCTACAGCTAAAACATGCATGGAAAACCCAGAGGACTGTACACCATGTGATCAGGAGATGTGTCTAAAATGCACCTCATTTATCCTCTCCTGGTGCTCCTGTTCACCATTCCAGCCACGCTACTTAGAATCTCCCCACTTGGAGAATCAGCACATTGAAACTTCTGTTTCACACATTTTGCAAATTGTGAGGAGGATGAACGGGAAGAGGGGGAACCAATGAGAGAAGAGTTGTAGGGGTTTGGACGGGCACATATCACTCTAATTTCCCATTAAGAATAAGAATTAAAGAAAGGCTCAGCCTGCCTCGCCGGAGCCAAAATAGGGCCTGAAGCAATCCTGCGGGTTTGAGGCCAGCTCACAAAAGAGCAACTTAAAAAATGGAGCTCAGGGTCACTGCAATTCACAAACCTGCAGAGTTATAAATGAAAACTAACGTCCAAAAATATGTTGAGGTAAGGCAAAGAAGAGGATCTGAATGCAAGACAGAATTGCAAGAAACAGATTTCAAGAGATAGATTGGACTCGTCTTTAACGCACATGAAAAGCGGCAGAATTTCGACAATGATGCAGTTGGCCCAAAAGGGCGTATGCGTTTTTTCCTGATTATATCCAGGAAAAAACGCATACGCACTTTATGGGCAACGAAGCAAGCAAGCAATGCAAATGTGCACAACAAAGAAGTCTCACTTCCCACCGGTCAAAAGGGCCATCATAAAAAACTGTAAAAACCAGAAATGCAGGACAGGCCATGGAGAACAGGGAGCCTTTATACGCTGATGGGCAGTGTGTGAACTGCCGAGAGCCACTCTGGCGAAGTGTATGGTGGTTCCTAAATCATCTAAAAAACAGAGCTACAGAGCATAGGACACTTCCAATCATGGGAGTATATCTAGGGAAGTCTAAAAATCAACAAGACACAAGCACACCACAGTTTAGGGCTACTCTGTTTACAAGAACCTCAACTTCAGTACACCTTAAATATCCCAGGAAAGAGAACAATGGATAAAGAAGATGTGGTACTTATGTACAATGGAATATCTCTTCACCATGAAATCAATGTAATAAGGCTAGTAGAATGATAAAGAGTGGATTTAGGTCCGATAATACTACTTGAAATAAGTCAAACAGAAAAAGAAACATATCATAAGATATCACTTATAGAGGGAGGGTAAATATGGCTGCACAAGAAATGAATTACAGAACAGAACAGTGTCTCACATTTAGAAATCACACTTATGTCAGCTTAAGGGGAAAGGAGAGGTGGGGTGATGCATAAAACCAGAGTTTGAAATTAGCACAGATACCGTTCAATAAACCAAATAGGTATTAGACAAGATCTACACCTTGCTCAATGAACAGGCCTCAACACACCCTATACACCGCAGAGAAATATATCTGAGGAATAAGAATCTTAAAACCCATGTATTGATATATCTCCATAAGGGAATCAAGTGTGTGCAGAGCGGCACAAACACAGCAGTGAAAAGGAGCTAAACCCCATTATAGAAATAAATTTTAAAAACAAAACGCTGAAACAATGAAAGAGAGAAAAATTCTTACAAAATTCGCTCAGGGGCTGTGATGCAACCTGGATTGACCACATATAAACCCACAGCTGGATAAGACATAAGGCTGGACACTTGGGGCTGACAGGATTGGTGAGCTTTGGTGAGCAACTGCCGAAAGTTTAATGCAATACTTCATGCTACTCATTCCAAGGGTCCCAACACTCCAGGTTGAAGGGAATCTTCCTACAGCTAAACCATGCTTGGGAAACCCAGCGACTGGTATACCATATGATCGGGAAAGGTTTCTAGAACGCACCTCATTTTTCCTCTCCTGGGGCTCTGGATCGACATTCCAGCCGCTTTACTAAGAACATCCCCACATGGAGTCAATGCCTTTAAGTTCTGGTATCGCACAGTCTGCAGTTAGTGCAGAGGATGAATGGGAATAGGGGGAACCAGTGAGAAACTAGCTGTAGCGGTTTCAATGGGCACATGTCACTCTAATATCACATCAGTAAGAAGAATTAACCAAAGGCACAGCAAGGTGCCCCAGAAGAAAAATAGGGCTTCAAGGAATCCTGTGGTTATGGGGCAAGACCACAAAAATAAGAGCTAAAAAATGGAGCTAAGGGCCACTGCAATTCAAAAACCTGCAGAGTTATAAAGGCCAACTATTTTTAAAAAATATATTGAGGTAAGGCTATGAAGAGGCATTGAAAGCAAGGCAGAATTGCAGGAAACCGATTTCAGGAGGTAGACTGGAATTGCATTGAAAGCATATGAAGAGAGTCAGAAACTCGACAATGATGCACTTGGCCAAAAAGGGCGTATGCGTTTTTTCCTGAATATATTCAGGAAAAAACGCATACGCACTTTTTGGCCAACCAAGCAAGCTTGCAAAGGAAATCTGCACTACAATGAAGTCTCACTTCCACCTGGTCAAAAGGGCCATCTGAAAAAAGTGTAAAATCCATAAAGGCACGACAGGCCATGGAGAACGGGGAGCCTTCTTATGCTGATGGGCGGGATGTAAATTGCCAACAGCCACTCTGGAGAAGTGTATGGTGTTTCCTGTAACATCTAAAAAACAAAGCAACAGAGCCTAGGGCACTTCCACTTATGGTACTATAGTTTAGGGAAATTAAAATCAAAAAGACACAGCCACCCCAAAGTTTGGGACGCCTCTGTTTACAAGAACCTCGTTTTCCGTACAAGTTCAATATCACAGAAAGTGAAAAATGGATAAAGAACTTGTGGTACTTACGTACAATGCAATATCACTCAGCAATGAAATCTATGTAATCAGGCCCGTAGCAGCATAATGAGTGGATTCAGGTATGATGATTCGAACTGAAATAAGTCACACAGAAAAGAAACATCATAAGGTATCACTAATACACAGAATGTGAACTTGGCTACACATGAACTGAATTACAAAACAGAACAGTGTCTCAAGTTTAGAAAACCAACTTATGCTTGCTTAAGGGGGAAGGTGAGTTGGGGTGCTGCATAAAACCAGAGATTGAAATGAGCACAGATAAAGTTCCTTAAGCCAAATATGGAATAGACAAGAGCTACTCCTTGCTCAACGAAATGGACTCAACACCCCATATTAAACGCCTAAGAATGTACCTGACTAGTAAGTATCTTAAAACCTATGGATTGCTATGTCTCCGAAAGAGAATCAAGCATGTGTACAAGGGCATAAACGCAGCAGTGATAGGATTGGAGAGGTTCGGTGAGCAAATGAAGACCCCTTGAAGTCATATTGCATGGTACCCATTACACGGGTCTCAACTCTCCAGGTTTAAGGTATTCTTCCTTCAGCTAAAACATGCATGTGGAACCCAGAGTATGATCAACCATGTGAACGGGAGACGTGTTCAAATATGTCTCAGTTTTCCTCCCCTGGTACTCGGGTGCAACATTCCAGACGCTTTACTAACACTCTCCCCACTTGGAGAGTCAGCACTTTTAACCTCCTGTTTGGCCCCGTTTGCAATTTCTGCGGAAGATGAACAGGAATAGGGAGAACCAATGTGAGACCAGCTGGAGGTGTCTGCACGGGCAAATTTAACTCTCATTTCCCACCAGAAAGAGGAAACAACCAAAGGCTCAGCATGCCGTGCCGGAACCAGATTAGGGCCTGAAGCCATCCAGCGGTTTTGCAGCCAGCTCACAAGAAACCGAGTTGAAGAAAGGAGCTCAGGGGCACTGTAATTCACAAACCTGCAGAGTTATAAATGACAGCTATCGTCCAAAAATAGACTGAAGTAAGGCTGCCAAGAGGACTTGAAAGCGGGGCAGAATTGCAGGAAACCGATTTCAGGTGGTAGACTGGAATTGCATTGAAAGCATAGGAAAAGAGGCAGAACGTCCACAATGATGCACTTGGCCAAAAAGGGCGTATGCGTTTTTTCCTGAATATATTCAGAAAAACACGCATACACCCTTTTTGGCCAACCAAGCAAGCTTGCAAAGGAAATCTGCACTACAATGAAGTCTCACTTCCCCCCGGTCAAAAGGGCCATCTGAAAAAAGTGTAAAATCCAGAAAGGCAGGACAGGCCATGGAGAACTGGGAGCCTTGTTATGCTGATGGGCGGGAGGTAAATTGCCAACAGACACTCGGGAGAAATGTATGGTGTTTCCTGAAACATCGAAAAAACAAAGCAACAGAGCCTAGGGCACTTCCACTTATGGTCCTATAGCTTAGGGAAATTAAAATCAAAAAGACACAGCCACCCCAAAGTTTGGGACGGCTCTGTTTACAAGAACCTCGTTTACAGTACAAGTTCAACATCACAGAAAATGAAAAATGGATAAAGAAGCTGTGGTATTTACTTACAAAGCAATATCACTCAGCAATGAAATCTATGTCATCAGGCACTTAGCAGCACAATGAGTGGATTCAGGTACGATGATTCTAACTGAAATAAGTCACACAGAAAAAGAAACATCATAAGATATCACTAGTAAACGGAATGTAAACTTGGCTACACAGGAACTGAATTACAGAACAGAACAGTGTCTCAAATTTAGAAAACCAACTTATGCTTGCTTAAGGGGAATGATGATTTGGGGTGCTGCATAAAACCAGAGATTGAAATGAGCACAGATAAAGTTCCTTAAGCCAAATATGGAATAGACAAGAGCTACTCCTTGCTCAACGAAATGAACTCAACACCGCATATTAAACGCCTAAGAATGTACCTGACTAGTAAGTATCTTAAAACCTATGGATTGCTATGTCTCCGAAAGAGAATCAAGCATGTGTACAGGGGCATAAATGCAGCAGTGATAGGATTGGAGAGGTTCGGTGGCAAATGAAGGCCCTTTGAAGTCATATTGCATGGTACCCATTCCATGGGTTTCAACGACCCAGGTTTAAGATATTCTTCCTTCAGCTAAAACATGCATGTGTCCCTAGAGTATGATCAACCATGTGATCGGGAGACGTGTTCAAATATGTCTCAGTTTTCGTACCCTGGTACTCGGGTGCAACATTCCAGACGCTTTACTAACACTCTCCCCACTTGGAGAGTCAGTCCCTTTAACCTCCTGTTTGTCCCCGTTTGCAATTTCTGCGGAAGATGAACAGGAATAGGGAGAACCAATGAGAGACTAGCCGGAGGTGTCTGCACGGGCAAATTTAACTCTCATTTCCCAACAGAAAGAGGAACTAACCAAAGGCTCAGCATGCCGTGCCGGAACCAGATTAGGGCCTGAAGCCATCCAGCGGTGTTGCAGCCAGCTCACAAGAAAACGAGTTGAAGAAAGGAGCTCAGGGGCACTGTAATTCACAAACCTGCAGAGTTATAAATGACAGCTATCGTCCAAAAATAGACTGAAGTAAGGCTGCCAAGAGGACTTGAAAGCGGGGCAGAATTGCAGGAAACTGATTTCAGGAGGTAGACTGGAATTGCACTGAAAGCATAGGAAAAGAGGCAGAACGTCCACAATGATGCACTTGGCCAAAAAGGGCGTATGCGTTTTTTCCTGAATATATTCAGGAAAAAACGCATACGCCCTTTTTGGCCAACCAAGCAAGCTTGCAAAGGAAATCTGCACTACAATGAAGTCTCCCTTCCCCCCGGTCAAAAGGGCCATCTGAAAAAAGTGTAAAATCCAGAAAGGCAGGACAGGCCATGGAGAACTGGGAGCCTTGTTATGCTGATGGACGGGATGTAAATTGCCAACAGACACTCGGGATAAGTGTATGGTGTTTCCTGAAACATCTAAAAAACAAAGCAACAGAGCCTAGGGCACTGCCACTTATGGTCCTATAGCTTAGGGAAATTAAAATCAAAAAGACACAGCCACCCCAAAGTTTGGGACGGCTCTGTTTACAAGAACCTCGTTTACCGTACAAGTTCAATATCACAGAAAGTGAAAAATGGATAAAGAACTTGTGGTACTTACGTACAATGCAATATCACTCAGCAATGAAATCTATGTAATCAGGCCCGTAGCAGCATAATGAGTGGATTCAGGTATGATGATTCGAACTGAAATAAGTCACACAGAAAAGAAACATCATAAGGTATCACTAATACACAGAATGTGAACTTGGCTACACATGAACTGAATTATAAACAGAACAGTGTCTCAAGTTTAGAAAACCAACTTATGCTTGCTTAAGGGGGAAGGTGAGTTGGGGTGCTGCATAAAACCAGAGATTGAAATGAGCACAGATAAAGTTCCTTAAGCCAAATATGGAATAGACAAGAGCTACTCCTTGCTCAACGAAATGGACTCAACACCCCATATTAAACGCCTAAGAATGTACCTGACTAGTAAGTATCTTAAAACCTATGGATTGCTATGTCTCCAAAAGAGAATCAAGCGTGTGTACAAGGGCATAAACGCAGCAGTGATAGGATTGGAGAGGTTCGGTGAGCAAATGAAGACCCCTTGAAGTCATATTGCATGGTACCCATTACACGGGTCTCAACTCTCCAGGTTTAAGGTATTCTTCCTTCAGCTAAAACATGCATGTGGAACCCAGAGTATGATCAACCATGTGAACGGGAGACGTGTTCAAATATGTCTCAGTTTTCCTCCCCTGGTACTCGGGTGCAACATTCCAGACGCTTTACTAACACTCTCCCCACTTGGAGAGTCAGCACTTTTAACCTCCTGTTTGGCCCCGTTTGCAATTTCTGCGGAAGATGAACAGGAATAGGGAGAACCAATGTGAGACTAGCTGGAGGTGTCTGCACGGGCAAATTTAACTCTCATTTCCCACCAGAAAGAGGAAATAACCAAAGGCTCAGCATGCCGTGCCGGAACCAGATTAGGGCCTGAAGCCATCCAGCGGTTTTGCAGCCAGCTCACAAGAAACCGAGTTGAAGAAAGGAGCTCAGGGGCACTGTAATTCACAAACCTGCAGAGTTATAAATGACAGCTATCGTCCAAAAATAGACTGAAGTAAGGCTGCCAAGAGGACTTGAAAGCAGGGCAGAATTGCAGGAAACCGATTTCAGGTGGTAGACTGGAATTGCATTGAAAGCATAGGAAAAGAGGCAGAACGTCCACAATGATGCACTTGGCCAAAAAGGGCGTATGCGTTTTTTCCTGAATATATTCAGAAAAACACGCATACGCCCTTTTTGGCCAACCAAGCAAGCTTGCAAAGGAAATCTGCACTACAATGAAGTCTCACTTCCCCCCGGTCAAAAGGGCCATCTGAAAAAAGTGTAAAATCCAGAAAGGCAGGACAGGCCATGGAGAACAGGGAGCCTTGTTATGCTGATGGGCGGGAGGTAAATTGCCAACAGACACTCGGGAGAAATGTATGGTGTTTCCTGAAACATCGAAAAAACAAAGCAACAGAGCCTAGGGCACTTCCACTTATGGTCCTATAGCTTAGGGAAATTAAAATCAAAAAGACACAGCCACCCCAAAGTTTGGGACGGCTCTGTTTACAAGAACCTCGTTTACAGTACAAGTTCAACATCACAGAAAATGAAAAATGGATAAAGAAGCTGTGGTATTTACTTACAAAGCAATATCACTCAGCAATGAAATCTATGTCATCAGGCACTTAGCAGCACAATGAGTGGATTCAGGTACGATGATTCTAACTGAAATAAGTCACACAGAAAAAGAAACATCATAAGATATCACTAGTAAACGGAATGTAAACTTGGCTACACAGGAACTGAATTACAGAACAGAACAGTGTCTCAAATTTAGAAAACCAACTTATGCTTGCTTAAGGGGAATGATGATTTGGGGTGCTGCATAAAACCAGAGATTGAAATGAGCACAGATAAAGTTCCTTAAGCCAAATATGGAATAGACAAGAGCTACTCCTTGCTCAACGAAATGAACTCAACACCGCATATTAAACGCCTAAGAATGTACCTGACTAGTAAGTATCTTAAAACCTATGGATTGCTATGTCTCCGAAAGAGAATCAAGCATGTGTACAGGGGCATAAATGCAGCAGTGATAGGATTGGAGAGGTTCGGTGGCAAATGAAGGCCCTTTGAAGTCATATTGCATGGTACCCATTCCATGGGTTTCAACGACCCAGGTTTAAGATATTCTTCCTTCAGCTAAAACATGCATGTGTCCCTAGAGTATGATCAACCATGTGATCGGGAGACGTGTTCAAATATGTCTCAGTTTTCGTACCCTGGTACTCGGGTGCAACATTCCAGACGCTTTACTAACACTCTCCCCACTTGGAGAGTCAGTCCCTTTAACCTCCTGTTTGTCCCCGTTTGCAATTTCTGCGGAAGATGAACAGGAATAGGGAGAACCAATGAGAGACTAGCCGGAGGTGTCTGCACGGGCAAATTTAACTCTCATTTCCCACCAGAAAGAGGAACTAACCAAAGGCTCAGCATGCCGTGCCGGAACCAGATTAGGGCCTGAAGCAATCCAGCGGTGTTGCAGCCAGCTCACAAGAAAACGAGTTGAAGAAAGGAGCTCAGGGGCACTGTAATTCACAAACCTGCAGAGTTATAAATGACAGCTATCGTCCAAAAATAGACTGAAGTAAGGCTGCCAAGAGGACTTGAATGTGGGGCAGAATTGCAGGAAACTGATTTCAGGAGGTAGACTGGAATTGCATTGAAAGCATAGGAAAAGAGGCAGAACGTCCACAATGATGCACTTGGCCAAAAAGGGCGTATGCGTTTTTTCCTGAATATATTCAGGAAAAAACGCATACGCCCTTTTTGGCCAACCAAGCAAGCTTGCAAAGGAAATCTGCACTACAATGAAGTCTCCCTTCCCCCCGGTCAAAAGGGCCATCTGAAAAAAGTGTAAAATCCAGAAAGGCAGGACAGGCCATGGAGAACTGGGAGCCTTGTTATGCTGATGGACGGGATGTAAATTGCCAACAGACACTCGGGATAAGTGTATGGTGTTTCCTGAAACATCTAAAAAACAAAGCAACAGAGCCTAGGGCACTGCCACTTATGGTCCTATAGCTTAGGGAAATTAAAATCAAAAAGACACAGCCACCCCAAAGTTTGGGACGGCTCTGTTTACAAGAACCTCGTTTACCGTACAAGTTCAATATCACAGAAAGTGAAAAATGGATAAAGAACTTGTGGTACTTACGTACAATGCAATATCACTCAGCAATGAAATCTATGTAATCAGGCCCGTAGCAGCATAATGAGTGGATTCAGGTATGATGATTCGAACTGAAATAAGTCACACAGAAAAGAAGCATCATAAGGTATCACTAATACACAGAATGTGAACTTGGCTACACATGAACTGAATTATAAACAGAACAGTGTCTCAAGTTTAGAAAACCAACTTATGCTTGCTTAAGGGGGAAGGTGAGTTGGGGTGCTGCATAAAACCAGAGATTGAAATGAGCACAGATAAAGTTCCTTAAGCCAAATATGGAATAGACAAGAGCTACTCCTTGCTCAACGAAATGGACTCAACACCCCATATTAAACGCCTAAGAATGTACCTGACTAGTAAGTATCTTAAAACCTATGGATTGCTATGTCTCCAAAAGAGAATCAAGCGTGTGTACAAGGGCATAAACGCAGCAGTGATAGGATTGGAGAGGTTCGGTGAGCAAATGAAGACCCCTTGAAGTCATATTGCATGGTACCCATTACACGGGTCTCAACTCTCCAGGTTTAAGGTATTCTTCCTTCAGCTAAAACATGCATGTGGAACCCAGAGTATGATCAACCATGTGAACGGGAGACGTGTTCAAATATGTCTCAGTTTTCCTCCCCTGGTACTCGGGTGCAACATTCCAGACGCTTTACTAACACTCTCCCCACTTGGAGAGTCAGCACTTTTAACCTCCTGTTTGGCCCCGTTTGCAATTTCTGCGGAAGATGAACAGGAATAGGGAGAACCAATGTGAGACTAGCTGGAGGTGTCTGCACGGGCAAATTTAACTCTCATTTCCCACCAGAAAGAGGAAATAACCAAAGGCTCAGCATGCCGTGCCGGAACCAGATTAGGGCCTGAAGCCATCCAGCGGTTTTGCAGCCAGCTCACAAGAAACCGAGTTGAAGAAAGGAGCTCAGGGGCACTGTAATTCACAAACCTGCAGAGTTATAAATGACAGCTATCGTCCAAAAATAGACTGAAGTAAGGCTGCCAAGAGGACTTGAAAGCAGGGCAGAATTGCAGGAAACCGATTTCAGGTGGTAGACTGGAATTGCATTGAAAGCATAGGAAAAGAGGCAGAACGTCCACAATGATGCACTTGGCCAAAAAGGGCGTATGCGTTTTTTCCTGAATATATTCAGAAAAACACGCATACGCCCTTTTTGGCCAACCAAGCAAGCTTGCAAAGGAAATCTGCACTACAATGAAGTCTCACTTCCCCCCGGTCAAAAGGGCCATCTGAAAAAAGTGTAAAATCCAGAAAGGCAGGACAGGCCATGGAGAACAGGGAGCCTTGTTATGCTGATGGGCGGGAGGTAAATTGCCAACAGACACTCGGGAGAAATGTATGGTGTTTCCTGAAACATCGAAAAAACAAAGCAACAGAGCCTAGGGCACTTCCACTTATGGTCCTATAGCTTAGGGAAATTAAAATCAAAAAGACACAGCCACCCCAAAGTTTGGGACGGCTCTGTTTACAAGAACCTCGTTTACAGTACAAGTTCAACATCACAGAAAATGAAAAATGGATAAAGAAGCTGTGGTATTTACTTACAAAGCAATATCACTCAGCAATGAAATCTATGTCATCAGGCACTTAGCAGCACAATGAGTGGATTCAGGTACGATGATTCTAACTGAAATAAGTCACACAGAAAAAGAAACATCATAAGATATCACTAGTAAACGGAATGTAAACTTGGCTACACAGGAACTGAATTACAGAACAGAACAGTGTCTCAAATTTAGAAAACCAACTTATGCTTGCTTAAGGGGAATGATGATTTGGGGTGCTGCATAAAACCAGAGATTGAAATGAGCACAGATAAAGTTCCTTAAGCCAAATATGGAATAGACAAGAGCTACTCCTTGCTCAACGAAATGAACTCAACACCGCATATTAAACGCCTAAGAATGTACCTGACTAGTAAGTATCTTAAAACCTATGGATTGCTATGTCTCCGAAAGAGAATCAAGCATGTGTACAGGGGCATAAATGCAGCAGTGATAGGATTGGAGAGGTTCGGTGGCAAATGAAGGCCCTTTGAAGTCATATTGCATGGTACCCATTCCATGGGTTTCAACGACCCAGGTTTAAGATATTCTTCCTTCAGCTAAAACATGCATGTGTCCCTAGAGTATGATCAACCATGTGATCGGGAGACGTGTTCAAATATGTCTCAGTTTTCGTACCCTGGTACTCGGGTGCAACATTCCAGACGCTTTACTAACACTCTCCCCACTTGGAGAGTCAGTCCCTTTAACCTCCTGTTTGTCCCCGTTTGCAATTTCTGCGGAAGATGAACAGGAATAGGGAGAACCAATGAGAGACTAGCCGGAGGTGTCTGCACGGGCAAATTTAACTCTCATTTCCCACCAGAAAGAGGAACTAACCAAAGGCTCAGCATGCCGTGCCGGAACCAGATTAGGGCCTGAAGCAATCCAGCGGTGTTGCAGCCAGCTCACAAGAAAACGAGTTGAAGAAAGGAGCTCAGGGGCACTGTAATTCACAAACCTGCAGAGTTATAAATGACAGCTATCGTCCAAAAATAGACTGAAGTAAGGCTGCCAAGAGGACTTGAATGTGGGGCAGAATTGCAGGAAACTGATTTCAGGAGGTAGACTGGAATTGCATTGAAAGCATAGGAAAAGAGGCAGAACGTCCACAATGATGCACTTGGCCAAAAAGGGCGTATGCGTTTTTTCCTGAATATATTCAGGAAAAAACGCATACGCCCTTTTTGGCCAACCAAGCAAGCTTGCAAAGGAAATCTGCACTACAATGAAGTCTCCCTTCCCCCCGGTCAAAAGGGCCATCTGAAAAAAGTGTAAAATCCAGAAAGGCAGGACAGGCCATGGAGAACTGGGAGCCTTGTTATGCTGATGGACGGGATGTAAATTGCCAACAGACACTCGGGATAAGTGTATGGTGTTTCCTGAAACATCTAAAAAACAAAGCAACAGAGCCTAGGGCACTGCCACTTATGGTCCTATAGCTTAGGGAAATTAAAATCAAAAAGACACAGCCACCCCAAAGTTTGGGACGGCTCTGTTTACAAGAACCTCGTTTACCGTACAAGTTCAATATCACAGAAAGTGAAAAATGGATAAAGAACTTGTGGTACTTACGTACAATGCAATATCACTCAGCAATGAAATCTATGTAATCAGGCCCGTAGCAGCATAATGAGTGGATTCAGGTATGATGATTCGAACTGAAATAAGTCACACAGAAAAGAAGCATCATAAGGTATCACTAATACACAGAATGTGAACTTGGCTACACATGAACTGAATTATAAACAGAACAGTGTCTCAAGTTTAGAAAACCAACTTATGCTTGCTTAAGGGGGAAGGTGAGTTGGGGTGCTGCATAAAACCAGAGATTGAAATGAGCACAGATAAAGTTCCTTAAGCCAAATATGGAATAGACAAGAGCTACTCCTTGCTCAACGAAATGGACTCAACACCCCATATTAAACGCCTAAGAATGTACCTGACTAGTAAGTATCTTAAAACCTATGGATTGCTATGTCTCCAAAAGAGAATCAAGCGTGTGTACAAGGGCATAAACGCAGCAGTGATAGGATTGGAGAGGTTCGGTGAGCAAATGAAGACCCCTTGAAGTCATATTGCATGGTACCCATTACACGGGTCTCAACTCTCCAGGTTTAAGGTATTCTTCCTTCAGCTAAAACATGCATGTGGAACCCAGAGTATGATCAACCATGTGAACGGGAGACGTGTTCAAATATGTCTCAGTTTTCCTCCCCTGGTACTCGGGTGCAACATTCCAGACGCTTTACTAACACTCTCCCCACTTGGAGAGTCAGCACTTTTAACCTCCTGTTTGGCCCCGTTTGCAATTTCTGCGGAAGATGAACAGGAATAGGGAGAACCAATGTGAGACTAGCTGGAGGTGTCTGCACGGGCAAATTTAACTCTCATTTCCCACCAGAAAGAGGAAATAACCAAAGGCTCAGCATGCCGTGCCGGAACCAGATTAGGGCCTGAAGCCATCCAGCGGTTTTGCAGCCAGCTCACAAGAAACCGAGTTGAAGAAAGGAGCTCAGGGGCACTGTAATTCACAAACCTGCAGAGTTATAAATGACAGCTATCGTCCAAAAATAGACTGAAGTAAGGCTGCCAAGAGGACTTGAAAGCAGGGCAGAATTGCAGGAAACCGATTTCAGGTGGTAGACTGGAATTGCATTGAAAGCATAGGAAAAGAGGCAGAACGTCCACAATGATGCACTTGGCCAAAAAGGGCGTATGCGTTTTTTCCTGAATATATTCAGAAAAACACGCATACGCCCTTTTTGGCCAACCAAGCAAGCTTGCAAAGGAAATCTGCACTACAATGAAGTCTCACTTCCCCCCGGTCAAAAGGGCCATCTGAAAAAAGTGTAAAATCCAGAAAGGCAGGACAGGCCATGGAGAACTGGGAGCCTTGTTAT
The DNA here is from genome assembly GCF_949987515.2 of Delphinus delphis. Lineage (NCBI taxonomy): Eukaryota > Metazoa > Chordata > Mammalia > Artiodactyla > Delphinidae > Delphinus > Delphinus delphis. Next base: position 1,491,496 of record NW_027192653.1, on the reverse strand, counting down.
GCTGATGGGCGGGAGGTAAATTGCCAACAGACACTCGGGAGAAATGTATGGTGTTTCCTGAAACATCGAAAAAACAAAGCAACAGAGCCTAGGGCACTTCCACTTATGGTCCTATAGCTTAGGGAAATTAAAATCAAAAAGACACAGCCACCCCAAAGTTTGGGACGGCTCTGTTTACAAGAACCTCGTTTACAGTACAAGTTCAACATCACAGAAAATGAAAAATGGATAAAGAAGCTGTGGTATTTACTTACAAAGCAATATCACTCAGCAATGAAATCTATGTCATCAGGCACTTAGCAGCACAATGAGTGGATTCAGGTACGATGATTCTAACTGAAATAAGTCACACAGAAAAAGAAACATCATAAGATATCACTAGTAAACGGAATGTAAACTTGGCTACACAGGAACTGAATTACAGAACAGAACAGTGTCTCAAATTTAGAAAACCAACTTATGCTTGCTTAAGGGGAATGATGATTTGGGGTGCTGCATAAAACCAGAGATTGAAATGAGCACAGATAAAGTTCCTTAAGCCAAATATGGAATAGACAAGAGCTACTCCTTGCTCAACGAAATGAACTCAACACCGCATATTAAACGCCTAAGAATGTACCTGACTAGTAAGTATCTTAAAACCTATGGATTGCTATGTCTCCGAAAGAGAATCAAGCATGTGTACAGGGGCATAAATGCAGCAGTGATAGGATTGGAGAGGTTCGGTGGCAAATGAAGGCCCTTTGAAGTCATATTGCATGGTACCCATTCCATGGGTTTCAACGACCCAGGTTTAAGATATTCTTCCTTCAGCTAAAACATGCATGTGTCCCTAGAGTATGATCAACCATGTGATCGGGAGACGTGTTCAAATATGTCTCAGTTTTCGTACCCTGGTACTCGGGTGCAACATTCCAGACGCTTTACTAACACTCTCCCCACTTGGAGAGTCAGTCCCTTTAACCTCCTGTTTGTCCCCGTTTGCAATTTCTGCGGAAGATGAACAGGAATAGGGAGAACCAATGAGAGACTAGCCGGAGGTGTCTGCACGGGCAAATTTAACTCTCATTTCCCACCAGAAAGAGGAACTAACCAAAGGCTCAGCATGCCGTGCCGGAACCAGATTAGGGCCTGAAGCAATCCAGCGGTGTTGCAGCCAGCTCACAAGAAAACGAGTTGAAGAAAGGAGCTCAGGGGCACTGTAATTCACAAACCTGCAGAGTTATAAATGACAGCTATCGTCCAAAAATAGACTGAAGTAAGGCTGCCAAGAGGACTTGAATGTGGGGCAGAATTGCAGGAAACTGATTTCAGGAGGTAGACTGGAATTGCATTGAAAGCATAGGAAAAGAGGCAGAACGTCCACAATGATGCACTTGGCCAAAAAGGGCGTATGCGTTTTTTCCTGAATATATTCAGGAAAAAACGCATACGCCCTTTTTGGCCAACCAAGCAAGCTTGCAAAGGAAATCTGCACTACAATGAAGTCTCCCTTCCCCCCGGTCAAAAGGGCCATCTGAAAAAAGTGTAAAATCCAGAAAGGCAGGACAGGCCATGGAGAACTGGGAGCCTTGTTATGCTGATGGACGGGATGTAAATTGCCAACAGACACTCGGGATAAGTGTATGGTGTTTCCTGAAACATCTAAAAAACAAAGCAACAGAGCCTAGGGCACTGCCACTTATGGTCCTATAGCTTAGGGAAATTAAAATCAAAAAGACACAGCCACCCCAAAGTTTGGGACGGCTCTGTTTACAAGAACCTCGTTTACCGTACAAGTTCAATATCACAGAAAGTGAAAAATGGATAAAGAACTTGTGGTACTTACGTACAATGCAATATCACTCAGCAATGAAATCTATGTAATCAGGCCCGTAGCAGCATAATGAGTGGATTCAGGTATGATGATTCGAACTGAAATAAGTCACACAGAAAAGAAGCATCATAAGGTATCACTAATACACAGAATGTGAACTTGGCTACACATGAACTGAATTATAAACAGAACAGTGTCTCAAGTTTAGAAAACCAACTTATGCTTGCTTAAGGGGGAAGGTGAGTTGGGGTGCTGCATAAAACCAGAGATTGAAATGAGCACAGATAAAGTTCCTTAAGCCAAATATGGAATAGACAAGAGCTACTCCTTGCTCAACGAAATGGACTCAACACCCCATATTAAACGCCTAAGAATGTACCTGACTAGTAAGTATCTTAAAACCTATGGATTGCTATGTCTCCAAAAGAGAATCAAGCGTGTGTACAAGGGCATAAACGCAGCAGTGATAGGATTGGAGAGGTTCGGTGAGCAAATGAAGACCCCTTGAAGTCATATTGCATGGTACCCATTACACGGGTCTCAACTCTCCAGGTTTAAGGTATTCTTCCTTCAGCTAAAACATGCATGTGGAACCCAGAGTATGATCAACCATGTGAACGGGAGACGTGTTCAAATATGTCTCAGTTTTCCTCCCCTGGTACTCGGGTGCAACATTCCAGACGCTTTACTAACACTCTCCCCACTTGGAGAGTCAGCACTTTTAACCTCCTGTTTGGCCCCGTTTGCAATTTCTGCGGAAGATGAACAGGAATAGGGAGAACCAATGTGAGACTAGCTGGAGGTGTCTGCACGGGCAAATTTAACTCTCATTTCCCACCAGAAAGAGGAAATAACCAAAGGCTCAGCATGCCGTGCCGGAACCAGATTAGGGCCTGAAGCCATCCAGCGGTTTTGCAGCCAGCTCACAAGAAACCGAGTTGAAGAAAGGAGCTCAGGGGCACTGTAATTCACAAACCTGCAGAGTTATAAATGACAGCTATCGTCCAAAAATAGACTGAAGTAAGGCTGCCAAGAGGACTTGAAAGCAGGGCAGAATTGCAGGAAACCGATTTCAGGTGGTAGACTGGAATTGCATTGAAAGCATAGGAAAAGAGGCAGAACGTCCACAATGATGCACTTGGCCAAAAAGGGCGTATGCGTTTTTTCCTGAATATATTCAGAAAAACACGCATACGCCCTTTTTGGCCAACCAAGCAAGCTTGCAAAGGAAATCTGCACTACAATGAAGTCTCACTTCCCCCCGGTCAAAAGGGCCATCTGAAAAAAGTGTAAAATCCAGAAAGGCAGGACAGGCCATGGAGAACTGGGAGCCTTGTTATGCTGATGGGCGGGAGGTAAATTGCCAACAGACACTCGGGAGAAATGTATGGTGTTTCCTGAAACATCGAAAAAACAAAGCAACAGAGCCTAGGGCACTTCCACTTATGGTCCTATAGCTTAGGAAAATTAAAATCAAAAATACACAGCCACCCCAAAGTTTGGGACGGCTCTGTTTACAAGAACCTCGTTTACAGTACAAGTTCAACATCACAGAAAATGAAAAATGGATAAAGAAGCTGTGGTATTTACTTACAAAGCAATATCACTCAGCAATGAAATCTATGTCATCAGGCCCTTAGCAGAACAATGAGTGGATTCAGGTATGATGATTCTAACTGAAATAAGTCACACAGAAAAAGAAACATCATAAGACATCACTAATACACGGAATGGAAACTTGGCTACACAGGAACTGAATTACAGAACAGAACAGGGTCTCAAATTTAGAAAACCAACTTATGCTTGCTTAAGGGGAAAGGTGAGTTGGGGTGCTGCATAAAACCAGAGATTGAAATGAGCACAGATAAAGTTCCTTAAGCCAAATATGGAATAGACAAGAGCTACTCCTTGCTCAACGAAATGGACTCAACACCCCATATTAAATGCCTAAGAATGTACCTGACTAGTAAGTATCTTAAAACCTATGGATTGCTATGTCTCCGAAAGAGAATCAAGCATGTGTACAGGGGCATAAACGCAGCAGTGATAGGATTGGAGAGGTTCGGTGAGCAAATGAAGACCCTTTGAAGTCATATTGCATGGTACCCATTCCACGGGTTTCAACTACCCAGGTTTAAGGTATTCTTCCTTCAGCTAAAACATGCATGTGGAACCCAGAGTATGATCAACGGTGTGAATGGGAGACGTGTTCAAATATGTCTCAGTTTTCGTACCCTGGTACTCGGGTGCAACATTCCAGATGCTTTACTAACACTCTCCCTACTTGGAGAGTCAGTGCCTTTAACCTCCTGTTTGGCCCAGTTTGCAATTTCTGCGGAAGATGAACAGGAATAGCGAGAACCAATGAGAGACTACCTGGAGGTGTCTGAACGGGCAAATTTAACTCTCATTTCCCACCAGGAAGAGGAATTAACCAAAGGCTCAGCGTGCCATGCCGGAACCACATTAGGGCCTGAAGACATCCTGCGGTGTTGCGGCCAGCTCACAAGAAAGCGAGTTGAAGAAAGGAGCTCTGGGGCACTGTAATTCACAAACCTGCAGAGTTATAAATGACAGCTATCGTCCAAAAATATATTGAAGTAAGGCTGCCAAGAGGACTTGAAAGCGGGGCAGAATTGCAGGAAACCGATTTCAGGAGGTAGACAGGAATTGCATTTCAAGCATAGGAAAAGAGGCAGAACGTCCACAGTGATGCACTTGGCCAAAAAGGGCGTATGCGTTTTTTCCTGAATATATTCAGGAAAACACGCATACGCCCTTTTTGGCCAACCAAGCAAGCTTGCAAAGGAAATCTTCACTACAATGAAGTCTCACTTCCCCCCGGTCAAAAGGGCCATCTGAAAAAAGTGTAAAATCCAGAAAGGCAGGACAGGCCATGGAGAACTGGGAGCCTTGTTATGCTGATGGGCGGGATGTAAATTGCCAACAGACACTCGGGAGAAGTGTATGGTGTTTCCTGAAACATCTAAAAAACAAAGCAACAGAGCCTAGGGCACTTCCACTTATGGTCCTATAGCTTAGGGAAATTAAAATCAAAAAGACACAGCCACCCCAAAGTTTGGAACGGCTCTGTTTACAAGAACCTCGTTTACAGTACAAGTTCAACATCGCAGAAAGTGAAAAATGGATAAAGAAGTTGTGGTATTTACTTACAAAGCAATATCACTCAGCAATGAAATCTATGTCATCAGGCACTTAGCAGCACAATGAGTGGATTCAGGTACGATGATTCTAACTGAAATAAGTCACACAGAAAAAGAAACATCATAAGATATCACTAGTAAACGGAATGTAAACTTGGCTACACAGGAACTGAATTACAGAACAGAAGAGTGTCTCAAATTTAGAAAACCAACTTATGCTTGCTTAAGGGGAATGATGATTTGGGGTGCTGCATAAAACCAGAGATTGAAATGAGCACAGATAAAGTTCCTTAAGCCAAATATGGAATAGACAAGAGCTACTCCTTGCTCAACGAAATGAACTCAACACCGCATATTAAACGCCTAAGAATGTACCTGACTAGTAAGTATCTTAAAACCTATGGATTGCTATGTCTCCGAAAGAGAATCAAGCATGTGTACAGGGGCATAAATGCAGCAGTGATAGGATTGGAGAGGTTCGGTGAGCAAATGAAGGCCCTTTGAAGTCATATTGCATGGTACCCATTACACGGGTTTCAACGACCCAGGTTTAAGATATTCTTCCTTCAGCTAAAACATGCATGTGTCCCTAGAGTATGATCAACCATGTGATCGGGAGACGTGTTCAAATATGTCTCAGTTTTCCTCCCCTGGTACTCGGGTGCAACATTCCAGACGCTTTACTAACACTCTCCCCACTTGGAGAGTCAGCGCCTTTAACCTCCTGTTTGGCCCAGTTTGCAATTTCTGCGGAAGATGAACAGGAATAGTGAGAACCAATGAGAGACTAGCTGGAGGTGTCTGGACGGGCAAATTTAACTCTCATTTCCCACCAGGAAGAGGAAATAACCAAAGGCTCAGCGTGCCGTGCCGGAACCAGATTAGGGCCTGAAGCCATCCTGCGGTGTTGCGGCCAGGTCACAAGAAAGCAAGTTGAAGAAAGGAGCTCAGGGGCACTGTAATTCACAAACCTGCAGAGTTATAAATGACAGCTATCATCCAAAAATAGACTGAAGTAAGGCTGCCAAGAGGACTTGAAAGCGGGGCAGAATTGCAGGAAACCGATTTCAGGAGGTAGACTGGAATTGCATTGAAAGCATAGGAAAAGAGGCAGAACGTCCACAATGATGCACTTGGCCAAAAAGGGCGTATGCGTTTTTTCCTGAATATATTCAGGAAAAAACGCATACGCCCTTTTTGGCTAACCAAGCAAGCTTGCAAAGGAAATCTGCACTACAATGAAGTCTCACTTCCCCCCCGGTCAAAAGGGCCATCTGAAAAAAGTGTAAAATCCAGAAAGGCAGGACAGGCCATGGAGAACTGGGAGCCTTGTTATGCTGATGGGCGGGATGTAAATTGCCAACAACCACTCGGGAGAAGTGTATGGTGTTTCCTGAAACATCTAAAAAACAAAGCAACAGAGCCTAGGGCACTTCCACTTATGGTCCTATAGCTTAGGGAAATTAAAATCAAAAAGACACAGCCACCCCAAAGTTTGGGACGCCTCTGTTTACAAGAACCTCGTTTACAGTACAAGTTCAACATCGCAGAAAGTGAAAAATCGATAAAGAAGTTGTGGTATTCACTTACAAAGCAATATCACTCAGCAATGAAATCTATGTCATCAGGCCCTTAGCAGCACAATGAGTGGATTCAGGTATGATGATTCTAACTGAAATAAGTCACACAGAAAAAGAAACATCATAAGATATCAGTAATACACGGAATGTAAACTTGGCTACACAGGAACTGAATTACAGAACAGAACACGGTCAAAAATTTAGAAAACCAACTTATTCTTGCTTAAGGGTAAAGGTGAGTTGGGGTGCTGCATAAAACCAGAGATTGAAATGAGCACAGATAAAGTTCCTTAAGTCAAATATGGAATAGACAAGAGCTACTCCTTGCTCAATGAAATGGACTCAACACCGCATATTAAACGCCTAAGAATGTACCTGACTAGTAAGTATCTTAAAACCTATGGATTGCTATGTCTCCGAAAGAGAATCAAGCGTGTGTACAGGGGCATAAACGCAGCAGTGATAGGATTGGAGAGGTTCGGTGAGCAAATGAAGACCCTTTGAAGTCATATTGCATGGTACCCATTCCACGGGTCTCAACTCTCCAGGTTTAAGGTATTCTTCCTTCAGCTAAAACATGCATGTGGAACCCAAGTATGATCAACCATGTGAACGGGAGACGTGTCAAATATGTCTCAGTTTTCCTCCCCTGGTACTCGGGTGCAACATTCCAGACGCTTTACTAACACTCTCCCCACTTGGAGAGTCAGCGCCTTTAACCTCCTGTTTGGCCCAGTTTGCAATTTCTGCGGAAGATGAACAGGAATAGCGAGAACCAATGAGAGACTAGCTGGAGGTGTCTGGACGGGCAAATTTAACTCTCATTTCCCACCAGGAAGAGGAAATAACCAAAGGCTCAGCGTGCCGTACCGGAACCAGATTAGGGCCTGAAGCCATCCTGCGGTGTTGCGGCCAGGTCACAAGAAAGCAAGTTGAAGAAAGGAGCTCAGGGGCACTGTAATTCACAAACCTGCAGAGTTATAAATGACAGCTATCGTCCAAAAATAGACTGAAGTAAGGCTGCCAAGAGGACTTGAAAGCGGGGCAGAATTGCAGGAAACCGATTTCAGGAGGTAGACTGGAATTGCATTGAAAGCATAGGAAAAGAGGCAGAACGTCCACAATGATGCACTTGGCCAAAAAGGGCGTATGCGTTTTTTCCTGAATATATTCAGGAAAAAACGCATACGCCCTTTTTGGCCAACCAAGCAAGCTTGCAAAGGAAATCTGCACTACAATGAAGTCTCACTTCCCCCCCGGTCAAAAGGGCCATCTGAAAAAAGTGTAAAATCCAGAAAGGCAGGACAGGCCATGGAGAACTGGGAGCCTTGTTATGCTGATGGGTGGGATGTAAATTGCCAACAACCACTCGGGAGAAGTGTATGGTGTTTCCTGAAACATCTAAAAAACAAAGCAACAGAACCTAGGGCACTTCCACTTATGGTCCTATATCTTAGGGAAATTAAAATCAAAAAGACACAGCCACCCCAAAGTTTGGGACGCCTCTGTTTACAAGAACCTCGTTTACAGTACAAGTTCAACATCGCAGAAAGTGAAAAATGGATAAAGAAGTTGTGGTATTCACTTACAAAGCAATATCACTCAGCAATGAAATCTGTGTCATCAGGCCCTTAGCAGCACAATGAGTGGATTCAGGTATGATGATTCTAACTGAAATAAGTCACACAGAAAAAGAAACATCATAAGATATCAGTAATACACGGAATGTAAACTTGGCTACACAGGAACTGAATTACAGAACAGAACACGGTCAAAAATTTAGAAAACCAACTTATTCTTGCTTAAGGGGAAAGGTGAGTTGGGGTGCTGCATAAAACCAGAGATTGAAATGAGCACAGATAAAGTTCCTTAAGTCAAATATGGAATAGACAAGAGCTACTCCTTGCTCAATGAAATGGACTCAACACCGCATATTAAACGCCTAAGAATGTACCTGACTAGTACGTATCTTAAAACCTATGGATTGCTATGTCTCCGAAAGAGAATCAAGCGTCTGTACAGGGGCATAAACGCAGCAGTGATAGGATTGGAGAGGTTCGGTGAGCAAATGAAGACCCTTTGAAGTCATATTGCATGGTACCCATTCCACGGGTCTCAACTCTCCAGGTTTAAGGTATTCTTCCTTCAGCTAAAACATGCATGTGGAACCCAGAGTATGATCAACCATGTGAACGGGAGACGTGTTCAAATATGTCTCAGTTTTCCTCCCCTGGTACTCGGGTGCAACATTCCAGACGCTTTACTAATACTCTCCCCACTTGGAGAGTCAGTCCCTTTAACCTCCTGTTTGGCCCAGTTTGCAATTTCTGCGGAAGATGAACAGGAATAGCGAGAACCAATGAGAGGCTAGCTGGAGGTGTCTGGACGGGCAAATTTAACTCTCATTTCCCACCAGGAAGAGGAAATAACCAAAGGCTCAGCGTGCCGTGCCGGAACCAGATTAGGGCCTGAAGCCATCCTGCGGTGTTGCGGCCAGCTCAAAAGAAAGCGAGTTGAAGAAAGGAGCACAGGGGCACTGTAATTCACAAACCTGCAGAGTTATAAATGACAGCTATCGTCCAAAAATAGACTGAAGTAAGGCTGCCAAGAGGACTTGAAAGCGGGGCAGAATTGCAGGAAACCGATTTCAGGAGGTAGACTGGAATTGCATTGAAAGCATAGGAAAAGAGGCAGAACGTCCACAATGATGCACTTGGCCAAAAAGGGCGTATGCGTTTTTTCCTGAATATATTCAGGAAAAAAACGCATACGCCCTTTTTGGCCAACCAAGCAAGCTTGCAAAGGAAATCTGCACTACAATGAAGTCTCACTTCCCCCCGGTCAAAAGGGCCATCTGAAAAAATTGTAAAATCCAGAAAGGCAGGACAGGCCATGGAGAACTGGGAGCCTTGTTATGCTGATGGGCGGGATGTAAATTGCCAACAACCATTCGGGAGAAGTGTATGGTGTTTCCTGAAACATCTAAAAAACAAAGCAACAGAGCCTAGGGCACTTCCACTTATGGTCCTATAGCTTAGGGAAATTAAAATCAAAAAGACACAGCCACCCCAAAGTTTGGAACGGCTCTGTTTACAAGAACCTTATTTACCATACAAGTTCAACATCGCAGAAAGTGAAAAATGGAGAAAGAAGTTGTGGTATTTACTTACAAAGCAATATCACTCAGCAATGAAATCTGTGTCATCAGGCCCTTAGAAGCACAATGAGTGGATTCAGGTATGATGATTCTAACTGAAATAAGTCACACAGAAAAAGAAACATCATAAGATATCAGTAATACACGGAATGTAAACTTGGCTACACAGGAACTGAATTACAGAACAGAACAGGGTCTCAAATTTAGAAAACCAACTTATGCTTGCTTAAGGGTAAAGGTGAGTTGGGGTGCTGCATAAAACCAGAGATTGAAATGAGCACAGATAAAGTTCCTTAAGCCAAATATGGAATAGACAAGAGCTACTCCTTGCTCAACGAAATGGACTCAACACCGCATATTAAACGCCTAAGAATGTACCTGACTAGTAAGTATCTTAAAACCTATGGATTGCTATGTCTCCGAAAGAGAATCAAGCATGTGTACAGGGGCATAAACGCAGCAGTGATAGGATTGGAGAGGTTCGGTGAGCAAATGAAGACCCTTTGAAGTCATATTGCATGGTACCCATTCCACGGGTTTCAACTACCCAGGTTTAAGGTATTCTTCCTTCAGCTAAAACATGCATGTGGAACCTAGAGTATGATGAACCATGTGATCGGGAGACGTGTTCAAATATGTCTCAGTTTTCCTCCCCTGGTACTCGGGTGCAACATTCCAGACGCTTTACTAACACTCTCCCCACTTGGAGAGTCAGTCCCTTTAACCTCCTGTTTGGCCCAGTTTGCAATTTCTGCGGAAGATGAACAGGAATAGCGAGAACCAATGAGAGGCTAGCTGGAGGTGTCTGGACGGGCAAATTTAACTCTCATTTCCCACCAGGAAGAGGAAATAACCAAAGGCTCAGCGTGCCGTGCCGGAACCAGATTAGGGCCTGAAGCCATCCTGCGGTGTTGCGGCCAGCTCAAAAGAAAGCGAGTTGAAGAAAGGAGCACAGGGGCACTGTAATTCACAAACCTGCAGAGTTATAAATGACAGCTATCGTCCAAAAATAGACTGAAGTAAGGCTGCCAAGAGGACTTGAAAGTGGGGCAGAATTGCAGGAAACCGATTTCAGGAGGTAGACTGGAATTGCATTGAAAGCATAGGAAAAGAGACAGAACGTCCACAGTGATGCACTTGGCCAAAAAGGGCGTATGCGTTTTTTCCTGAATATATTCAGGAAAAAACGCATACGCCCTTTTTGGCCAACCAAGCAAGCTTGCAAAGGAAATCTGCACTACAATGAAGTCTCACTTCCCCACGGGCAAAAGGGCCATCTGAAAATAGTGTAAAATCCAGAAAGGCAGGACAGGCCATGGAGAACTGGGAGCCTTGTTATGCTGATGGGCGGGATGTAAATTGCCAACAACCATTCGGGAGAAGTGTATGGTGTTTCCTGAAACATCTAAAAAACAAAGCAACAGAGCCTAGGGCACTTCCACTTATGGTCCTATAGCTTAGGGAAATTAAAATCAAAAAGACACAGCCACCCCAAAGTTTGGAACGGCTCTGTTTACAAGAACCTCGTTTACAGTACAAGTTCAACATCACAGAAAGTGAAAAATGGATAAAGAAGTTGTGGTATTTACTTACAAAGCAATATCACTCAGCAATGAAATCTGTGTCACAAGGCCCTTAGCATCACAATGAGTGGATTCAGGTATGAAGATTCTAACTGAAATAAGTCACACAGAAAAAGAAACATCATAAGATATCAGTAATACACGGAATGGAAACTTGGCTACAGAGGAACTGAATTACAGAACAGAACATGGTCTCAAATTTAGAAAACCAACTTATGCTTGCTTAAGGGGAAAGGTGAGTTGGGGTGCTGCATAAAACCAGAGATTGAAATGAGCACAGATAAAGTTCCTTAAGCCAAATATGGAATAGACAAGAGCTACTCCTTGCTCAACGAAGTGGACTCAATACCGCTTATTAAACGCCTAAGAATGTACCTGACTAGTAAGTATCTTAAAACCTATGGATTGCTATGTCTCCAAAAGAGAATCAAGCATGTGTACAGGGGCATAAACGCAGCAGTGATAGGATTGGAGAGGTTCGTGAGCAAATGAAGACCCTTTGAAGTCATATTGCATGGTACCCATTCCACGGGTTTCAACTACCCAGGTTTAAGGTATTCTTCCTTCAGCTAAAACATGCATGTGGAACCTAGAGTATGATCAACCATGTGATCGGGAGACGTGTTCAAATATGTCTCAGTTTTCGTACCCTGGTACTCGGGTGCAACATTCCAGACGCTTTATTAACACTCTCCCCACTTGGAGAGTCTGTCCTTTTAACCTCCTGTTTGGCCCAGTTTGCAATTTCTGCGGAAGATGAACAGGAATAGCGAGAACCAATGAGAGACTAGCTGGAGGTGTCTGGACGGGCAAATTTAACTCTCATTTCCCACCAGGAAGAGGAATTAACCAAAGGCTCAGCGTGCCGTGCCAGAACCAGATTAGGGCCTGAAGCCATCCTGCGGTGTTGCGGCCAGGTCACAAGAAAGCGAGTTGAAGAAAGGAGCTCAGGGGCACTGTAATTCACAAACCTGCAGAGTTATAAATGACAGCTATCGTCCAAAAATAGACTGAAGTAAGGCTGCCAAGAGGACTTGAAAGCGGGGCAGAATTGCAGGAAACCGATTTCAGGAGGTAGACTGGAATTGCATTGAAAGCATAGGAAAAGAGGCAGAATGTCCACAATGATGCACTTGGCCAAAAAGGGCGTATGCGTTTTTTCCTGAATATTTTCAGGAAAAAACGCATATGCCCTTTTTGGCCAACCAAGCAAGCTTGCAAAGGAAATCTGCACTACAATGAAGTCTCACTTCCCCCCGGTCAAAAGGGCCATCTGAAAAAAGTGTAAAATCCAGAAAGGCAGGACAGGCCATGGAGAACTGGGAGCCTTGTTATGCTGATGGGCGGGATGTAAATTGCCAACAACCACTTGGGAGAAGTGTATGGTGTTTCCTGAAACATCTAAAAAACAAAGCAACAGAACCTAGGGCACTTCCACTTATGGTCCTATAGCTTAGGGAAATTAAAATCAAAAAGACACAGCCACCCCAAAGTTTGGGACGCCTCCGTTTACAAGAACCTCGTTTACCGTATAAGTTCAATATCACAGAAAGTGAAAAATGGATAAAGAACTTGTGGTACTTACGTACAATGCAGTATCACTCAGCAATGAAATCTATGTCATCAGGCCCGTAGCAGCATAATGAGTGGATTCAGGTACGATGATTCTAACCGAAATAAGTCACACAGAAAAAGAAACATCATAAGATATCACTAATACACGGAATGTAAACTTGGCTACACAGGAACTGCATTCCAAAACAGAACAGGGTCTCAAATTTAGAAAACCAACTTATGCTTGCTTAAGGGGAAAGGTGAGTTGGGGTGCTGCATAAAACCAGAGATTGAAATGAGCACAGATAAAGTTCCTTAAGCCAAATATGGAATAGACAAGAGCTACTCCTTGCTCAACGAAATGGACTCAACACCCCATATTAAACGCCTAAGAATGTACCTGACTAGTAAGTATCTTAAAACCTATGGATTGCTATGTCTCCGAAAGAGAATCAAGCATGTGTACAGGGGCATAAACGCAGCAGTGATAGGATTGTAGAGGGTCGTGAGCAAATGAAGACCCTTTGAAGTCATATTGCATGGTACCCATTCCACGGGTTTCAACTACCCAGGTTTTAGGTATTCTTCCTTCAGCTAAAATATGCATGTGGAACACAGAGTATGATCAACCATGTGGTCGGGAGACGTATTCAAATATGTCTCAGTTTTCCTCCCCTGGTACTCGGGTGCAACATTCCAGACGCTTTACTAACACTCTCCCCACTTGGAGAGTCAGCGCCTTTAACCTCCTGTTTGGCCCAGTTTGCAATTTCTGCGGAAGATGAACAGGAATAGCGAGAACCAATGAGAGGCTAGCTGGAGGTGTCTGGACGGGCAAATTTAACTCTCATTTCCCACCAGGAAGAGGAAATAACCAAAGGCTCAGCGTGTCGTGCCGGAACCAGATTAGTGCCTGAAGCCATCCTGTGGTGTTGCGGCCAGCTCAAAAGAAAGCGAGTTGAAGAAAGGAGCTCAGGGGCACTGTAATTCACAAACCTGCAGAGTTATAAATGACAGCTATCGTACAAAAATAGACTGAAGTAAGGCTGCCAAGAGGACTTGAAAGCGGGGCAGAATTGCAGGAAACCGATTTCAGGAGGTAGACTGGAATTGCATTGAAAGCATAGGAAAAGAGGCAGAACGTCCACAATGATGCACTTGGCCAAAAAGGGCGTATGCGTTTTTTCCTGAATATATTCAGGAAAAAACGCATACGCCCTTTTTGGCCAACCAAGCAAGCTTGCAAAGGAAATCTGCACTACAATGAAGTCTCACTTCCCCCCGGTCAAAAGGGCCATCTGAAAAAAGTGTAAAATCCAGAGGCAGGACAGGCCATGGAGAACTGGGAGCCTTGTTATGCTGATGGGCGGGATGTAAATTGCCAACAACCACTTGGGAGAAGTGTATGGTGTTTCCTGAAACATCTAAAAAACAAAGCAACAGAGCCTAGGGCACTTCCACTTATGGTCCTATAGCTTAGGGAAATTAAAATCAAAAAGACACAGCCACCCCAAAGTTTGGAACGGCTCTGTTTACAAGAACCTCGTTTACAGTACAAGTTCAACATCGCAGAAAGTGAAAAATGGATAAAGAAGTTGTGGTATTTACTTACAAAGCAATATCACTCAGCAATGAAATCTGTGTCACAAGGCCCTTAGCATCACAATGAGTGGATTCAGGTATGAAGATTCTAACTGAAATAAGTCACACAGAAAAAGAAACATCATAAGATATCAGTAATACACGGAATGTAAACTTGGCTACACAGGAACTGAATTACAGAACAGAACAGGGTCTCAAATTTAGAAAACCAACTTATGCTTGCTTAAGGGTAAAGGTGAGTTGGGGTGCTGCATAAAACCAGAGATTGAAATGAGCACAGATAAAGTTCCTTAAGCCAAATATGGAATAGACAAGAGCTACTCCTTGCTCAACGAAATGGACTCAACACCGCATATTAAACGCCTAAGAATGTACCTGACTAGTAAGTATCTTAAAACCTATGGATTGCTATGTCTCCGAAAGAGAATCAACCATGTGTACAGGGGCATAAACACAGCAGTGATAGGATTGGAGAGGTTCGGTGAGCAAATGAAGACCCTTTGAAGTCATACTGCATGGTACCCATTCCACGGGTTTCAACTACCCAGGTTTAAGGTATTCTTCCTTCAGCTAAAACATGCATGTGGAACCTAGAGTATGATCAACCATGTGATCGGGAGACGTGTTCAAATATGTCTCAGTTTTCCTCCCCTGGTACTCGGGTGCAACATTCCAGACGCTTTACTAACACTCTCCCCACTTGGAGAGTCAGTCCCTTTAACCTCCTGTTTGGCCCAGTTTGCAATTTCTGCGGAAGATGAACAGGAATAGTGAGAACCAATGAGAGGCTAGCTGGAGGTGTCTGGACGGGCAAATTTAACTCTCATTTCCCACCAGGAAGAGGAAATAACCAAAGGCTCAGCGTGCTTTACCGGAACCAGATTAGGGCCTGAAGCCATCCTGCGGTGTTGCGGCCAGGTCACAAGACAGCGAGTTGAAGAAAGGAGCTCAGGGGCACTGTAATTCACAAACCTGCAGAGTTATAAATGACAGCTATCGTCCAAAAATAGACTGAAGTAAGGCTGCCAAGAGGACTTGAAAGCGGGGCAGAATTGCAGGAAACCGATTTCAGGAGGTAGACTGGAATTGCATTGAAAGCATAGGAAAAGAGGCAGAACGTCCACAATGATGCACTTGGCCAAAAAGGGCGTATGCGTTTTTTCCTCAATATTTTCAGGAAAAAACGCATACGCCCTTTTTGGCCAATCAAGCAAGCTTGCAAAGGAAATCTGCACTACAATGAAGTCTCACTTCCCCCCGGTCAAAAGGGCCATCTGAAAAAAGTGTAAAATCCAGAAAGGCAGGACAGGCCATGGAGAACTGGGAGCCTTGTTATGCTGATGGGCGGGATGTAAATTGCCAACAACCACTTGGGAGAAGTGTATGGTGTTTCCTGAAACATATAAAAAACAAAGCAACAGAACCTAGGGCACTTCCACTTATGGTCCTATAGCTTAGGGAAATTAAAATCAAAAAGACACAGCCACCCCAAAGTTTGGAACGGCTCTGTTTACAAGAACCTCGTTTACAGTAAAAGTTCAACATCGCAGAAAGTGAAAAATGGATAAAGAAGTTGTGGTATTTACTTACAAAGCAATATCACTCAGCAATGAAATCTGTGTCACAAGGCCCTTAGCAGCACAATGAGTGGATTCAGGTATGATGATTCTAACTGAAATAAGTCACACAGAAAAAGAAACATCATAAGATATCAGTAATACATGGAATGTAAACTTGGCTACACAGGAACTGAATTACAGAACAGAACAGGGTCTCAAATTTAGAAAACCAACTTATGCTTGCTTAAGGGTAAAGGTGAGTTGGGGTGCTGCATAAACCAGAGATTGAAATGAGCACAGATAAAGTTCCTTAAGTCAAATATGGAATAGACAAGAGCTACTCCTTGCTCAACGAAATGGACTCAACACCGCATATTAAACGCCTAAGAATGTACCTGACTAGTAAGTATCTTAAAACCTATGGATTGCTATGTCTCCGAAAGAGAATCAAGCATGTGTACAGGGGCATAAACGCAGCAGTGATAGGATTGGAGAGGTTTGGTGAGCAAATGAAGACCCTTTGAAGTCATATTGCACGGTACCCATTCCACGGGTCTTAACTCTCCAGGTTTAAGGTATTCTTCCTTCAGCTAAAACATGCATGTGGAACCCAAGTATGATCAACCATGTGAACGGGAGACGTGTTCAAATATGTCTCAGTTTTCCTCCCCTGGTACTCGGGTGCAACATTCCAGACGCTTTACTAACAGTCTCCCGACTTGGAGAGTCAGCGCCTTTAACCTCCTGTTTGGCCCAGTTTGCAATTTCTGCGGAAGATGAACAGGAATAGCGAGAACCAATGAGAGGCTAGCTGGAAGTGTCTGGACGGGCAAATTTAACTCTCATTTCCCACCAGGAAGAGGAAATAACCAAAGGCTCAGCGTGCCATGCCGGAACCAGATTACGGCCTGAAGCCATCCTGCGGTGTTGCGACCTGCTCAAAAGAAAGCGAGTTGAAGAAAGGAGCTCAGGGGCACTGTAATTCACAAACCTGCAGAGTTATAAATGACAGCTATCCTCCAAAAATAGACTGAAGTAAGGCTGCCAAGAGGACTTGAAAGCGGGGCAGAGTTGCAGGAAACCGATTTCAGGAGGTAGACTGGAATTGCATTGAAAGCATAGGAAAAGAGGCAGAACGTCCACAATGATGCACTTGGCCAAAAAGGGCGTATGCGTTTTTTCCTGAATATATTCAGGAAAAAACGCATACGCCCTTTTTGGCCAACCAAGCAAGCTTGCAAAGGAAAACTGCACTACAATGAAGTCTCACTTCCCCCCGGTCAAAAGGGCCATCTGAAAAAAGTGTAAAATCCAAAAAGGCAACAGGCCATGGAGAACTGGGAGCCTTGTTATGCTGATGGGTGGGATGTAAATTGTCAACAGACACTTGGGAGAAGTGTATGGTGTTTCCTGAAACATCGAAAAAACAAAGCAACAGAGCCTAGGGCACTTCCACTTATGGTCCTATAGCTTAGGGAAATTAAAATCAAAAAGCCACAGCCACCCCAAAGTTTGGAACAGCTCTGTTACAAGAACCTCGTTTACAGTACAAGTTCAACATCACAGAAAGTGAAAAATGGATAAAGAAGTTGTGGTATTCACTTACAACGCAATATCACTGAGCAATGAAATCTATGTCATCAGGCCCTTAGCAGCACAATGAGTGGATTCAGGTATGATGATTCTAACTGAAATAAGTCTCACAGAAAAAGAAACATCATAAGATATCAGTAATACACGGAATGGAATCTTGGCTACACAGGAACTGAATTACAGAACAGAACAGGGTCTCAAATTTAGAAAACCAGCTTATGCTTGCTTAAGGGGAAAGGTGAGTTGGGGTGCTGCATAAAACCAGAGATTGAAATGAGCCCAGATAAATTTCCTTAACCCAAATATGGAATAGACAAGAGCTACTCCTTGCTCAACGAAATGGACTCAACACCCCATATTAAACGCCTAAGAATGTACCTGACTAGTAAGTATCTTAAAACCTATGGATTGCTATGTCTCCGAAAGAGAATCAAGCATGTGTACAGGGGCATAAATGCAGCAGTGATAGGATTGGAGAGGTTCCGTGAGCAAATGAAGACCCTTTGAAGTCATATTGCATGGTACCCATTCCACGGGTTTCAACTACCCAGGTTTTAGGTATTCTTCCTTCAGCTAAAACATGCATGTGGAACATAGAGTATGATCAACCATGTGATCGGGAGACGTGTTCAAATATGTCTCAGTTTTCCTCCCCTGGTACTCGGGTGCAACATTCCAGACGCTTTACTAACACTCTCCCCACTTGGAGAGTCAGCGCCTTTAACCTCCTTTTTGGCACAGTTTGCAAATTCTGCGGAAGATGAACAGGAATAGCGAGAACCAATGAGAGGCTAGCTGGAGGTGTCTGGACGGGCAAATTTAACTCTCATTTCCCACCAGGAAGAGGAAATAACCAAAGGCTCAGCGTGCCGTGCCGGAACCAGATTAGGGCCTGAAGCCATCCTGCGGTGTTGCGGCCAGCTCAAAAGAAAGCGAGTTGAAGAAAGGAGCTCAGGGGTACTGTAATTCACAAACCTGCAGAGTTATAAATGACAGCTATCGTACAAAAATAGACTGAAGTAAGGCTGCCAAGAGGACTTGAAAGAGGGGCAGAAGTGCAGGAAACCGATTTCAGGAGGTAGACTGGAATTACATTGAAAGCATAGGAAAAGAGGCAGAACGTCCACAATGATGCACTTGGCCAAAAAGGGCATATGCGTTTTTTCGTGAATATATTCAGGAAAAAACGCATACGCCCTTTTTGGCCAACCAAGCAAGCTTGCAAAGGAAATCTGCACTACAATGAAGTCTCACTTCCCCCCGGTCAAAAGGGCCATCTGAAAAAAGTGTAAAATCCAGAGGCAGGACAGGCCATGGAGAACTGGGAGCCTTGTTATGCTGATGGGCGGGATGTAAATTGCCAACAACCACTTGGGAGAAGTGTATGGTGTTTCCTGAAACATCTAAAAAACAAAGCAACAGAGCCTAGGGCACTTCCACTTATGGTCCTATAGCTTAGGGAAATTAAAATCAAAAAGGCACAGCCACCCCAAAGTTTGGAACGGCTCTGTTTACAAGAACCTCGTTTACAGTACAAGTTCAACATCGCAGAAAGTGAAAAATGGATAAAGAAGTTGTGGTATTCACTTACAAAGCAATATCACTCAGCAATGAAATCTATGTCATCAGGCCCTTAGCAGCACAATCAGTGGATTCAGGTATGATGATTCTAACTGAAATAAGTCACACAGAAAAAGAAACATCATAAGATATCAGTAATACACGGAATGGAAACTTGGCTACACAGGAACTGAATTACAGAACAGAACAGGATCTCAAATTTAGAAAACCAACTTATGGTTGCTTAAGGGTAAAGGTGAGTTGGGGTGCTGCATAAAACCAGAGATTGAAATGAGCACAGATAAAGTTCCTTAAGCCAAATATGGAATAGACAAGAGCTACTCCTTGCTCAACGAAATGGACTCAACACCGCATATTAAACGCCTAAGAATGTACCTGACTAGTAAGTATCTTAAAACCTATGGATTGCTATGTCTCCGAAAGAGAATCAAGCATGTGTACAGGGGCATAAACACAGCAGTGATAGGATTGGAGAGGTTCGGTGAGCAAATGAAGACCCTTTGAAGTCATACTGCATGGTACCCATTCCAAGGGTTTCAACTACCCAGGTTTAAGGTATTCTTCCTTCAGCTAAAACATGCATGTGGAACCTAGAGTATGATCAACCATGTGATCGGGAGACGTGTTCAAATATGTCTCAGTTTTCCTCCCCTGGTACTCGGGTGCAACATTCCAGACGCTTTACTAACACTCTCCCCACTTGGAGAGTCAGCGCCTTTAACCTCCTGTTTGGCCCAGTTTGCAAATTCTGCGGAAGATGAACAGGAATAGCGAGAACCAATGAGAGGCTAGCTGGCTGTGTCTGGACGGGCAAATGTAACTCTCATTTCCCACCAGGAAGAGGAAATAACCAAAGGCTCAGCGTGCCGTACCGGAACCAGATTAGGGCCTGAAGCCATCCTGCGGTGTTGCGGCCAGCTCACAAGAAAGCGAGTTGAAGAAAGGAGCTCAGGGGCACTGTAATTCACAAACCTGCAGAGTTATAAATGACAGCTATCGTCCAAAAATAGACTGAAGTAAGGCTGCCAAGAGGACTTGAAAGCGGGGCAGAATTGCAGGAAACCGATTTCAGGAGGTAGACTGGAATTGCATTGAAAGCATAGGAAAAGAGGCAGAACGTCCACAATGATGCACTTGGCCAAAAAGGGCGTATGCGTTTTTTCCTGAATATATTCAGGAAAAAACGCATACGCCCTTTTTGGCCAACCAAGCAAGCTTGCAAAGGAAATCTGCACTACAATGAAGTCTCACTTCCCCCCGGTCAAAAGGGCCATCTGAAAAAAGTGTAAAATCCAGAAAGGAAGGACAGGCCATGGAGAACTGGGAGCCTTGTTATGCTGATGGGCGGGATGTAAATTGCCAACAACCACTCGGGAGAAGTGTATGGTGTTTCCTGAAACATCTAAAAAACAAAGCAACAGAACCTAGGGCACTTCCACTTATGGTCCTATAGCATAGGGAAATTAAAATCAAAAAGACACAGCCACCCCAATGTTTGGGACGCCTCTGTTTACAAGAACCTCGTTTACAGTACAAGTTCAACATCGCAGAAAGTGAAAAATGGATAAAGAAGTTGTGGTATTTACTTACAAAGCAATATCACTCAGCAATGAAATCTGTGTCATCAGGCCCTAAGCAGCACAATGAGTGGATTCAGGTATGATGATTCTAACTGAAATAAGTCACACAGAAAAAGAAACATCATAAGATATCAGTAATACACGGAATGTAAACTTGGCTACACAGGAACTGAATTCCAGAACAGAACAGGGTCTCAAATTTAGAAAACCAACTTATGCTTGCTTAAGGGTAAAGGTGAGTTGGGGTGCTGCATAAAACCAGAGATTGAAATGAGCACAGATAAAGTTCCTAAAGTCAAATATGGAATAAACAAGAGCTACTCCTTACTCAACGAAATGGACTCAACACCGCATATTAAACGCCTAACAATGTACCTGACTAGTAAGTATCGTAAAACCTATGGATTGCTATGTCTCCAAAAGAGAATCAAGCATGTGGACAGGGGCATAAACGCAGCAGTGATAGGATTGGAGAGGTTCGGTGAGCAAATGAAGACCCTTTGAAGTCATATTGCATGGTACCCATTCCACGGGTCTTAACTCTCCAGGTTTAAGGTATTCTTCCTTCAGCTAAAACATGCATGTGGAACCCAAGTATGATCAACCATGTGAACGGGAGACGTGTTCAAATGTGTCTCAGTTTTCCTCCCCTGGTACTCGGGTGCAACATTCCAGACGCTTTACTAACACTCTCCCGACTTGGAGACTCAGCGCCTTTAACCTCCTGTTTGGCCCAGTTTGCAATTTCTGCGGATGATTAACAGGAATAGCGAGAACCAATGAGAGGCTAGCTGGAGGTGTCTGGACGGGCAAATTTAACTCTCATTTCCCACCAGGAAGAGGAAATAACCAAAGGCTCAGTGTGCCGTGCCGGAACCAGATTAGGGCCTGAAGCCATCCTGCGGTGTTGCGGCCAGCTCAAAAGAAAGCGAGTTGAAGAAAGGAGCTCAGGGGCACTGTAATTCACAAACCTGCAGAGTTATAAATGACAGCTATCGTCCAAAAATAGACTGAAGTAAGGCTGCCAAGAGGACTTGAAAGCGGGGCAGAATTGCAGGAAACCGATTTCAGGAGGTAGACTGGAATTGCATTGAAAGCATAGGAAAAGAGGCAGAACGTCCACAATGATGCACTTGGCCAAAAAGGGCGTATGCGTTTTTTCCTGAATATATTCAGGGAAAAACGCATACGCCCTTTTTGGCCAACCAAGCAAGCTTGCAAAGGAAATCTGCACTACAATGAAGTCTCACTTCCCCCCGGTCAAAAGGGCCATCTGAAAATAGTGTAAAATCCAGAAAGGCAACAGGCCATGGAGAACTGGGAGCCTTGTTATGCTGATGGGCCTGATGTAAATTGCCAACAGACACTTGGGAGAAGTGTATGGTGTTTCCTGAAACATCTAAAAAACAAAGCAACAGAGCCTAGGGCACATCCACTTATGGTCCTATAGCTTAGGGAAATTAAAATCAAAAAGACACAGCCACCCCAAAGTTTGGGACGCCTCTGTTTACAAAAACCTCATTTACCGTACAAGTTCAATATCACAGAAAGTGAAAAATGGATAAAGAAGTTGTGGTACTCATGTACAATGCAGTATCACTCAGCAATGAAATCTATGTCACCAGGCCCGTAGCAGCATAATGAGTGGATTCGGGTATGGTGATTCTAACTGAAATAAGTCACACAGAAAAAGAAACATCAAAAAATATCACTAATACATGGAATTTAAATTTGGCTACAGAGGAACTGAATTACAAAACAGAACAGGGTCTCAAATTTAGAAAACCAACTTATGCTTGCTTAAGTGGAAAGGTGAGTTGGGGTGCTGCATAAAACCAGAGATTGAAATGAGCACAGATAAAGTTCCTTAAGCCAATTATGGAATAGACAAGAGCTACTCCTTGCTCAACGAAATGGACTCCACACCCCATATTAAACGCCGAAGAATATACCTGACTAGTAAGTATCTTAAAACCTATGGATTGCTATGTCTCCAAAAGAGAATCAAGCGTGTGTACATGGGTCATAAACGCAGCAGTGAAAGGATTGGAGAGATTCGGTGAGCAAATGAAGACCCTTTGAAGTCATATTGCATCGTACCCATTACACGGGTCTCAACTCTCCAGGTTTCAGGTATTCTTCCTTCAGCTAAAACATGCATGTGGAACCCAGAGTATGATCAACCATGTGAACGGGAGACGTGTTCAAATATGTCTCAGTTTTCCTCCCCTGGTACTCGGGTGCAACATTCCAGATGCTTTACTAACACTCTCCCGACTTGGAGAGTCAGTCCCTTTAACCTCCTGTTTGGCCCAGTTTGCCTTTTCTGCGGAAGAGAAACAGGAATAGCGAGAACCAATGAGAGGCTAGCTGGAGGTGTCTGGACGGGCAAATTTAACTCTGATTTCCCACCAGGAAGAGGAATTAACCAAAGGCTCAGCGTGCCGTGCCAGAACCAGATTAGGGCCTGAAGCCATCCTGCGGTGTTGCGGCCAGGTCACAAGAAAGCGAGTTGAAGAAAGGAGCTCAGGGGCACTGTAATTCACAAACCTGCAGAGTTATAAATGACAGCTATTGTCCAAAAATAGACTGAAGTAAGGCTGCCAAGAGGACTTGAAAGCGGGGCAGAATTGCAGGAAACCGATTTCAGGAGGTAGACTGGAATTGCATTGAAAGCATAGGAAAAGAGGCAGAACGTCCACAATGATGCACTTGGCCAAAAAGGGCGTATGCGTTTTTTCCTGAATATATTCAGGAAAAAACGCATACGCCCTTTTTGGCCAACCAAGCAAGCTTGCAAAGGAAATCTGCACTACAATGAAGTCTCACTTCCCCCGGTCAAAAAGGCCGTCTGAAAAAAGTGTAAAATCCAGAAAGGCAACAGGCCATTGAGAACTGGGAGCCTTGTTATGCTGATGGGCGGGATGCAAATTGCCAACAACCACTCGGGAGAAGTGTATGGTGTTTCCTGAAACATCTAAAAAACAAAGCAACAGAGCCTAGGGCACTTCCACTTATGGTCCTATAGCTTAGGGAAATTAAAATCAAAAAGACACAGCCACCCCAAAGTTTGGAACGGCTCTGTTTACAAGAACCTCGTTTACCGTACAAGTTCAATATCACAGAAAGTGAAAAATGGATAAAGAACTTGTGGTACTTACGTACAATGTAGTATCACTCAGCAATGAAATCTATGTCATCAGGCCAGTAGCAGCATAATGAGTGGATTCAGGTACGATGATTCTAACTGAAATAAGTCACACAGAAAAAGAAACATCATAAGATATCATTAATACACGGAATGTAAACTTGGCTACACAGGAACTGAATTACAGAACAGAACAGGTTCTCAAATTTAGAAAACCAACTTATGCTTGCTTAAGGGTAAAGGTGAGTTGGGGTGCTGCATAAAACCAGAGATTGAAATGAGCACAGATAAAGTTCCTTAAGCCAAATATGGAATAGACAAGAGCTACTCCTTGCTCAACAAAATGGACTCAACACCACATATTAAACGCCTAAGAATGTACCTGACTAGTAAGTATCTTAAAACCTATGGATTGCTATGTCTCCGAAAGAGAATCAAGCATGTGTACAGGGGCATAAACGCAGCAGTGATAGGATTGGAGATGTTCTGTGAGAAAATGAAGACCCTTTGAAGTCATATTGCATGGTACCCATTCCACGGGTTTCAACTACCCAGGTTTTAGGTATTCTTCCTTCAGCTAAAACATGCATGTGGAACCCAGAGTATGATCAACCATGTGATCGGGAGACGTGTTCAAATATGTCTCAGTTTTCCTCCCCTGGTACTCGGGTGCAACATTCCAGACGCTTTACTAACACTCTCCCCACTTGGAGAGTCAGCGCCTTTAACCTCCTGTTTGGCACAGTTTGCAATTTCTGCAGAAGATGAACAGGAATAGCGAGAACCAATGAGAGGCTAGCTGGAGGTGTCTGGACGGGCAAATTTAACTCTCATTTACCACCAGGAAGAGGAAATAACCAAAGGCTCAGCGTGCCGTAATGGAACCAGATTAGGGCCTGAAGCCATCCTGCGGTGTTGCGGCCAGGTCACAAGAAAGCGAGTTGAAGAAAGGAGCTCAGGGGCACTGTAATTCACAAACCTGCAGAGTTATAAATGACAGCTATCGTCCAAAAATAGACTGAAGTAAGGCTGCCAAGAGGACTTGAAAGCGGGGCAGAATTGCAGGAAACCGATTTCAGGAGGTAGACTGGAATTGCATTGAAAGCATAGGAAAAGAGGCAGAACGTCCACAATGATGCACTTGGCCAAAAAGGGCGTATGCGTTTTTTCCTGAATATATTCAGGAAAAAACGCATACGCCCTTTTTGGCCAACCAAGCAAGCTTGCAAAGGAAATCTGCACTACAATGAAGTCTCACTTCCCCCCGGTCAAAAGGGCCATCTGAAAAAAGTGTAAAATCCAGAAAGGCAGGACAGGCCATGGAGAACTGGGAGCCTTGTTATGGTGATGGGTGGGATGTAAATTGCCAACAACCACTCGGGAGAAGTGTATGGTGTTTCCTGAAACATCTAAAAAACAAAGCAACAGAACCTAGGGCACTTCCACTTATGGTCCTATAGCTTAGGGAAATTAAAATCAAAAAGACACAGCCACCCCAAAGTTTGGAACGGCTCTGTTTACAAGAACCTCGTTTACAGTACAAGTTCAACATCGCAGAAAGTGAAAAATGGAGAAAGAAGTTGTGGTATTTACTTACAAAGCAATATCACTCAGCAATGAAATCTGTGTCATCAGGCCCTTAGCAGCACAATGAGTGGATTCAGGTATGATGATTCTAACTGAAATAAGTCACACAGAAAAAGAAACATCATAAGATATCAGTAATACACGGAATGTAAACTTGGCTACACAGGAACTGAATTACAGAACAGAACAGGGTCTCAAATTTAGAAAACCAACTTATGCTTGCTTAAGGGGAGAGGTGAGTTGGGGTGCTGCATAAAACCAGAGATTGAAATGAGCACAGATAAAGTTCCTTAAGCCAAATATGGAATAGACAAGAGCTACTCCTTGCTCAATGAAATGGACTCAACACCGCATATTAAACGCCTAAGAATGTACCTGACTAGTAAGTATCTTAAAACCTATGGATTGCTATGTCTCTGAAAGAGAATCAAGCATGTGTACAGGGGCATAAACGCAGCAGTGATAGGATTGGAGAGGTTCGGTGAGCAAATGAAGACCCTTTGAAGTCATATTGCATGGTACCCATTCCACGGGTCCCAACTCTCCAGGTTTAAGGTATTCTTCCTTCAGCTAAAACATGCATGTGGAATGCAGAGTATGATCAACCATGTGATCGGGAGACGTGTTCAAATATGTCTCAGTTTTCATACCCTGGTACTCGGGTGCAACATTCCAGACGCTTTGCTAACACTCTCCCGACTTGGACAGTCAGCGCCTTTAACCTCCAGTTTGGCCCAGTTTGCAATTTCTGCGGAAGATGAACAGGAATAGCGAGAACCAATGAGAGACTAGCTGGAGGTGTCTGAACGGGCAAATTTAACTCTAATTTCCCACTAGGAAGAGGAATTAACCAAAGGCTCAGCGTGCCGTGCCGGAACCAGATTAGGGCCTGAAGCCATCCTGCGGTGTTGCGGCCAGCTCACAAGAATGTGAGTTGAAGAAAGGAGCTCAGGGGCTCTATAATTCACAAACCTGCAGAGTTATAAATGACAGCTATCGTCCAAAAATAGACTGAAGTAAGGCTGCCAAGAGGACTTGAAAGCGGGGCCGAATTGCAGGATACCGATTTCAGGAGGTAGACTGGAATTGCATTGAAAGCGTAGGAAAAGAGGCAGAACGTCCACAATGATGCACTTTGCCAAAAGGGCATATGCGTTTTTTCCTGAATATATTCAGGAAAAAACGCATACGCCCTTTTTGGCCAACCAAGCAAGCTTGCAAAGGAAATCTGCACTACAATGAAGTCTCACTTCCCCCCGGTCAAAAGGGCCATCTGAAAAAAGTGTAAAATCCAGAAAGGCAGGACAGGCCATGGAGAACTGGGAGCCTTGTTATGCTGAAGGGCGGGATGTAAATTGCCAACAACCACTCGGGAGAAGTGTATGGTGTTTCCTGAAACATCTAAAAAACAAAGCAACAGAGCCTAGGGCACTTCCACTTATGGTCCTATAGCTTAGGGAAATTAATATCAAAAAGACACAGCAACCCCAAAATTTGGGACGGCTCTTTTTACAGGAATCTCTTCTATGGCACAAGTTAAATATCCCAGAGAGCAAATAATGGATAAAGAAGTTGCGGTACTTATGTACAACAGAATACCACTCAGCAATGAAATCTATGTCACCAGGCCCGTACCAGCATAATGAGTGGATTGAAGCACGATGATTCTAAGTGAAATAAGTCACACAGAAAAAGAAACATCGTAAGGTATCACTAATACACAGAATGTGAACTTGGCTACACATGAACTGAATTACAAAACAGAACAGGGTCTCAAGTTTAGAAAACCAACCTATGCCTGCTTAAGGGGGAAGGTGAGTTGGGGTGCTGCATAAAAGCAGAGTTTGAAATTAGCACAGATACCGTTCCATAAGCCAAATATGTAATAGACAAGAGCTACCCCTTGCTCAACGAAATGGATTCAACAATGAGGTATCACCTCACACCTGGTAGAATAGGCATCATTGAAAATCTACAAACAAAAAATGCTGGAAAGGGTGTGGAGAAAAGGAACCCTCTTCCACTATTGTTGGGAATATAAATTGATACAGTCATTATGGAGAACAATATGGAATTTCTTAAGAAACTAAGAATAGAATTACCATATGATACAGCAATCCCAGTACTGGACATATACCCAGACAAAACCATAGATCACAAAGAGTCATTCACCGCAATGTTCATTGCATCACTATTTACAATATCGAGGTAATGGAAGCAACCTAAATGCCCACAGACAGACGAATGCATAAAGCTGTGGTACATATATAAAATGGAATATTACTAAGCCATGAAAAGGAATGAAATTGGGTCATTTGTAGAGACGTCGATGGATCTAGAGACTGTCATACAGAGTGAAGTAAGTCAGAAAGAGAAAAACAAATCTTGTATATTCATGCATATATGTGGAACCTAGAAAAACTGTACAGATTAACCATTTTGCAAGGCATAAATAGAGCAACAGATGTAGACAACAAACGTATGGACAACAAGGGGGGAAAGCTGTTGGGGGGTGGTGGTGGGAGGAGTTGAGAGACTGGGATTGGCATGTATACATTTATATGTATAAAATAGATAACCAATAAGAACCTGCTGTATAAAAATATAAAATAAAATTCAAAATTAAAAAGAAATAAAATTTAAAAAATAAAACAGAAAAAACAATTATTCCCTGCACATACATGTATTTATATGAATAAATTATTTCCATGCTTATATCTGTAAATACAAAAAAGAGGAATAAAATCTACCTTGAACCAAAAACGAAAAAGAGAAAAAAAACACAGAACCCACCAGTTACACAGAGGAAAACCGTATCAGGGCACTTGCTCCAGTTGTAAACAATTCTGAAGTTGGTCAGTGGTGGGGAATCGTCTCCCATTCAGCCAGCAGCCCCCACGCAACAAGCGTCCTCATTGCAAAGCTGGGGCACCGTGCCGAGGCATCTGTGAGTAAACGTGAGCTGAGCCCCAGGCCAGTTGCTGCTGAACTATTCCCACCCGTCCCAGGTAAAACACCTGAATATATACAAGGACTTGAAAGCCTAGAGGAAGGGCCATAGAGCCACACGAGTGACAGCATGCCGGCCGACTTGGTGCCTGCAGGCCAGCCAGGATGGTCCTGGCCCTGGGTGCTCTTCTGGAAGATTTCCATTTCCCTGCCTGGGAAAATGAGATACCCGTCCTGTCCCTGCCCCCACTGCTTTTTTCCTTCCTCACCTCTGCCCAGGGAGAAATTCCAGCAGCAGGTATGGGTGACACATCCTCTTCTTTAGCAGGTGGCAGCCTGGCAACTGCTGCAGAAAGTCCAGCAGAGCCCCACTCACACTGGGCCACCCACAAAGCCGTGGCCTCTCACTCCCTCCCACCAGCCCAGCCCCAAGACTGCTGACAGGGCAGAGAAAATGGCGTCAGGCACGGCTGCAGGGGCTCTTGCTGCCTGCAGTGGTATTTATATTGATCTCAACCCAGGCACACCTGGGGAGGGCTGGCCGGCACGGTAAGGCTGCCCAGGTCAGCCAATCATCACCCCTCAGGGGCTCACAGTTGCAGAAAATGGAACTTGCTGAACCGGCCAGGTCCAAGGAACAGGTGTGGGCTCCTGAGAGTCAGGATAGACAAGGGGCTGCAGCTTTGGCTTGTTTTCTAATCATTTTATCTGGCCCATGAGTGGGAGACAACTTCAAGAAAACCCTCTCCTAATGAGAGGAACCCAGGAGTCAGGGAGAGGAGGGGTGGGTGGTGGTTGGAGACAGAGGCCTGGTGCCCCAGGTGCAGTGGAAGTCTCTGGAAGACCAGGTGGAGGGAGGCCTCACGGAGTGATGCCCAGGGTCACAGACCTGTCACAGCTGCTGTTTGTTAGTTCAAGTCCTGCTCTGAGGTGCTCTGTGTCAGCTCTGAGTGACAGGTGAGCTGGGGGTGCTCTGCAATGAGGGCTATGTGCACGGTTCCTGTGTGCCCAGCCCTGCCACGGTACCTGCAAGGGTAGCTCTGTATCCTGGGAGGGGCCTGACCACGAGAGCCCCGTGGGCTGGGGTGGGGGTGGGGTACCTGCCCAGGTGAGCTCCATATTCTGGGATTGGTCTGACCACGAGAGCCCCATGGGCTGCTGGGGACCTGGTAAATGATGTCAGGACAGTCAGTGAAGCCACCGAGGATGTACCTCCAGTTGCTCCTAATTCCTACACCCTGCTGGTCATTCTACCAACCACCAGGACATGGTATTCTGTATTAGTCTTCAATGATGCCTTCTTTTGTATTCCATTAGTCCCAGAGTCACAAGAAATTTTGGCTTGTGAGTGGCAGGACTCAACATACAACTAAAACAATACTTCCGGGCCGTCTGGCCCCAAGGGTGCAAAAATTCCCACACCATCTTTGGGGAAAGCTTAGCTAAAGACCTAAAAGTTCTACCTCTGGAAAAGGAAACCCTCCTTCAATATGCAGACGACATTCTGATCACCAGCCCTACTAAGGAGGCCTCTGAACTACCAAGCCAATAAAGGATAGAAGTTGTCCAAGAAAAAGCTCAAATATCACAGACTGCGGTGACCTGCCTGGGCTTCATTCTCACAGAAGGTCAGAGAAGCCCATCCCAGGAAAGGGAAGAAACCATTTTCAGCCTTACCCCTTTCTAAAACTAGAAGACAGCTTAGGGGTTCCTGGGGAGGCCAGGGTTTGCTGCTTCTGGATCCCTAACTACAGTCTACTAGCTGGGCCTCTATATGAAACACTGAAAGGAAAAGATGATGATCCTTTTGAATAGAATCCAGAAGTGGCCTTTCAAGAATGGAAAGAGCAGTCAATTCAGACCCTTGCCCTGGAACTCCCTAATTTAGCTAAACCCTTTGACCTTTACATTCCCGGTGAAAGGTGAATCGCCATTGGAGAATTAGTGCAAAAACTGGGACCACTTGAAATGGAACAATGCAAGAATGCCATCCAGGTAGGATAAACTACGGTCACTAAGGGGCTTGGCCCACTGCCACATCTGGCCAAGATACTGGCGGTATCTAAAAACCTGGAAATCAGCAGCCCAAAAGGCCACCTCCCTCCTAAGGGAAAAGGACCCCACGTGGTGATCCTAACCACCAACCATGCCCTGAAGTTGCAGGGTTCGCTCCGTGGGCACACCGACCTCGAGTGAGGAGGCCCTCCAACTCCAACATCCAGAGAGATAACCGGGGGCAACAGGGCACCATGACGACTCGTGTGAACATCACTTGACCTGGAGTTTCTCTCATAAAACAACAAGAGTGTGTCCCAAAAGAGTAGACTACTGCTTGCAGGACTTACTGCACCCAGAGGGGAGCTAATAATCTTGGCGGGGGAACAGTATACCACACTGTCACCATAGAAAAGCCTACAGACACCGTGATGATGGTGGCCAATAAGACCGGCTGGACTCCTGTTTACTTCAAAAGGCTGTTGACTCAGTAGCCATCATGGTCCTTGATCACCACTGACCCTGGACTGTCTGGGAGTTGAGCGGGCAGGGCTCTGACACCTGGTGCTGTTTGTACGTTAATTCAGGGGCCTAATTGAAGAAAGCGCAGACTACTGGTCAGAGCATCTAGGCTGGCAGAGACGGTCAGCCTAAGGTGGCCGAACAAATGTGGGGCGGGGTGAAACCGGCCCCCACAGCGTCTCTGCACATCTCTTTCCTGGACCCTTAAAGGTCATTAGAATCTATAACACTTCCAATGCTGGTGCTCAGGTGGACGAGCAGGGAGGCAGGGGTCCTGGGGACAATCAACGTCACCGGGAGGCTGCTGGGGAGAAGCTCTGAGCCTCGCCCCAGGGTATGAGGGCTCCCAACTCAGCACTCAGCAGTTACAGAAGAAGGGTCTGCACCCTCAGCACTCCAAGAATGAGGAACGGGACAAAAGGCAGAGGAGGGGTTTGTCCCCAGCAAAGCCCATTAAAAATCCCTGGGAGATAAAAATAGAATCTGGGCAATAAAGTCAAGTCTAACCTTTTTTATCCTTTGTGCTTTGTCTAATTTCACGTGCTCCTAGGGTCCCGCATGCAGAGGTTCCACACCCGGCACTTCAGACCAGATTTCCTAGTGCAGAATGGCTGGGTCGACACCTCAGCTCCTGGGGCCCAGTGCAGACTCCACGATATAGAGCCTGAGCTACAGCCAACCCGGCCCTCGAGAGCTCCGCCGCCTCCCTCCCTCCCACTGACTCTGACAGGATCTCTACACAGCAGCCCAGCCCACAGCCCACGGGGTAGTGCATGCTCTCACCTCTCCATTCTCTGATCAAAATATAAAGTTTCCTTTGCTTGTGAACCAAACTCAGTCTCGATCTGTTGGCCCCAATGACACTGGGCAGGGGGACACTTGTTGGGGTCCACTCTGGAGGATCAGTAACAGAAATTGAGACTATTGTAACCTCAATGAACAGATGTGTGAGCCAAACTGTAGTTAACATAGAACAGTGTATAAGGCTCGGGTAAAATAAGATGTTTTTAACACTTCCATTTGATATTTCCATCACTTTTTATAAGCAAGTTCAGTGAAAAGGTTTGTCTTATTTGTCAGGTCAATATTAGAGAAACGAAGTGATTTCTTTCCAAGGATGTACAGTTAATAATCTTGGTTAAACCTTCAATCTTGTTTTAAATGCTTTTCCATTGAAAATGATACCTCTCTTTCAGCTCCCCCATTTCTGAGAAGTATAAAACCTTATAATTTATTATTACCAAAGGGGAAAGGTGGGAGGAGGGATAAATTAACAGTTTGGAATGAACACATACACACTGCTATGTATAAAATAGATCATCAACAAGGAACTACTGTATAGCACAGGGAACTACACTCAACATTTTGCAATAACCTATAAGGGGAAATAATCTGAAAAAGAATAGATATTTTTATTGACATCATCTATCAATGACAGTTAAAGTGTAGCCTAAGGGAAGCTGGTGGTGAGTGCTTCTGACCCTGAAGACTTCAATCATCTAAAGTTTGGACTCTGCTTACTTCCCAAGGCCCTTAATGAACATATGTGTAGCCGTAGCTTAAAAACTTCCCCAGTTTGGGTTTCGGGGAGACACTGATTTTGAAAAAGCCCTGGTGTTCTCCTTACATGAATGGGACTCTTCCTACTGCTAAAACATGTCTGTCACACCCAGAGGATGGTATACCGTCTGATCGGGAAGAGTTTGGAAAAGGCATCTCATCTCCTCATCTCCTGGTGCTCGGGTTCACCCCTCCAGCGTCTTTACTAACAGTCTCCCCATTTGGAGATGTCAGCACTGTCAACATCCTGTTGCGTACAGTTTGGAATTTGTCCAGAGGATGAAGCGGAAGGATGAGGAACAATGAGAGACAAGTCCTAGGTGTTCAGACAGGCACATGTCACTCTAATTTCCAATCAGGAAGACGAATTGACCAAAGGCTAGGGTTGCCCATGGAAACAGTATAGGGCCTGAGGAAATCCCGCTGCTTTGCGGCCAGTTCCCATAAACACGAGTTGAACAATGGAACTCAGGGGCAGTAAAATTCACAAAACTGCAGAGTTGAAAATATCCATCACTGAAAAATGTCTTGAGGAGAGTCAGAGAAAAGGACTTGTAAGCAAGGGAGAATGGCAGGAAAGGGATTTGAGGAGGTAGAAAGGACTCGCCATTAAGCACAAGAAAAGGAGCTGAACATTGCCAACATTGCAGTTGGCCAAAAAGGGTGTATGCGTTCTTTTCTGTATATATTCAAGAAAAGGGCATACACTTTTTTAGCCAACCAAACAGGTGGGCACTGGAAGTCAATACTACAAAAGATATCACTTCGCATCAGTCAGAAGAGCCATCCTCATAAAGCGTAAACAACAGAAATGCAGGACAGGGCAACGAGAAGAGGGAGCCCTGTGAGACTTATAGTGGAAATGTATATTGCCAACGGCCATTCTGGAGAAGTGTATTGTGTTTACTAAAGCATCTAAAAAATGAGCTACAGAGCATAGGGCACTTGCACTCATGGGCGTATATCTTGGGAAAAACAAAAATCGAGAGGACACAGGCACCCCAATGTTTACCCCCTCTCTGTTTAAAAGATCCTCGACTAGGATATAACTTAAATGTCTCTGGAGGGAAAAAATGGATAGAGATGTGGTACTTAGGTAGAGTGGAATATTATTCAGCCTGGAAATCAATGAAATATGGCCAGTTGTAACAACTCCGGAGGAGTTACGTATGATCATTCTAAGTGACAGAATTCAAAAAGAAAAAGACACATATCATAAGATATCACTTAAAGGTGGAATCCAAAATGGCTACACATGAAATAAATTACAAAACAAAAACATAGTCAAATATGTAGAA
Source organism: Delphinus delphis (assembly GCF_949987515.2). Classification (NCBI taxonomy): domain Eukaryota; kingdom Metazoa; phylum Chordata; class Mammalia; order Artiodactyla; family Delphinidae; genus Delphinus; species Delphinus delphis. The sequence continues at coordinate 1,457,668 of NW_027192653.1, read as the reverse complement.
AACACGCATAAGGCTGCTAAACGGGAAAGGTGGGGAGGGGTGAGGCATCATCCAGGAGGTTGAAATTAGCAAAGATACCATTCCAAATACCAAACTGATAATCAACAAGGCCTACACGGTAGCTAAAAGAACTGCACTCAGCACACTCAAGTCACCGGAAAAGAATATATACGACTGGTAAGAATCTGAAAAAGAATTTATTGATGTCTCTCTGTACGTGAATCAAGTGGATGTACAGCAGCAAGAAACAGAGCTTTGAAAATCAGCTGTAACCAATATAGTAATAAATTGAAAAAAATAAATGACAGAGAGACAGAGAAAACCTCTTACAACTTTTCCTCAGGGACGGTGATGCAACATGGATTGAACACATCTAGACCCACAGCAGGATGAGACATAAGGCTGGAAACTGTTTGCGCTAAGAGAAATGTGAGGTTGGGTGAGGAAATGCACACCCTTTAAAGTAATACTACCTGGTACCCATTCAATGGGTCCCAAATCTGCAGGTTCAAGGGATCTTCCTACAGCTAAAACATGCATGGAAAACCCAGAGGACTGTACACCATGTGATCGGGAGATGTGTCTAAAATGCACCTCATTTATCCTCTCCTGGTGCTCCTGTTCACCATTCCAGCCACGCTACTTAGAATCTCCCCACTTGGAGAATCAGCACATTTAAACTTCTGTTTCACACATTTTGCAAATTGTGAGGAGGATGAACGGGAAGAGGGGGAACCAATGAGAGAAGAGTTGTAGGGGTTTGGACGGGCACATATCACTCTAATTTCCCATTAAGAATAAGAATTAAAGAAAGGCTCAGCCTGCCTCGCCGGAGCCAAAATAGGGCCTGAAGCAATCCTGCGGGTTTGAGGCCAGCTCACAAAAGAGCAACTTAAAAAATGGAGCTCAGGGTCACTGCAATTCACAAACCTGCAGAGTTATAAATGAAAACTAACGTCCAAAAATATGTTGAGGTAAGGCAAAGAAGAGGATCTGAATGCAAGACAGAATTGCAAGAAACAGATTTCAAGAGATAGATTGGACTCGTCTTTAACGCACATGAAAAGCGGCAGAATTTCGACAATGATGCAGTTGGCCCAAAAGGGCGTATGCGTTTTTTCCTGATTATATCCAGGAAAAAACGCATACGCACTTTATGGGCAACGAAGCAAGCAAGCAATGCAAATGTGCACAACAAAGAAGTCTCACTTCCCCCCGGTCAAAAGGGCCATCCTAAAAAATTGTAAAAACCAGAAATGCAGGACAGGCCATGGAGAACAGGGAGCCTTTATACGCTGATGGGCAGTGTGTGAACTGCCGAGAGCCACTCTGGAGAAGTGTATGGTGGTTCCTAAATCATCTAAAAAACAGAGCTACAGAGCATAGGACACTTCCAATCATGGGAGTATATCTAGGGAAGTCTAAAAATCAACAAGACACAAGCACACCACAGTTTAGGGCTACTCTGTTTACAAGAACCTCAACTTCAGTACACCTTAAATATCCCAGGAAAGAGAACAATGGATAAAGAAGATGTGGTACTTATGTACAATGGAATATCTCTTCACCATGAAATCAATGTAATAAGGCTAGTAGAAGGATAAAGAGTGGATTTAGGTCCGATAATACTACTTGAAATAAGTCAAACAGAAAAAGAAACATATCATAAGATATCACTTATAGAGGGAGGGTAAATATGGCTGCACAAGAAATGAATTACAGAACAGAACAGTGTCTCACATTTAGAAAACACACTTATGTCAGCTTAAGGGGAAAGGAGAGGTGGGGTGATGCATAAAACCAGAGTTTGAAATTAGCACAGATACCGTTCAATAAACCAAATAGGTATTAGACAAGATCTACACCTTGCTCAATGAACTGGCCTCAACACACCCTATACACCGCAGAGAAATATATCTGAGGAATAAGAATCTTAAAACCCATGTATTGATATATCTCCATAAGGGAATCAAGTGTGTGCAGAGCGGCACAAACACAGCAGTGAAAATGAGCTAAACCCCATTATAGAAATAAATTTTAAAAACAAAACGCTGAAACAATGAAAGAGAGAAAAATTCTTACAAAATTCGCTCAGGGGCTGTGATGCAACCTGGATTGACCACATATAAACCCACAGCTGGATAAGACATAAGGCTGGACACTTGGGGCTGACAGGATTGGTGAGCTTTGGTGAGCAACTGCCGAAAGTTTAATGCAATACTTCATGCTACTCAGTCCAAGGGTCCCAACAGTCCAGGTTGAAGGGAATCTTCCTACAGCTAAACCATGCTTGGGAAACCCAGCGACTGGTATACCATATGATCGGGAAAGGTTTCTAAAACGCACCTCATTTTTCCTCTCCTGGGGCTCCGGATCGACATTCCAGCCGCTTTACTAACAACATCCCCACATGGAGTCAATGCCTTTAAGTTCTGGGATCGCACAGTCTGCAGTTAGTGCAGAGGATGAATGGGAATAGGGGGAACCAGTGAGAAACTAGCTGTAGCAGTTTCAATGGGCACATGTCACTCTAATATCACATCAGTAAGAAGAATTAACCAAAGGCACAGCAAGGTGCCCCAGAAGAAAAATAGGGCTTCAAGGAATCCTGTGGTTACGGGGCAAGACCACAAAAATAAGAGCTAAAAAATGGAGCTAAGGGCCACTGCAATTCAAAAACCTGCAGAGTTATAAAGGCCAACTATTTTTAAAAAATATATTGAGGTAAGGCTATGAAGAGGCATTGAAAGCAAGGCAGAATTGCAGGAAACCGATTTCAGGAGGTAGACTGGAATTGCATTGAAAACATATGAAGAGAGTCAGAAACTCGACAATGATGCACTTGGCCAAAAAGGGCGTATGTGTTTTTTCCTGAATATATTCAGGAAAAAATGCACACGCACTTTTTGGCCAACAAAGCAAGCTTGCAAAGGAAATCTGCACTACAATGAAGTCTCACTTCCCCCCGGTCAAAAGGGCCATCTGAAAAAAGTGTAAAATCCATAAAGGCACGACAGGCCATGGAGAACTGGGAGCCTTCTTATGCTGATGGGCGGGATGTAAATTGCCAACAGCCACTCTGGAGAAGTGTATGGTGTTTCCTGAAACATCTAAAAAACAAAGCAACAGAGCCTAGGGCACTTCCACTTATGGTCCTATAGTTTAGGGAAATTAAAATCAAAAAGACACAGCCACCCCAAAGTTTGGGACGGCTCTGTTTACAAGAACCTCGTTTACAGTACAAGTTCAATATCACAGAAAGTGAAAAATGGATAAAGAACTTGTGGTACTTACGTACAATGCAATATCACTCAGCAATGAAATCTATGTCATCAGGCCCGTAGCAGCATAATGAGTGGATTCAGGTATGATGAATCTAACTGAAATAAGTCACACAGAAAAGAAACATCATAAGGTATCACTAATACACAGAATGTGAACTTGACTACACATGAACTGAATTACAAAACAGAACAGTGTCTCAAGTTGAGAAAACCAACTTACGCTTGCTTAATGGGGAAGGTGAGTTGGGGTGCTGCATAAAACCAGAGATTGAAATGAGCACAGATAAAGTTCCTTAAGCCAAATAATGAATAGACAAGAGCTACTCCTTGCTCAACGAAATGGACTCAACACCCCATATTAAATGCCTAAGAATGTACCTGACTAGTAAGTATCTTAAAACCTATGGATTGCTATGTCTCCAAAAGAGAATCAAGCGTGTGTACAGGGGCATAAACGCAGCAGTGATAGGATTGGAGAGGTTCGGTGAGCAAATGAAGACCCTTTGAAGTCATATTGCATGGTACCCATTACACAGTCATATTGCATGGTACCCATTACACAGGTTTAAGGTATTCTTCCTTCAGCTAAAACATGCATGTGGAACCCAGAGTATGATCAATGGTGTGAACAGGAGACGTGTTCAAATATGTCTCAGTTTTCCTCCCCTGGTACACGGGTGCAACATTCCAGATGCTTTACTAACACTCTCCCTACTTGGAGAGTCAGTGCCTTTAACCTCCTGTTTGCCCCAGTTTGCAATTTCTCCGGAAGATGAACAGGAATAGCGAGAACCAATGAGAGACTACCTGGAGGTGTCTGAATGGGCAAATTTAACTCTCATTTCCCACCAGGAAGAGGAATTAACCAAAGGCTCAGCGTGCCTTGCCGGAACCACATTAGGGCCTGAAGACATCCTGCGGTGTTGCGGCCATCTCACAAGAAAGCGAGTTGAAGAAAGGAGCTCAGGGACACTGTAATTCACAAACCTGCAGAGTTATAAATGACAGCTATCGTCCAAAAATAGACTGAAGTAAGGCTGCCAAGAGGACTTGAAAGCGGGGCAGAATTGCAGGAAACCGATTTCAGGAGGTAGACAGGAATTGCATTTCAAGCATAGGAAAAGAGGCAGAACGTCCACAGTGATGCACTTGGCCAAAAAGGGCGTATGCGTTTTTTCCTGAATATATTCAGGAAAACACGCATACGCGCTTTTTGGCCAACCAAGCAAGCTTGCAAAGGAAATCTGCACTACAATGAAGTCTCAATTCCCCCCGGTCAAAAGGGCCATCTGAAAAAGTGTAAAATCCATAAAGGCACCACAGGCCATGGAGAACTGGGAGCCTTCTTATGCTGATGGGCGGGATGTAAATTGCCAACAGCCACTCTGGAGAAGTGTATGGTGTTTCCTGAAACATCTAAAAAACAAAGCAACAGAGCCTAGGGCAATTCCACTTATGGTCCTATAGTTTAGGGAAATTAAAATCAAAAAGACACAGCCACCCCAAAGTTTGGGACGGCTCTGTTTACAAGAACCTCGTTTACAGTACAAGTTCAATATCACAGAAATTGAAAAATGGATAAAGAACTTGTGGTACTTACGTACAATGCAATATCACTCAACAATAAAATCTATGTCATCAGGCCCGTAGCAGCATAATGAGTGGATTCAGGTATGATGATTCGAACTGAAATAAGTCACACAGAAAAGAAACATCATAAGGTATCACTAATACACAGAATGTGAACTTGGCTACACATGAACTGAATTACAAAATAGAACAGTGTCTCAAGTTGAGAAAACCAACTTACGCTTGCTTAATGGGGAAGGTGAGTTGGGGTGCTGCATAAAACCAGAGATTGAAATGAGCACAGATAAAGTTCCTTAAGCCAAATAATGAATAGACAAGAGCTACTCCTTGCTCAACGAAATGGACTCAACACCCCATATTAAACGCCTAAGAATGTACCTGACTAGTAAGTATCTTAAAACCTATGGATTGCTATGTCTCCAAAAGAGAATCAAGCGTGTGTACAGGGGCATAAACGCAGGAGTGATAGGATTGGAGAGGTTCGGTGAGCAAATGAAGACCCTTTGAAGTCATATTGCATGGTACCCATTACACAGGTCTCAACTCTCCAGGTTTAAGGTATTCTTCCTTCAGCTAAAACATGCATGTGAAACCCAGAGTATGATCAACCGTGTGAACGGGAGACGTGTTCAAATATGTCTCAGTTTTCCTCCCCTGGTACTCGGGTGCAACATTCCAGACGCTTTACTAACACTCTCCCCACTTGGAGAGTCAGCGCCTTTAACCTCCTGTTTGGCCCAGTTTGCAATTTCTGCGGAAGATGAACAGGAATAGCGAGAACCAATGAGAGACTAGCTGGAGGTGTCTGGACGGGCAAATTTAACTCTCATTTCCCACCAGGGAGAGGAATTAACCAAAGGCTCAGCGTGCCGTGCCGGAACCAGATTAGGGCCTGAAGCCATCCTGCGGTGTTGCGGCCAGCTCACAAGAAAGCGAGTTGAAGAAAGGAGCTCAGGGGCACTGTAATTCACAAACCTGCAGAGTTATAAATGACAGCTATCGTCCAAAAATAGACTGAAGTAAGGCTGCCAAGAGGACTTGAAAGCGGGGCAGAATTGCAGGAAACCGATTTCAGGAGGTAGACTGGAATTGCATTGAAAGCATAGGAAAAGAGGCAGAACGTCCACAATGATGCACTTGGCCAAAAAGGACGTATGCGTTTTTTCCTGAATATATTCAGGAAAGAACGCATACGCCCTTTTTGGCCAACCAAGCAAACTTGCAAAGGAAATCTGCACTACAATGAAGTCTCACTTCCCCCCGGTCAAAAGGGCCATCTGAAAAAAGTGTAAAATCCAGAAAGGCAGGACAGGCCATGGAGAACTGGGAGCCTTGTTATGCTGATGGGCGGGATGTAAATTGCCAACAACCACTGGGGAGAAGTGTATGGTGTTTCCTGAAACATCTAAAAAACAAAGCAACAGAGCCTAGGGCACTTCCACTTATGGTCCTATAGCTTAGGGCATTTAAAATCAAAAAGACACAGCCACCCCAAAGTTTGGAACGGCTCTGTTTACAAGAACCTCGTTTACAGTACAAGTTCAACATCGCAGAAAGTGAAAAATGGATAAAAAAGTTGTGGTATTTACTTAGATAGCAATATCACTCAGCAATGAAATCTGTGTCATCAGGCACTTAGCAGCACAATGAGTGGATTCAGGTATGATGATTCTAACTGAAATAAGTCACACAGAAAAAGAAACATCATAAGATATCAGTAATACACGGAATGTAAACTTGGCTACACAGGAACTGAATTACAGAACAGAACAGGGTCTCAAATTTAGAAAACCAACTTATGCTTGCTTAAGGGGAAAGGTGAGTTGGGGTGCTGCATAAAACCAGAGATTGAAATGAGCACAGATAAAGTTCCTTAAGCCAAATATGGAATAGACAAGAGCTACTCCTTGCTCAACGAAATGGACTCAACACCGCATATTAAACGCCTAAGAATGTACCTGACTAGTAAGTATCTTAAAACGTATGGATTGCTATGTCTCCGAAAGAGAATCAAGCGTGTGTACAGTGGCATAAACGCAGCAGTGATAGGATTGGAGAGGTTCGGTGAGCAAATGAAGACCCTTTGAAGTCATATTGCATGGTACCCATTCCACGGGTTTCAAATACCCAGGTTAAGGTATTCTTCCTTCAGCTAAAACATGCATGTGGAACCTAGAGTATGATCAACCATGTGATCGGGAGACGTGTTCAAATATGTCTCAGTTTTCGTACCCTGGTACTCGGGTGCAACATTCCAGACACTTTACTAACACTCTCCCGACTTGGAGAGTCAGTCCCTTTAACCTCCTGTTTGGCCCAGTTTGCAATTTCTGCGGAAGATGAACAGGAATAGCGAGAACCAATGAGAGACTAGCTGGAGGTGTCTGGACGGGCAAATTTAACTCTCATTTCCCACCAGGAAGAGGAATTAACCAAAGGCTCAGCGTGCCGTGCCGGAACCAGATTAGGGCCTGAAGCCATCCTGCGGTGTTTCGGCCAGCTCACAAGAAAGCGAGTTGAAGAAAGGAGCTCAGGGGCACTGTAATTCACAAACCTGCAGAGTTATAAATGACAGCTATCGTCCAAAAATAGACTGAAGTAAGGCTGCCAAGAGGACTTGAAAGCGGGGCAGAATTGCAGGAAACCGATTTCAGGAGGTAGACTGGAATTGCATTGAAAGCATAGGAAAAGAGGCAGAACGTCCACAATGATGCACTTGGCCAAAAAGGGCGTATGCGTTTTTTCCTGAATATATTCAGGAAAGAACGCATACGCCCTTTTTGGCCAACCAAGCAAGCTTGCAAAGGAAATCTGCACTACAATGAAGTCTCACTTCCCCCCAGTCAAAAGGGCCATCTGAAAAAAGTGTAAAATCCAGAAAGGCAAGACAGGCCATGGAGAACTGGGAGCCTTGTTATGCTGATGGGCGGGATGTAAATTGCCAACAACCACTCGGGAGAAGTGTATGGTGTTTCCTGAAACATCTAAAAAACAAAGCAACAGAGCCTAGGGCACTTCCACTTATGGTCCTATAGCTTAGGGAATTTAAAATCAAAAAGACACAGCCACCCCAAAGTTTGGAACGGCTCTGTTTACAAGAACCTCGTTTACAGTACAAGTTCAACATCGCAGAAAGTGAAAAATGGATAAAAAAGTTGTGGTATTTACTTACAAAGCAATATCACTCAGCAATGAAATCTGTGTCATCAGGCCCTTAGCAGCACAATGAGTGGATTCAGGTATGATGATTCTAACTGAAATAAGTCACACAGAAAAAGAAACATCATAAGATATCAGTAATACACGGAATGTAAACTTGGCTACACAGGAACTGAATTACAGAACAGAACAGGGTCTCAAATTTAGAAAACCAACTTATGCTTGCTTAAGGGTAAAGGTGAGTTGGGGTGCTGCATAAAACCAGAGATTGAAATGAGCACAGATAAAGTTCCTTAAGCCAAATATGGAATAGACAAGAGCTACTCCTTGCTCAACAAAATGGACTCAACACCGCATATTAAACGCCTAAGAATGTACCTGACTAGTAAGTATCTTAAAACCTATGGATTGCTATGTCTCCGAAAGAGAATCAAGCATGTGTACAGGGGCATAAACGCAGCAGTGATAGGATTGGAGAGGTTCGGTGAGCAAATGAAGACCCTTTGAAGTCATATTGCATGGTACCCATTCCACGGGTTTCAAATACACAGGTTTAAGGTATTCTTCCTTCAGCTAAAACATGCATGTGGAACCCAGAGTATGATCAACCATGTGATCGGGAGACGTGTTCAACTATGTCTCAGTTTTCCTCCCCTGGTACTCGGGTGCAACATTCCAGACGCTTTACTAACACTCTCCCCACTTGGAGAGTCAGCGCCTTTAACCTCCTGTTTGGCCCAGTTTGCAATTTCTGCGGAAGATGAACAGGAATAGCGAGAACCAATGAGAGGCTAGCTGGAGGTGTCTGGACGGGCAAATTTAACTCTCATTTCCCACCAGGAAGAGGAAATAACCAAAGGCTCAGCATGACGTACCGGAACCAGATCAGGGCCTGAAGCTATCCTGCGGTGTTGCGGCCAGCTCAAAAAAAGCGAGTTGAAGAAAGGAGCTCAGGGGCACTGTAATTCACAAACCTTCAGAGTTATACATGACAGCTATCATCCAAAAATAGACTGAAGTAAGGCTGCCAAGAGGACTTGAAAGCGGGTCAGAATTGCAGGAAACCGATTTCAAGAGGTAGACTGGAATTGCATTGAAAGCATAGGAAAAGAGGCAGAACGTCCACAATGATGCACTTGGCCAAAAAGGGCGTATGCGTTTTTTCCTGAATATATTCAGGAAAAAACGCATACGCCCTTTTTGGCGAACCAAGCAAGCTTGCAAAGGAAATCTGCACTACAATGAAGTCACACTTCCCCCCGGTCAAAAGGGCCATCTGAAAAAAGTGTAAAATCCAGAAAGACACGACAGGCCATGGAGAACTGGGAGCCTTGTTATGCTGATGGGCGGGATGTAAATTGCCAACAACCACTCGGGAGAAGTGTATGGTGTTTCCTGAAACATCTAAAAAACAAAGCAACAGAACCTAGGGCACTTCCACTTATGGTCCTATAGCTTAGGGAAATTAAAATCAAAAAGACACAGCCACCCCAAAGTTTGGAACGGCTCTGTTTACAAGAACCTCGTTTACAGTACAAGTTCAACATCGCAGAAAGTGAAAAATGGATAAAGAAGTTGTGGTATCTACCTAAAGAAGCAATATCACTCAGCAATGAAATCTGTGTCATCAGGCCCTTAGCAGCACAATGAGTGGATTCAGGTATGATGATTCTAACTGAAATAAGTCACACAGAAAAAGAAACATCATAAGATATCAGTAATACACGGAATGTAAACTTGGCTACACAGGAACTGAATTACAGAACAGAACAGGGTCTCAAATTTAGAAAACCTACTTATGCTTCCTTAAGGGGAAAGGTGAGTTGGGGTGCTGCATAAAACCAGAGATTGAAATGAGCACAGATAAAGTTCCTTAAGTCAAATATGGAATAGACAAGAGCTACTCCTTGCTCAACGAAATGGACTCAACACCGCATATTTAATGCCTAAGAATGTACCTGAGTAGTAAGTATCTTAAAACCTATGGATTGCTATGTCTCCGAAAGAGAATCAAGCATGTGTACAGGGGCATAAACGCAGCAGTGATAGGATTGGAGAGGTTCGGTGAGCAAATGAAGACCCTTTGAAGTCATATTGCATGGTACCCATTACACGGGTCTTAACTCTCCTGGTTTAAGGTATTCTTCCTTCAGCTAAAACATGCATGTGGAACCGAAGTATGATCAACCATGTGAACGGGAGACGTGTTTAAATATGTCTCAGTTTTCCTCCCCTGGTACTCGGGTGCAACATTCCAGACACTTTACTAACACTCTCCCCACTTGGAGAGTCAGCGCCTTTATCCTCCTGTTTGGCCCAGTTTGCAATTTCTGCGGAAGATGAACAGGAATAGCGAGAACCAATGAGAGGCTAGCTGGAGGTGTCTGGACGGGCAAATTTAACTCTCATTTCCCACCAGGAAGAGGAAATAACCAAAGGCTCAGCATGCCGTACCGGAACCAGATTAGGGCCTGAAGCCATCCTGCGGTGTTGCGGCCAGCTCAAAAGAAAGCGAGTTGAAGAAAGGAGCTCAGGGGCAGTGTAATTCACAAACCTGCAGAGTTATAAATGACAGCTATCGTCCAAAAATAGACTGAAGTAAGGCTGCCAAGAGGACTTGAAAGCGGGGCAGAATTGCAGGAAACCGATTTCAGGAGGTAGACTGGAATTGCATTGAAAGCATAGGAAAAGAGGCAGAACGTCCACAATGATTCACTTGGCCAAAAAGGGCGTATGCGTTTTTTCCTGAATATATTCAGGAAAAAACGCATACGCCCTTTTTGGCCAACCAAGCAAGCTTGCAAAGGAAATCTGCACTACAATGAAGTCTCACTTCCCCCCGGTCAAAAGGGCCATCTGAAAAAAGTGTAAAATCCAGAAAGGCAGGACAGGCCATGGAGAACTGGGAGCCTTGTTATGCTGATGGGCGGGATGTAAATTGCCAACAACCACTCGGGAGAAGTGTATGGTGTTTCCTGAAACATCTAAAAAACAAAGCAACAGAGCCTAGGGCACTTCCACTTATTGTCCTATAGCTTAGGGAAATTAAAATCAAAAAGATTCAGCCACCCCAATGTTTGGAACGGCACTGTTTACAAGAACCTCGTTTACAGTACAAGTTCAACATCGCAGAAAGTGAAAAATGGAGAAAGAAGTTGTGGTATTTACTTACAAAGCAATATCACTCAGCAATGAAATCTGTGTCATCAGGCCCTTAGCAGCACAATGAGTGGATTCAGGTATGATGATTCTAACTGAAATAAGTCACACAGAAAAAGAAACATCATAAGATATCACTAATACACGGAATGTAAACTTGGCTACTCAGGAACTGAATTCCAGAACAGAACAGGGTCTCAAATTTAGAAAACCAACTTATGCTTGCTTAAGGGGAAAGGTGAGTTGGGGTGCTGCATAAAACCAGAGATTGAAATGAGCACAGATAAAGTTCCTTAAGCCAAATATGGAATAGACAAGAGCTACTCCTTGCTCAACGAAATGGACTCAACACCGCATATTAAACGCCTAAGAATGTACCTGAGTAGTAAGTATCTTAAAACCTATGGATTGCTATGTCTCCGAAAGAGAATCAAGCATGTGTACAGGGGCATACAGGCAGCAGTGATAGGATTGGAGAGGTTCGGTGAGCAAATGAAGACCCTTTGAAGTCATATTCCATGGTACCCATTCCACGGTTTTCAACTACCCAGGTTTTAGGTATTCTTCCTTCAGCTGAAACATGCATGTGGAACCTAGAGTATGATCAACCATGTGATCGGGAGTCGTGTTCAAATATGTCTCAGTTTTCGTATCCTGGTACTCGGGTGCAACATTCCAGATGCTTTACTAACACTCTCCCGACTTGGAGAGTCAGTCCCTTTAACCTCCTGTTTGGCCCAGTTTGCAATTTCTGCGGAAGATGAACAGGAATAGCGAGGACCAATGAGAGGCTAGCTGGAGGTGTCTGGACGGGCAAATGTAACTCTCATTTCCCACCAGGAAGAGGAAATAACCAAAGGCTCAGCGTGCCGTGCCGGAACCAGATTAGGGCCTGAAGCCATCCTGCGGTGTTGCGGCCAGCTCAAAAGAAAGCGAGTTGAAGAAAGGAGCTCAGGGGCACTGTAATTCACAAACCTGCAGAGTTATAAATGACAGCTATCGTCCAAAAATAGACTGAAGTAAGGCTGCCAAGAGGGCTTGAAAGCGGGGCAGAATTGCAGGAAACCGATTTCAGGAGGTAGACTGGAATTGCATTGAAAGCATAGGAAAAGAGGCAGAACGTCCACAATGATGCACTTGGCCAAAAAGGGCGTATGCGTTTTTTCCTGAATATATTCAGGAAAAAACGCATACGCCCTTTTTGGCCAACCAAGCAAGCTTGCAAAGGAAATCTGCACTACAATGAAGTCTCACTTCCCCCCGGTCAAAAGGGCCATCTGAAAAAAGTGTAAAATCCAGAAAGGCAGGACAGGCCATGGAGAACTGGGAGCCTTGTTATGCTGATGGGCGGGATGTAAATTGCCAACAACCACTCGGGAGAAGTGTATGGTGTTTCCTGAAACATCTAAAAAACAAAGCAACAGAACCTAGGGCACTTCCACTTATGGTCCTATAGCTTAGGGAAATTAAAATCAAAAAGACACAGCCACCCCAAAGTTTGGAACGGCTCTGTTTACCAGAACCTCATTTACAGTACAAGTTCAACATCGCAGAAAGTGAAAAATGGATAAAGAAGTTGAGGTATTTACCTACAAAGCAATATCACTCAGCAATGAAATGTGTGTCATCAGGCCCTTAGCAGCACAATGAGTGGATTCAGGTATGATGATTCTAACTGAAATAAGTCACACAGAAAAAGAAACATCATAAGATATCACTAATACACGGAATGTAAACTTGGCAACACAGGAACTGAATTCCAGAACAGAACAGGGTCTCAAATTTAGAAAACCAACTTATGCTTGCTTAAGGGGAAAGGTGAGTTGGGGTGCTGCATAAAACCAGAGATTGAAATGAGCACAGATAAAGTTCCTTAAGCCAAATATGGAATAGACAAGAGCTACTCCTTGCTCAATGAAATGGACTCAACACCGCATATTAAACGCCTAAGAATGTACCTGACTAGTAAGTATCTTAAAACCTATGGATTGCTATGTCTCTGAAAGAGAATCAAGCATGTGTACAGGGGCATAAAAGCAGCAGTGATAGGATTGGAGAGGTTCGGTGAGCAAATGAAGACCCTTTGAAGTCATATTGCATGGTACCCATTCCACGGGTTTCAACTACCCAGGTTTAAGGTATTCTTCCTTCAGCTAAAACATGCATGTGGAACCTAGAGTATGATCAACCATGTGATCGGGAGACGTGTTCAAATATGTCTCAGTTTTCCTCCCCTGGTACTCGGGTGCAACATTCCAGACGCTTTACTAACACTCTCCCGACTTGGACAGTCAGTGCCTTTAACCTCCTGTTTGGCCCAGTTTGCAATTTCTGCGGATGATGAACAGGAATAGCGAGAACCAATGAGAGACTAGCTGGAGGTGTCTGGACGGGCAAATTTAACTCTGATTTCCCACCAGGAAGAGGAAATCACCAAAGGCTCAGCATGCCGTGCCGGAACCAGATTAGGGCCTGAAGCCATCCTGAGGTGTTGCGGCCAGCTCAAAAGAAAGCGAGTTGAAGAAAGGAGCTCAGGGGCACTGTAATTCACAAACCTGCAGAGTTATAAATGACAGCTATCGTCCAAAAATAGACTGAAGTAAGGCTGCCAAGAGGACTTGAAAGCGGGGCAGAATTACAGGAAACCGATTTCAGGAGGTAGACTGGAATTGCATTGAAAGCATAGGAAAAGAGGCAGAACGTCCACAATGATGCACTTGGCCAAAAAGGGCGTATGCGTTTTTTCCTGAATATATTCAGGAAAAAACGCATACGCCCTTTTTGGCCAACCAAGCAAGCTTGCAAAGGAAATCTGCACTACAATGAAGTCTCACTTCCCCCCGGTCAAAAGGGCCATCTGAAAAAAGTGTAAAATCCAGAAAGGCAGGACAGGCCATGGAGAACTGGGAGCCTTGTTATGCTGAAGGGCGGGATGTAAATTGCCAACAGACACTCGGGAGAAGTGTATGGTGTTTCCTGAAACATCTAAAAAACAAAGCAACAGAACCTAGGGCACTTCCACTTATGGTCCTATAGCTTAGGGAAATTAAAATCAAAAAGACACAGCCACCACAAAGTTTGGAACGGCTCTGTTTACAAGAACCTCATTTACAGTACAAGTTCAACATCGCAGAAAGTGAAAAATGGATAAAGAAGTTGTGGTATTTACTTACAAAGCAATATCACTCAGCAATGAAATCTGTGTCATCAGGCCCTTAGCAGCACAATGAGTGGATTCAGGTATGATGATTCTAACTGAAATAAGTCACACAGAAAAAGAAACATCATAAGATATCAGTAATACACGGAATGTAAACTTGGCTACACAGGAACTGAATTACAGAACAGAACAGGGTCTCAAATTTAGAAAACCAACTTATGCTTGCTTAAGGGTAAAGGTGAGTTGGGGTGCTGCATAAAACCAGAGATTGAAATGAGCACAGATAAAGTTCCTTAAGCCAAATATGGAATAGACAACAGCTACTCCTTGCTCAACGAAATGGACTCAACACCGCATATTAAACGCCTAAGAATGTACCTGACTAGTAAGTATCTTAAAACCTATGGATTGCTATGTCTCCGAAAGAGAATCAAGCATGTGTACAGGGGCATAAACGCAGCAGTGATAGGATTGGAGAGGTTCGGTAAGCAAATGAAGACCCTTTGAAGTCATATTGCATGGTACCCATTCCACGGGTTTCAACTACCCAGGTTTAAGGTATTCTTCCTTCAGCTAAAACATGCATGTGGAACCTAGAGTATGATCAACCATGTGATCGGGAGACGTGTTCAAATATGTCTCAGTTTTCCTCCCCTGGTACTCGGGTGCAACATTCCAGACGCTTTACTAACACTCTCCCGACTTGGAGAGTCAGTCCCTTTAACCTCCTGTTTGGCCCAGTTTGCAATTTCTGCAGATGATTAACAGGAATAGCGAGAACCAATGAGAGACTAGCTGGAGGTGTCTGGACGGGCAAATTTAACTCTCATTTCCCACCAGGAAGAGGAAATCACCAAAGGCTCAGCATGCCGTGCCGGAACCAGATTAGGGCCTGAAGCCATCCTGCGGTGTTGCGGCCAGCTCAAAAGAAAGCGAGTTGAAGAAAGGAGCTCAGGGGCACTGTAATTCACAAACCTGCAGAGTTATAAATGACAGCTATCGTCCAAAAATAGACTGAAGTAAGGCTGCCAAGAGGACTTGAAAGCGGGGCAGAATTGCAGGAAACCGATTTCAGGAGGTAGACTGGAATTGCATTGAAAGCATAGGAAAAGAGGCAGAACGTCCACAATGATGCACTTGGCCAAAAAGGGCGTATGCGTTTTTTCCTGAATATATTCAGGAAAAAACGCATACGCCCTTTTTGGCCAACCAAGCAAGCTTGCAAAGGAAATCTGCACTACAATGAAGTCTCACTTCTCCCCGGTCAAAAGGGCCATCTGAAAAAAGTGTAAAATCCAGAAAGGCAGGACAGGCCATGGAGAACTGGGAGCCTTGTTATGCTGATGGGCGGGATGTAAATTGCCAACAACCACTTGGGAGAAGTGTATGGTGTTTCCTGAAACATCTAAAAAACAAAGCAACAGAACCTAGGGCACTTCCACTTATGGTCCTATAGCTTAGGGAAATTAAAATCAAAAAGACACAGCCACCCCAAAGTTTGGAACGGCTCTGTTTACAAGAACCTCGTTTACAGTACAAGTTCAACATCGCAGAAAGTGAAAAATGGATAAAGAAGTTGTGGTATTTACTTACAAAGCAATATCACTCAGCAATGAAATCTGTGTCTTCAGGCCCTTAGCAGCACAATGAGTGGATTCAGGTATGATGATTCTAACTGAAATAAGTCACACAGAAAAAGGAACATCATAAGATATCAGTAATACACGGAATGTAAACTTGGCTACACAGGAACTGAATTACAGAACAGAACAGGGTCTCAAATTTAGAAAACCAACTTATGCTTGCTTAAGGGTAAAGGTGAGTTGGGGTGCTGCATAAAACCAGAGATTGAAATGAGCACAGATAAAGTTCCTTAAGCCAAATATGGAATAGACAAGAGCTACTCCTTGCTCAACGAAATGGACTCAACACCGCATATTAAACGCCTAAGAATGTACCTGACTAGTAAGTATCTTAAAACCTATGGATTGCTATGTCTCCGAAAGAGAATCAAGCATGTGTACAGGGGCATACAGGCAGCAGTGATAGGATTGGAGAGGTTCGGTGAGCAAATGAAAACCCTTTGAAATCATATTGCATGGTACCCATTCCACGGGTTTCAACTACCCAGGTTTAAGGTATTCTTCCTTCAGCTAAAACATGCATGTGGAACCTAGAGTATGATCAACCATGTGATCGGGAGACGTGTTCAAATATGTCTCAGTTTTCCTCCCCTGGTACTCGGGTGCAACATTCCAGACGCTTTACTAACACTCTCCCGACTTGGAGAGTCAGTCCCTTTAACCTCCTGTTTGGCCCAGTTTGCAATTTCTGCGGATGATTAACAGGAATAGCGAGAACCAATGAGAGACTAGCTGGAGGTGTCTGGACGGGCAAATTTAACTCTCATTTCCCACCAGGAAGAGGAAATCACCAAAGGCTCAGCATGCCATGCCGGAACCAGATTAGGGCCTGAAGCCATCCTGAGGTGTTGCGGCCAGCTCAAAAGAAAGCGAGTTGAAGAAAGGAGATCAGGGGCACTGTAATTCACAAACCTGCAGAGTTATAAATGACAGCTATCGTCCAAAAATAGACTGAAGTAAGGCTGCCAAGAGGACTTGAAAGCGGGGCAGAATTGCAGGAAACCGATTTCAGGAGGTAGACTGGAATTGCATTGAAAGCATAGGAAAAGAGGCAGAACGTCCACAATGATGCACTTGGCCAAAAAGGGCGTATGCGTTTTTTCCTGAATATATTCAGGAAAAAACGCATACGCCCTTTTTGGCCAACCAAGCAAGCTTGCAAAGGAAATCTGCACTACAATGAAGTCTCACTTCTCCCCGGTCAAAAGGGCCATCTGAAAAAAGTGTAAAATCCAGAAAGGCAGGACAGGCCATGGAGAACTGGGAGCCTTGTTATGCTGATGGGCGGGATGTAAATTGCCAACAACCACTTGGGAGAAGTGTATGGTGTTTCCTGAAACATCTAAAAAACAAAGCAACAGAACCTAGGGCACTTCCACTTATGGTCCTATAGCTTAGGGAAATTAAAATCAAAAAGACACAGCCACCCCAAAGTTTGGAACGGCTCTGTTTACAAGAACCTCGTTTACAGTACAAGTTCAACATCGCAGAAAGTGAAAAATGGATAAAGAAGTTGTGGTATTTACTTACAAAGCAATATCACTCAGCAATGAAATCTGTGTCTTCAGGCCCTTAGCAGCACAATGAGTGGATTCAGGTATGATGATTCTAACTGAAATAAGTCACACAGAAAAAGGAACATCATAAGATATCAGTAATACACGGAATGTAAACTTGGCTACACAGGAACTGAATTACAGAACAGAACAGGGTCTCAAATTTAGAAAACCAACTTATGCTTGCTTAAGGGTAAAGGTGAGTTGGGGTGCTGCATAAAACCAGAGATTGAAATGAGCACAGATAAAGTTCCTTAAGCCAAATATGGAATAGACAAGAGCTACTCCTTGCTCAACGAAATGGACTCAACACCGCATATTAAACGCCTAAGAATGTACCTGACTAGTAAGTATCTTAAAACCTATGGATTGCTATGTCTCCGAAAGAGAATCAAGCATGTGTACAGGGGCATACAGGCAGCAGTGATAGGATTGGAGAGGTTCGGTGAGCAAATGAAAACCCTTTGAAATCATATTGCATGGTACCCATTCCACGGGTTTCAACTACCCAGGTTTAAGGTATTCTTCCTTCAGCTAAAACATGCATGTGGAACCTAGAGTATGATCAACGATGTGATCGGGAGACGTGTTCAAATATGTCTCAGTTTTCCTCCCCTGGTACTCGGGTGCAACATTCCAGACGCTTTACTAACACTCTCCCGACTTGGAGAGTCAGTCCCTTTAACCTCCTGTTTGGCCCAGTTTGCAATTTCTGCGGATGATTAACAGGAATAGCGAGAACCAATGAGAGACTAGCTGGAGGTGTCTGGACGGGCAAATTTAACTCTCATTTCCCACCAGGAAGAGGAAATCACCAAAGGCTCAGCATGCCGTGCCGGAACCAGATTAGGGCCTGAAGCCATCCTGCGGTGTTGCGGCCAGCTCAAAAGAAAGCGAGTTGAAGAAAGGAGCTCAGGGGCACTGTAATTCACAAACCTGCAGAGTTATAAATGACAGCTATCGTCCAAAAATAGACTGAAGTAAGGCTGCCAAGAGGACTTGAAAGCGGGGCAGAATTGCAGGAAACCGATTTCAGGAGGTAGACTGGAATTGCATTGAAAGCATAGGAAAAGAGGCAGAACGTCCACAATGATGCACTTGGCCAAAAAGGGCGTATGCGTTTTTTCCTGAATATATTCAGGAAAAAACGCATACGCCCTTTTTGGCCAACCAAGCAAGCTTGCAAAGGAAATCTGCACTACAATGAAGTCTCACTTCCCCCCGGTCAAAAGGGCCATCTGAAAAAAGTGTAAAATCCAGAAAGGCAGGACAGGCCATGGAGAACTGGGAGCCTTGTTATGCTGATGGGCGGGATGTAAATTGCCAACAACCACTTGGGAGAAGTGTATGGTGTTTCCTGAAACATCTAAAAAACAAAGCAACAGAACCTAGGGCACTTCCACTTATGGTCCTATAGCTTAGGGAAATTAAAATCAAAAAGACACAGCCACCCCAAAGTTTGGAACGGCTCTGTTTACAAGAACCTCGTTTACAGTACAAGTTCAACATCGCAGAAAGTGAAAAATGGATAAAGAAGTTGTGGTATTTACTTACAAAGCAATATCACTCAGCAATGAAATCTGTGTCTTCAGGCCCTTAGCAGCACAATGAGTGGATTCAGGTATGATGATTCTAACTGAAATAAGTCACACAGAAAAAGGAACATCATAAGATATCAGTAATACACGGAATGTAAACTTGGCTACACAGGAACTGAATTACAGAACAGAACAGGGTCTCAAATTTAGAAAACCAACTTATGCTTGCTTAAGGGTAAAGGTGAGTTGGGGTGCTGCATGAAACCAGAGATTGAAATGAGCACAGATAAAGTTCCTTAAGCCAAATATGGAATAGACAAGAGCTACTCCTTGCTCAACGAAATGGACTCAACACCGCATATTAAACGCCTAAGAATGTACCTGACTAGTAAGTATCTTAAAACCTATGGATTGCTATGTCTCCGAAAGAGAATCAAGCATGTGTACAGGGTCATACAGGCAGCAGTGATAGGATTGGAGAGGTTCGGTGAGCAAATGAAAACCCTTTGAAGTCATATTGCATGGTACCCATTCCACGGGTTTCAACTACCCAGGTTTAAGGTATTCTTCCTTCAGCTAAAACATGCATGTGGAACCTAGAGTATGATCAACCATGTGATCGGGAGACGTGTTCAAATATGTCTCAGTTTTCGTACCCTGGTACTCGGGTGCAACATTCCAGACGCTTTACTAACACTCTCCCGACTTGGAGAGTCAGTCCCTTTAACCTCCTGTTTGGCCCAGTTTGCAATTTCTGCGGAAGATGAACAGGAATAGCGAGAACCAATGAGAGGGTAGCTGGAGGTGTCTGGACGGGCAAATTTAACTCTCATTTCCCACCAGGAAGAGGAATTAACCAAAGGCTCACCGTGCCGTGCCGGAACCAGTTTAGGGCCTGAAGCCATCCTGCGGTGTTGCGGCCAGCTCAAAAGAAAGCGAGTTGAAGAAAGGAGCTCAGGGGCACTGTAATTCACAAACCTGCAGAGTTATAAATGACAGCTATCGTCCAAAAATAGACTGAAGTAAGGCTGCCAAGAGGACTTGAATGCGGGGCAGAATTGCAGGAAACCGATTTCAAGAAATAGACTGGAATTGCACTGAAAGCATAGGAAAAGAGGCAGAACGTCCACAGTGATGCACTTGGCCAAAAAGGGCGTATGCGTTTTTTCCTGAATATATTCAGGAGAAAACACATACGCCCTTCTTCGCCAGCCAAGCAAGCTTGCAAAGGAAATCTGCACTACAATGAAGTCTCACTTCCCCCCGGTCAAAAGGGCCATCTGAAAAAAGTGTAAAATCCAGAAAGGCAACAGGCCATGGAGAACTGGGAGCCTTGTTATGCTCATGGGCGGGATGTAAATTGCCAACAGACAATTGGGAGAAGTGTATGGTGTTTCCTGAAACATCTAAAAATCAAAGCAACAGAGCCTTGGGCACTTCCACTTATGGTCCTATAGCTTAGGGAAATTAAAATGAAAAAGTCACAGCCACCCCAAAGTTTGGAACGGCTCTGTTTACAAGAACCTCATTTACAGTACAAGTTCAACATCGCAGAAAGTGAAAAATGGATAAAGAAGTTGTGGTATTCACTTACAAAGCAATATCACTCAGCAATGAAATCTATGTCATCAGGCCCTTAGCAGCACAATGAGTGGATTCAGGTATGATGATTCTAACTGAAATAAGTCACACAGAAAAAGAAACATCATAAGATATCAATAATACACAGAATGTAAACTTGGCTACACAGGAACTGAATTCCAGAACAGAACAGGGTCTCAAATTTAGAAAACCAACTTATGCTTGCTTAAGGGTAAAGGTGAGTTGGGGTGCTGCATAAAACCAGAGATTGAAATGAGCACAGATAAAGTTCCTTAAGCCAAATATGGAATAGACAAGAGCTACTCCTTGCTCAACGAAATGGACTCAACACCGCATATTAAACGCCTAAGAATGTACCTGACTAGTAAGTATCTTAAAACCTATGGATTGCTATGTCTCCAAAAGAGAATCAAGCATGTGTACAGGGGCATAAACGCAGCAGTGATAGGATTGGAAAGGTTCGGTGAGCAAATGAAGACCCTTTGAAGTCATATTGCATGGTACCCATTCCACGGGTTTCAACTACCCAGGTTTTAGGTATTCTTCCTTCAGCTGAAACATGCATGTGGAACCTAGAGTATGATCAACCATGTGATCGGGAGACGTGTTCAAATATGTCTCAGTTTTCGTATCCTGGTACTCGGGTGCAACATTCCAGATGCTTTACTAACACTCTCCCGACTTGGAGAGTCAGTCCCTTTAACCTCCTGTTTGGCCCAGTTTGCAATTTCTGCGGAAGATGAACAGGAATAGCGAGAACCAATGAGAGACTAGCTGGAGGTGTCTGAACGGGCAAATTTAACTCTCATTTCCCACCAGGAAGAGGAATTAACCAAAGGCTCAGCGTGCCGTGCCGGAACCAGATTAGGGCCTGAAGCCATCCTGCGGTGTTTCGGCCAGCTCACAAGAAAGCGAGTTGAAGAAAGGAGCTCAGGGGCACTGTAATTCACAAACCTGCAGAGTTATAAATGACAGCTATCGTCCAAAAATAGACTGAAGTAAGGCTGCCAAGAGGACTTGAAAGCGGGGCAGAATTGCAGGAAACCGATTTCAAGAAATAGACTGGAATTGCACTGAAAGCATAGGAAAAGAGGCAGAACGTCCACAATGATGCACTTGGCCAAAAAGGGCGTATGCGTTTTTTCCTGAATATATTCAGGAAAAAACGCATACGCCCTTTTTGGCCAACCAAGCAAGCTTGCAAAGGAAATCTGCACTACAATGAAGTCTCACTTCCCCCCGGTCAAAAGGGCCATCTGAAAAAAGTGTAAAATCCAGAAAGGCAGGACAGGCCATGGAGAACTGGGAGCCTTGTTATGGTGATGGTTGGGATGTAAATTGCCAACAACCACTCGGGAGAAGTGTATGGTGTTTCCTGAAACACCTAAAAAACAAAGCAACAGAACCTAGGGCACTTCCACTTATGGTCCTATAGCTTAGGGAAATTAAAATCAAAAAGACACAGCCACCCCAAAGTTTGGAACGGCTCTGTTTACAAGAACCTCATTTACAGTACAAGTTCAACATCGCAGAAAGTGAAAAATGGATAAAGAAGTTGTGGTATTTACTTACAAAGCAATATCACTCAGCAATGAAATCTGTGTCATCAGGCCCTTAGCAGCACAATGAGTGGATTCAGGTATGATGATTCTAACTGAAATAAGTCACACAGAAAAAGAAACATCATAAGATTTCAGTAATACACAGAATGGAAACTTGGCTACACAGGAACTGAATTACAGAACAGAACAGGGTCTCAAATTTAGAAAACCAACTTATGCTTGCTTAAGGGTAAAGGTGAGTTGGGGTGCTGCATGAAACCAGAGATTGAAATGAGCACAGATAAAGTTCCTTAAGCCAAATATGGAATAGACAAGAGCTACTCCTTGCTCAACGAAATGGACTCAACACCGCATATTAAACGCCTAAGAATGTACCTGACTAGTAAGTATCTTAAAACCTATGGATTGCTATGTCTCCGAAAGAGAATCAAGCATGTGTACAGGGTCATACAGGCAGCAGTGATAGGATTGGAGAGGTTCGGTGAGCAAATGAAAACCCTTTGAAGTCATATTGCATGGTACCCATTCCACGGGTTTCAACTACCCAGGTTTAAGGTATTCTTCCTTCAGCTAAATCATGCATGTGGAACCTAGAGTATGATCAACCATGTGATCGGGAGACGTGTTCAAATATGTCTCAGTTTTCGTACCCTGGTACTCGGGTGCAACATTCCAGACGTTTTACTAACACTCTCCCGACTTGGAGAGTCAGTCCCTTTAACCTCCTGTTTGGCCCAGTTTGCAATTTCTGCGGAAGATGAACAGGAATAGCGAGAACCAATGAGAGGGTAGCTGGAGGTGTCTGGACGGGCAAATTTAACTCTCATTTCCCACCAGGAAGAGGAATTAACCAAAGGCTCACCGTGCCGTGCCGGAACCAGTTTAGGGCCTGAAGCCATCCTGCGGTGTTGCGGCCAGCTCAAAAGAAAGCGAGTTGAAGAAAGGAGCTCAGGGGCACTGTAATTCACAAACCTGCAGAGTTATAAATGACAGCTATCGTCCAAAAATAGACTGAAGTAAGGCTGCCAAGAGGACTTGAATGCGGGGCAGAATTGCAGGAAACCGATTTCAAGAAATAGACTGGAATTGCACTGAAAGCATAGGAAAAGAGGCAGAACGTACACAATGATGCACTTGGCCAAAAAGGGCGTATGCGTTTTTTCCTGAATATATTCAGGAGAAAACACATACGCCCTTCTTCGCCAGCCAAGCAAGCTTGCAAAGGAAATCTGCACTACAATGAAGTCTCCCTTCCCCCCGGTCAAAAGGGCCATCTGAAAAAAGTGTAAAATCCAGAAAGGCAACAGGCCATGGAGAACTGGGAGCCTTGTTATGCTCATGGGCGGGATGTAAATTGCCAACAGACAATTGGGAGAAGTGTATGGTGTTTCCTGAAACATCTAAAAATCAAAGGAACAGAGCCTTGGGCACTTCCACTTATGGTCCTATAGCTTAGGGAAATTAAAATGAAAAAGTCACAGCCACCCCAAAGTTTGGAACGGCTCTGTTTACAAGAACCTCATTTACAGTACAAGTTCAACATCGCAGAAAGTGAAAAATGGATAAAGAAGTTGTGGTATTCACTTACAAAGCAATATCACTCAGCAATGAAATCTATGTCATCAGGCCCTTAGCAGCACAATGAGTGGATTCAGGTATGATGATTCTAACTGAAATAAGTCACACAGAAAAAGAAACATCATAAGATATCAATAATACACAGAATGTAAACTTGGCTACACAGGAACTGAATTCCAGAACAGAACAGGGTCTCAAATTTAGAAAACCAACTTATGCTTGCTTAAGGGTAAAGGTGAGTTGGGGTGCTGCATAAAACCAGAGATTGAAATGAGCACAGATAAAGTTCCTTAAGCCAAATATGGAATAGACAAGAGCTACTCCTTGCTCAACGAAATGGACTCAACACCGCATATTAAACGCCTAAGAATGTACCTGACTAGTAAGTATCTTAAAACCTATGGATTGCTATGTCTCCAAAAGAGAATCAAGCATGTGTACAGGGGCATAAACGCAGCAGTGATAGGATTGGAAAGGTTCGGTGAGCAAATGAAGACCCTTTGAAGTCATATTGCATGGTACCCATTCCACGGGTTTCAACTACCCAGGTTTTAGGTATTCTTCCTTCAGCTGAAACATGCATGTGGAACCTAGAGTATGATCAACCATGTGATCGGGAGACGTGTTCAAATATGTCTCAGTTTTCGTATCCTGGTACTCGGGTGCAACATTCCAGATGCTTTACTAACACTCTCCCGACTTGGAGAGTCAGTCCCTTTAACCTCCTGTTTGGCCCAGTTTGCAATTTCTGCGGAAGATGAACAGGAATAGCGAGAACCAATGAGAGACTAGCTGGAGGTGTCTGAACGGGCAAATTTAACTCTCATTTCCCACCAGGAAGAGGAATTAACCAAAGGCTCAGCGTGCCGTGCCGGAACCAGATTAGGGCCTGAAGCCATCCTGCGGTGTTTCGGCCAGCTCACAAGAAAGCGAGTTGAAGAAAGGAGCTCAGGGGCACTGTAATTCACAAACCTGCAGAGTTATAAATGACAGCTATCGTCCAAAAATAGACTGAAGTAAGGCTGCCAAGAGGACTTGAAAGCGGGGCAGAATTGCAGGAAACCGATTTCAAGAAATAGACTGGAATTGCACTGAAAGCATAGGAAAAGAGGCAGAACGTCCACAATGATGCACTTGGCCAAAAAGGGCGTATGCGTTTTTTCCTGAATATATTCAGGAAAAAACGCATACGCCCTTTTTGGCCAACCAAGCAAGCTTGCAAAGGAAATCTGCACTACAATGAAGTCTCACTTCCCCCCGGTCAAAAGGGCCATCTGAAAAAAGTGTAAAATCCAGAAAGGCAGGACAGGCCATGGAGAACTGGGAGCCTTGTTATGGTGATGGTTGGGATGTAAATTGCCAACAACCACTCGGGAGAAGTGTATGGTGTTTCCTGAAACACCTAAAAAACAAAGCAACAGAACCTAGGGCACTTCCACTTATGGTCCTATAGCTTAGGGAAATTAAAATCAAAAAGACACAGCCACCCCAAAGTTTGGAACGGCTCTGTTTACAAGAACCTCATTTACAGTACAAGTTCAACATCGCAGAAAGTGAAAAATGGATAAAGAAGTTGTGGTATTTACTTACAAAGCAATATCACTCAGCAATGAAATCTGTGTCATCAGGCCCTTAGCAGCACAATGAGTGGATTCAGGTATGATGATTCTAACTGAAATAAGTCACACAGAAAAAGAAACATCATAAGATTTCAGTAATACACAGAATGGAAACTTGGCTACACAGGAACTGAATTACAGAACAGAACAGGGTCTCAAATTTAGAAAACCAACTTATGCTTGCTTAAGGGTAAAGGTGAGTTGGGGTGCTGCATAAAACCAGAGATTGAAATGAGCACAGATAAAGTTCCTTAAGCCAAATATGGAATAGACAAGAGCTACTCCTTGCTCAACGAAATGGACTCAACACCGCATATTAAACGCCTAAGAATGTACCTGACTAGTAAGTATCTTAAAACCTATGGATTGCTATGTCTCCGAAAGAGAATCAAGCATGTGTACAGGGGCATACAGGCAGCAGTGATAGGATTGGAGAGGTTCGGTGAGCAAATGAAAACCCTTTGAAGTCATATTGCATGGTACCCATTCCACGGGTTTCAACTACCCAGGTTTAAGGTATTCTTCCTTCAGCTAAAACATGCATGTGGAACCTAGAGTATGATCAACCATGTGATCGGGAGACGTGTTCAAATATGTCTCAGTTTTCCTCCCCTGGTACTCGGGTGCAACATTCCAGACGCTTTACTAACACTCTCCCGACTTGGAGAGTCAGTCCCTTTAACCTCCTGTTTGGCCCAGTTTGCAATTTCTGCGGATGATTAACAGGAATAGCGAGAACCAATGAGAGACTAGCTGGAGGTGTCTGGACGGGCAAATTTAACTCTCATTTCCCACCAGGAAGAGGAAATCACCAAAGGCTCAGCATGCCGTGCCGGAACCAGATTAGGGCCTGAAGCCATCCTGCGGTGTTGCGGCCAGCTCAAAAGAAAGCGAGTTGAAGAAAGGAGCTCAGGGGCACTGTAATTCACAAACCTGCAGAGTTATAAATGACAGCTATCGTCCAAAAATAGACTGAAGTAAGGCTGCCAAGAGGACTTGAAAGCGGGGCAGAATTGCAGGAAACCGATTTCAGGAGGTAGACTGGAATTGCATTGAAAGCATAGGAAAAGAGGCAGAACGTCCACAATGATGCACTTGGCGAAAAAGGGCGTATGCGTTTTTTCCTGAATATATTCAGGAAAAAACGCATACGCCCTTTTTGGCCAACCAAGCAAGCTTGCAAAGGAAATCTGCACTACAATGAAGTCTCACTTCCCCCCGGTCAAAAGGGCCATCTGAAAAAAGTGTAAAATCCAGAAAGGCAGGACAGGCCATGGAGAACTGGGAGCCTTGTTATGCTGATGGGCGGGATGTAAATTGCCAACAACCACTTGGGAGAAGTGTATGGTGTTTCCTGAAACATCTAAAAAACAAAGCAACAGAACCTAGGGCACTTCCACTTATGGTCCTATAGCTTAGGGAAATTAAAATCAAAAAGACACAGCCACCCCAAAGTTTGGAACGGCTCTGTTTACAAGAACCTCGTTTACAGTACAAGTTCAACATCGCAGAAAGTGAAAAATGGATAAAGAAGTTGTGGTATTTACTTACAAAGCAATATCACTCAGCAATGAAATCTGTGTCTTCAGGCCCTTAGCAGCACAATGAGTGGATTCAGGTATGATGATTCTAACTGAAATAAGTCACACAGAAAAAGGAACATCATAAGATATCAGTAATACACGGAATGTAAACTTGGCTACACAGGAACTGAATTACAGAACAGAACAGGGTCTCAAATTTAGAAAACCAACTTATGCTTGCTTAAGGGTAAAGGTGAGTTGGGGTGCTGCATAAAACCAGAGATTGAAATGAGCACAGATAAAGTTCCTTAAGCCAAATATGGAATAGACAAGAGCTACTCCTTGCTCAACGAAATGGACTCAACACCGCATATTAAACGCCTAAGAATGTACCTGACTAGTAAGTATCTTAAAACCTATGGATTGCTATGTCTCCGAAAGAGAATCAAGCATGTGTACAGGGGCATATAGGCAGCAGTGATAGGATTGGAGAGGTTTGGTGAGCAAATGAAAACCCTTTGAAGTCATATTGCATGGTACCCATTCCACGGGTTTCAACTACCCAGGTTTAAGGTATTCTTCCTTCAGCTAAAACATGCATGTGGAACCTAGAGTATGATCAACCATGTGATCGGGAGACGTGTTCAAATATGTCTCAGTTTTCGTACCCTGGTACTCGGGTGCAACATTCCAGACGCTTTACTAACACTCTCCCGACTTGGAGAGTCAGTCCCTTTAACCTCCTGTTTGGCCCAGTTTGCAATTTCTGCGGAAGATGAACAGGAATAGCGAGAACCAATGAGAGGGTAGCTGGAGGTGTCTGGACGGGCAAATTTAACTCTCATTTCCCACCAGGAAGAGGAATTAACCAAAGGCTCACCGTGCCGTGCCGGAACCAGTTTAGGGCCTGAAGCCATCCTGCGGTGTTGCGGCCAGCTCAAAAGAAAGCGAGTTGAAGAAAGGAGCTCAGGGGCACTGTAATTCACAAACCTGCAGAGTTATAAATGACAGCTATCGTCCAAAAATAGACTGAAGTAAGGCTGCCAAGAGGACTTGAAAGCGGGGCAGAATTGCAGGAAACCGATTTCAAGAAATAGACTGGAATTGCACTGAAAGCATAAGAAAAGAGGCAGAACGTACACAATGATGCACTTGGCCAAAAAGGGCGTATGCGTTTTTTCCTGAATATATTCAGGAGAAAACACATACGCCCTTCTTCGCCAGCCAAGCAAGCTTGCAAAGGAAATCTGCACTACAATGAAGTCTCACTTCCCCCCGGTCAAAAGGGCCATCTGAAAAAAGTGTAAAATCCAGAAAGGCAACAGGCCATGGAGAACTGGGAGCCTTGTTATGCTCATGGGCGGGATGTAAATTGCCAACAGACAATTGGGAGAAGTGTATGGTGTTTCCTGAAACATCTAAAAATCAAAGCAACAGAGCCTTGGGCACTTCCACTTATGGTCCTATAGCTTAGGGAAATTAAAATGAAAAAGTCACAGCCACCCCAAAGTTTGGAACGGCTCTGTTTACAAGAACCTCATTTACAGTACAAGTTCAACATCGCAGAAAGTGAAAAATGGATAAAGAAGTTGTGGTATTCACTTACAAAGCAATATCACTCAGCAATGAAATCTATGTCATCAGGCCCTTAGCAGCACAATGAGTGGATTCAGGTATGATGATTCTAACTGAAATAAGTCACACAGAAAAAGAAACATCATAAGATATCAATAATACACGGAATGTAAACTTGGCTACACAGGAACTGAATTCCAGAACAGAACAGGGTCTCAAATTTAGAAAACCAACTTATGCTTGCTTAAGGGTAAAGGTGAGTTGGGGTGCTGCATAAAACCAGAGATTGAAATGAGCACAGATAAAGTTCCTTAAGCCAAATATGGAATAGACAAGAGCTACTCCTTGCTCAACGAAATGGACTCAACACCGCATATTAAACGCCTAAGAATGTACCTGACTAGTAAGTATCTTAAAACCTATGGATTGCTATGTCTCCAAAAGAGAATCAAGCATGTGTACAGGGGCATAAACGCAGCAGTGATAGGATTGGAGAGGTTCGGTGAGCAAATGAAGACCCTTTGAAGTCATATTGCATGGTACCCATTCCACGGGTTTCAACTACCCAGGTTTTAGGTATTCTTCCTTCAGCTGAAACATGCATGTGGAACCTAGAGTATGATCAACCATGTGATCGGGAGACGTGTTCAAATATGTCTCAGTTTTCGTATCCTGGTACTCGGGTGCAACATTCCAGATGCTTTACTAACACTCTCCCGACTTGGAGAGTCAGTCCCTTTAACCTCCTGTTTGGCCCAGTTTGCAATTTCTGCGGAAGATGAACAGGAATAGCGAGAACCAATGAGAGACTAGCTGGAGGTGTCTGAACGGGCAAATTTAACTCTCATTTCCCACCAGGAAGAGGAATTAACCAAAGGCTCAGCATGCCGTGCCGGAACCAGATTAGGGCCTGAAGCCATCCTGCGGTGTTTCGGCCAGCTCACAAGAAAGCGAGTTGAAGAAAGGAGCTCAGGGGCACTGTAATTCACAAACCTGCAGAGTTATAAATGACAGCTATCGTCCAAAAATAGACTGAAGTAAGGCTGCCAAGAGGACTTGAAAGCGGGGCAGAATTGCAGGAAACCGATTTCAAGAAATAGACTGGAATTGCACTGAAAGCATAGGAAAAGAGGCAGAACGTCCACAATGATGCACTTGGACAAAAAGGGCGTATGCGTTTTTTCCTGAATATATTCAGGAAAAAACGCATACGCCCTTTTTGGCCAACCAAGCAAGCTTGCAAAGGAAATCTGCACTACAATGAAGTCTCACTTCCCCCCGGTCAAAAGGGCCATCTGAAAAAAGTGTAAAATCCAGAAAGGCAGGACAGGCCATGGAGAACTGGGAGCCTTGTTATGGTGATGGTTGGGATGTAAATTGCCAACAACCACTCGGGAGAAGTGTATGGTGTTTCCTGAAACACCTAAAAAACAAAGCAACAGAACCTAGGGCACTTCCACTTATGGTCCTATAGCTTAGGGAAATTAAAATCAAAAAGACACAGCCACCCCAAAGTTTGGAACGGCTCTGTTTACAAGAACCTCATTTACAGTACAAGTTCAACATCGCAGAAAGTGAAAAATGGATAAAGAAGTTGTGGTATTTACTTACAAAGCAATATCACTCAGCAATGAAATCTGTGTCATCAGGCCCTTAGCAGCACAATGAGTGGATTCAGGTATGATGATTCTAACTGAAATAAGTCACACAGAAAAAGAAACATCATAAGATATCAGTAATACACAGAATGGAAACTTGGCTACACAGGAACTGAATTACAGAACAGAACAGGGTCTCAAATTTAGAAAACCAACTTATGCTTGCTTAAGGGTAAAGGTGAGTTGGGGTGCTGCATAAAACCAGAGATTGAAATGAGCACAGATAAAGTTCCTTAAGCCAAATATGGAATAGACAAGAGCTACTCCTTGCTCAATGAAATGGACTCAACACCGCATATTAAACGCCTAAGAATGTACCTGACTAGTAAGTATCTTAAAACCTATGGATTGCTATGTCTCCGAAAGAGAATCAAGCATGTGTACAGGGGCATAAAAGCAGCAGTGATAGGATTGGAGAGGTTCGTGAGCAAATGAAGACCCTTTGAAGTCATATTGCATGGTACCCATTCCACGGGTTTCAACTACCCAGGTTTTAGGTATTCTTCCTTCAGCTAAAACATGCATTTGGAACCCAGAGTATGATCAACCATGTGATCGGGAGACGTGTTCAAATATGTCTCAGTTTTCATACCCTGGTACTCGGGTGCAACATTCCAGACGCTTTACTAACACTCTCCCGACTTGGACAGTCAGTGCCTTTAACCTCCTGTTTGGCCCAGTTTGCAATTTCTGCGGAAGATGAACAAGAATAGCGAGAACCAATGAGAGACTAGCTGGAGGTGTCTGAACGGGCAAATTTAACTCTCGTTTCCCACTAGGAAGAGGAATTAACCAAAGGCTCAGCGTGCCGTGCCGGAACCAGATTAGGGCCTGAAGCCATCCTGAGGTGTTGCGGCCAGCTCACAAGAAAGTGAGTTGAAGAAAGGAGCTCAGGGGCTCTGTAATTCACAAACCTGCAGAGTTATAAATGACAGCTATCGTCCAAAAATAGACTGAAGTAAGGCTGCCAAGAGGACTTGAAAGCGGGGCAGAATTGCAGGAAACCGATTTCAGGAGGTAGACTGGAATTGCATTGAAAGCGTAGGAAAAGAGGCAGAACGTCCACAATGATGCACTTTGCCAAAAGGGCATATGCGTTTTTTCCTGAATATATTCAGGAAAAAACGCATACGCCCTTTTTGGCCAACCAAGCAAGCTTGCAAAGGGAATCTGCACTACAATGAAGTCTCACTTCCCCCCGGTCAAAAGGGCCATCAGAATAAAGTGTAAAATCCAGAAAGGCAGGACAGGCCATGGAGAACTGGGAGCCTTGTTATGCTGATGGGCGGGATGTAAATTGCCAACAGACACTCGGGAGAAGTGTATGGTGTTTCCTGAAACATCTAAAAAACAAAGCAACAGAGCCTAGGGCACGTCCACTTATGGTCCTATAGCTTAGGGAAATTAATATCAAAAAGACACAGCAACCCCAAAATTTGGGACGGCTCTTTTTACAGGAATCTCTTCTACGGCACAAGTTAAATATCCCAGAGAGCAAATAATGGATAAAGAAGTTGCGGTACTTATGTACAACAGAATACCACTCAGCAATGAAATCTATGTCACCAGGCCCGTCCCAGCATAATGAGGGGATTGAGGCACGATGATTCTAAGTGAAATAAGTCACACAGAAAAAGAAACATCATAAGGTATCACTAATACACGGAATGTGAACTTGGCTACACATGAACTGAATTACAAAACAGAACAGGGTCTCAAGTTTAGAAAACCAACTTATGCCTGCTTAAGGGGGAAGGTGAGTTGGGGTGCTGCATAAAAGCAGAGTTTGATATTAGCACAGATACCATTCCATAAGCCAAATATGTAATAGACAAGAGCTACCCCTTGCTCAACGAAATGGATTCAACAATGAGGTATCACCTCACACCTGGTAGAATAGGCATCATTGAAAATCTACAAACAAAAAATGCTGGAAAGGGTGTGGAGAAAAGGAACCCTCTT
The DNA here is from genome assembly GCF_949987515.2 of Delphinus delphis. NCBI lineage: Eukaryota > Metazoa > Chordata > Mammalia > Artiodactyla > Delphinidae > Delphinus > Delphinus delphis. Next base: position 1,425,500 of record NW_027192653.1, on the reverse strand, counting down.
CCACTATTGTTGGGAATATAAATTGATACAGTCATTATGGAGAACAATATGGAATTTCTTAAGAAACTAACAATAGAATTACCATATGATACAGCAATCCCAGTACTGGACATATACCCAGACAAAACCATAAATCAAAAAGAGTCATTCACCGCAATGTTCATTGCATCACTATTTACAATATCGAGGTAATGGAAGCAACCTAAATGCCCACAGACAGTCGAATGCATAAAGCTGTGGTACATATATAAAATGGAATATTACTAAGCCATGGGAAGGAATGAAATTGGGTCATTTGTAGAGACGTCGATGGATCTAGAGACTGTCATACAGAGTGAAGTAAGTCAGAAAGAGAAAAACAAATCTTGTATATTCATGCATATATGTGGAACCTAGAAAAACTGTACAGATTAACCATTTTGCAAGGCATAAATAGAGCAACAGATGTAGACAACAAACGTATGGACAACAAGGGGGGAAAGCTGTTGGGGGGTGGTGGTGGGAGGAGTTGAGAGACTGGGATTGGCATGTATACATTTATATGTATAAAATAGATAACCAATAAGAACCTGCTGTATAAAAATATAAAATAAAATTCAAAATTAAAAAGAAATAAAATTTAAAAAATAAAACAGAAAAAACAATTATTCCCTGCACATACATGTATTTATATGAATAAATTATTTCCATGCTTATATCTGTAAATACAAAAAAGAGGAATAAAATCTACCTTGAACCAAAAACGAAAAAGAGAAAAAAAACACAGAACCCACCAGTTACACAGAGGAAGACCGTATCAGGGCACTTGCTCCAGTTGTAAACAATTCTGAAGTTGGTCAGTGGTGGGGAATCGTCTCCCATTCAGCCAGCAGCCCCCACGCAACAAGCGTCCTCATTGCAAAGCTGGGGCACCGTGCCGAGGCATCTGTGAGTAAACGTGAGCTGAGCCCCAGGCCAGTTGCTGCTGAACTATTCCCACCCGTCCCAGGTAAAACACCTGAATATATACAAGGACTTGAAAGCCTAGAGGAAGGGCCATAGAGCCACACGAGTGACAGCATGCCGGCCGACTTGGTGCCTGCAGGCCAGCCAGGATGGTCCTGGCCCTGGGTGCTCTTCTGGAAGATTTCCATTTCCCTGCCTGAGATACCCGTCCTGTCCCTGCCCCCACTGCTTTTTTCCTTCCTCACCTCTGCCCAGGGAGAAATTCCAGCAGCAGGTATGGGTGACACATCCTCTTCTTTAGCAGGTGGCAGCCTGGCAACTGCTGCAGAAAGTCCAGCAGAGCCCCACTCACACTGGGCCACCCACAAAGCCGTGGCCTCTCACTCCCTCCCACCAGCCCAGCCCCGAGACTGCTGACAGGGCAGAGAAAATGGCGTCAGGCACGGCTGCAGGGGCTCTTGCTGCCTGCAGTGGTATTTATATTGATCTCAACCCAGGCACACCTGGGGAGGGCTGGCCGGCACGGTAAGGCTGCCCAGGTCAGCCAATCATCACCCCTCAGGGGCTCACAGTTGCAGAAAATGGAACTTGCTGAACCGGCCAGGTCCAAGGAACAGGTGTGGGCTCCTGAGAGTCAGGATAGACAAGGGGCTGCAGCTTTGGCTTGTTTTCTAATCATTTTATCTGGCCCATGAGTGGGAGACAACTTCAAGAAAACCCTCTCCTAATGAGAGGAACCCAGGAGTCAGGGAGAGGAGGGGTGGGTGGTGGTTGGAGACAGAGGCCTGGTGCCCCGGGTGCAGTGGAAGTCTCTGGAAGACCAGGTGGAGGGAGGCCTCACGGAGTGATGCCCAGGGTCACAGACCTGTCGCAGCTGCTGTTTGTTAGTTCAAGTCCTGCTCTGAGGTGCTCTGTGTCAGCTCTGAGCGACAGGTGAGCTGGGGGTGCTCTGCAATGAGGGCTATGTGCACGGTTCCTGTGTGCCCAGCCCTGCCACGGTACCTGCAAGGGTAGCTCTGTATCCTGGGAGGGGCCTGACCACGAGAGCCCCGTGGGCCGGGGTGGGGGTGGGGTACCTGCCCAGGTGAGCTCCATATTCTGGGATTGGTCTGACCACGAGAGCCCCATGGGCTGCTGGGGACCTGGTAAAGGATGTCAGGACAGTCAGTGAAGCCACCGAGGATATACCTCCAGTTGCTCCTAATTCCTACACCCTGCTGGTCATTCTACCAACCACCAGGACATAGTATTCTGTATTAGTCTTCAATGATGCCTTCTTTTGTATTCCATTAGTCCCAGAGTCACAAGAAATTTTGGCTTGTGAGTGGCAGGACTCAACATACAACTAAAACAATACTTCCGGGCCGTCTGGCCCCAAGGGTGCAAAAATTCCCACACCATCTTTGGGGAAAGCTTAGCTAAAGACCTAAAAGTTCTACCTCTGGAAAAGGAAACCCTCCTTCAATATGCAGACGACATTCTGATCACCAGCCCTACTAAGGAGGCCTCTGAACTACCAAGCCAATAAAGGATAGAAGTTGTCCAAGAAAAAGCTCAAATATCACAGACTGCGGTGACCTGCCTGGGCTTCATTCTCACAGAAGGTCAGAGAAGCCCATCCCAGGAAAGGGAAGAAACCATTTTCAGCCTTACCCCTTTCTAAAACTAGAAGACAGCTTAGGGGTTCCTGGGGAGGCCAGGGTTTGCTGCTTCTGGATCCCTAACTACAGTCTACTAGCTGGGCCTCTATATGAAACACTGAAAGGAAAAGATGATGATCCTTTTGAATAGAATCCAGAAGTGGCCTTTCAAGAATGGAAAGAGCAGTCAATTCAGACCCTTGCCCTGGAACTCCCTAATTTAGCTAAACCCTTTGACCTTTACATTCCCGGTGAAAGGTGAATCGCCATTGGAGAATTAGTGCAAAAACTGGGACCACTTGAAATGGAACAATGCAAGAATGCCATCCAGGTAGGATAAACTACGGTCACTAAGGGGCTTGGCCCACTGCCACATCTGGCCAAGATACTGGCGGTATCTAAAAACCTGGAAATCAGCAGCCCAAAAGGCCACCTCCCTCCTAAGGGAAAAGGACCCCACGTGGTGATCCTAACCACCAACCATGCCCTGAAGTTGCAGGGTTCGCTCCGTGGGCACACCGACCTCGAGTGAGGAGGCCCTCCAACTCCAACATCCAGAGAGATAACCGGGGACAACAGGGCACCATGACGACTCGTGTGAACATCACTTGACCTGGAGTTTCTCTCATAAAACAACAAGAGTGTGTCCCAAAAGAGTAGACTACTGCTTGCAGGACTTACTGCACCCAGAGGGGAGCTAATAATCTTGGCGGGGGAACAGTATACCACACTGTCACCATAGAAAAGCCTACAGACACCGTGATGATGGTGGCCAATAAGACCGGCTGGACTCCTGTTTACTTCAAAAGGCTGTTGACTCAGTAGCCATCATGGTCCTTGATCACCACTGACCCTGGACTGTCTGGGAGTTGAGCGGGCAGGGCTCTGACACCTGGTGCTGTTTGTACGTTAATTCAGGGGCCTAACTGAAGAAAGCGCAGACTACTGGTCAGAGCATCTAGGCTGGCAGAGACGGTCAGCCTAAGGTGGCCGAACAAATGTGGGGCGGGGTGAAACCGGCCCCCACAGCGTCTCTGCACATCTCTTTCCTGGACCCTTAAAGGTCATTAGAATCTATAACACTTCCAATGCTGGTGCTCAGGTGGACGAGCAGGGAGGCAGGGGTCCTGGGGACAATCAACGTCACCGGGAGGCTGCTGGGGAGAAGCTCTGAGCCTCGCCCCAGGGTATGAGGGCTCCCAACTCAGCACTCAGCAGTTACAGAAGAAGGGTCTGCACCCTCAGCACTCCAAGAATGAGGAACGGGACAAAAGGCAGAGGAGGGGTTTGTCCCCAGCAAAGCCCATTAAAAATCCCTGGGAGATAAAAATAGAATCTGGGCAATAAAGTCAAGTCTAACCTTTTTTATCCTTTGTGCTTTGTCTAATTTCACGTGCTCCTAGGGTCCCGCATGCAGAGGTTCCACACCCGGCACTTCAGACCAGATTTCCTAGTGCAGAATGGCTGGGTCGACACCTCAGCTCCTGGGGCCCAGTGCAGACTCCACGATATAGAGCCTGAGCTACAGCCAACCCGGCCCTCGAGAGCTCCGCCGCCTCCCTCCCTCCCACTGACTCTGACAGGATCTCTACACAGCAGCCCAGCCCACAGCCCACGGGGTAGTGCATGCTCTCACCTCTCCATTCTCTGATCAAAATATAAAGTTTCCTTTGCTTGTGAACCAAACTCAGTCTCGATCTGTTGGCCCCAATGACACTGGGCAGGGGGACACTTGTTGGGGTCCACTCTGGAGGATCAGTAACAGAAATTGAGACTATTGTAACCTCAATGAACAGATGTGTGAGCCAAACTGTAGTTAACATAGAACAGTGTATAAGGCTCGGGTAAAATAAGATGTTTTTAACACTTCCATTTGATATTTCCATCACTTTTTATAAGCAAGTTCAGTGAAAAGGTTTGTCTTATTTGTCAGGTCAATATTAGAGAAACGAAGTGATTTCTTTCCAAGGATGTACAGCTAATAATCTTGGTTAAACCTTCAATCTTGTTTTAAATGCTTTTCCATTGAAAATGATACCTCTCTTTCAGCTCCCCCATTTCTGAGAAGTATAAAACCTTATAATTTATTATTACCAAAGGGGAAAGGTGGGAGGAGGGATAAATTAACAGTTTGGAATGAACACATACACACTGCTATGTATAAAATAGATCATCAACAAGGAACTACTGTATAGCACAGGGAACTACACTCAACATTTTGCAATAACCTATAAGGGGAAATAATCTGAAAAAGAATAGATATTTTTATTGACATCATCTATCAATGACAGTTAAAGTGTAGCCTAAGGGAAGCTGGTGGTGAGTGCTTCTGACCCTGAAGACTTCAATCATCTAAAGTTTGGACTCTGCCTACTTCCCAAGGCCCTTAATGAACATATGTGTAGCCGTAGCTTAAAAAATTCCCCAGTTTGGGTTTCGGGGAGACACTGATTTTGAAAAAGCCCTGGTGTTCTCCTTACATGAATGGGACTCTTCCTACTGCTAAAACATGTCTGTCACACCCAGAGGATGGTATACCGTCTGATCGGGAAGAGTTTGGAAAAGGCATCTCATCTCCTCATCTCCTGGTGCTCGGGTTCACCCCTCCAGCGTCTTTACTAACAGTCTCCCCACTTGGAGATGTCAGCACTGTCAACATCCTGTTGCGTACAGTTTGGAATTTGTCCAGAGGATGAAGCGGAAGGATGAGGAACAATGAGAGACAAGTCCTAGGTGTTCAGACAGGCACATGTCACTCTAATTTCCAATCAGGAAAACGAATTGACCAAAGGCTAGGGTTGCCCATGGAAACAGTATAGGGCTTGAGGAAATCCCGCTGCTTTGTGGCCAGTTCCCATAAACACGAGTTGAACAATGGAACTCAGGGGCAGTAAAATTCACAAAACTGCAGAGTTGAAAATATCCATCACTGAAAAATGTCTTGAGGAAAGTCAGAGAAAAGGACTTGTAAGCAAGGGAGAATGGCAGGAAAGGGATTTGAGGAGGTAGAAAGGACTCGCCATTAAGCACAAGAAAAGGAGCTGAACATTGCCAACATTGCAGTTGGCCAAAAAGGGTGTATGCGTTCTTTTCTGTATATATTCAAGAAAAGGGCATACACTTTTTTAGCCAACCAAACAGGTGGGCACTGGAAGTCAATACTACAAAAGATATCACTTCGCATCAGTCAGAAGAGCCATCCTCATAAAGCGTAAACAACAGAAATGCAGGACAGGGCAACGAGAAGAGGGAGCCCTGTGAGACTTATAGTGGAAATGTATATTGCCAACGGCCATTCTGGAGAAGTGTATTGTGTTTACTAAAGCATCTAAAAAATGAGCTACAGAGCATAGGGCACTTGCACTCATGGGCGTATATCTTGGGAAAAACAAAAATCGAGAGGACACAGGCACCCCAATGTTTACCCCCTCTCTGTTTAAAAGATCCTCGACTAGGATATAACTTAAATGTCTCTGGAGGGAAAAAATGGATAGAGATGTGGTACTTAGGTAGAGTGGAATATTATTCAGCCTGGAAATCAATGAAATATGGCCAGTTGTAACAACTCCGGAGGAGTTACGTATGATCATTCTAAGTGACAGAATTCAAAAAGAAAAAGACACATATCATAAGATATCACTTAAAGGTGGAATCCAAAATGGCTACACATGAAATAAATTACAAAACAAAAACATAGTCAAATATGTAGAAAACACGCATAAGGCTGCTAAACGGGAAAGGTGGGGAGGGGTGAGGCATCATCCAGGAGGTTGAAATTAGCAAAGATACCATTCCAAATACCAAACTGATAATCAACAAGGCCTACACGGTAGCTAAAAGAACTGCACTCAGCACACTCAAGTCACCGGAAAAGAATATATACGACTGGTAAGAATCTGAAAAAGAATTTATTGATGTCTCTCTGTACGTGAATCAAGTGGATGTACAGCAGCAAGAAACAGAGCTTTGAAAATCAGCTGTAACCAATATAGTAATAAATTGAAAAAAATAAATGACAGAGAGACAGAGAAAACCTCTTACAACTTTTCCTCAGGGACGGTGATGCAACATGGATTGAACACATCTAGACCCACAGCAGGATGAGACATAAGGCTGGAAACTGTTTGCGCTAAGAGAAATGTGAGGTTGGGTGAGGAAATGCACACCCTTTAAAGTAATACTACCTGGTACCCATTCAATGGGTCCCAAATCTGCAGGTTCAAGGGATCTTCCTACAGCTAAAACATGCATGGAAAACCCAGAGGACTGTACACCATGTGATTGGGAGATGTGTCTAAAATGCACCTCATTTATCCTCTCCTGGTGCTCCTGTTCACCATTCCAGCCACGCTACTTAGAATCTCCCCACTTGGAGAATCAGCACATTTAAACTTCTGTTTCACACATTTTGCAAATTGTGAGGAGGATGAACGGGAAGAGGGGGAACCAATGAGAGAAGAGTTGTAGGGGTTTGGACGGGCACATATCACTCTAATTTCCCATTAAGAATAAGAATTAAAGAAAGGCTCAGCCTGCCTCGCCGGAGCCAAAATAGGGCCTGAAGCAATCCTGCGGGTTTGAGGCCAGCTCACAAAAGAGCAACTTAAAAAATGGAGCTCAGGGTCACTGCAATTCACAAACCTGCAGAGTTATAAATGAAAACTAACGTCCAAAAATATGTTGAGGTAAGGCAAAGAAGAGGATCTGAATGCAAGACAGAATTGCAAGAAACAGATTTCAAGAGATAGATTGGACTCGTCTTTAACGCACATGAAAAGCGGCAGAATTTCGACAATGATGCAGTTGGCCCAAAAGGGCGTATGCGTTTTTTCCTGATTATATCCAGGAAAAAACGCATACGCACTTTATGGGCAACGAAGCAAGCAAGCAATGCAAATGTGCACAACAAAGAAGTCTCACTTCCCACCGGTCAAAAGGGCCATCCTAAAAAATTGTAAAAACCAGAAATGCAGGACAGGCCATGGAGAACAGGGAGCCTTTATACGCTGATGGGCAGTGTGTGAACTGCCGAGAGCCACTCTGGAGAAGTGTATGGTGGTTCCTAAATCATCTAAAAAACAGAGCTACAGAGCATAGGACACTTCCAATCATGGGAGTATATCTAGGGAAGTCTAAAAATCAACAAGACACAAGCACACCACAGTTTAGGGCTACTCTGTTTACAAGAACCTCAACTTCAGTACACCTTAAATATCCCAGGAAAGAGAACAATGGATAAAGAAGATGTGGTACTTATGTACAATGGAATATCTCTTCACCATGAAATCAATGTAATAAGGCTAGTAGAAGGATAAAGAGTGGATTTAGGTCCGATAATACTACTTGAAATAAGTCAAACAGAAAAAGAAACATATCATAAGATATCACTTATAGAGGGAGGGTAAATATGGCTGCACAAGAAATGAATTACAGAACAGAACAGTGTCTCACATTTAGAAAACACACTTATGTCAGCTTAAGGGGAAAGGAGAGGTGGGGTGATGCATAAAACCAGAGTTTGAAATTAGCACAGATACCGTTCAATAAACCAAATAGGTATTAGACAAGATCTACACCTTGCTCAATGAACTGGCCTCAACACACCCTATACACCGCAGAGAAATATATCTGAGGAATAAGAATCTTAAAACCCATGTATTGATATATCTCCATAAGGGAATCAAGTGTGTGCAGAGCGGCACAAACACAGCAGTGAAAATGAGCTAAACCCCATTATAGAAATAAATTTTAAAAACAAAACGCTGAAACAATGAAAGAGAGAAAAATTCTTACAAAATTCGCTCAGGGGCTGTGATGCAACCTGGATTGACCACATATAAACCCACAGCTGGATAAGACATAAGGCTGGACACTTGGGGCTGACAGGATTGGTGAGCTTTGGTGAGCAACTGCCGAAAGTTTAATGCAATACTTCATGCTACTCAGTCCAAGGGTCCCAACACTCCAGGTTGAAGGGAATCTTCCTACAGCTAAACCATGCTTGGGAAACCCAGCGACTGGTATACCATATGATCGGGAAAGGTTTCTAAAACGCACCTCATTTTTCCTCTCCTGGGGCTCCGGATCGACATTCCAGCCGCTTTACTAACAACATCCCCACATGGAGTCAATGCCTTTAAGTTCTGGTATCGCACAGTCTGCAGTTAGTGCAGAGGATGAATGGGAATAGGGGGAACCAGTGAGAAACTAGCTGTAGCGGTTTCAATGGGCACATGTCACTCTAATATCACATCAGTAAGAAGAATTAACCAAAGGCACAGCAAGGTGCCCCAGAAGAAAAATAGGGCTTCAAGGAATCCTGTGGTTACGGGGCAAGACCACAAAAATAAGAGCTAAAAAATGGAGCTAAGGGCCACTGCAATTCAAAAACCTGCAGAGTTATAAAGGCCAACTATTTTTAAAAAATATATTGAGGTAAGGCTATGAAGAGGCATTGAAAGCAAGGCAGAATTGCAGGAAACCGATTTCAGGAGGTAGACTGGAATTGCATTGAAAACATATGAAGAGAGTCAGAAACTCGACAATGATGCACTTGGCCAAAAAGGGCGTATGTGTTTTTTCCTGAATATATTCAGGAAAAAATGCACACGCACTTTTTGGCCAACAAAGCAAGCTTGCAAAGGAAATCTGCACTACAATGAAGTCTCACTTCCCCCCGGTCAAAAGGGCCATCTGAAAAAAGTGTAAAATCCATAAAGGCACGACAGGCCATGGAGAACTGGGAGCCTTCTTATGCTGATGGGCGGGATGTAAATTGCCAACAGCCACTCTGGAGAAGTGTATGGTGTTTCCTGAAACATCTAAAAAACAAAGCAACAGAGCCTAGGGCACTTCCACTTATGGTCCTATAGTTTAGGGAAATTAAAATCAAAAAGACACAGCCACCCCAAAGTTTGGGATGGCTCTGTTTACAAGAACCTCGTTTACAGTACAAGTTCAATATCACAGAAAGTGAAAAATGGATAAAGAACTTGTGGTACTTACGTACAATGCAATATCACTCAGCAATGAAATCTATGTCATCAGGCCCGTAGCAGCATAATGAGTGGATTCAGGTATGATGATTCGAACTGAAATAAGTCACACAGAAAAGAAACATCATAAGGTATCACTAATACACAGAATGTGAACTTGGCTACACATGAACTGAATTACAAAACAGAACAGTGTCTCAAGTTGAGAAAACCAACTTACGCTTGCTTAATGGGGAAGGTGAGTTGGGGTGCTGCATAAAACCAGAGATTGAAATGAGCACAGATAAAGTTCCTTAAGCCAAATAATGAATAGACAAGAGCTACTCCTTGCTCAACGAAATGGACTCAACACCCCATATTAAACGCCTAAGAATGTACCTGACTAGTAAGTATCTTAAAACCTATGGATTGCTATGTCTCCAAAAGAGAATCAAGCGTGTGTACAGGGGCATAAACGCAGCAGTGATAGGATTGGAGAGGTTCGGTGAGCAAATGAAGACCCTTTGAAGTCATATTGCATGGTACCCATTACACAGGTCTCAACTCTCCAGGTTTAAGGTATTCTTCCTTCAGCTAAAACATGCATGTGGAACCCAGAGTATGATCAATGGTGTGAACAGGAGACGTGTTCAAATATGTCTCAGTTTTCCTCCCCTGGTACACGGGTGCAACATTCCAGATGCTTTACTAACACTCTCCCTACTTGGAGAGTCAGTGCCTTTAACCTCCTGTTTGCCCCAGTTTGCAATTTCTGCGGAAGATGAACAGGAATAGCGAGAACCAATGAGAGACTAACTGGAGGTGTCTGAATGGGCAAATTTAACTCTCATTTCCCACCAGGAAGAGGAATTAACCAAAGGCTCAGCGTGCCATGCCGGAACCACATTAGGGCCTGAAGACATCCTGCGGTGTTACGGCCAGCTCACAAGAAAGCGAGTTGAAGAAAGGAGCTCAGGGGCACTGTAATTCAGAAACCTGCAGAGTTATAAATGACAGCTATCGTCCAAAAATAGACTGAAGTAAGGCTGCCAAGAGGACTTGAAAGCGGGGCAGAATTGCAGGAAACCGATTTCAGGAGGTAGACAGGAATTGCATTTCAAGCATAGGAAAAGAGGCAGAACGTCCACAGTGATGCACTTGGCCAAAAAGGGCGTATGCGTTTTTTCCTGAATATATTGAGGAAAACACGCATACGCACTTTTTGGCCAACCAAGCAAGCTTGCAAAGGAAATCTGCACTACAATGAAGTCTCACTTCCCCCCGGTCAAAAGGGCCATCTGAAAAAAGTGTAAAATCCAGAAAGGCAGGACAGGCCATGGAGAACTGGGAGCCTTGTTATGCTGAAGGGCGGGATGTAAATTGCCAACAACCACTCGGGAGAAGTGTATGGTGTTTCCTGAAACATCTAAAAAACAAAGCAACAGAGCCTAGGGCACTTCCACTTATGGTCCTATAGCTTAGGGAATTTAAAATCAAAAAGACACAGCCACCCCAAAGTTTGGAACGGCTCTGTTTACAAGAACCTCGTTTACAGTACAAGTTCAACATCGCAGAAAGTGAAAAATGGATAAAGAAGTTGTGGTATTTACTTACAAAGCAATATCACTCAGCAATGAAATCTGTGTCACAAGGCCCTTAGCAGCACAATGAGTGGATTCAGGTATGATGATTCTAACTGAAATAAGTCACACAGAAAAAGAAACATTATAAGATATCACTAATACACGGAATGGAAACTTGGCTACACAGGAACTGAATTACAGAACAGAACAGGGTCTCAAATTTAGAAAACCAACTTATGCTTGCTTAAGGGGAAAGGTGAGTTGGGGTGCTGCATAAAACCAGAGATTGAAATGAGCACAGATAAAGTTCCTTAAGCCAAATATGGAATAGACAAGAGCTACTCCTTGCTCAACGAAATGGACTCAACACCGCATATTAAACGCCTAAGAATGTACCTGACTTGTAAGTATCTTAAAATCTATGGATTGCTATGTCTCCGAAAGAGAATCAAGCATGTGTACAGGGGCATAAATGCAGCAGTGATAGGATTGGAGAGGTTCGGTGAGCAAATGAAGACCCTTTGAAGTCATATTGCATGGTACCCATTCCACGGGTTTCAACTACCCAGGTTTAAGGTATTCTTCCTTCAGCTAAAACATGCATGTGGAACCTAGAGTATGATCAACCATGTGATCGGGAGACGTGTTCAAATATGTCTCAGTTTTCGTACCCTGGTACTCGGGTGCAACATTCCAGATGCTTTACTAACACTCTCCCGACTTGGAGAGTCAGTCCCTTTAACCTCCTGTTTGCCCCAGTTTGCAATTTCTGCGGAAGATGAACAGGAATAACGAGAACCAATGGAGACAAGCTGGAGGTGTCTGCACGTGCAAATTTAACTCTCATTTCCTACCAGGAAGAGGAATTAACCAAAGGCTCAGCGTGCCATGCCAGAACCAGATTAAGGCCTGAAGCCATCCTGCGGTGTTGCGGCCAGGTCACAAGAAAGCGAGTTGAAGAAAGGAGCTCAGGGGCACTGTAATTCACAAACCTGCAGAGTTATAAATGACAGCTATCGTCCAAAAATAGACTGAAGTAAGGCTGCCAAGAGGACTTGAAAGCGGGGCAGAATTGCAGGAAACCGATTTCAGGAGGTAGACTGGAATTGCATTGAAAGCATAGGAAAAGAGGCAGAACGTCCACAATGATGCACTTGGCCAAAAAGGGCGTATGCGTTTTTTCCTGAATATATTCAGGAAAAAACGCATACGCCCTTTTTGGCCAACCAAGCAAGCTTGCAAAGGAAATCTGCACTACAATGAAGTCTCACTTCCCCACGGTCAAAAGGGCCATCTGAAAAAAGTGTAAAATCCAGAAAGGCAGGACAGGCCATGGAGAACTGGGAGCCTTGTTATGCTGATGGTTGGGATGTAAATTGCCAACAACCACTCGGGAGAAGTGTATGGTGTTTCCTGAAACATCTAAAAAACAAAGCAACAGAACGTAGGGCACTTCCACTTATGGTCCTATAGCTTAGGGAAATTAAAATCAAAAAGACACAGCCACCCCAAAGTTTGGAACAGCTCTGTTTACAAGAACCTCCTTTACAGTACAAGTTCAACATCGCAGAAAATGAGAAATGGATAAAGAAGTTGTGGTATTTACTTACAAAGCAATATCACTCAGCAATGAAATCTGTGTCACAAGGCCCTTAGCAGCACAATGAGTGGATTCAGGTATGATGATTCTAACTGAAATAAGTCACACAGAAAAAGAAACATCATAAGATATCAGTAATACACGGAATGTAAACTTGGCTACACAGGAACTGAATTACAGAACAGAACAAGGTCTCAAATTTAGAAAACCAACTTATGCTTGCTTAAGGGGAAAGGTGAGTTCGGGTGCTGCATAAAACCAGAGATTGAAATGAGCACAGATAAAGTTCCTTAAGCCAAATATGGAATAGACAAGAGCTACTCCTTGCTCAACGAAATGGACTCAACACCGCATATTAAACGCCTAAGAATGTACCTGACTAGTAAGTATCTTAAAACCTAGGAATTGCTATGTCTCCGAAAGAGAATCAAGCATGTGTACAGGGGCATAAACGCAGCAGTGATAGGATTGGAGAGGTTCGGTGAACAAATGAAGACCCTTTGAAGTCATATTGCATGGTACCCATTCCACGTGTTTCAACTACCCAGGTTTTAGGTATTCTTCCTTCAGCTAAAACATGCATGTGGAACCCAGAGTATGATCAACCATGTGATCGGGAGACGTGTTCAACTATGTCTCAGTTTTCCTCCCCTGGTACTCGGGTGCAACATTCCAGACGCTTTACTAACACTCTCCCCACTTGGAGAGTCAGCGCCTTTAACCTCCTGTTTGGCCCAGTTTGCAATTTCTGCGGAAGATGAACAGGAATAGCGAGAACCAATGAGAGGCTAGCTGGAGGTGTCTCGACGGGCAAATTTAACTCTCATTTCCCACCAGGAAGAGGAAATAACCAAAGGCTCAACATGACGTACCGGAACCAGATCAGGGCCTGAAGCCATCCTGCGGTGTTGCGGCCAGCTCAAAAAAAAGCGAGTTGAAGAAAGGAGCTCAGGGGCACTGTAATTCACAAAACTGCAGAGTTATAAATGACATCTATCATCCAAAAATAGACTGAAGTAAGGCTGCCAAGAGGACTTGAAAGCGGGGCAGAATTGCAGGAAACCGATTTCAGGAGGTAGACTGGAATTGCATTGAAAGCATAGGAAAAGAGGCAGAACGTCCACAATGATGCACTTGGCCAAAAAGGGCGTATGCGTTTTTTCCTGAATATATTCAGGAAAAAACGCATACGCCCTTTTCGGCGAACCAAGCAAGCTTGCAAAGGAAATCTGCACTACAATGAAGTCTCACTTCCCCCCGGTCAAAAGGGCCATCTGAAAAAAGTGTAAAATCCAGAAAGACAGGACAGGCCATGGAGAACTGGGAGCCTTGTTATGCTGATGGGCGGGATGTAAATTGCCAACAACCACTCGGGAGAAGTGTATGGTGTTTCCTGAAACATCTAAAAAACAAAGCAACAGAACCTAGGGCACTTCCACTTATGGTCCTATAGCTTAGGAAAATTAAAATCAAAAAGACACAGCCACCCCAAAGTTTGGAACGGCTCTGTTTACAAAAACCTCGTTTACAGTACAAGTTCAACATCGCTGAAAGTGAAAAATGGATAAAGAAGTTGTGGTATCTACTTAAAGAGGCAATATCACTCAGCAATGAAATCTGTGTCATCAGGCCCTTAGCAGCACAATGAGTGGATTCAGGTATGATGATTCTAACTGAAATAAGTCACACAGAAAAAGAAACATCATAAGATATCAGTAATACACGGAATGTAAACTTGGCTACACAGGAACTGAATTACAGAACAGAACAGGGTCTCAAATTTAGAAAACCTACTTATGCTTGCTTAACAGTAAAGGTGAGTTGGGGTGCTGCATAAAACCAGAGATTGAAATGATCACAGATAAAGTTCCTTAAGTCAAATATGGAATAGACAAGAGCTACTCCTTGCTCAACGAAATGGACTCAACAACGCATATTAAACGCCTAAGAATGTACCTTACTTGTAAGTATCTTAAAACCTATGGATTGCTATGTCTCCGAAAGAGAATCAAGCATGTGTACAGGGGCATAAACGCAGCAGTGATAGGATTGGAGAGGTTCGGTGAGCAAATGAAGACCCTTTGAAGTCATATTGCATGGTACCCATTCCACGGGTTTCAAATACCCAGGTTTAAGGTATTCTTCCTTCAGCTAAAACATGCATGTGGAACCTAGAGTATGATCAACCATGTGATCGTGACACGTGTTCAAATATGTCTCAGTTTTCGTACACTGGTACTCGGGTGCAACATTCCAGACGCTTTACTAACACTCTCCCGACTTGGAGAGTCAGTCCCTTTAACCTCCTGTTTAGCCCAGTTTGCAATTTCTGCGGAAGATGAACAGGAATAGCGAGAACCAATGAGAGACTAGCTGGAGGTGTCTGGACGGGCAAGTTTATCTCTCATTTCCCACCAGGAAGAGGAATTAACCAAAGGCTCAGCGTGCCGTGCCGGAACCAGATTAGGGCCTGAAGCCATCCTGCGATGTTTCGGCCAGCTCACAAGAAAGCGACTTGAAGAAAGGAGCTCAGGGGCACTGTAATTCACAAACCTGCAGAGTTATAAATGACAGCTATCGTCCAAAAATATACGGAAGTAAGGCTGCCAAGAGGACTTGAAAGCGGGGCAGAATTGCAGGAAACCGATTTCAGGAGGTAGACTGGAATTGCATTGAAAGCATAGGAAAAGAGGCAGAACGTCCACAATGATGCACTTGGCCAAAAAGGGCGTATGCGTTTTTTCCTGAATATATTCAGGAAAAAACGCATACGCCCTTTTTGGCCAACCAAGCAAGCTTGCAAAGGAAATCTGCACTACAATGAAGTCTCACTTCCCCCCGGTCAAAAGGGCCATCTGAAAAAAGTGTAAAATCCAGAAAGGCAGGACAGGCCATGGAGAACTGGGAGCCTTGTTATGCTGATGGGTGGGATGTAAGTTGCCAACAACCACTCGGGAGAAGTGTATGGTGTTTCCTGAAACATCTAAAAAACAAAGCAACAGAGCCTAGGGCAATTCCACTTATGATCCTATAGCTTAGGGAAATTAAAATCAAAAAGACACAGCCACCCCAAAGTTTGGGACGCCTCCGTTTACAAGAACCTCGTTTACCGTACAAGTTCAATATCACAGAAAGTGAAAAATGGATAAAGAATTTGTGGTACTTACGTACAATGCAGTATCACTCAGCAATGAAATCTATGTCATCAGGCCCGTAGCAGCATAATGAGTGGATTCAGGTACGATGATTCAAACTGAAATAAGTCACACAGAAAAAGAAACATCATAAGATATCACTAATACACGGAATGTAAACTTGGCTACACAGGAACTGCATTCCAAAACAGAACAGGGTCTCAAATTTAGAAAACCAACTTATGCTTGCTTAAGGGGAAAGGTGAGTTGGGGTGCTGCATAAAACCAGAGATTGAAATGAGCACAGATAAAGTTCCTTAAGCCAAATATGGAATAGACAAGAGCTACTCCTTGCTCAACGAAATGGACTCAAAACCCCATATTAAACGCCTAAGAATGTACCTGACTAGTAAGTATCTTAAAACCTATGGATTGCTATGTCTCTGAAAGAGAATCAAGCATGTGTACAGGGGCATAAACGCAGCAGTGATAGCATTTGAGGGGTTCGTGAGGAAATGAAGACCCTTTGAAGTCATATTGCATGGTACCAATTCCACGGGTTTCAACTACCCAGGTTTTAGGTATTCTTCCTTCAGCTAAAACATGTATGTGGAACCCAGAGTATGATCAATCATGTGATCGGGAGACGTGTTCAAATATGTCTCAGTTTTCCTCCCCTGGTACTCGGGTGCAACATTCCAGACGCTTTACTAACACTCTCCCCACTAGGAGAGTCAGCGCCTTTAACCTCCTGTTTGGCACAGTTTGCAATTTCTGCGGAAGATGAACAGGAATAGCGAGAACCAATGAGAGGCTAGCTGGAGGTGTCTGGACGGGCAAAGTTAACTCTCATTTCCCACCAGGAAGAGGAAATAACGAAAGGCTCAGCGTGCCGTACCGGAACCAGATTAGGGCCTGAAGCCATCCTGCGGTGTTGCGGCCAGCTCAAAAGAAAGCGAGTTGAAGAAAGGAGCTCATGGGCACTGTAATTCACAAACCTGCAGAGTTATAAATGACAGCTATCGTCCAAAAATAGACTGAAGTAAGGCTGCCAAGAGGACTTGAAAGCGGGGCAGAATTGCAGGAAACCGATTTCAGGAGGTAGACTGGAATTGCATTGAAAGCATAGGAAAAGAGGCAGAACGTCCACAGTGATGCACTTGGCCAAAAAGTGCGTATGTGTTTTTTCCTGAATATATTCAGGAAAAAACGCATACGCCCTTTTTGGCCAACCAAGCAAGCTTGCAAAGGAAATCTGCACTACAATGAAGTCTCACTTCCCCCCGGTCAAAAGGGCCATCTGAAAAAAGTGTAAAATCCAGAAAGGCAGGACAGGCCATGGAGAACTGGGAGCCTTGTTATGCTGATGGGCGGGATGTAAATTGCCAACAACCACTCGGGAGAAGTGTATGGTGTTTCCTGAAACATCTAAAAAACAAAGCAACAGAACCTAGGGCACTTCCACTTATGGTCCTATAGTTTAGGGAAATTAAAATCAAAAAGACACAGCCACCCCAAAGTTTGGAACGGCTCTGTTTACAAGAACCTCGTTTACAGTACAAGTTCAACATCGCAGAAAGTGAAAAATGGATAAAGAAGTTGTGGTATTTACTTACAAAGCAATATCACTCAGCAATGAAATCTGTGTCATCAGGCCCTTAGCAGCACAATGAGTGGATTCAGGTATGATGATTCTAACTGAAATAAGTCACACAGAAAAAGAAACATCATAAGATATCAGTAATACACGGAATGTAAACTTGGCTACACAGGAACTGAATTACAGAACAGAACAGGGTCTCAAATTTAGAAAACCAACTTATGCTTGCTTAAGGGGAAAGGTGAGTTGGGGTGCTGCATAAAACCAGAGATTGAAATGAGCACAGATAAAGTTCCTTAAGTCAAATATGGAATAGACAAGAGCTACTCCTTGCTCAACGAAATGGACTCAACACCGCATATTAAACGCCTAAGAATGTACCTGACTAGTAAGTATCTTAAAACCTATGGATTGCTATGTCTCCGAAAGAGAATCAAGCATGTGTACAGGGACATAAACGCAGCAGTGATAAGATTGGAGAGGTTCGGTGAGCACATGAAGACCCTTTGAAGTCATATTGCATGGTACCCATTACACGGGTCTTAACTCTCCAGGTTTAAGGTATTCTTCCTTCAGCTAAAATATGCATGTGGAACCCAAGTATGATCAACTATGTGAACGGGAGACGTGTTCAAATATGTCTCAGTTTTCCTCCCCTGGTACTCGGGTGCAACATTCCAGACGCTTTACTAACACTCTCCCCACTTGGAGAGTCAGCGCCTTTAACCTCCTGTTTGGCACAGTTTGCAATTTCTGCGGAAGATGAACAGGAATAGTGAGAACCAATGAGAGGCTAGCTGGAGGTGTCTGGACGGGCAAATTTAACTCTCATTTCCCACCAGGAAGAGGAAATAACCAAAGGCTCAGCGTGCCGTGCTGGAACCAGATTAGGGCCTGAAGCCATCCTGCGGTGTTGCGGCCAGGTCACAAGAAAGCGAGTTGAAGAAAGGAGCTCAGGGGCACTGTAATTCACAAACCTGCAGAGTTATAAATGACAGCTATCGTCCAGAAATAGACTGAAGTAAGGCTGCCAAGAGGACTTGAAAGCAGGGCAGAATTGCAGGAAACCGATTTCAGGAGGTAGACTGGAATTGCATTGAAAGCATAGGAACAGAGGCAGAACGTCCACAATGATGCACTTGGCCAAAAAGGGCGTATGCGTTTTTTCCTGAATATATTCAGGAAAAAACGCATACGCCCTTTTTGGCCAACCAAGCAAGCTTGCAAAGGAAATCTGCACTACAATGAAGTCTCACTTCCCCCCAGTCAAAAGGGCCAACTGAAAAAAGTGTAAAATCCAGAAAGGCAACAGGCCATTGAGAACTGGGAGCCTTGTTATGCTGATGGGCGGGATGTAAATTGCCAACAGACACTCGGGAGAAGTGTATGGTGTTTCCTGAAACATCTAAAAAACAAAGCAACAGAACCTAGGGCACTTCCACTTATGGTCCTATAGCTTAGGGAAATTAAAATCAAAAAGACACAGCCACCCCAAAGTTTGGAACGGCTCTGTTTACAAGAACCTCGTTTACAGTACAAGTTCAACATCGCAGACAGTGAAAAATGGATAAAGAAGTTGTGGTATTCACTTACAAAGCAATATCACTCAGCAATGAAATCTATGTCATCAGGCCCTTAGCAGCACAATGAGTGGATTCAGGTATGATGATTCTAACTGAAATAAGTCACACAGAAAAAGAAACATCATAAGATATCAGTAATACACGGAATGGAAACTTGGCTACACAGGAACTGAATTACAGAACAGAACAGGGTCTCAAATTTAGAAAACCAACTTATGCTTGCTTAAGGGGAAAGGTGAGTTGGGGTGCTGCATAAAACCAGAGATTGAAATGAGCACAGATATAGTTCCTTAAGCCAAATATGGAATAGACAAGAGCTACTCCTTGCTCAACGAAATGGACTCAACACCGCATATTAAACGCCTAAGAATGTACCTGACTAGTAAGTATCTTAAAACCTATAGATTGCTATGTCTCCGAAAGAGAATCAAGCATGTGTACAGGGGCATAAACGCAGCAGTGATAGGATTGGAGAGGTTCGGTGAGCAAATGAAGACCCTTTGAAGTCATATTGCATGGTACCCATTCCACGGGTTTCAACTACCCAGATTTTAGGTATTCTTCCTTCAGCTAAAACATGCATGTGGAACCCAGAGTATGATCAACCATGTGATCGGGAGACGTGTTCAAATATGTCTCAGTTTTCCTCCCCTGGTACTCGGGTGCCACATTCCAGACGCTTTACTAACACTCTCCCCACTTGGAGAGTCAGCGCCTTTAACCTCCTGTTTGGCCCAGTTTGCAATTTCTGTGGAAGATGAACAGGAATAGCGAGAACCAATGAGAGACTAGCTGGAGGTGTCTGGACGGGCAAATTTAACTCTCATTTCCCACCAGGAAGAGGAAATAACCAAAGGCTCAGCATGCCGTCCCGGAACCAGATTAGGGCCTGAAGCCATTCTGCGGTGTTGCGGATAGGTCACAAGAAAGCAAGTTGAAGAAAGGAGCTCAGGGGCACTGTAATTCACAAACCTGCAGAGTTATAAATGACACCTATCGTCCAAAAATAGACTGAAGTAAGGCTGCCAAGAGGACTTGAAAGCGGGGCAGAATTGCAGGAAACCGATTTCAGGAGGTAGACTGGAATTGCATTGAAAGCATAGGAAAAGAGGCAGAACGTCCACAATGATGCACTTGGCCAAAAAGGGCGTATGCGTTTTTTCCTGAATATATTCAGGAAAAAACGCATACGCCCTTTTTGGCCAACCAAGCAAGCTTGCAAAGGAAATCTGCACTACAATGAAGTCTCACTTCCCCCCGGTCAAAAGGGCCATCTGAAAAAAGTGTAAAATCCAGAAAGGCAGGACAGGCCATGGAGAACTGGGAGCCTTGTTATGCTGATGGGCGGGATGTAAATTGCCAACAGACACTCGGTAGAAGTGTATGGTGTTTCCTGAAACATCTAAAAAACAAAGCAACAGAACCTAGGGCACTTCCACTTATGGTCCTATAGCTTAGGGAAATGAAAATCAAAAAGACACAGCCACCCCAAAGTTTGGAACGGCTCTGTTTACAAGAACCTCGTTTACAGTACAAGTTCAACATCGCAGAAAGAGAAAAATGGATAAAGAAGTTGTGGTATTTACTTACAAAGCAATATCACTCAGCAATGAAATCTGTGTCATCAGGCCCTTAGCAGCACAATGAGTGGATTCAGGTATGATGATTCTAACTGAAATAAGTCACACAGAAAAAGAAACATCATAAGATATCAGTAATACACGGAATGTAAACTTGGCTACACAGGAACTGCATTCCAAAACAGAACAGGGTCTCAAATTTAGAAAACCAACTTATGCTTGCTTAAGGGTAAAGGTGAGTTGGGGTGCTGCATAAAACCAGAGATTGAAATGAGCACAGATAAAGTTCCTTAAGTCAAATATGGAATAGACAAGAGCTACTCCTTGCTCAACGAAATGGACTCAACACCGCATATTAAACGCCTAAGAATGTACCTGACTAGTAAGTATCGTAAAACCTATGGATTGCTATGTCTCCGAAAGAGAATCAAGCATGTGTACAGGGGCATAAACGCAGCAGTGATAGGATTGGAGAGGTTCGGTGAGCAAATGAAGACCCTTTGAAGTCATATTGCATGGTACCCATTACACGGATCTTAACTCTCCAGGTTTAAGGTATTCTTCCTTCAGCTAAAACATGCATGTGGAACCCAGAGTATGATCAACCATGTGAACGGGAGACGTGTTCAAATATGTCTCAGTTTTCCTCCCCTGGTACTCGGGTGCAACATTCCAGACGCTTTACTAACACTCTCCCCACTTGGAGAGTCAGTCCCTTTAACCTCCTGTTTGGCCCAGTTTGCAATTTCTGCGGAAGATGAACAGGAATAGCGAGAACCAATGAGAGGCTAGCTGGAGGTGTCTGGACGGGCAAATTTAACTCTCATTTCCCACCAGGAAGAGGAAATAACCAAAGGCTCAGCGTGCCGTACCGGAACCAGATTAGGGCCTGAAGCCATCCTGCAGTGTTGCGGCCACCACAAAAGAAAGCGAGTTGAAGAAAGGAGCTCAGGGGCACTGTAATTCACAAACCTGCAGAGTTATAAATGACACCTATCGTCCAAAAATTGACTGAAGTAAGGCTGCCAAGAGGACTTGAAAGCTGGGCAGAATTGCAGGAAACCGATTTCAGGAGGTAGACTGGAATTGCATTGAAAGCATAGGAAAAGAGGCAGAACGTCCACAATGATGCACTTGGCCAAAAAGGGCATATGCGTTTTTTCCTGAATATATTCAGGAAAACACGCATACGTGCTTTTTGGCCAACCAAGCAAGCTTGCAAAGGAAATCTGCACTACAATGAAGTCTCCCTTCCCCCCGGTCAAAAGGGCCATCTGAAAAAAGTGTAAAATCCAGAAAGGCAAAAGGCCATTGAGAACTGGGAGCCTTGTTATGCTGATGGGCGGGATGTAAATTGCCAACAGACACTTGGGAGAAGTGTATGGTGTTTCCTGAAACATCTAAAAAACAAAGCAACAGAGCCTAGGGCACTTCCACTTATGGTCCTATAGCTTAGGGAAATTAAAATCAAAAAGACACAGCCACCCCAAAGTTTGGAACGGCTCTGTTTACAAGAAGCTCGTTTACAGTACAAGTTCAACATCGCAGAAAGTGAAAAATGGATAAAGAAGTTGTGGTATTCACTTACAAAGCAATATCACTCAGCAATGAAATCTATGTCATCAGGCCCTTAGCAGCACAATGAGTGGATTCAGGTATGATGATTCTAACTGAAATAAGTCACACAGAAAAAGAAACATCATAAGATATCAGTAATACACGGAATGGAAACTTGGCTACACAGGAACTGAATTACAGAAAAGAACAGGTTCTCAAATTTAGAAAACCAACTTATGCTTGCTTAAGGGGAAAGGTGAGTTGGGGTGCTGCATAAAACCAGAGATTGAAATGAGCACAGATATAGTTCCTTAAACCAAATATGGAATAGACAAGAGCTACTCCTTGCTCAACGAAATGGACTCAACACCGCATATTAAACGCCTAAGAATGTACCTGACTAGTAAGTATCTTAAAACCTATGGATTGCTATGTCTCCGAAAGAGAATCAAGCATGTGTACAGGGGCATAAACGCAGCAGTGATAGGATTGGAGAGGTTCGGTGAGCAAATGAAGACCCTTTGAAGTCATATTGCATGGTACCCATTCCACGGGTTTCAACTACCCAGGTTTTAGGTATTCTTCCTTCAGCTAAAACATGCATGTGGAACCTAGAGTATGATCAACCATGTGATCGGGAGACGTGTTCAAATATGTCTCAGTGTTCCACCCCTGGTACTCGGGTGCAACATTCCAGACGCTTTACTAACACTCTCCCCACTTGGAGAGTCAGCGCCTTTAACCTCCTGTTTGGCCCAGTTTGCAATTTCTGCGGAAGATGAACAGGAATAGCGAGAACCAATGAGAGGATAGCTGGAGGTGTCTGGACGGGCAAATTTAACTCTCATTTCCCACCAGGAAGAGGAAATAACCAAAGGCTCAGCGTGCCGTACCGGAACCAGATTAGGGCCTGAAGCCATCCTGCGGTGTTGCGGCCAGCTCAAAAGTAAGCGAGTTGAAGAAAGGAGCTCAGGGGCACTGTAATTCACAAACCTGCAGAGTTATAAATGACACCTATCGTCCAAAAATATACTGAAGTTAGGCTGCCAAGAGGACTTGAAAGCGGGGCAGAATTGCAGGAAACCGATTTCAGGAGGTAGACTGGAATTGCATTGAAAGCATAGGAAAAGAGGCAGAACGTCCACAATGATGCACTTGGCCAAAAAGGGCGTATGCGTTTTTTCCTGAATATATTCAGGAAAACACGCATACGCCCTTTTTGGCCAACCAAGCAAGCTTGCAAAGGAAATCTGCACTACAATGAAGTCTCACTTCCCCCCGGTCAAAAGGGCCATCTGAAAAAAGTGTAAAATCCAGAAAGGCAACAGGCCATTGAGAACTGGGAGCCTTGTTATGCTGATGGGCGGGATGTAAATTGCCAACAGACACTCAGGAGAAGTGTATGGTGTTTCCTGAAACATCTAAAAAACAAAGCAACAGAGCCTAGGGCACTTCCACTTATGGTCCTATAGCTTAGGGAAATTAAAATGAAAAAGACAGAGCCACCCCAAAGTTTGGGACGCCTCCGTTTACAAGAACCTCGTTTACCGTACAAGTTCAATATCACAGAAAGTGAAAAATGGATAAAGGACTTGTGGTACTTACGTACAATGCAGTATCACTCAGCAATGAAATCTATGTCATCAGGCCCGTAGCAGCATAATGAGTGGATTCAGGTACGATGATTCTAACTGAAATAAGTCACACAGAAAAAGAAACATCATAAGATATCACTAATACACGGAATGGAAACTTGGCTACACAGGAACTGCATTCCAAAACAGAACAGGGTCTCAAATTTAGAAAACCAACTTATGCTTGCTTAAGGGGAAAGGTGAGTTGGGGTGCTGCATAAAACCAGAGATTGAAATGAGCACAGATAAAGTTCCTTAAGCCAAATATGGAATAGACAAGAGCTACTCCTTGCTCAACGAAATGGACTCAAAACCCCATATTAAACGCCTAAGAATGTACCTGACTAGAAAGTATCTTAAAACCTATGGATTGCTATGTCTCCAAAAGAGAATCAAGCGTGTGTACAGGGGCATAAACGCAGCAGTGATAGGATTGGAGAGGTTCGGTGAGCAAATGAAGACCCTTTGAAGTCATATTGCATGGTACCCATTACACGGGTCTCAACTCTCCAGGTTTAAGATATTCATCCTTCAGCTAAAACATGCATGTGGAACCCAGAGTATGATCAACCATGTGAACGGGAGACGTGTTCAAATATGTCTCAGTTTTCATACCCTGGTACTCGGGTGCAACATTCCAGACGCTTTACTAACACTCTCCCGACTTGGAGAGTCATTCCCTTTAACCTCCTGTTTGGCCCAGTTTGCAATTTCTGCGGAAGATGAACAGGAATAGCGAGAACCAATGAGAGGCTAGCTGGAGGTGTCTGGACGGGCAAATTTAACTCTCATTTCCCACCAGGAAGAGGAATTAACCAAAGGCTCAGCATGCCGGGCCGGAACCAGATTAGGGCCTGAAGCCATCCTGCGGTGTTGCGGCCAGCTCAAAAGAAAGCGAGTTGAAGAAAGGAGCTCAGGGGCACTGTAATTCACAAACCTGCAGAGTTATAAATGACAGCTATCGTCCAAAAATATACTGAAGTAAGGCTGCCTAGAGGACTTGAAAGCGGGGCAGAATTGCAGGAAACCGATTTCAGGAGGTAGACTGGAATTGCATTGAAAGCATAGGAAAAGAGGCAGAACGTCCACAATGATGCACTTGGCCAAAAAGGGCGTATGCGTTTTTTCCTGAATATATTCAGGAAAAAACGCATACGCCCTTTTTGGCCAACCAAGCAAGCTTGCAAAGGAAATCTGCACTACAATGAAGTCTCACTTCCCCCCGGTCAAAAGGGCCATCTGAAAAAAGTGTAAAATCCAGAAAGGCAGGACAGGCCATGGAGGACTGGGAGCCTTGTTATGCTGATGGGCGGGATGTAAATTGCCAACAGCCACTCAGGAGAAGTGTATGGTGTTTCCAGAAACATCTAAAAAACAAAACAACAGAACCTAGGGCACTTCCACTTATGGTCCTATAGCTTAGGGAAATTAAAATCAAAAAGACACAGCCACCCCAAAGTTTGGAACGGCTCTGTTTACAAGAACCTCGTTTACAGTACAAGTTCAACATCGCAGAAAGTGAAAAATGGATAAAGAAGTTGTGGTATTTACTTACAAAGCAATATCACTCAGCAATGAAATCTGTGTCATCAGGCCCTTAGCAGCACAATGAGTGGATTCAGGTATGATGATTCTAACTGAAATAAGTCACACAGAAAAAGAAACATCATAAGATATCAGTAATACACGGAATGTAAACTTGGCTACACAGGAACTGAATTACAGAACAGAACAGGGTCTCAAATTTAGAAAACCAACTTATGCTTGCTTAAGGGGAAAGGTGAGTTGGGGTGCTGCATAAAACCAGAGATTGAAATGAGCACAGATAAAGTTCCTTAAGTCAAATATGGAATAGACAAGAGCTACTCCTTGCTCAACGAAATGGACTCAACACCGCATATTAAACGCCTAAGAATGTACCTGACTAGTAAGTATCTTAAAACCTATGGATTGCTATGTCTCCGAAAGAGAATCAAGCATGTGTACAGGGGCATAAACGCAGCAGTGATAGGATTGGAGAGGTTGGGTGAGCAAATGAAGACCCTTTGAAGTCATATTGCATGGTACCCATTCCACTGGTCTCAACTCTCCAGGTTTAAGGTATTCTTCCTTCAGCTAAAACATGCATGTGGAACCCAGAGTATGATCAACCATGTGAACGGGAGACGTGTTCAAATATGTCTCAGTTTTCCTCCCCTGGTACTCGGGTGCAACATTCCAGACGCTTTACTAACACTCTCCCGACTTGGAGAGTCAGTCCCTTTAACCTCCTGTTTGGCCCAGTTTGCAATTTCTGCGGAAGATGAACAGGAATAGCGAGAACCAATGAGAGGCTAGCTGGAGGTGTCTGGACGGGCAAATTTAACTCTCATTTCCCACCAGGAAGAGGAATTAACCAAAGGCTCAGCATGCCGGGCCGGAACCAGATTAGGGCCTGAAGCCATCCTGCGGTGTTGCGGCCAGGTCACAAGAAAGCGAGTTGAAGAAAGGAGCTCAGGGGCACTGTAATTCACAAACCTGCAGAGTTATAAATGACAGCTATCGTCCAAAAATATACTGAAGTAAGGCTGCCAAGAGGACTTGAAAGCGGGGCAGAATTGCAGGAAACTGATTTCAGAAGGTAGACTGGAATTGCATTGAAAGCATAGGAAAAGAGGCAGAACGTCCACAATGATGCACTTGTCCAAAAAGGGCGTATGCGTTTTTTCCTGAATATATTCAGGAAAAAACGCATACGCCCTTTTTGGCCAACCAAGCAAGCTTGCAAAGGAAATCTGCACTACAATGAAGTCTCACTTCCCCCCGGTCAAAAGGGCCATCTGAAAAAAGTGTAAAATCCAGAAAGGCAGGACAGGCCATGGAGAACTGGGAGCCTTGTTATGCTGATGGGCGGGATGTAAATTGCCAACAACCACTCGGGAGAAGTGTATGGTGTTTCCTGACACATCTAAAAAACAAAGCAACAGAACCTAGGGCACTTCCACTTATGGTCCTATAGCTTAGGGAAATTAAAATCAAAAAGACACAGCCACCCCAAAGTTTGGAACGGCTCTGTTTACAAGAACCTCGTTTACAGTACAAGTTCAACATCGCAGAAAGTGAAAAATGGATAAAGAAGTTGTGGTATTTACTTACAAAGCAATATCACTCAGCAATGAAATCTGTGTCATCAGGCCCTTAGCAGCACAATGAGTGGATTCAGGTATGATGATTCTAACTGAAATAAGTCACACAGAAAAAGAAACATCATAAGTTATCAGTAATACACGGAATGTAAACTTGGCTACACAGGAACTGAATTACAGAACAGAACAGGGTCTCAAATTTAGAAAACCAACTTATGCTTGCGTAAGGGGAAAGGTGAGTTGGGGTGCTGCATAAAACCAGAGATTGAAATGAGCACAGATAAAGTTCCTTAAGTCAAATATGGAATAGACAAGAGCTACTCCTTGCTCAACGAAATGGACTCAACACCGCATATTAAACGCCTAAGAATGTACCTGACTAGTAAGTATCTTAAAACCTATGGATTGCTATGTCTCCGAAAGAGAATCAAGCATGTGTACAGGGGCATAAACGCAGCAGTGATAGGATTGGAGAGGTTCGGTGAGCAAATGAAGACCCTTTGAAGTCATATTGCATGGTACCCATTCCACGGGTCTCAACTCTCCAGGTTTAAGGTATTCTTCCTTCAGCTAAAACATGCATGTGGAACCCAGAGTATGATCAACCATGTGAACGGGAGACGTGTTCAAATATGTCTCAGTTTTCCTCCCCTGGTACTCGGGTGCAACATTCCAGATGCTTGACTAACACTCTCCCGACTTGGAGAGTCAGTCCCTTTAACCTCCTGTTTGGCCCAGTTTGCAATTTCTGCGGAAGATGAACAGGAATAGCGAGAACCAATGAGAGGCTAGCTGGAGGTGTCTGGACGGGCAAATTTAACTCTCATTTCCCACCAGGAAGAGGAATTAACCAAAGGCTCAGCATGCCGGGCCGGAACCAGATTAGGGCCTGAAGCCATCCTGCGGTGTTGCGGCCAGGTCACAAGAAAGCGAGTTGAAGAAAGGAGCTCAGGGGCACTGTAATTCACAAACCTGCAGAGTTATAAATGACAGCTATCGTCCAAAAATAGACTGAAGTAAGGCTGCCAAGAGGACTTGAAAGCGGGGCAGCATTGCAGGAAACCGATTTCAGGAGGTAGACTGGAATTGCATTGAAAGCATAGGAAAAGAGGCAGAACGTCCACAATGATGCACTTGGCCAAAAAGGGCGTATGCGTTTTTTCCTGAATATATCCAGGAAAAAATGCATACGCCCTTTTTGGCCAACCAAGCAAGCTTGCAAAGGAAATCTGCACTACAATGAAGTCTCACCTCCCCCTGATCAAAAGGGCCATCTGAAAAAAGTGTAAAATCCAGAAAGGCAGGACAGGCCATGGAGAACTGGGAGCCTTGTTATGCTGATGGGCGGGATGTAAATTGCCAACAACCACTCGGGAGAAGTGTATGGTGTTTCCTGAAACATCTAAAAAACAAAGCAACAGAACCTAGGGCACTTCCACTTATGGTCCTATAGCTTAGGGAAATTAAAATCAAAAAGACACAGCCACCCCAAAGTTTGGAACGGCTCTGTTTACAAGAACCTCGTTTACAGTACAAGTTCAACATCGCAGAAAGTGAAAAATGGATAAAGAAGTTGTGGTATTTACTTACAAAGCAATATCACTCAGCAATGAAATCTGTGTCATCAGGCCCTTAGCAGCACAATGAGTGGATTCAGGTATGATGATTCTAACTGAAATAAGTCACACAGAAAAAGAAACATCATAAGATATCAGTAATACACGGAATGTAAACTTGGCTACACAGGAACTGAATTACAGAACAGAACAGGGTCTCAAATTTAGAAAACCAACTTATGCTTGCTTAAGGGTAAAGGTGAGTTGGGGTGCTGCATAAAACCAGAGATTGAAATGAGCACAGATAAAGTTCCTTAAGTCAAATATGGAATAGACAAGAGCTACTCCTTGCTCAACGAAATGGACTAAACACCGCATATTAAACGCCTAAGAATGTACCTGACTAGTAAGTATCTTAAAACCTATGGATTGCTATGTTTCCGAAAGAGAATCAAGCATGTGTACAGGGGCATAAACGCAGCAGTGATATGATTGGAGAGCTTCAGTGAGCAAATGAAGACCCTTTGAAGTCATATTGCATGGTACCCATTCCACGGGTTTCAACTACCCAGGTTTAAGGTATTCTTCCTTCAGCTAAAACATGCATGTGGAACCCAGAGTATGATCAACCATGTGATCGGGAGACGTGTTCAAATATGTCTCAGTTTTCCTCCCCTGGTACTAGGGTGCAACATTCCAGATGCTTTACTAACACTCTCCCCACTTGGAGAGTCAGCGCCTTTAACCTCCTGTTTGGCCCAGTTTGCAATTTCTGCGGAAGATGAACAGGAATAGCGAGAACCAATGAGAGGCTAGCTGCAGGTGTCTGGACGGGCAAATTTAACTCTCATTTCCCACCAGGAAGAGGAAATAACCAAAGGCTCAGCGTGCCGTGCCGGAACCAGATTAGGGCCTGAAGCCATCATGCGGTGTTGCGGTCAGGTCACAAGAAAGCGAGTTGAAGAAAGGAGCTCAGGGGCACTGTAATTCACAAACCTGCAGAGTTATAAATGACAGCTATCGTCCAAAAATAGACTGAAGTAAGGCTGCCAAGAGGACTTGAAAGCGGGGCAGAATTGCAGGAAACTGATTTCAGGAGGTAGACTGGAATTGCACTGAAAGCATAGGAAAAGAGGCAGAACGTCCACAATGATGCACTTGGCCAAAAAGGGCGTATGCGTTTTTTCCTGAATATATTCAGGAAAAAACGCATACGCCCTTTTTGGCCAACCAAGCAAGCTTGCAAAGGAAATCTGCACTACAATGAAGTCTCACTTCTCCCCGGTCAAAAGGGCCATCTGAAAAAAGTGTAAAATCCAGAAAGGCAGGACAGGCCATGGAGAACTGGGAGCCTTGTTATGCTGATGGGCGGGATGTAAATTGCCAACAGACACTCGGGAGAAGTGTATGGTGTTTCCTGACACATCTAAAAAACAAAGCAACAGAACCTAGGGCACTTCCACTTATGGTCCTATAGCTTAGGGAAATTAAAATCAAAAAGACACAGCCACCCCAAAGTTTGGAACGCCTCTGTTTACAAGAACCTCGTTTACAGTACAAGTTCAACATCGCAGAAAGTGAAAAATGGATAAAGAAGTTGTGGTATTTACTTACAAAGCAATATCACTCAGCAATGAAATCTGTGTCATCAGGCCCTTAGCAGCACAATGAGTGGATTCAGGTATGATGATTCTAACTGAAATAAGTCACACAGAAAAAGAAACATCATAAGATATCAGTAATACACGGAATGGAAACTTGGCTACACAGGAACTGAATTACAGAACAGAACAGGGTCTCAAATTTAGAAAACCAACTTATGCTTGCTTAAGGGGAAAGGTGAGTTGGGGTGCTGCATAAAACCAGAGATTGAAATGAGCACAGATAAAGTTCCTTAAGTCAAATATGGAATAGACAAGAGCTACTCCTTGCTCAACGAAATGGACTCAACACTGCATATTAAACGCCTAAGAATGTACCTGACTAGTAAGTATCTTAAAACCTATGGATTGCTATGTCTCCGAAAGA
This sequence comes from Delphinus delphis, assembly GCF_949987515.2. Taxonomy (NCBI): domain Eukaryota; kingdom Metazoa; phylum Chordata; class Mammalia; order Artiodactyla; family Delphinidae; genus Delphinus; species Delphinus delphis. Next base: position 1,394,961 of record NW_027192653.1, on the reverse strand, counting down.
GAATCAAGCATGTGTACAGGGGCATAAACGCAGCAGTGATAGGATTGGAGAGGTTCGGTGAGCAAATGAAGACCCTTTGAAGTCATATTGCATGGTACCCATTCCACGGGTTTCAACTACCCAGGTTTAAGGTATTCTTCCTTCAGCTAAAACATGCATGTGGAACCTAGAATATGATCAACCATGTGATCGGGAGACGTGTTCAAATATGTCTCAGTTTTCGTACCCTGGTACTCGGGTGCAACATTCCAGATGCTTTACTAACACTCTCCCCACTTGGAGAGTCAGTCCCTTTAACCTCCTGTTTGGCCCAGTTTGCAATTTCTGCGGAAGATGAACAGGAATAGCGAGAACAAATGAGAGACTTGCTGGAGGTGTCTGGACGGGCAAATTTAACTCTCATTTCCCACCAGGAAGAGGAATTAACCAAAGGCTCAGCGTGCCGTGCCGGAACCAGATTAGGGCCTGAAGCCATCCTGCGGTGTTGCGGGCAGCTCAAAAGAAAACAAGTTGAAGAAAGGAGCTCAGGGGCACTGTAATTCACAAACCTGCAGAGTTATAAATGACAGCTATCGTCCAAAAATATACTGAAGCAAGGCTGCCAAGAGGACTTGAAAGCGGGGCAGAATTGCAGGAAACCGATTTCAGGAGGTAGACTGGAATTGCATTGAAAGCATAGGAAAAGAGGCAGAACGTCCACAATGATGCACTTGGCCAAAAAGGGCGTATGCGTTATTTCCTGAATATATTCAGGAAAAAACGCATACGCACTTTTTGACCAACCTAGCAAACTGGCAAAGGAAATCTGCACTACAATGAAGTCTCACTTCTCCCCGGTCAAAAGGACCATCTGAAAAAAGTGTAAAATCCAGAAAGGCAGGACAGGCCATGGAGAACTGGGAGCCTTGTTATGCTGATGGGCGGGATGTAAATTGCCAACAGACACTCAGGAGAAGTGTATGGTGTTTCCTGAAACATCTAAAAAACAAAGCAACAGAGCCTAGGGCACTTCCACTTATGGTCCTATAGCTTAGGGAAATTAAAATCAAAAAGACACAGCCACCCCAAAGTTTGGAACGGCTCTGTTTACAAGAACCTCGTTTACCGTACAAGTTCAATATCACAGAAAGTGAAAAATGGATAAAGAACTTGTGGTACTTACGTACAATGCAGTATCACTCAGCATTGAAATCTATGTCATCAGGCCCGTAGCAGCATAATGAGTGGATTCAGGTACGATGATTCTAACTGAAATAAGTCACACAGAAAAAGAAACATCATAAGATATCACTAATACACGGAATGTAAACTTGGCTACACAGGAACTGCATTCCAAAACAGAACAGGGTCTCAAATTTAGAAAACCAACTTATGCTTGCTTAAGGGTAAAGGTGAGTTGGGGTGCTGCATAAAACCAGAGATTGAAATGAGCACAGATAAAGTTCCTTAAGCCAAATATGGAATAGACAAGAGCTACTCCTTGCTCAACGAAATGGACTCAAAACCCCATATTAAACGCCTAAGAATGTACCTGACTAGAAATTATCTTAAAACCTATGGATTGCTATGTCGCCAAAAGAGAATCAAGCATGTGTACAGGGGCATAAACGCAGCAGTGATAGGATTGGAGAGGTTCGGTGAGCAAATGAAGACCTTTTGAAGTCATATTGCATGGTACCCATTACACGGGTCTCAACTCTCCAGGTTTCAGATATTCTTCCTTCACCTAAAACATGCATGTGGAACCTAGAGTATGATCAACCATGTGATCGGGAGACGTGTTCAAATATGTCTCAGTTTTCCTCCCCTGGTACTCGGGTGCAACATTCCAGACGCTTTACTAACACTCTCCCGACTTGGAGAGTCAGTCCCTTTAACCTCCTGTTTGGCCCAGTTTGCAATTTCTGTGGAAGATGAACAGGAATAGCGAGAACCAATGAGAGGCTAGCTGGAGGTGTCTGGACGGGCAAATTTAACTCTCATTTCCCACCAGGAAGAGGAATTAACCAAAGGCTCAGCGTGCCGTGCCGGAACCAGATTAGGGCCTGAAGACATCCTGCGGTGTTGCGGCCAGCTCAAAAGAAAGCGAGTTGAAGAAAGGAGCTCAGGGGCACTGTAATTCACAAACCTGCAGAGTTATAAATGACAGCTATCGTCCAAAAATAGACTGAAGTAAGGCTGCCAAGAGGACTTGAAAGCGGGGCAGAATTGCAGGAAACCGATTTCAGGAGGTAGACTGGAATTGCATTGAAAGCATAGGAAAAGAGGCAGAACGTCCACAATGATGCACTTGGCCAAAAAGGGCGTATGCGTTTTTTCCTGAATATACTCAGGAAAAAACGCATACGCACTTTTTGACCAACCTAGCAAACTTGCAAAGGAAATCTGCACTACAATGAAGTCTCACTTCTCCCCGGTCAAAAGGGCCATCTGAAAAAAGTGTAAAATCCAGAAAGGCAGGACAGGCCATGGAGAACTGGGAGCCTTGTTATGCTGATGGGCGGGATGTAAATTGCCAACAGAAACTCAGGAGAAGTGTATGGTGTTTCCTGAAACATCTAAAAAACAAAGCAACAGAGCCTAGGGCACTTCCACTTGTGGTCCTATAGCTTAGGGAAATTAAAATCAAAAAGACACAGCCACCCCAAAGTTTGGGATGCCTCCGTTTACAAGAACCTCATTTACCGTACAAGTTCAATATCACAGAAAGTGAAAAATGGATAAAGAACTTGTGGTACTTACGTACAATGCAGTATCACTCAGCAATGAAATCTATGTCATCAGGCCCGTAGCAGCATAACGAGTGGATTCAGGTACGATGATTCTAAGTGAAATAAGTCACACAGAAAAAGAAACATCATAAGATATCACTAATACACGGAATGTAAACTTGGCTACACAGGAACTGCATTCCAAAACAGAACAGGGTCTCAAATTTAGAAAACCAACTTATGCTTGCTTAAGGGTAAAGGTGAGTTGGGGTGCTGCATAAAACCAGAGATTGAAATGAGCACAGATAAAGTTCCTTAAGCCAAATATGGAATAGACAAGGGCTACTCCTTGCTCAACGAAATGGACTCAACACCGCATATTAAACGCCTAAGAATGTACCTGACTAGTAAGTATCTTAAAACCTATGGATTGCTATGTCTCCGAAAGAGAATCAAGCATGTGTACAGGGGCATAAACGCAGCAGTGATAGGATTGGAGAGGTTCGGTGAGCAAATGAAGACCCTTTGAAGTCATATTGCATGGTACCCATTCCACGGGTTTCAACTACCCAGGTTTAAGGTATTCTTCCTTCAGCTAAAACATGCATGTGGAACCTAGAGTATGATCAACCATGTGAACGGGAGACGTGTTCAAATATGTCTCAGTTTCCGTACCCTGGTACTCGGGTGCAACATTCCAGACGCTTTAATAACACCCTCCCGACTTGGAGAATCAGTCCCTTTAACCTCCTGTTTGGCCCAGTTTGCAATTTCTGCGGAAGATGAACAGGAATAGCGAGAACCAATGAGAGACTAGCTGGAGGTTTCTGGACGGGCAAATTTAACTCTCATTTCCCACAAGGAAGAGGAATTAACCAAAGGCTCAGCGTGCCGTACCGGAACCAGATTAGGGCCTGAAGCCATCCTGCGGTGTTGCGGCCAGCTCAGAAGAAAGCGAGTTGAAGAAAGGAGCTCAGGGGCACTGTAATTCAGAAACCTGCAGAGTTATAAATGACAGCTATCGTCCAAAAATAGACTGAAGTAAGGCTGCCAAGAGGACTTGAAAGCGGGGCAGAATTGCAGGAAACCGATTTCAGGAGGTAGACTGGAATTGCATTGAAAGCATAGGAAAAGAGGCAGAACGTCCACAATGATGCACTTGGCCAAAAAGGGCGTATGCGTTTTTTCCTGAATATATTCAGGAAAAAACGCATACGCTCTTTATGGCCAACCAAGCAAACTTGCAAAGGAAATCTGCACTACAATGAAGTCTCACTTCTCCCCGGTCAAAAGGGCCATCTGAAAAAAGTGTAAAATCCAGAAAGGCAGGACAGGCCATGGAGAACTGGGAGCCTTGTTATGCTGATGGGCGGGATGTAAATTGCCAACAGACACTCAGGAGAAGTGTATGGTGTTTCCTGAAACATCTAAAAAACAAAGCAACAGAGCCTAGGGCACTTCCACTTATGGTCCTATAGCTTAGGGAAATTAAAATCAAAAAGACACAGCCACCCCAAAGTTTGGGACGCCTCTGTTTACAAGAACCTCGTTTACCATACAAGTTCAATATCACAGAAAGTGAAAAATGGATAAAGAACTTGTGGTACTTACGTACAATGCAGTATCACTCAGCAATGAAATCTATGTCATCAGGCCCGTAGCAGCATAATGAGTGGATTCAGGTACGATGATTCTAAGTGAAATAAGTCACACAGAAAAAGAAACATCATAAGATATCACTAATACACGGAATGTAAACTTGGCTACACAGGAACTGCATTCCAAAACAGAACAGGGTCTCAAATTTAGAAAACCAACTTATGCTTGCTTAAGGGGAAAGGTGAGTTGGGGTGCTGCATAAAACCAGAGATTGAAATGAGCACAGATAAAGTTCCTTAAGCCAAATATGGAATAGACAAGAGCTACTCCTTGCTCAATGAAATGGACTCAAAACCCCATATTAAAAGCCTAAGAATGTAACTGACTAGTAAGTATCTTAAAACCTATGGATTGCTATGTCTCCAAAAGAGAATCAAGCGTGTGTACAGGGGCATAAACACAGCAGTGATAGGATTGTAGAGGTTCGGTGAGCAAATGAAGACCCTTTGAAGTCATATTGCATGGTACCCATTACACGGGTCTCAACTCCCAGGTTTAAGGTATTCTTCCTTCAGCTAAAACATGCATGTGGAACCCAGAGTATGATCAACCATGTGAACGGGAGACGTGTTCAAATATGTCTCAGTTTCCCTCCCCTGGTACTCGGGGGCAACATTCCAGACGCTTTACTAACAGTCTCCCGACTTGGAGAGTCAGTCCCTTTAACCTCCTGTTTGGCCCAGTTAGCAATTTCTGCGGAAGATGAACAGGAATAGCGAGAACCAATGAGAGGCTAGCTGGAGGTGTCTGGACGGGCAAATTTAACTCTCATTTCCCACCAGGAAGAGGAATTAACCAAAGTCTCAGCATGCCGGGCCTTAACCAGATTAGGGCCTGAAGCCATCCTGCGGTGTTGCGGCCAGGTCACAAGAAAGCGAGGTGAAGAAAGGAGCTCAGGGACACTGTAATTCAGAAACCTGCAGAGTTATAAATGACAGCTATCGTCCAAAAATAGACTGAAGTAAGGCTGCCAAGAGGACTTGAAAGCGGGGCAGAATTGCAGGAAACCGATTTCAGGAGGTAGACTGGAATTGCATTGAAAGCATAGGAAAAGAGGCAGAACGTCCACAATGATGCACTTGGCCAAAAAGGGCGTATGCGTTTTTTCCTGAATATATTCAGGAAAAAACGCATACGCCCTTTTTGGCCAACCAAGCAAGCTTGCAAAGGAAATCTGCACTACAATGAAGTCTCACTTCTCCCCGGTCAAAAGGGCCATCTGAAAAAAGTGTAAAATCCAGAAAGGCAGGACAGGCCATGGAGAACTGGGAGCCTTGTTATGCTGATGGGCGGGATGTAAATTGCCAACAGACACTCAGGAGAAGTGTATGGTGTTTCCTGAAACATCTAAAAAACAAAGCAACAGAGCCTAGGGCACTTCCACTTATGGTCCTATAGCTTAGGGAAATTAAAATCAAAAAGACACAGCCACCCCAAAGTTTGGAACGGCTCTGTTTACAAGAACCTCGTTTACCGTACATGTTCAATATCACAGAAAGTGAAAAATGGATAAAGAATTTGTGGTACTTACGTACAATGCAGTATCACTCAGCAATGAAATCTATGTCATCAGGCCCGTAGCAGCATAACGAGTGGATTCAGGTACGATGATTCTAACTGAAATAAGTCACACAGAAAAAGAAACATCATAAGATATCACTAATACACGGAATGTAAACTTGGCTACACAGGAACTGCATTCCAAAACAGAACAGGGCCTCAAATTTAGAAAACCAACTTATGCTTGCTTAAGGGGAAAGGTGAGTTGGGGTGCTGCATAAAACCAGAGATTGAAATGAGCACAGATAAAGTTCCTTAAGCCAAATATGGAATAGACAAGAGCTACTCCTTGCTCAACGAAATGGACTCAAAACCCCATATTAAACGCCTAAGAATGTACCTGACTAGAAAGTATCTTAAAACCTATGGATTGCTATGTCTCCAAAAGAGAATCAAGCGTGTGTACAGGGGCATAAACTCAGCAGTGATAGGATTGGAGAGGTTCGGTGAGCAAATGAAGACCCTTTGAAGTCATATTGCATGGTACCCATTACACGGGTCTCAACTCTCCAGGTTTAAGATATTCATCCTTCAGCTAAAACATGCATGTGGAACCCAGAGTATGATCAACCATGTGAACGGGAGACGTGTTCAAATATGTCTCAGTTTTCATACCCTGGTACTCGGGTGCAACATTCCAGATGCTTTACTAACACTCTCCCGACTTGGAGAGTCAGTCCCTTTAACCTCCTGTTTGGCCCAGTTTGCAATTTCTGCGGAAGATGAACAGGAATAGTGAGAACCAATGAGAGGCTAGCTGGAGGTGTCTGGACGGGCAAATTTAACTCTCATTTCCCACCAGGAAGAGGAAATAACCAAAGGCTCAGCATGCCGTACCAGAACCAGATTAAGGCCTGAAGCCATCCTGCGGTGTTGCGGCCAGGTCACAAGAAAGCGAGTTGAAGAAAGGAGCTCAGGGGGACTGTAATTCACAAACCTGCAGAGTTATAAATGACAGCTATCGTCCAAAAATAGACTGAAGTAAGGCTGCCTAGAGGACTTGAAAGCGGGGCAGAATTGCAGGAAACCGATTTCAGGAGGTAGACTGGAATTGCATTGAAAGCATAGGAAAAGAGGCAGAACGTCCACAATGATGCACTTGGCCAAAAAGGGCGTATGCGTGTTTTCCTGAATATATTCAGGAAAACACGCATACGCCCTTTTTGGCCAACCAAGCAAGCTTGCAAAGGAAATCTGCACTACAATGAAGTCTCACTTCCCACCGGTCAAAAGGGCCATCTGCAAAAAGTGTAAAATCCAGAAAGGCAACAGGCCATTGAGAACTGGGAGCCTTGTTATGCTGATGGGCGGGATGTAAATTGCCAACAGACACTTGGGAGAAGTGTATGGTGTTTCCTGAAACATCTTAAAAACAAAGCAACAGAGCCTAGGGCACTTCCACTTATGGTCCTATAGCTTAGGGAAATTAAAATCAAAAAGACACAGCAACCCCAAAGTTTGGAACGGCTTTGTTTACAAGAACCTCATTTACAGTACAAGTTCAACATCGCAGAAAGTGAAAAATGGATAAAGAAGTTGTGGTATTCACTTACAAAGCAATATCACTCAGCAATGAAATCTATGTCATCAGGCCCTTAGCAGCACAATGAGTGGATTCAGGTATGATGATTCTAACTGAAATAAGTCACACAGAAAAAGAAACATCATAAGATATCAGTAATACACGGAATGGAAACTTGGCTACACAGGAACTGAATTACAGAACAGAACAGGGTCTCAAATTTAGAAAACCAACTTATGCTTGCTTAAGGGTAAAGGTGAGTTGGGGTGCTGCATAAAACCAGAGATTGAAATGAGCACAGATAAAGTTCCTTAAGTCAAATATGGAATAGACAAGAGCTACTCCTTGCTCAACGAAATGGACTCAACACCGCATATTAAACGCCTAAGAATGTACCTGACTAGTAAGTATCTTAAAACCTATGGATTGCTATGTCTCCGAAAGAGAATCAAGCATGTGTACAGGGGCATAAACTCAGCAGTGATAGGATTGGAGAGGTTCGGTGAGCAAATGAAGACCCTTTGAAATCATATTGCATGGTACCCATTCCACGGGTTTCAACTACCCAGGTTTAAGGTATTCTTCCTTCAGCTAAAACATGCATGTGGAACCTAGAGTATGATCAACCATTTGATCGGGAGACGTGTTTAAATATGTCTCAGTTTTCGTACCCTGGTACTCGGGTGCAACATTCCAGATGCTTTAATAACACCCTCCCCACTTGGAGAGTCAGTCCCTTTAACCTCCTGTTTGGCCCAGTTTGCAATTTCTGCGGAAGATGAACAGGAAGAGCGAGAACCAATGAGAGACCAGCTGGAGGTGTCTGAACGGGCAAATTTAACTCTTATTTCCCACCAGGAAGAGGAATTAACCAAAGGCTCAGCGTGCCGTGCCGGAACCAGATTAGGGCCTGAAGCCATCCTGCGGTGTTGCGGCCAGGTCACAAGAAAGCGAGTTGAAGAAAGGAGCTCAGGGGCACTGTAATTCACAAACCTGCAGAGTTATAAATGACAGCTATCGTCCAAAAATAGACTGAAGTAAGGCTGCCAAGAGGACTTGAAAGCGGGGCAGAATTACAGGAAACCGATTTCAGGAGGTAGACTGGAATTGCATTGAAAGCATAGGAAAAGAGGCAGAACGTCCACAATGATGCACTTGGCCAAAAAGGGCGTATGCGTTTTTTCCTGAATATATTCATGAAAAAACGCATACGCCCTTTTTGGCCAACCAAGCAAGCTTGCAAAGGAAATCTGCACTACAATGAAGTCTCACTTCCCCCCGTTCAAAAGGGCCATCTGAAAAAATTGTAAAATCCAGAAAGGCAACAGGCCATTGAGAACTGGGAGCCTTGTTATGCTGATGGGCGGGATGTAAATTGCCAACAGACACTTGGGAGAAGTGTATGGTGTTTCCTGAAACATCTAAAAAACAAAGCAACAGAACCTAGGGCACTTCCACTTATGGTCCTATAGCTTAGGGAAATTAAAATCAAAAAGACACAGCCACCCCAAAATTTGGAACGCCTCTGTTTACAAGAACCTTGTTTACAGTACAAGTTCAACATTGCAGAAAGTGAAAAATGGATAAAGAAGTTTGGTATTCACTTACAAAGCAATATCACTCAGCAATGAAATCTATGTCATCAGGCCCTTAGCAGCACAATGAGTGGATTCAGGTATGATGTTTCTAACTGAAATAAGTCACACAGAAAAAGAAACATCATAAGATATCAGTAATACACGGAATGGAAACTTGGCTACACAGGAACTGAATTACAGAACAGAACAGGGTCTCAAATTTAGAAAACCAACTTATGCTTGCTTAAGGGGAAAGGTGAGTTGGGGTGCTGCATAAAACCAGAGATTGAAATGAGCACAGATAAAGTTCCTTAAGCCAAATATGTAATAGACAAGAGCTACTCCTTGCTCAACGAAATGGACTCAACACCGCATATTAAACGCCTAAGAATGTACCTGACTAGTAAGTATCTTAAAACCTATGGATTGCTATGTCTCCGAAAGAGAATCAAGCATGTGTACAGGGGCATAAACGCAGCAGTGATAGGATTGGAGAGGTTCGGTGAGCAAATGAAGACCCTTTGAAGTCATATTGCATGGTACCCATTCCACGGGTTTCAACTACCCAGGTTTAAGGTATTCTTCCTTCAGCTAAAACATGCATGTGGAACCCAGAGTATGATCAACCATGTGATCGGGAGACGTGTTCAAATATGTCTCAGTTTTCCTCCCCTGGTACTCGGGTGCAACATTCCAGACGCTTTACTAACACTCTCCCCACTTGGAGAGTCAGTGCCTTTAACCTCCTGTTTGGCACAGTTTGCAATTTCTGCGGAAGATGAACAGGAATAGCGAGAACCAATGAGAGGCTAGCTGGAGGTGTCTGGACGGGCAAATTTAACTCTCATTTCCCACCACGAAGAGGAAATAACCAAAGGCTCAGCATGCCGTACCGGAACCAGATTAGGGCCTGAAGCCATCCTGCGGTGTTGCGGCCAGCTCAAAAGAAAGCGAGTTGAAGAAAGGAGCTCAGGGGCACTGTAATTCACAAACCTGCAGAGTTATAAATGACAGCTATCGTCCAAAAATAGACTGAAGTAAGGCTGCCAAGAGGACTTGACAGCGGGGCAGAATTGCAGGAAACCGATTTCAGGAGGTAGACTGGAATTGCATTGAAAGCATAGGAAAAGAGGCAGAACGTCCACAATGATGCACTTGGCCAAAAAGGGCGTATGCGTTTTTTCCTGAATATATTCAGGAAAAAACGCATACGCCCTTTTTGGCCAACCACACAAACTTGCAAAGGAAATCTGCACTACAATGAAGTCTCACTTCTCCCCGGTCAAAAGGGCCATCTGAAAAAAGTGTAAAATCCAGAAAGGCAGGACAGGCCACGGAGAACTGGGAGCCTTGTTATGCTGATGGGCGGGATGTAAATTGCCAACAGACACTCAGGAGAAGTGTATGGTGTTTCCTGAAACATCTAAAAAACAAAGCAACAGAGCCTAGGGCACTTCCACTTATGGTCCTATAGCATAGGGAAATTAAAATCAAAAAGACACAGCCACCCCAAAGTTTGGGACGCCTCCGTTTACAAGAACCTCGTTTACCGTACAAGTTCAATATCACAGAAAGTGAAAAATGGATAAAGAACTTGTGGTACTTACGTACAATGCAGTATCACTCAGCAATGAAATCTATGTCCTCAGGCCCGTAGCAGCATAATGAGTGGATTCAGGTACGATGATTCTAACTGAAATAAGTCACACAGAAAAAGAAACATCACAAGATATCACTAATAAATGGAATGTAAACTTGGCTACACAGGAACTGCATTCCAAAACAGAACAGGGTCTCAAATTTAGAAAACCAACTTATGCTTGCTTAAGGGGAAAGGTGAGTTGGGGTGCTGCATAAAACCAGAGATTGAAATGAGCACAGATAAAGTTCCTTAAGCCAAATATGGAATAGACAAGAGCTACTCCTTGCTCAATGAAATGGACTCAAAACCCCATATTAAACACCTAAGAATGTAACTGACTAGTAAGTATCTTAAAACCTATGGATTGCTATGTCTCCGAAAGAGAATCAAGCGTGTGTAAGGGGCATAAACACAGCAGTGATAGGATTGGAGAGGTTCGGTGAGCAAATGAAGACCCTTTGAAATCATATTGCATGGTACCCATTACACGGGTCTCAACTCTCCAGGTTTAAGGTATTCTTCCTTCAGCTAAAACATGCATGTGGAACCCAGAGTATGATTAACCATGTGAACGGGAGACGTGTTCAAATATGTCTCAGTTTCCCTCCCCTGGTACTCGGGTGCAACATTCCAGACGCTTTACTAACACTCTCCCGACTTGGAGAGTCAGTCCCTTTAACCTCCTGTTTGGCCCAGTTTGCAATTTCTGCGGAAGATGAACAGGAATAGCGAGAACCAATGAGAGGCTAGGTGGAGGTGTCTGGACGGGCAAATTTAACTCTCATTTCCCACCAGGAAGAGGAAATAACCAAAGGCTCAGCGTGCCGTACCGGAACCAGTTTAGGGCCTGAAGCCATCCTGCGGTGTTGCGGCCAGCTCAAAAGAAAGCGAGTTGAAGAAAGGAGCTCAGGGGCACTGTAATTCACAAACCTGCAGAGTTATAAATGACACCTATCGTCCAAAAATATACTGAAGTTAGGCTGCCAAGAGGACTTGAAAGCGGGGCAGAATTGCAGGAAACCGATTTCAGGAGGTAGACTGGAATTGCACTGAAAGCATAGGAAAAGAGGCAGAACGTCCACAATGATGCACTTGGCCAAAAAGGGCGTATGCGTTTTTTCCTGAATATATTCAGGAAAACACGCATACGCCCTTTTTGGCCAACCAAGCAAGCTTGCAAAGGAAATCTGCACTACAATGAAGTCTCACTTCCCCCCGGTCAAAAGGGCCATCTGAAAAAAGTGTAAAATCCAGAAAGGCAACAGGCCATTGAGAACTGGGAGCCTTGTTATGCTGATGGGCGGGATGTAAATTGCCAACAGACACTTGGGAGAAGTGTATGGTGTTTCCTGAAACATCTAAAAAACAAAGCAACAGAACCTAGGGCACTTCCACTTATGGTCCTATAGCTTAGGGAAATTAAAATCAAAAAGACACAGCCACCCCAAAGTTTGGAACGCCTCTGTTTACAAGAACCTCGTTTACAGTACAAGTTCAACATCGCAGAAAGTGAAAAATGGATAAAGAAGTTGTGGTATTCACTTACAAAGCAATATCACTCAGCAATGAAATCTATATCATCAGGCCCTTAGCAGCACAATGAGTGGATTCAGGTATGATGATGCTAACTGAAATAAGTCCCACAGAAAAAGAAACATCATAAGATATCAGTAATACACGGAATGGAAACTTGGCTACACAGGAACTGAATTACAGAACAGAACAGGGTCTCAAATTTAGGAAACCAACTTATGCTTACTTAAGGGTAAAGGTGAGTTGGGGTGCTGCATAAAACCAGAGATTGAAATTGAGCACAGATAAAGTTCCTTAAGCCAAATATGGAATAGACAAGAGCTACTCCTTGCTCAACGAAATGGACTCAACACCGCATATTAAACGCCTAAGAATGTACCTGACTAGTAAGTATCTTAAAACCTATGGATTGCTATGTCTCCGAAAGAGAATCAAGCATGTGTACAGGGGCATAAACGCAGCAGTGATAGGATTGGAGAGGTTCGGTGAGCAAATGAAGACCCTTTGAAGTCATATTGCATGGTACCCATTACACGGGTTTCAACTACCCAGGTTTAAGGTATTCTTCCTTCAGCTAAAACATGCATGTGGAACCTAGAGTATGATCAACCATGTGAACGGGAGACGTGTTCAAATATGTCTCAGTTTTCCTCCCCTGGTACTCGGGTACAACATTACAGACGCTTTACTAACACTCTCCCGACTTGGAGAGTCAGTCCCTTTAACCTCCTCTTTGGCCCAGTTTGCAATTTCTGCGGAAGATGAACAGGAATAGCGAGAACCAATGAGAGGCTAGCTGGAGGTGTCTGGACGGGCAAATTTAACTCTCATTTCCCACCAGGAAGAGGAATTAACCAAAGGCTCAGCCTGCCGTGCCGGAACCAGATTAGGGCCTGAAGCCATCCTGCGGTGTTGCGGCCAGGTCACTAGAAAGCGAGTTGAAGAAAGGATCTCAGGGGCACTGTAATTCACAAACCTGCAGAGTTATAAATGACAGCTATCGTCCAAAAATAGACTGAAGTAAGGCTGCCAAGAGGACTTGAAAGCGGGGCAGAATTGCAGGAAACCGATTTCAGGAGGTAGACAGGAATTGCATTGAAAGCATAGGAAAAGAGGCAGAACGTCCACAATGATGCACTTGGCCAAAAAGGGCGTATGCATTTTTTCCTGAATATATTCAGGAAAAAACGCATATGCCCTTTTTGGCCAACCAAGCAAGCTTGCAAAGGAAATCTGCACTACAATGAAGTCTCACTTCCCCCCGGTCAAAAGGGCCATCTGAAAAAAGTGTAAAATCCAGAAAGACAGGACAGGCCATGGAGAACTGGGAGCCTTGTTATGCTGATGGGCGGGATGTAAATTGCCAACAGACACTCAGGAGAAGTTTATGGTGTTTCCTGAAACATCTAAAAAACAAAGCAACAGAACCTAGGGCACTTCCACTTATGGTCCTATAGCTTAGGGAAATTAAAATCAAAAAGACAGAGCCACCCCAAAGTTTGGGACGCCTCCGTTTACAAGGACCTCGTTTACCGTACAAGTTCAATATCACAGAAAGTGAAAAATGGATAAAGGACTTGTGGTACTTACGTACAATGCAGTATCACTCAGCAATGAAATGTATGTCATCAGGCCCGTAGCAGCATAATGAGTGGATTCAGGTACGATGATTCTAACTGAAATAAGTCACACAGAAAAAGAAACATCATAAGATATCACTAATACACGGAATGTAAACTTGGCTACACAGGAACTGAATTACAGAACAGAACAGGGTCTCAAATTTAGAAAACCAACTTATGCTTGCTTAAGGGGAAAGGTGAGTTGGGGTGCTGCATAAAACCAGAGATTGAAATGAGCACAGATAAAGTTCCTTAAGCCAAATATGGAATAGACAAGAGCTACTCCTTGCTCAACGAAATGGACTCAACACCGCATATTAAACGCCTAAGAATGTACCTGACTAGTAAGTATCTTAAAACCTATAGATTGCTATGTCTCCGAAAGAGAATCAAGCATGTGTACAGGGGCATAAACGCAGCAGTGATAGGATTGGAGAGGTTCGGTGAGCAAATGAAGAACCTTTGAAGTCATATTGCATTGTACCCATTCCACGGGTTTCAACTACCCAGGTTTAAGGTATTCTTCCTTCAGCTAAAACATGCATGTGGAACCCAGAGTATGATCAACCATGTGATCGGGAGACGTGTTCAAATATGTCTCAGTTTTCCTCCCCTGGTACTCGGGTGCAACATTCCAGACGCTTTACTAACACTCTCCCGACTTGGAGAGTCAGTCCCTTTAAACTCCTGTTTGGCACAGTTTGCAATTTCTGCGGAAGATGAACAGGAATAGCGAGAACCAATGAGAGGCTAGCTGGAGGTGTCTGGACGGGCAAATTTAACTCTCATTTCCCACCAGGAAGAGGAAATAACCAAAGGCTCAGCGTGCCGTACCGGAACCAGATTAGGGCCTGAAGCCATCCTGCGGTGTTGCGGCCAGCTCAAAAGAAAGCGAGTTGAAGAAAGGAGCTCAGGGGCACTGTAATTCACAAACCTGCAGAGTTATAAATGACAGCTATCGTCCAAAAATAGACTGAAGTAAGGTTGCCAAGAGGACTTGAAAGCGGGGCAGAATTGCAGGAAACCGATTTCAGGAGGTAGACTGGAATTGCATTGAAAGCATAGGAAAAGAGGCAGAACGTCCACAATGATGCACTTGGCCAAAAAGGGCGTATGCGTTTTTTCCTGAATATATTCAGGAAAAAACGCATACGCCCTTTTTGGCCAACCAAGCAAGCTTGCAAAGGAAATCTGCACTACAATGAAGTCTCACTTCCCCCCGGTCAAAAGGGCCATCTGAAAAAAGTGTAAAATCCAGAAAGGCAGGACAGGCCTTGGAGAACTGGGAGCCTTGTTATGCTGATGGGCGGGATGTAAATTGCCAACAGCCACTCTGGAGAAGTGTATGGTGTTTCCTGAAACATCTAAAAAACAAAGCAACAGAGCCTAGGGCACTGCCACTTATGGTCCTATAGCTTAGGGAAATTAAAATCAAAAAGACACAGCCACCCCAAAGTTTGGGACGCCTCTGTTTACAAGAACCTCGTTTACAGTACAAGTTCAACATTGCAGAAAGTGAAAAATGGATAAAGAAGTTGTGGTATTTACTTACAAAGCAATATCACTCAGCAATGAAATCTGTGTCATCAGGCCCTTAGCAACACAATGAGTGGATTCAGGTATGATGATTCTAACTGAAATAAGTCACACAGAAAAAGAAACATCATAAGATATCAGTAATACACGGAATGGAAACTTGGCTACACAGGAACTGAATTACAGAACAGAACAGGGTCTCAAATTTAGAAAACCAACTTATGCTTGCTTAAGGGGAAAGGTGAGTTGGGGTGCTGCATAAAACCAGAGATTGAAATGAGCACAGATAAAGTTCCTTAAGTCAAATATGGAATAGACAAGAGCTACTCCTTGCTCAACTAAATGGACTCAACACCGCATATTAAACGCCTAAGAATGTACCTGACTAGTAAGTATCTTAAAACCTATGGATTGCTATGTCTCCGAAAGAGAATCAAGCATGTGTACAGGGGCATAAACGCAGCAGTGATAGGATTGGAGAGGTTCGGTGAGCAAATGAAGACCCTTTGAAGTCATATTGCATGGTACCCATTACACGGGTCTTAACTCTCCAGGTTTAAGGTATTCTTCCTTCAGCTAAAACATGCATGTGGAACCCAGAGTATGATCAACCATGTGAACGGGAGACGTGTTCAAATATGTCTCAGTTTTCCTCCCCTGGTACTCGGGTGCAACATTCCAGACGCTTTACTAACACTCTCCCCACTTGGAGAGTCAGTCCCTTTAAACTCCTGTTTGGCCCAGTTTGCAATTTCTGCGGAAGATGAACAGGAATAGCGAGAACCAATGAGAGGCTAGCTGGAGGTGTCTGGACGGGCAAATTTAACTCTCATTTCCCACCAGGAAGAGGAAATAACCAAAGGCTCAGCGTGCCGTCCCGGAACCAGATTACGACCTGAAGCCATCCTGCGGTGTTGCGGTCAGGTCACAAGAAAGCGAGTTGAAGAAAGGAGCTCATTGGCACTGTAATTCACAGACCTGCAGAGTTATAAATGACAGCTATCGTCCAAAAGTAGACTGAGGTAAGGCTGCCAAGAGGACTTGAAAGCGGGGCAGAATTGCAGGAAACCGATTTCAGGAGGTAGACTGGAATTGCATTGAAAGCATAGGAAAAGAGGCAGAACGTCCACAATGATGCACTTGGCCAAAAAGGGCGTATGCGTTTTTTCCTGAATATATTCAGGAAAAAACGCATACGCCCTTTTTGGCCAACCAAGCAAGCTTGCAAAGGAAATCTGCACTACAATGAAGTCTCACTTCCCCCCGGTCAAAAGGGCCATCTGAAAAAAGTGTAAAATCCAGAAAGGCAACAGGCCATTGAGAACTGGGAGCCTTGTTATGCGGATGGGCGGGATGTAAATTGCCAACAGACACTTGGGATAAGTGTATGGTGTTTCCTGAAACATCTAAAAAACAAAGCAACAGAGCCTAGGGCACTGCCACTTATGGTCCTATAGCTTAGGGAAATTAAAATCAAAAAGACACAGCCACCCCAAAGTTTGGAACGGCTCTGTTTACAAGAACCTCGTTTACAGTACAAGTTCAACATCGCAGAAAGTGAAAAATGGATAAAGAAGTTGTGGTATTCACTTACAAAGCAATATCACTCAGCAATGAAATCTATGTCATCAGGCCCTTAGCAGCACAATGAGTGGATTCAGGTATGATGATTCTAACTGAAATAAGTCACACAGAAAAAGAAACATCATAAGATATCAGTAATACACGGAATGGAAACTTGGCTACACAGGAACTGAATTACAGAACAGAACAGGGTCTCAAATTTAGAAAACCAACTTATGCTTGCTTAAGGGGAAAGGTGAGTTGGGGTGCTGCATAAAACCAGAGATTGAAATGAGCACAGATATAGTTCCTTAAGCCATATATGGAATAGACAAGAGCTACTCCTTGCTCAACGAAATGGACTCAACACCGCATATTAAACGCCTAAGAATGTACCTGACTAGTAAGTATCTTAAAACCTATGGATTGCTATGTCTCCGAAAGAGAATCAAGCATGTGTACAGGGGCATAAACGCAGCAGTGATAGGATTGGAGAGGTTCGGTGAGCAAATGAAGACCCTTTGAAGTCATATTGCATGGTACCCATTACACGGATCTTAACTCTCCAGGTTTAAGGTATTCTTCCTTCAGCTAAAACATGCATGTGGAACCCAGAGTATGATCAACCATGTGAACGGGAGACGTGTTCAAATATGTCTCAGTTTTCCACCCCTGGTACTCGGGTGCAACATTCCAGACGCTTTACTAACACTCTCCCCACTTGGAGAGTCAGCGCCTTTAACCTCCTGTTTGGCACAGTTTGCAATTTCTGCGGAAGATGAACAGGAATAGCGAGAACCAATGAGAGGCTAGCTGGAGGTGTCTGGACGGGCAAATTTAACTCTCATTTCCCACCAGGAAGAGGAAATAACCAAAGGCTCAGCGTGCCGTACCGGAACCAGATTAGGGCCTGAAGCCATCCTGCGGTGTTGCGGCCAGCTCAAAAGAAAGCGAGTTGAAGAAAGGAGCTCAGGGGCACTGTAATTCACAAACCTGCAGAGTTATAAATGACACCTATCGTCCAAAAATATACTGAAGTTAGGCTGCCAAGAGGACTTGAAAGCGGGGCAGAATTGCAGGAAACCGATTTCAGGAGGTAGACTGGAATTGCATTGAAAGCATAGGAAAAGAGGCAGAACGTCCACAATGATGCACTTGGCCAAAAAGGGCATATGCGTCTTTTCCTGAATATATTCAGGAAAACACGCATATGCCCTTTTTGGCCAACCAAGCAAGCTTGCAAAGGAAATCTGCACTACAATGAAGTCACACTTCCCCCCAGTCAAAAGGGCCATCTGAAAAAAGTGTAAAATCCAGAAAGGCAACAGGCCATTGAGAACTGGGAGCCTTGTTATGCTGATGGGCGGGATGTAAACTGCCAACAGACACTTGGGAGAAGTGTATGGTGTTTCCTGAAACATCTAAAAAACAAAGCAACAGAGCCTAGGCCACTTCCACTTATGGTCCTATAGCTTAGGGAAATTAAAATCAAAAAGACACAGCCACCCCAAAGTTTGGAACGGCTCTGTTTACAAGAACCTCGTTTACAGTACAAGTTCAACATCGCAGAAAGTGAAAAATGGATAAAGAAGTTGTGGTATTTACTTACAAAGCAATATCACTCAGCAATGAAATCTGTGTCATCAGGCCCTTAGCAGCACAATGAGTGGATTCAGGTATGATGATTCTAACTGAAATAAGTCACACAGAAAAAGAAACATCATAAGATATCAGTAATACACGGAATGTAAACTTGGCTACACAGGAACTGAATTACAGAACAGAACAGGGTCTCAAATTTAGAAAACCAACATATGCTTGCTTAAGGGTAAGGGTGAGTTGGGGTGCTGCATAAAACCAGAGATTGAAATGAGCACAGATAAAGTTCCTTAAGTCAAATATGGAATAGACAAGAGCTACTCCTTGCTCAACGAAATGGACTCAACACCGCATATTAAACGCCTAAGAATGTACCTGACTAGTAAGTATCGTAAAACCTATGGATTGCTATGTCTCCAAAAGAGAATCAAGCATGTGTACAGGGGCATAAACGCAGCAGTGATAGGATTGGAGAGGTTCGGTGAGCAAATGAAGACCCTTTGAAGTCATATTGCATGGTACCCATTACACGGGTCTCAACTCTCCAGGTTTAAGGTATTCTTCCTTCAGCTAAAACATGCATGTGGAACCCAAGTATGATCAACCATGTGAACGGGAGACGTGTTCAAATATGTCTCAGTTTTCCTCCCCTGGTACTCGGGTGCAACATTCCAGACGCTTTACTAACACTCTCCCCACTTGGAGAGTCAGCGCCTTTAACCTCCTGTTTGGCCCAGTTTGCAATTTCTGCGGAAGATGAACAGGAATAGCGAGAACCAATGAGAGACTAGCTGGAGGTGTCTGGACGGGCAAATTTAACTCTCATTTCCCACCAGGAAGAGGAAATAACCAAAGGCTCAGCGTGCCGTGCCAGAACCAGATTCGGGCCTGAAGCCATCCTGCGGTGTTGCGGCCAGGTCACAAGAAAGCAAGTTGAAGAAAGGCGCTCAGGGGCACTGTAATTCACAAACCTGCAGAGTTATAAATGACAGCTATCGTCCAAAAATAGACTGAAGTAAGGCTGCCAAGAGGACTTGAAAGCGGGGCAGAATTGCAGGAAACTGATTTCAGGAGGTAGACTGGAATTGCATTGAAAGCATAGGAAAAGAGGCAGAACGTCCACAATGATGCACTTGGCCAAAAAGGGCGTATGCGTTTTTTCCTGAATATATTCAGGAAAAAACGCATACGCCCTTTTTGGCCAACCAAGCAAGCTTGCAAAGGAAATCTGCACTACAATGAAGTCTCACTTCCCCCCGGTCAAAAGGGCCATCTGAAAAAAGTGTAAAATCCAGAAAGGCAGGACAGGCCATGGAGAACTGGGAGCCTTGTTATGCTGATGGGCGGGATGTAAATTGCCAACAACCACTTGGGAGAAGTGTATGGTGTTTCCTGAAACATCTAAAAAACAAAGCAACAGAACCTAGGGCACTTCCACTTATGGTCCTATAGCTTAGGGAAATTAAAATCAAAAAGACACAGCCACCCCAAAGTTTGGAACGGCTCTGTTTACAAGAACCTCGTTTACAGTACAAGTTCAACATCGCAGAAAGTGAAAAATGGATAAAGAAGTTGTGGTATTTACTTACAAAGCAATATCACTCAGCAATGAAATCTGTGTCATCAGGCCCTTAGCAGCACAATGAGTGGATTCAGGTATGATGATTCTAACTGAAATAAGTCACACAGAAAAAGAAACATCATAAGATATCAGTAATACACGGAATGTAAACTTGGCTACACAGGAACTGAATTACAGAACAGAACAGGGTCTCAAATTTAGAAAACCAACATATGCTTGCTTAAGGGTAAGGGTGAGTTGGGGTGCTGCATAAAACCAGAGATTGAAATGAGCACAGATAAAGTTCCTTAAGTCAAATATGGAATAGACAAGAGCTACTCCTTGCTCAACGAAATGGACTCAACACCGCATATTAAACGCCTAAGAATGTACCTGACTAGTAAGTATCGTAAAACCTATGGATTGCTATGTCTCCAAAAGAGAATCAAGCATGTGTACAGGGGCATAAACGCAGCAGTGATAGGATTGGAGAGGTTCGGTGAGCAAATGAAGACCCTTTGAAGTCATATTGCATGGTACCCATTACACGGGTCTCAAATCTCCAGGTTTAAGGTATTCTTCCTTCAGCTAAAACATGCATGTGGAACCCAAGTATGATCAACCATGTGAACGGGAGACGTGTTCAAATATGTCTCAGTTTTCCTCCCCTGGTACTCGGGTGCAACATTCCAGACGCTTTACTAACACTCTCCCCACTTGGAGAGTCAGCGCCTTTAACCTCCTGTTTGGCCCAGTTTGCAATTTCTGCGGAAGATGAACAGGAATAGCGAGAACCAATGAGAGACTAGCTGGAGGTGTCTGAACGGGCAAATTTAACTCTCATTTCCCACCAGGAAGAGGAAATAACCAAAGGCTCAGCGTGCCATGCCGGAACCAGATTAGGGCCTGAAGCCATCCTGCGGTGTTGCGGCCAGGTCACAAGAAAGCAAGTTGAAGAAAGGAGCTCAGGGGCACTGTAATTCACAAACCTGCAGAGTTATAAATGACAGCTATCGTCCAAAAATAGACTGAAGTAAGGCTGCCAAGAGGACTTGAAAGCGGGGCAGAATTGCAGGAAACTGATTTCAGGAGGTAGACTGGAATTGCATTGAAAGCATAGGAAAAGAGGCAGAACGTCCACAATGATGCACTTGGCCAAAAAGGGCGTATGCGTTTTTTCCTGAATATATTCAGGAAAAAACGCATACGCCCTTTTTGGCCAACCAAGCAAGCTTGCAAAGGAAATCTGCACTACAATGAAGTCTCACTTCCCCCCGGTCAAAAGGGCCATCTGAAAAAAGTGTAAAATCCAGAAAGGCAGGACAGGCCATGGAGAACTGGGAGCCTTGTTATGCTGATGGGCGGGATGTAAATTGCCAACAACCACTCGGGAGAAGTGTATGGTGTTTCCTGACACATCTAAAAAACAAAGCAACAGAACCTAGGGCACTTCCACTTATGGTCCTATAGCTTAGGGAAATTAAAATCAAAAAGACACAGCCACCCCAAAGTTTGGAACGGCTCTGTTTACAAGAACCTCGTTTACAGTACAAGTTCAACATCGCAGAAAGTGAAAAATGGATAAAGAACTTGTGGTACTTACGTACAATGCAGTATCACTCAGCAATGAAATCTATGTCATCAGGCCCGTAGCAGCATAACGAGTGGATTTAGGTACGATGATTCTAACTGAAATAAGTCACACAGAAAAAGAAACATCATAAGATATCACTAATACACGGAATGTAAACTTGGCTACACAGGAACTGCATTCCAAAACAGAACAGGGTCTCAAATTTAGAAAACCAACTTATGCTTGCTTAAGGGGAAAGGTGAGTTGGGGTGCTGCATAAAACCAGAGATTGAAATGAGCACAGATAAAGTTCCTTAAGCCAAATATGGAATAGACAAGAGCTACTCCTTGCTCAACGAAATGGACTCAAAACCCCATATTAAACGCCTAAGAATGTACCTGACTAGAAAGTATCTTAAAACCTATGGATTGCCATGTCGCCAAAAGAGAATCAAGCATGTGTACAGGGGCATAAACGCAGCAGTGATAGGATTGGAGAGGTTCGGTGAGCAAATGAAGACCCTTTGAAGTCATATTGCATGGTACCCATTACACGGGTCTCAACTCTCCAGGTTTAAGATATTCATCCTTCAGCTAAAACATGCATGTGGAATGCAGAGTATGATCAACCATGTGAACGGGAGACGTGTTCAAATATGTCTCAGTTTTCATACCCTGGTACTCGGGTGCAACATTCCAGACGCTTTACTAACACTCTCCCGACTTGGAGAGTCAGTCCCTTTAACCTCCTGTTTGGCCCAGTTTGCAATTTCTGCGGAAGATGAACAGGAATAGCGAGAACCAATGAGAGGCTAGCTGGAGGTGTCTGGACGGGCAAATTGAACTCTCATTTCCCACCAGGAAGAGGAATTAACCAAAGGCTCAGCATGCCAGGCCGGAACCAGATTAGGGCCTGAAGCCATCCTGCGGTGTTGCGGCCAGGTCACAAGAAAGCGAGTTGAAGAAAGGAGCTCAGGGGCACTGTAATTCACAAACCTGCAGAGTTATAAATGACAGCTATCGTCCAAAAATAGACTGAAGTAACGCTGCCAAGAGGACTTGAAAGCGGGGCAGAATTGCAGGAAACCGATTTCAGGAGGTAGACTGGAATTGCACTGAAAGCATAGGAAAAGAGGCAGAACGTCCACAATGATGCACTTGGCCAAAAAGGGCGTATGCGTTTTTTCCTGAATATATTCAGGAAAAAACGCATATGCCCTTTTTGACCAACCTAGCAAACTTGCAAAGGAAATCTGCACTACAATGAAGTCTCACTTCTCCCCGGTCAAAAGGGCCATCTGAAAAAAGTGTAAAATCCAGAAAGGCAGGACAGGCCATGGAGAACTGGGAGCCTTGTTATGCTGATGGGCGGGATGTAAATTGCCAACAGACACTCAGGAGAAGTGTATGGTGTTTCCTGAAACATCTAAAAAACAAAGCAACAGAACCTAGGGCACTTCCACTTATGGTCCTATAGCTTAGGGAAATTAAAATCAAAAAGACACAGCCACCCCAAAGTTTGGAACGGCTCTGTTTACAAGAACCTCGTTTACAGTACAAGTTCAACATCGCAGAAAGTGAAAAATGGATAAAGAAGTTGTGGTATTCACTTACAAAGCAATATCACTCAGCAATGAAATCTATGTCATCAGGCCCTTAGCAGCACAATGAGTGGATTCAGGTATGATGATGCTAACTGAAATAAGTCACACAGAAAAAGAAACATCATAAGATATCAGTAATACACGGAATGGAAACTTGGCTACACAGGAACTGAATTACAGAACAGAACAGGGTCTCAAATTTAGAAAACCAACTTATGCTTGCTTAAGGGGAAAGGTGAGTTGGGGTGCTGCATAAAACCAGAGATTGAAATGAGCACAGATAAAGTTCCTTAAGCCAAATATGTAATAGACAAGAGCTACTCCTTGCTCAACGAAATGGACTCAACACCGCATATTAAACGCCTAAGAATGTACCTGACTAGTAAGTATCTTAAAACCTATGGATTGCTATGTCTCCGAAAGAGAATCAAGCATGTGTACAGGGGCATAAACGCAGCAGTGATAGGATTGGAGAGGTTCGGTGAGCAAATGAAGACCCTTTGAAGTCATATTGCATGGTACCCATTCCACGGGTCTCAACTACCCAGGTTTAAGGTATTCTTCCTTCAGCTAAAACATGCATGTGGAACCCAGAGTATGATCAACCATGTGATCGGGAGACGTGTTCAAATATGTCTCAGTTTTCCTCCCCTGGTACTCGGGTGCAACATTCCAGACGCTTTACTAACACTCTCCCCACTTGGAGAGTCAGCGCCTTTAACCTCCTGTTTGGCCCAGTTTGCAATTTCTGCGGAAGATGAACAGGAATAGCGAGAACCAATGAGAGGCTAGCTGGAGGTGTCTGGACGGGCAAATTTAACTCTCATTTCCCACCAGGAAGAGGAAATAACCAAAGGCTCAGCGTGCCGTACCGGAACCAGATTAGGGCCTGAAGCCATCCTGCGGTGTTGCGGCCAGCTCAAAAGAAAGCGAGTTGAAGAAAGGAGCTCAGGGGCACTGTAATTCACAAACCTGCAGAGTTATAAATGACAGCTATCGTCCAAAAATAGACTGAAGTAAGGCTGCCAAGAGGACTTGAAAGCGGGGCAGAATTGCAGGAAACGGATTTCAGGAGGTAGACTGGAATTGCATTGAAAGCATAGGAAAAGAGGCAGAACGTCCACAATGATGCACTTGGCCAAAAAGGGCGTATGCGTTTTTTCCTGAATATATTCAGGAAAAAACGCATACGCTCTTTTTGGCCAACCAAGCAAACTTGCAAAGGAAATCTGCACTACAATGAAGTCTCACTTCTCCCCGGTCAAATGGGCCATGTGAAAAAAGTGTAAAATCCAGAAAGGCAGGACAGGCCATGGAGAACTGGGAGCCTTGTTATGCTGATGGGCGGGATGTAAATTGCCAACAGACACTCAGGAGAAGTGTATGGTGTTTCCTGAAACATCTAAAAAACAAAGCAACAGAGCCTAGGGCACTTCCACTTATGGTCCTATAGCTTAGGGAAATTAAAATCAAAAAGACACAGCCACCCCAAAGTTTGGGACGCCTCCGTTTACAAGAACCTCGTTTACCGTACAAGTTCAATATCACAGAAAGTGAAAAATGGATAAAGAACTTGTGGTACTTACGTACAATGCAGTATCACTCAGCAATGAAATCTATGTCATCAGGCCCGTAGCAGCATAATGAGTGGATTCAGGTACGATGATTCTAAGTGAAATAAGTCACACAGAAAAAGAAACATCATAAGATATCACTAATACACGGAATGTAAACTTGGCTACACAGGAACTGCATTCCAAAACAGAACAGGGTCTCAAATTTAGAAAACCAACTTATGCTTACTTAAGGGGAAAGGTGAGTTGGGGTGCTGCATAAAACCAGAGATTGAAATGAGCACAGATAAATTTCCTTAAGCCAAATATGGAATACACAAGAGCTACTCCTTGCTCAATGAAATGGACTCAAAACCCCATATTAAACGCCTAAGAATGTAACTGACTAATAAGTATCTTAAAACCTATGGATTGCTATGTCTCCAAAAGAGAATCAAGCGTGTGTACAGGGGCATAAACACAGCAGTGATAGGATTGGAGAGGTTCGGTGAGCAAATGAAGACCCTTTGAAGTCATATTGCATGGTACCCATTACACGGGTCTCAACTCTACAGGTTTAAGGTATTCTTCCTTCAGCTAAAACATGCATGTGGAACCCAGAGTATGATCAACCATGTGAACGGGAGACGTGTTCAAATATGTCTCAGTTTTCCTCCCCTGGTACTCGGGTGCAACATTCCAGACGCTTTACTAACACTCTCCCGACTTGGAGAGTCAGTCCCTTTAACCTCCTGTTTGGCCCAGTTTGCAATTTCTGCGCAAGATGAACAGGAATAGCGAGAACCAATGAGAGGCTAGCTGGAGGTGTCTGGACGGGCAAATTTAACTCTCATTTCCCACCAGGAAGAGGAATTAACCAAAGGCTCAGCATGCCGGGCCGGAACCAGATTAGGGCCTGAAGCCATCCTGCGGTGTTGCGGCCAGGTCACAAGAAAGCGAGTTGAAGAAAGGAGCTCAGGGGCACTGTAATTCACAAACCTGCAGAGTTATAAATGACAGCTATCGTCCAAAAATAGACTGAAGTAAGGCTGCCAAGAGGACTTGAAAGCGGGGCAGAATTGCAGGAAACCGATTTCAGGAGGTAGACTGGAATTGCATTGAAAGCATAGGAAAAGAGGCAGAACGTCCACAATGATGCACTTGGCCAAAAAGGGCGTATGCGTTTTTTCCTGAATATATTCAGGAAAAAACGCATACGCCCTTTTTGGCCAACCAAGCAAGCTTGCAAAGGAAATCTGCACTACAATGAAGTCTCACTTCCCCCCGGTCAAAAGGGCCATCTGCAAAAATTGTAAAATCCAGAAAGGCAACAGGCCATTGAGAACTGGGAGCCTTGTTATGCTGATGGGCGGGATGTAAATTGCCAACAGACACTCGGGAGAAGTGTATGGTGTTTCCTGAAACATCTAAAAAACAAAGCAACAGAACCTAGGGCACTTCCACTTATGGTCCTATAGCTTAGGGAAATTAAAATCAAAAAGACACAGCCACCCCAAAGTTTGGAACGGCTCTGTTTACAAGAACCTCATTTACAGTACAAGTTCCACATCGCAGAAAGTGAAAAATGGATAAAGAAGTTGTGGTATTTACTTACAAAGCAATATCACTCAGCAATGAAATCTGTGTCATCAGGCCCTTAGCAGCACAATGAGTGGATTCAGGTATGATGATTCTAACTGAAATAAGTCACACAGAAAAAGAAACATCATAAGATATCAGTAATACACGGAATGGAAACTTGGCTACACAGGAACTGAATTACAGAACAGAACAGGGTCTCAAATTTAGAAAACCAAGTTATGCTGGCTTAAGGGTAAAGGTGAGTTGGGGTGCTGCATAAAACCAGAGATTGAAATGAGCACAGATAAAGTTCCTTAAGCCAAATATGGAATAGACAAGAGCTACTCCTTGCTCAACGAAATGGACTCAACACCGCATATTAAACACCTAAGAATATACCTGACTAGTAAGTATCTTAAAACCTATGGATTGCTATGTCTCCGAAAGAGAATCAAGCATGTGTACAGGGGCATAAACGCAGCAGTGATAGGATTGGAGAGGTTCGGTGAGCAAATGAAGACCCTTTGAAGTCATATTGCATGGTACCCATTCCACGGGATTCAACTACCCAGGTTTTAGGTATTCTTCCTTCAGCTAAAACATGCATGTGGAACCTAGAGTATGATCAACCGTGTGATTGGGAGACGTGTTCAAATATGTCTCAGTTTTCGTACCCTGGTACTCGGGTGCAACATTCCAGACGGTTTACTAACACTCTCCCCACTTGGAGAGTCAGTCCCTTTAACCTCCTGTTTGGCCCAGTTTGCAATTTCTGTGGAAGATGAACAGGAATAGCGAGAACCAATGAGAGACTAGCTGGAGGTGTCTGGACGGGCAAATTTAACTCTCATTTCCCACCAGGAAGAGGAATTAACCAAAGGCTCAGCGTGCCGTGCCAAAACCAGATTAGGGCCTGAAGACATCCTGCGGTGTTGCGGCCAGGTCACAAGAAAGCGAGTTGAAGAAAGGAGCTCAGGGGCACTGTAATTCACAAACCTGCAGAGTTATAAATGACAGCTATCGTCCAAAAATAGACTGAAGTAAGGCTGCCAAGAGGACTTGAAAGCGGGGCAGAATTGCAGGAAACCGATTTCAGGAGGTAGACTGGAATTGCATTGAAAGCATAGGAAAAGAGGCAGAACGTCCACAATGATGCACTTGGCCAAAAAGGGCGTATGCGTTTTTTCCTGAATATATTCAGGAAAAAACGCATACGCCCTTTTTGGCCAACCAAGCAAGCTTGCAAAGGTAATCTGCACTACAATGAAGTCTCACTTCCCCCCGGTCAAAAGGGCCATCTGAAAAAAGTGTAAAATCCAGAAAGGCAGGACAGGCCATGGAGAACTGGGAGCCTTGTTATGCTGATGGGCGGGATGTAAATTGCCCACGACCACTCGGGAGAAGTGTATGGTGTTTCCTGAAACATCTAAAAAACAAAGCAACAGAACCTAGGGCACTTCCACTTATGGTCCTATAGCTTAGGGAAATTAAAATCAAAAAGACACAGCCACCCCAAAGTTTGGAATGGCTCTGTTTACAAGAACCTCGTTTACAGTACAAGTTCAACATCGCAGAAAGTGAAAAATGGATAAAGAAGTTGTGGTATTTACTTACAAAGCAATATCACTCAGCAATGAAATCTGTGTCATCAGGCCCTTAGCAGCACAATGAGTGGATTCAGGTACGATGAAACTAACTGAAATAAGTGACACAGAAAAAGAAACATCATAAGATATCAGTAATACACGGAATGTAAACTTGGCTACACAGGAACTGAATTACAGAACAGAACAGGGTCTCAAATTTAGAAAACCAACTTATGCTTGCTTAAGGGTAAAGGTGAGTTGGGGTGCTGCATAAAACCAGAGATTGAAATGAGCACAGATAAAGTTCCTTAAGCCAAATATGGAATAGACAAGAGCTACTCCTTGCTCAACGAAATGGACTCAACACCGCATATTAAACGCCTAAGAATGTACCTGACTAGTAAGTATCTTAAAACCTATGGATTGCTATGTCTCCGAAAGAGAATCAAGCATGTGTACAGGGGCATAAACGCAGCAGTGATAGGATTGGAGATGTTCAGTGAGCAAATGAAGACCCTTTGAAGTCATATTGCATGGTACCCATTCCACGGGTTTCAAATACCCAGGTTTAAGGTATTCTTCCTTCAGATAAAACATGCATGTGGAACCTAGAGTATGATCAACCAAGTGATCGGGAGACGTGTTCAAATATGTCTCAGTTTTCGTACCCTGGTACTCGGGTGCAACATTCCAGACGCTTTACTAACACTCTCCCCACTTGGAGAGTCAGTCCCTTTAACCTCCTGTTTGGCCCAGTTTGCAATTACTGCGGAAGATGAACAGGAATAGCGAGAACCAATGAGAGACTAGCTGGAGGTGTCTGGACGGGCAAATTTAACTCTCATTTCCCACCAGGAAGAGGAATTAACCAAAGGCTCAGCGTGCCGTGCCGGAACCAGATTAGGGCCTGAAGCCATCCTGCGGTGTTTCGGCCAGCTCACAAGAAAGCGAGTTGAAGAAAGGAGCTCAGGGGCACTGTAATTCACAAACCTGCAGAGTTATAAATGACAGCTATCGTCCAAAAATATACTGAGGTAAGGCTGCCAAGAGGACTTGAAAGCGGGGCAGAATTGCAGGAAACCGATTTCAGGAGGTAGACTGGAATTGCATTGAAAGCATAGGAAAAGAGGCAGAACGTCCACAATGATGCACTTGGCCAAAAAGGGCGTATGCGTTTTTTCCTGAATATATTCAGGAAAAAACGCATACGCCCTTTTTGGCCAACCAAGCAAGCTTGCAAAGGAAATCTGCACTACAATGAAGTCTCACTTCCCCCCAGTCAAAAGGGCCATCTGAAAAAAGTGTAAAATCCAGAAAGGCAGGACAGGCCATGGAGAACTGGGAGCCTTGTTATGCTGATGGGCGGGATGTAAATTGCCAACAACCACTCCGGAGAAGTGTATGGTGTTTCCTGAAACATCTAAAAAACAAAGCAACAGAACCTAGGGCACTTCCACTTATGGTCCTATAGCTTAGGGAAATTAAAATCAAAAAGACACAGCCACCCCAAAGTTTGGAACGGCTCTGTTTACAAGAACCTCGTTTACAGTACAAGTTCAACATCGCAGAAAGTGAAAAATGGATAAAGAAGTTGTGGTATTTACTTACAAAGCAATATCACTCAGCAATGAAATCTGTGTCATCAGGCCCTTAGCAGCACAATGAGTGGATTCAGGTATGATAATTCTAACTGAAATAAGTCACACAGAAAAAGAAACATCATAAGATATCAGTAATACACGGAATGGAAACTTGGCTACACAGGAACTGAATTACAGAACAGAACAGGGTCTCAAATTTAGAAAACCAACTTATGCTTGCTTAAGGGTAAAGGTGAGTTGGGGTGCTGCATAAAACCAGAGATTGAAATGAGCACAGATAAAGTTCCTTAAGCCAAATATGGAATAGACAAGAGCTACTCCTTGCTCAACGAAATGGACTCAACACCGCATATTAAACGCCTAAGAATGTACCTGACTAGTAAGTATCTTAAAACCTATGGATTGCTATGTCTCCGAAAGAGAATCAAGCATGTGTACAGGGGCATAAACGCAGCAGTGATAGGATTGGAGAGGTTCGGTGAGCAAATGAAGACCCTTTGAAGTCATATTGCATGGTACCCATTCCACGGGATTCAACTACCCAGGTTTTAGGTATTCTTCCTTCAGCTAAAACATGCATGTGGAACCCAGAGTATGATGAACCATGTGATCGGGAGACGTGTTCAAATATGTCTCAGTTTTCCTCCCCTGGTACTCGGGTGCAACATTCCAGACGCTTTACTAACACTCTCCCCACTTGGAGAGTCAGCGCCTTTAACCTCCTGTTTGGCCCAGTTTGCAATTTCTGCGGAAGATGAACAGGAATAGCGAGAACCAATGAGAGGCTAGCTGGAGGTGTCTGGACGGGCAAACTTAACCCTCATTTCCCACCAGGAAGAGGAAATAACCAAAGGCTCAGCGTGCCGTACCGGAACCAGATTAGGGCCTGAAGCCATCCTGCGGTGTTGCGGCCAGCTCAAAAGAAAGCGAGTTGAAGAAAGGAGCTCAGGGACACTGTAATTCACAAACCTGCAGAGTTATAAATGACAGCTATTGTCCAAAAATATACTGAAGTAAGGCTGCCAAGAGGACTTGAAAGCGGGGCAGAATTGCAGGAAACTGATTTCAGGAGGTAGACTGGAATTGCATTGAAAGCATAGGAAAAGAGGCAGAACGTCCACAATGATGCACTTGGCCAAAAAGGGCGTATGCGTTTTTTCCTGAATATATTCAGGAAAAAACGCATACGCACTTTTTGGCCAACCAAGCAAGCTTGCAAAGGAAATCTGCACTACAATGAAGTCTCACTTCTCCCCGGTCAAAAGGGCCATCTGAAAAAAGTGTAAAATCCAGAAAGGCAGGACAGGCCATGGAGAACTGGGAGCCTTGTTATGCTGATGGGCGGGATATAAATTGCCAACAGACACTCGGGAGAAGTGTATGGTGTTTCCTGAAACATCTAAAAAACAAAGCAACAGAGCCTAGGGCACTTCCACTTATGGTCCTATAACTTAGGGAAATTAAAATAAAAAAGACACAGCCACCCCAAAGTTTGGAACGGCTCTGTTTACAAGAACCTCGTTTACAGTACAAGTTCAACATCGCAGAAAGTGAAAAATGGATAAAGAAGTTGTGGTATTCACTTACAAAGCAACATCCTTCAGCAATGAAATCTATGTCATCAGGCCCTTAGCAGCACAATGAGTGGATTCAGGTATGATGATTCTAACTGAAATAAGTCACACAGAAAAAGAAACATCATAAGATATCAGTAATACACGGAATGGAAACTTGGCTACACAGGAACTGAATTACAGAACAGAACAGGGTCTCAAATTTAGAAAACCAACTTATGATTGCTTAAGGGTAAAGGTGAGTTGGGGTGCTGCATAAAACCAGAGATTGAAATGAGCACAGATAAAGTTCCTTAAGTCAAATATGGAATAGACAAGAGCTACTCCTTGCTCAACGAAATGGACTCAACACCGCATATTAAACGCCTAAGAATGTACCTGACTAGTAAGTATCTTAAAACCTATGGATTGCTATGTCTCCGAAAATGAATCAAGCATGTGTACAGGGGCATAAACGCAGCAGTGATAGGATTGGAGAGGTTCGGTGAGCAAATGAAGACCCTTTGAAGTCATATTGCATGGTACCCATTCCACGGGTTTCAACTACCCAGGTTTAAGGTATTCTTCCTTCAGCTAAAACATGCATGTGGAACTTAGAGTATGATCAACCATGTGAACGGGAGACGTGTTCAAATATGTCTCAGTTTTCGTACCCTGGTACTCGGGTGCAACATTCCAGACGCTTTACTAACACTCTCCCCACTTGGAGAGTCAGCGCCTTTAACCTCCTGTTTGGCCCAGTTTGCAATTTCTGTGGAAGATGAACAGGAATAGCGAGAACCAATGAGAGGCTAGCTGGAGGTGTCTGGACGGGCAAATTTAACTCTCATTTCCCACCAGGAAGAGGAATTAACCAAAGGTTCAGCGTGCCGTGCCGGAACCAGATTAGGGCCTGAAGCCATCCTGCGGTGTTGCGGCCAGCTCAAAAGAAAGCGAGTTGAAGAAAGGAGTTCAGGGGCACTGTAATTCACAAACCTGCAGAGTTATAAATGACAGCTATCGTCCAAAAATAGACTGAAGTAAGGCTGCCAAGAGGACTTGAAAGCGGGGCAGAATTGCAGGAAACCGATTTCAGGAGGTAGACTGGAATTGCATTGAAAGCATAGGAAAAGAGGCAGAACGTCCACAATGATGCACTTGGCCAAAAAGGGCGTATGCGTTTTTTCCTGAATATATTCAGGAAAAAACGCATACGCACTTTTTGGCCAACCAAGCAAGCTTGCAAAGGAAATCTGCACTACAATGAAGTCTCACTTCCCCTCAGTCAAAAGGGCCATCTGAAAAAAGTGTAAAATCCAGAAAGGCAGGACAGGCCATGGAGAACTGGGAGCCTTGTTATGCTGATGGGCGGGATGTAAATTGCCAACAACCACTCGGGAGAAGTGTATGGTGTTTCCTGAAACATCTAAAAAACAAAGCAACAGAACCTAGGGCACTGCCACTTATGGTCCTATAGCTTAGGGAAATTAAAATCAAAAAGACACAGCCACCCCAAAGTTTGGGACGCCTCTGTTTACAAGAACCTCGTTTACAGTACAAGTTCAACATCGCAGAAAGTGAAAAATGGATAAAGAAGTTGTGGTATTTACTTACAAAGCAATATCACTCAGCAATGAAATCTATGTCATCAGGCCCTTAGCAGCACAATGAGTGGATTCAGGTTTGATGATTCTAACTGAAATAAGTCACACAGAAAAAGAAACATCATAAGATATCAGTAATACACGGAATGGAAACTTGGCAACACAGGAACTGAATTACAGAACAGAACAGGGTCTCAAAATTAGAAAACCAACTTATGCTTGCTTAAGGGTAAAGGTGAGTTGGGGTGCTGCATAAAACCAGAGATTGAAATGAGCACAGATAAAGTTCCTTAAGCCAAATATGGAATAGACAAGAGCTACTCCTTGCTCAACGAAATGGACTCAACACCGCATATTAAACGCCTAAGAATGTACCTGACTAGTAAGTATCTTAAAACCTATGGATTGCTATGTCTCCGAAAGAGAATCAAGCATGTGTACAGGGGCATAAACACAGCAGTGATAGGATTGGAGAGGTTCGGTGAGCAAATGAAGACCCTTTGAAGTCATATTGCATGGTACCCATTCCACGGGTTTCAACTACCCAGGTTTAAGGTATTCTTCCTTCAGCTAAAACATGCATGTGGAACCTAGAGTATGATCAACCATGTGAACGGGAGACGTGTTCAAATATGTCTCAGTTTTCGTACCCTGGTACTCGGGTGCAACATTCCAGACGCTTTACTAACACACTCCCCACTTGGAGAGTCAGTCCCTTTAACCTCCTGTTTGGCCCAGTTTGCAATTTCTGTGGAAGATGAACAGGAATAGCGAGAACCAATGAGAGACTAGCTGGAGGTGTCTGGACGGGCAAATTTAACTCTCATTTCCCACCAGGAAGAGGAATTAACCAAAGGCTCAGCATGCCGTGCCGGAACCAGATTAGGGCCTGAAGCCATCCTGCGGTGTTGCGGCCAGCTCAAAAGAAAGCGAGTTGAAGAAAGGAGTTCAGGGGCACTGTAATTCACAAACCTGCAGAGTTATAAATGACAGCTATCGTCCAAAAATAGACTGAAGTAAGGCTGTCAAGAGGACTTGAAAGCAGGGCAGAATTGCAGGAAACCGATTTCAGGAGGTAGACTGGAATTGCATTGAAAGCATAGGAAAAGAGGCAGAACGTCCACAATGATGCACTTGGCCAAAAAGGGCGTATGCGTTTTTTCCTGAATATATTCAGGAAAAAACGCATACGCCCTTTTTGCCAACCAAGCAAGCTTGCAAAGGAAATCTGCACTACAATGAAGTCTCACTTCCCCTCGGTCAAAAGGGCCATCTGAAAAAAGTGTAAAATCCAGAAAGGCAGGACAGGCCATGGAGAACTGGGAGCCTTGTTATGCTGATGGGCGGGATGTAAATTGCCAACAGACACTCGGGAGAAGTGTATGGTGTTTCCTGAAACATCTAAAAAACAAAGCAACAGAGCCTAGGGCACTTCCACTTATGGTCCTATAGCTTAGGGAAATTAAAATCAAAAAGACACAGCCACCCCAAAGTTTGGAACGGCTCTGTTTACAAGAACCTCGTTTACAGTACAAGTTCAACATTGCAGAAAGTGAAAAATGGATAAAGAAGTTGTGGTATTTACTTACAAAGCAATATCACTCAGCAATGAAATCTGTGTCATCAGGCCCTTAGCAGCACAATGAGTGGATTCAGGTATGATGATTCTAACTGAAATAAGTCACACAGAAAAAGAAACATCATAAGATATCAGTAATAAACGGAATGTAAACGTGGCTACACAGGAACTGAATTACAGAACAGAACAGGGTCTCAAATTTAGAAAACCAACTTATGATTGCTTAAGGGTAAAGGTGAGTTGGGGTGCTGCATAAAACCAGAGATTGAAATGAGCACAGATAAAGTTCCTTAAGCCAAATATGGAATAGACAAGAGCTACTCCTTGCTCAACGAAATGGACTCAACACCCCATATTAAACGCCTAAGAATGTACCTGACTAGTAAGTATCTTAAAACCTATGGATTGCTATGTCTCCGAAAGAGAATCAAGCATGTGTACAGGGGCATAAACGCAGCAGTGATAGGATTGGAGAGGTTCGGTGAGCAAATGAAGACCCTTTGAAGTCATATTGCATGGTACCCATTCCACGGGTTTCAACTACCCAGGTTTTAGGTATTCTTCCTTCAGCTAAAACATGCATGTGGAACCTAGAGTATGATCAACCATGTGATCGGCAGATGTGTTCAAATATGTCTAAGTTTTTGTACCCTGGTACTCGGGTGCAACATTCCAGACGCTTTACTAACACTCTCCCGACTTGGAGAGTCAGTCCCTTTAAACTCCTGTTTGGCCCAGTTTGCAATTTCTGCGGAAGATGAACAGGAATAGCGAGAACCAATGAGAGGCTAGCTGGAGGTGTCTGGATGGGCAAATTTAACTCTCATTTCCCACCAGGAAGAGGAAATAACCAAAGGCTCAGCATGCCATGCCAGAACCAGATTAGGGCCTGAAGCCATCCTGCGGTGTTGCGGCCACCTCAAAAGAAAGCGAGTTGAAGAAAGGAGCTCAGGGGCACTGTAATTCACAAACCTGCAGAGTTATAAATGACAGATATTGTCCAAAAATATACTGAAGTAAGGCTGCCAAGAGGACTTGAAAGCGGGGCAGAATTGCAGGAAACTGATTTCAGGAGGTAGACTGGAATTGCATTGAAAGCATAGGAAAAGAGGCAGAACGTCCACAATGATGCACTTGGCCAAAAAGGGCGTATGCGTTTTTTCCTGAATATATTCAGGAAAAAACGCATACGCCCTTTTTGGCCAACCAAACAAGCTTGCAAAGGAAATCTGCACTACAATGAAGTCTCACTTCCCCCCGGTCAAAAGGGCCATCTGAAAAAAGTGTAAAATCCAGAAAGGCAGGACAGGCCATGGAGAACTGGGAGCCTTGTTATGCTGATGGGCGGGATGTAAATTGCCAACAACCACTCGGGAGAAGTGTATGGTGTTTCCTGAAACATCTAAAAAACAAAGCAACAGAACCTAGGGCACTTCCACTTATGGTCCTATAGCTTAGGGAAATTAAAATCAAAAAGACACAGCCACCCCAAAGTTTGGAACGGCTCTGTTTACAAGAACCTCGTTTACCGTACAAGTTCAACATCACAGAAAGTGAAAAATGGATAAAGAACTTGTGGTACTTACGTACAATGCAGTATCACTCAGCATTGAAATCTATGTCATCAGGCCCGTAGCAGCATAATGAGTGGATTCAGGTACGATGATTCTAACTGAAATAAGTCACACAGAAAAAGAAACATCATAAGATATCAGTAATACACGGAATGTAAACTTGGCTACACAGGAACTGCATTCCAAAACAGAACAGGGTCTCAAATTTAGAAAACCAACTTATGCTTGCTTAAGGGTAAAGGTGAGTTGGGGTGCTGCATAAAACCAGAGATTGAAATGAGCACAGATAAAGTTCCTTAAGCCAAATATGGAATAGACAAGAGCTACTCCTTGCTCAACGAAATGGACTCAAAACCCAATATTAAACACCTAAGAATGTACCTGACTAGTAAGTATCGTAAAACCTATGGATTGCTATGTCTCCAAAAGAGAATCAAGCATGTGTACAGGTGCATAAACGCAGCAGTGATAGGATTGGAGAGGTTCGGTGAGCAAATGAAGACCCTTTGAAGTCATATTGCATGGTACCCATTCCACGGGTCTCAACTCTCCAGGTTTAAGGTATTCATCCTTCAGCTAAAACATGCATGTGGAACCCAGAGTATGATCAACCATGTGAACGGGAGACGTGTTCAAATATGTCTCAGTTTTCCTCCCCTGGTACTCGGGTGCAACATTCCAGATGCTTTACTAACACTCTCCCGACTTGGAGAGTCAGTCCCTTTAACCTCCTGTTTGGCCCAGTTTGCAATTTCTGCGGAAGATGAACAGGAATAGCGAGAACCAATGAGAGGCTAGCTGGAGGTGTCTGGACGGGCAAATTTAACTCTCATTTCCCACCAGGAAGAGGAATTAACCAAAGGCTCAGCATGCCTGGCCGGAACCAGATTAGGGCCTGAAGGCATCCTGCGGTGTTGCAGCCAGGTTACAAGAAAGCGAGTTGAAGAAAGGAGCTCAGGGGCACTGTAATTCACAAACCTGCAGAGTTATAAATGACAGCTATCGTCCAAAAATAGACTGAAGTAAGGCTGCCAAGAGGACTTGAAAGCGGGGCAGAATTGCAGGAAACCGATTTCAGGAGGTAGACTGGAATTGCATTGAAAGCATAGGAAAAGAGGCAGAACGTCCACAATGATGCACTTGGCCAAAAAGGGCGTATGCGTTTTTTCCTGAATATATTCAGGAAAAAACGCATACGCCCTTTTTGGCCAACCAAGCAAGCTTGCAAAGGAAATCTGCACTACAATGAAGTCTCACTTCCCCCCGGTCAAAAGGGCCATCTGAAAAAAGTGTAAAATCCAGAAAGGCAGGACAGGCCATGGAGAACTGGGAGCCTTGTTATGCTGATGGGCGGGATGTAAATTGCCAACAGACACTTGGGAGAAGTGTATGGTGTTTCCTGAAACATCTAAAAAACATAGCAACAGAGCCTAGGGCACTTCCACTTATGGTCCTATAGCTTAGGGAAATTAAAATCAAAAAGACACAGCCACCCCAAAGTTTGGAACGGCTCTGTTTACAAGAACCTCGTTTACAGTACAAGTTCAACATCGCAGAAAGTGAAAAATGGATAAAGAAGTTGTGGTATTCAAATACAAAGCAATATCACTCAGCAATGAAATCTATGTCATCAGGCCCTTAGCAGCACAATGAGTGGATTCAGGTATGATGATTCTAACTGAAATAAGTCACACAGAAAAAGAAACATCATAAGATATCAGTAATACACGGAATGGAAACTTGGCAACACAGGAACTGAATTACAGAACAGAACAGGGTCTCAAAATTAGAAAACCAACTTATGCTTGCTTAAGGGTAAAGGTGAGTTGGGGTGCTGCATAAAACCAGAGATTGAAATGAGCACAGATAAAGTTCCTTAAGCCAAATATGGAATAGACAAGAGCTACTCCTTGCTCAACGAAATGGACTCAACACCCCATATTAAACGCCTAAGAATGTACCTGACTAGTAAGTATCTTAAAACCTATGGATTGCTATGTCTCCTAAAGAGAATCAAGCATGTGTACAGGGGCATAAACACAGCAGTGATAGGATTGGAGAGGTTCGGTGAGCAAATGAAGACCCTTTGAAGTCATATTGCATGGTACCCATTCCACGGGTTTCAACTACCCAGGTTTAAGGTATTCTTCCTTCAGCTAAAACATGCATGTGGAACCTAGAGTATGATCAACCATGTGAACGGGAGACGTGTTCAAATATGTCTCAGTTTTCGTACCCTGGTACTCAGGTGCAACATTCCAGACGCTTTACTAACACACTCCCCACTTGGAGAGTCAGTCCCTTTAACCTCCTGTTTGGCCCAGTTTGCAATTTCTGTGGAAGATGAACAGGAATAGCGAGAACCAATGCGAGACTAGCTGGAGGTGTCTGAACGGGCAAATTTAACTCTCATTTCCCACCAGGAAGAGGAATTAACCAAAGGCTCAGCGTGCCGTGCCGGAACCAGATTAGGGCCTGAAGCCATCATGCGGTGTTGCGGCCAGCTCAAAAGAAAGCGAGTTGAAGAAAGGAGTTCAGGGGCACTGTAATTCACAAACCTGCAGAGTTATAAATGACAGCTATCGTCCAAAAATAGACTGAAGTAAGGCTGCCAAGAGGACTTGAAAGCGGGGCAGAATTGCAGGAAACCGATTTCAGGAGGTAGACTGGAATTGCATTGAAAGCATAGGAAAAGAGGCAGAACGTCCACAATGATGCACTTGGCCAAAAAGGGCGTATGCGTTTTTTCCTGAATATATTCAGGAAAAAACGCATACGCCCTTTTTGGCCAACCAAGCAAGCTTGCAAAGGAAATCTGCACTACAATGAAGTCTCACTTCCCCTCGGTCAAAAGGGCCATCTGAAAAAAGTGTAAAATCCAGAAAGGCAGGACAGGCCATGGAGAACTGGGAGCCTTGTTATGCTGATGGGCGGGATGTAAATTGCCAACAGACACTCGGGAGAAGTGTATGGTGTTTCCTGAAACATCTAAAAAACAAAGCAACAGAACCTAGGGCACTTCCACTTATGGTCCTATAGCTTAGGGAAATTAAAATCAAAAAGACACAGCCACCCCAAAGTTTGGAACGGCTCTGTTTACAAGAACCTCGTTTACAGTACAAGTTCAACATTGCAGAAAGTGAAAAATGGATAAAGAAGTTGTGGTATTTACTTACGAAGCAATATGACTCAGCAATGAAATCTGTGTCATCAGGCCCTTAGCAGCACAATGAGTGGATTCAGGTATGATGATTCTAACTGAAATAAGTCACACAGAAAAAGAAACATCATAAGATATCAGTAATAAACGGAATGTAAACTTGGCTACACAGGAACTGAATTACAGAACAGAACAGGGTCTCAAATTTAGAAAACCAACTTATTCTTGCTTAAGGGTAAAGGTGAGTTGGGGTGCTGCATAAAACCAGAGATTGAAATGAGCACAGATAAAGTTCCTTAAGCCAAATATGGAATAGACAAGAGCTACTCCTTGCTCAACGAAATGGACTCAACACCCCATATTAAACGCCTAAGAATGTACCTGACTAGTAAGTATCTTAAAACCTATGGATTGCTATGTCTCCTAAAGAGAATCAAGCATGTGTACAGGGGCATAAACACAGCAGTGATAGGATTGGAGAGGTTCGGTGAGCAAATGAAGACCCTTTGAAGTCATATTGCATGGTACCCATTCCACGGGTTTCAACTACCCAGGTTTAAGGTATTCTTCCTTCAGCTAAAACATGCATGTGGAACCTAGAGTATGATCAACCATGTGATCGGGAGATGTGTTCACATATGTCTCAGTTTTCCTCCCCTGTTACTCGGGTGCAACATTCCAGACGCTTTAATAACCCTCTCCCGACTTGGAGAGTCAGTCCCTTTAACCTCCTGTTTGGCCCAGTTTGCAATTTCTGCGGAAGATGAACAGGAATAGCGAGAACCAATGAGAGGCTAGCTGAAGGTGTCTGGACGGGCAAATTTCACTCTCATTTCCCACCAGGAAGAGGAATTAACCAAAGGCTCAGCGTGCCGTGCCGGAACCAGATTAGGGCCTGAAGCCATCCTGCGGTGTTGCGGCCAGCTCAAAAGAAAGCGAGTTGAAGAAAGGAGCTCAGGGGCACTGTAATTCACAAACCTGCAGAGTTATAAATGACAGCTATCGTCCAAAAATAGACTGAAGTAAGGCTGCCAAGAGGACTTGAAAGCGGGGCAGAATTGCAGGAAACCGATTTCAGAAGGTAGACTGGAATTGCATTGAAAGCATAGGAAAAGAGGCAGAACGTCCACAATGATGCACTTGGCCAAAAAGGGCGTATGCGTTTTTTCCTGAATATATTCAGGAAAAAACGCATACGCCCTTTTTGGCCAACCAAGCAAACTTGCAAAGGAAATCTGCACTACAATGAAGTCTCACTTCCCCCCGGTCAAAAGGGCCATCTGAAAAAAGTGTAAAATCCAGAAAGGCAGGACAGGCCACGGAGAACTGGGAGCCTTGTTATGCTGATGGGCGGGATGTAAATTGCCAACAGACACTCGGGAGAAGTGTATGGTGTTTCCTGAAACATCTAAAAAACAAAGCAACAGAGCCTAGGGCACTGCCACTTATGGTCCTATAGCTTAGGGAAATTAAAATCAAAAAGACACAGCCACCCCAAAGTTTGGGACGCCTCCGTTTACAAGAACCTCGTTTACCGTACAAGTTCAATATCACAGAAAGTGAAAAATGGATAAAGAACTTGTGGTACTTACGTACAATGCAGTATCACTCAGCAATGAAATCTATGTCATCAGGCCCGTAGCAGCATAATGAGTGGATTCAGGTACGATGATTCTAACTGAAATAAGTCACACAGAAAAAGAAACATCATAAGATATCACTAATACACGGAATGTAAACTTGGCTACACAGGAACTGCATTCCAAAACAGAACAGGATCTCAAATTTAGAAAACCAACTTATGCTTGCTTAAGGGGAAAGGTGAGTTGGGGTGCTGCATAAAACCAGAGATTGAAATGAGCACAGATAAAGTTCCTTAAGCCAAATATGGAATAGACAAGAGCTACTCCTTGCTCAACGAAATGGACTCAAAACCCAATATTAAACACCTAAGAATGTACCTGACTAGTAAGTATCGTAAAACCTATGGATTGCTATGTCTCCAAAAGAGAATCAAGCATGTGTACAGGTGCATAAACGCAGCAGTGATAGGATTGGAGAGGTTCGGTGAGCAAATGAAGACCCTTTGAAGTCATATTGCATGGTACCCTTTACACGGGTCTCAACTCTCCAGGTTTAAGGTATTCATCCTTCAGCTAAAACATGCATGTGGAACCCAGAGTATGATCAACCATGTGAACGGGAGACGTGTTCAAATATGTCTCAGTTTTCCTCCCCTGGTACTCGGGTGCAACATTCCAGATGCTTTACTAACACTCTCCCGACTTGGAGAGTCAGTCCCTTTAACCTCCTGTTTGGCCCAGTTTGCAATTTCTGCGGAAGATGAACATGAATAGCGAGAACCAATGAGAGGCTAGCTGGAGGTGTCTGGACGGGCAAATTTAACTCTCATTTCCCACCAGGAAGAGGAATTAACCAAAGGCTCAGCGTGCCGTGCCAGAACCAGATTAGGGCCTGAAGCCATCCTGCGGTGTTGCAGCCAGGTTACAAGAAAGCGAGTTGAAGAAAGGAGCTCAGGGGCACTGTAATTCACAAACCTGCAGAGTTATAAATGACAGCTATCGTCCAAAAATAGACTGAAGTAAGGCTGCCAAGAGGACTTGAAAGCGGGGCAGAATTGCAGGAAACCGATTTCAGGAGGTAGACTGGAATTGCATTGAAAGCATAGGAAAAGAGGCAGAACGTCCACAATGATGCACTTGGCCAAAAAGGGCGTATGCGTTTTTTCCTGAATATATTCAGGAAAAAACGCATACGCCCTTTTTGGCCAACCAAGCAAGCTTGCAAAGGAAATCTGCACTACAATGAAGTCTCACTTCCCCCCGGTCAAAAGGGCCATCTGAAAAAAGTGTAAAATCCAGAAAGGCAGGACAGGCCATGGAGAACTGGGAGCCTTGTTATGCTGATGGGCGGGATGTAAATTGCCAACAACCACTTGGGAGAAGTGTATGCTGTTTCCTGAAACATCTAAAAAACAAAGCAACAGAGCCTAGGGCACTTCCACTTATGGTCCCATAGCTTAGGGAAATTAAAATCAAAAAGACACAGCCACCCCAAAGTTTGGAACGGCTCTGTTTACAAGAACCTCGTTTACAGTACAAGTTCAACATCGCAGAAAGTGAAAAATGGATAAAGAAGTTGTGGTATTTACTTACAAAGCAATATCACTCAGCAATGAAATCTATGTCATCAGGCCCTTAGCAGCACAATGAGTGGATTCAGGTATGATGATTCTAACTGAAATAAGTCACACAGAAAAAGAAACATCATAAGATATCAGTAATACACGGAATGTAAACTTGGCTACACAGGAACTGAATTACAGAACAGAACAGGGTCTCAAATTTAGAAAACCAACTTATGCTTGCTTAAGGGGAAAGGTGAGTTGGGGTGCTGCATAATACCAGAGATTGAAATGAGCACAGATAAAGTTCCTTAAGCCAAATATGGAATAGACAAGAGCTACTCCTTTCTCAACGAAATGGACACAACACCGCATATTAAACACCTAAGAATGTACCTGACTAGTAAGTATCTTAAAACCTATGTATTGCTATGTCTCTGAAAGAGAATCAAGCATGTGTACAGGGGCATAAACGCAGCAGTGATAGGATTGGAGAGGTTCGGTGAGCAAATGAAGACCCTTTGAAGTCATATTGCATGGTACCCATTCCACGGGTTTCAACTACCCAGGTTTTAGGTATTCTTCCTTCAGCTAAAACATGCATGTGGAACCTAGAGTATGATCAACCATGTGATCGGGAGACGTGTTCAAATATGTCTCAGTTTTCCTCCCCTGTTACTTGGGTGCAACATTCCAGAGGCTTTACTAACCCTCTCCCGACTTGGAGAGTCAGTCCCTTTAACCTCCTGTTTGGCCCAGTTTGCAATTTCTGCGGAAGATGAACAGGAATAGCGAGAACCAATGAGAGGCTAGCTGGAGGTGTCTGGACGGGCAAATTTAACTCTCATTTCCCACCAGGAAGGGGAATTAACCAAAGGCTCAGCGTGCCGTGCCGGAACCAGATTAGGGCCTGAAGCCATCCTGCGGTGT
Source organism: Delphinus delphis (assembly GCF_949987515.2). Taxonomy (NCBI): domain Eukaryota; kingdom Metazoa; phylum Chordata; class Mammalia; order Artiodactyla; family Delphinidae; genus Delphinus; species Delphinus delphis. Next base: position 1,351,833 of record NW_027192653.1, on the reverse strand, counting down.
TGCGGCCAGCTCAAAAGAAAGCGAGTTGAAGAAAGGAGCTCAGGGGCACTGTAATTCACAAACCTGCAGAGTTATAAATGACAGCTATCGTCCAAAAATAGACTGAAGTAAGGCTGCCAAGAGGACTTGAAAGCGGGGCAGAATTGCAGGAAACCGATTTCAGGAGGTAGACTGGAATTGCATTGAAAGCATAGGAAAAGAGGCAGAACGTCCACAATGATGCACTTGGCCAAAAAGGGCGTATGCGTTTTTTCCTGAATATATTCACGAAAAAACGCATACGCCCTTTTTGGCCAACCAAGCAAACTTGCAAAGGAAATCTGCACTACAATGAAGTCTCACTTCCCCCCGGTCAAAAGGGCCATCTGAAAAAAGTGTAAAATCCAGAAAGGCAGGACAGGCCATGGAGAACTGGGAGCCTTGTTATGCTGATGGGCGGGATGTAAATTGCCAACAACCACTCGGGAGAAGTGTATGGTGTTTCCTGAAACATCTAAAAAACAAAGCAACAGAGCCTAGGGCACTGCCACTTATGGTCCTATAGCTTTGGGAAATTAAAATCAAAAAGACACAGCCACCCCAAAGTTTGGAACGCCTCTGTTTACAAGAACCTCGTTTACAGTACAAGTTCAACATCGCAGAAAGTGAAAAATGGATAAAGAAGTTGTGGTATTTACTTACAAAGCAATATCACTCAGCAATGAAATCTATGTCATCAAGCCCTTAGCAGCACAATGAGTGGATTCAGGTATGATGATTCTAACTGAAATAAGTGACACAGAAAAAGAAACATCATAAGATATCAGTAATACACGGAATGTAAACTTGGGTACACAGGAACTGAATTACAGAACAGAACAGGGTCTCAAATTTAGAAAAGCAACTTATGGTTGCTTAAGGGGAAAGGTGAGTTGGGGTGCTGCATAAAACCAGAGATTGAAATGAGCACAGATAAAGTTCCTTAAGCCAAATATGGAATAGACAAGAGCTACTCCTTGCTCAATGAAATGGACTCAACACCGCATATTAAACGCCTAAGAATGTACCTGACTAGTAAGTATCTTAAAACCTATGGATTGCTATGTCTCTGAAAGAGAATCAAGCATGTGTACAGGGGCATAAACGCAGCAGTGATAGGATTGGAGAGGTTCGGTGAGCAAATGAAGACCCTTTGAAGTCATATTGCATGGTACCCATTACACGGGTCTCAACTCTCCAGGTTTAAGGTATTCTTCCTTCAGCTAAAACATGCATGTGGAACCCAAGTATGATCAACCATGTGAACGGGAGACGTGTTCAAATATGTCTCAGTTTTCCTCCCCTGGTACTCGGGTGCAACATTCCAGACGCTTTACTAACACTCTCCCCACTTGGAGAGTCAGCGCCTTTAACCTCCTGTTTGGCCCAGTTTGCAATTTCTGCGGAAGATGAACAGGAATAGCGAGAACCAATGAGAGGCTAGCTGGAGGTGTCTGGACGGGCAAATTTAACTCTCATTTCCCACCAGGAAGAGGAATTAACCAAAGGCTCAGCATGCCGGGCCGGAACCAGATTAGGGCCTGAAGCCATCCTGCGGTGTTGCGGCCAGGTCACAAGAAAGCGAGTTGAAGAAAGGAGCTCAGGGGCACTGTAATTCACAAACCTGCAGAGTTATAAATGACAGCTATCGTCCAAAAATAGACTGAAGTAAGGCTGCCAAGAGGACTTGAAAGTGGGGCAGAATTGCAGGAAACCGATTTCAGGAGGTAGACTGGAATTGCATTGAAAGCATAGGAAAAGAGGCAGAACGTCCACAATGATGCACTTGGCCAAAAAGGGCGTATGCGTTTTTTCCTGAATATATTCAGGAAAAAACGCATACGCCCTTTTTGGCCAACCAAGCAAACTTGCAAAGGAAATCTGCACTACAATGAAGTCTCACTTCCCCCCGGTCAAAAGGGCCATCTGAAAAAAGTGTAAAATCTAGAAAGGCAGGACAGGCCATGGAGAACTGGGAGCCTTGTTATGCTGATGGGCGAGATGTAAATTGCCAACAGACACTCGGGAGAAGTGTATGGTGTTTCCTGAAACATCTAAAAATCAAAGCAACAGAGCCTAGGGCACTTCCACTTATGGTCCTATAGCTTAGGGAAATTAAAATCAAAAAGACACAGCCACCCCAAAGTTTGGGACGCCTCTGTTTACAAGAACCTCGTTTACCGTACAAGTTCAATATCACAGAAAGTGAAAAATGGATAAAGAACTTGTGGTACTTACGTACAATGCAGTATCACTCAGCAATGAAATCTATGTCATCAGGCCCGTAGCAGCATAATGAGTAGATTCAGGTACGATGATTCTAACTGAAATAAGTCACACAGAAAAAGAAACATCATAAGATATCACTAATACACGGAATGTAAACTTGGCTACACAGGAACTGCATTCCAAAACAGAACAGGTTCTCAAATTTAGAAAACCAACTTATGCTTGCTTAAGGGGAAAGGTGAGTTGGGATGCTGCATAAAACCAGAGATTGAAATGAGCACAGATAAACTTCCTTAAGCAAAATATGGAATAGACAAGAGCTACTCCTTGCTCAACGAAATGGACTCAACACCGCATATTAAACGCCTAAGAATGTACCTGACTAGTAAGTATCTTAAAACCTATGGATTGCTATGTCTCCGAAAGAGAATCAAGCATGTGTACATGGCCATAAACGCAGCAGTGATAGGATTGGAGAGGTTAGTGAGCAAATGAAGACCCTTTGAAGTCATATTGCATGGTACCCATTCCACGGGTTTCAACTACCGAGGTTTAAGGTATTCTTCCTTCAGCTAAAACATGCATGTGGAACCTAGAGTATGATCAACCATGTGATCGGGAGACGTGTACAAATATGTCTGAGTTTTCGTACCCTGGTACTCGGGTGCAACATTCCAGACGCTTTACTAACACTCTCCCCACTTGGAGAGTCAGTCCCTTTAACCTCCTGTTTGACCCAGTTTGCAATTTCTGTGGAAGATGAACAGCAATAGAGAGAACCAATGAGAGACTAGCTGGAGGTGTCTGAACGGGCAAATTTAACTCTCATTTCCCACCAGGAAGAGGAATTAACCAAAGGCTCAGCGTGCCGTGCCGGAACCAGATTAGGGCCTGAAGCCATCCTGCGGTGTTGCAGCCAGGTCACAAGAAAGCAAGTTGAAGAAAGGAGCTCAGGGGCACTGTAATTCACAAACCTGCAGAGTTATAAATGACAGCTATCGTCCAAAAATAGACTGAAGTAAGGCTGCCAAGAGGACTTGAAAGCGGGGCAGAATTGCAGGAAACCGATTTCAGGAGGTAGACTGGAATTGCATTGAAAGCATAGGAAAAGAGGCAGAACGTCCACAATGATGCACTTGGCCAAAAAGGGCGTATGCGTTTTTTCCTGAATATATTCAGGAAAAAACGCATACGCCCTTTTTGGCCAACCAAGCAAGCTTGCAAAGGAAATCTGCACTACAATGAAGTCTCACTTCCCCCCGGTCAAAAGGGCCATCTGAAAAAAGTGTAAAATCCAGAAAGGCAGGACAGGCCATGGAGAACTGGGAGCCTTGTTATGCTGATGGGCGGGATGTAAATTGCCAACAGACACTCAGGAGAAGTGTATGGTGTTTCCTGAAACATCTAAAAAACAAAGCAACAGAGCCTAGGGCACTTCCACTTATGGTCCTATAGCTTAGGGAAATTAAAATAAAAAAGACACAGCCACCCCAAAGTTTGGGACGCCTCCGTTTACAAGAACCTCGTTTGCCGTACAAGTTCAATATCACAGAAAGTGAAAAATGGATAAAGAACTTGTGGTACTTACGTACAATGCAGTATCACTCAGCAATGAAATCTATGTCATCAGGCCCGTAGCAGCATAATGAGTGGATTCAGGTACGATGATTCTAACTGAAATAAGTCACACAGAAAAAGAAACATCATAAGATATCACTAATACACGGAATGTAAACTTGGCTACACAGGAACTGCATTCCAAAACAGAACAGGGTCTCAAATTTAGAAAACCAACTTATGCTTGCTTAAGGGGAAAGGTGAGTTGGGGTGCTGCATAAAACCAGAGATTGAAATGAGCACAGATAAAGTTCCTTAAGCCAAATATGGAATAGACAAGAGCTACTCCTTGCTCAACGAAATGGACTCAAAACCCCATATTAAACGCCTAAGAATGTACCTGACTAGTAAGTATCTTAAAACCTATGGATTGCTATGTCTCCAAAAGAGAATCAAGCATGTGTACAGGGGCATAAACGCAGCAGTGATAGGATTGGAGAGGTTCGGTGAGCAAATGAAGACCCTTTGAAGTCATATTGCATGGTACCCATTACACGGGTCTTAACTCTCCAGGTGTAAGGTATTCTTCCTTCAGCTAAAACATGCATGTGGAACCCAAGTATGATCAACCATGTGAACGGGAGATGTGTTCAAATATGTCTCAGTTTTCCTCCCCTGGTACTCGGGTGCAACATTCCAGACGCTTAACTAACACTCTCCCCACTTGGAGAGTCAGCGCCTTTAACCTCCTGTTTGGCCCAGTTTGCAATTTCTGCGGAAGATGAACAGGAATAGCGAGAACCAATGAGAGGCTACCTGGAGGTGTCTGGACGGGCAAATTTAACTCTCATTTCCCACCAGGAAGAGGAATTAACCAAAGGCTCAGCGTGCCGTGCCAGAACCAGATTAGGGCCTGAAGACATCCTGCGGTGTTGCGGCCAGGTCACAAGAAAGCGAGTTGAAGAAAGGAGCTCAGGGGCACTGTAATTCACAAACCTGCAGAGTTATAAATGACAGCTATCGTCCAAAAATATACTGAAGTAAGGCTGCCAAGAGGACTTGAAAGCGGGGCAGAATTGCAGGAAACCGATTTCAGGAGGTAGACTGGAATTGCATTGAAAGCATAGGAAAAGAGGCAGAACGTCCACAATGATGCACTTGGCCAAAAAGGGTGTATGCGTTTTTTCCTGAATATATTCAGGAAAAAACGCATACGCCCTTTTTGGCCAACCAAGCAAACTTGCAAAGGAAATCTGCACTACAATGAAGTCTCACTTCCCCCCGGTCAAAAGGGCCATCTGAAAAAAGTGTAAAATCCAGAAAGGCAGGACAGGCATTGGAGAACTGGGAGCCTTGTTATGCTGATGGGCGGGATGTAAATTGCCAACAGCCACTCTGGAGAAGTGTATGGTGTTTCCTGAAACATCTAAAAAACAAAGCAACAGAGCCTAGGGCACTTCCACTTATGGTCCTATAGCTTAGGGAAATTAAAATCAAAAAGACACAGCCACCCCAAAGTTTGGGACGCCTCCGTTTACAAGAACCTCGTTTACCGTTCAAGTTCAATATCACAGAAAGTGAAAAATGGATAAAGAACTTGTGGTACTTACGTACAATGCAGTATCACTTAGCAATGAAATCTATGTCATCAGGCCCGTAGCAGCATAATGAGTGGATTCAGGTACGATGATTCTAACTGAAATAAGTCACACAGAAAAAGAAACATCATAAGATATCAGTAATACACGGAATGTAAACTTGGCTACACAGGAACTGCATTCCAAAACAGAACAGGGTCTCAAATTTAGAAAACCAACTTATGCTTGCTTAAGGGGAAAGGTGAGTTGGGGTGCTGCATAAAACCAGAGATTGAAATGAGCACAGATAAAGTTCCTTAAGCCAAATATGGAATAGACAAGAGCTACTCCTTGCTCAACGAAATGGACTCAAAACCCCATATTAAACGCCTAAGAATGTACCTGACTAGTAAGTATCTTAAAACCTATGGATTGCTATGTCTCCAAAAGAGAATCAAACGTGTGTACAGGGGCATAAACACAGCAGTGATAGGATTGGAGAGGTTCGGTGAGCAAATGAAGACCCTTTGAAGTCATATTGCATGGTACCCATTACACGGGTCTCAACTCTCCAGGTTTAAGGTATTCTTCCTTCAGCTAAAACATGCATGTGGAACCCAGAGTATGATCAACCATGTGAACGGGAGACGTGTTCAAATATGTCTCAGTTTTCGTACCCTGGTACTCGGGTGCAACATTCCAGACGCTTTACTAACACTCTCCCCACTTGGAGAGTCAGCGCCTTTAACCTCCTGTTTGGCCCAGTTTGCAATTTCTGCGGAAGATGAACAGGAATAGCGAGAACCAATGAGAGACTAGCTGGAGGTGTCTGGATGGGCAAATTTAACTCTCATTTCCTACCAGGAAGAGGAATTAACCAAAGGCTCCGCGTGCCGTGCCGGAACCAGATTAGAGCCTGAAGCCATCCTGCGGTGTTGCGGCCAGGTCACAAGAAAGCAAGTTGAAGAAAGGAGCTCAGGGGCACTGTAATTCACAAACCTGCAGAGTTATAAATGACAGCTATCGTCCAAAAATAGACTGAAGTAAGGCTGCCAAGAGGACTTGAAAGCGGGGCAGAATTGCAGGAAACCGATTTCAGGAGGTAGACAGGAATTGCATTGAAAGCATAGGAAAAGAGGCAGAACGTCCACAATGATGCACTTGGCCAAAAAGGGCGTATGCGTTTTTTCCTGAATATATTCAGGAAAAAACGCATACGCCCTTTTTGGCCAACCAAGCAAGCTTGCAAAGGAAATCTGCACTACAATGAAGTCTCACTTCCCCCCGGTCAAAAGGGCCATCTGAAAAAAGTGTAAAGTCCAGAAAGGCAGGACAGGCCATGAAGAACTGGGAGCCTTGTTATGCTGATGGGCGGGATGTAAATTGCCAACAACCACTCCTGAGAAGTGTATGGTGTTTCCTGAAACATCTAAAAAACAAAGCAACAGAACCTAGGGCACTTCCACTTATGGTCCTATAGCTTAGGGAAATTAAAATCAAAAAGACACAGCCACCCCAAAGTTTGGGACGCCTCTGTTTACAAGAACCTCGTTTACAGTACAAGTTCAACATCGCAGAAAGTGAAAAATGGATAAAGAAGTTGTGGTATTTACTTACAAAGCAATATCACTCAGCAATGAAATCTGTGTCATCAGGCCCTTAGCAGCACAATGAGTGGATTCAGGTATGATGATTCTAACTGAAATAAGTCACACAGAAAAAGAAACATCATAAGATATCAGTAATACACGGAATGTAAACTTGGCTACACAGGAACTGAATTACAGAACAGAACAGGGTCTCAAATTTAGAAAACCAACTTATGCTTGCTTAAGGGGAAAGGTGAGTTGGGGTGCTGCATAAAACCAGAGATTGAAATGAGCACAGATAAAGTTCCTTAAGTCAAATATGGAATAGACAAGAGCTACTCCTTGCTCAACGAAATGGACTCAACACCGCATATTAAACGCCTAAGAATGTACCTGACTAGTAAGTATCGTAAAACCTTGGGATTGCTATGTCTCCAAAAGAGAATCAAGCGTGTGTACTGGGGCATAATGCAGCAGTGATAGGATTGGAGAGGTTCGGTGAGCAAATGAAGACCCTTTGAAGTCATATTGCATGGTACCCATTCCACGGGTCTCAACTCTCCAGGTTTAAGGTATTCTTCCTTCAGCTAAAACATGCATGTGGAACCCAAGTATGATCAACCATGTGAACGGGAGACGTGTTCAAATATGTCTCAGTTTTCCTCCCCTGGTACTCGGGTGCAACATTCCAGACGCTTTACTAACACTCTCCCCACTTGGACAGTCAGTGCCTTTAACCTCCTGTTTGGCCCAGTTTGCAATTTCTGCGGAAGATGAACAGGAATAGGGAGAACCAATGAGAGACTAGCTGGAGGTGTCTGAACGGGCAAATTTAACTCTCATTTCCCACTAGGAAGAGGAATTAACCAAAGGCTCAGCGTGCCGTGCCGGAAACAGATTAGGGCCTGAAGCCATCCTGCGGTGTTGCGGGCAGCTCACAAGAAAGTGAGTTGAAGAAAGGAGCTCAGGGGCTCTGTAATTCACAAACCTGCAGAGTTATAAATGACAGCTATCGTCCAAAAATATACTGAAGTAAGGCTGCCAAGAGGACTTGAAAGCGGGGCAGAATTGCAGGAAACCGATTTCAGGAGGTAGACTGGAATTGCATTGAAAGCATAGGAAAAGAGGCAGAACGTCCACAATGATGCACTTGGCCAAAAAGTGCGTATGCGTTTTTTCCTGAATATATTCAGGAAAAAACGCATACGCCCTTTTTGGCCAACCAAGCAAGCTTGCAAAGGAAATCTGCACTACAATGAAGTCTCACTTCCCCCCGGTCACAAGGGCCATCTGAAAAAAGTGTAAAATCCAGAAAGGCAGGACAGGCCATGGAGAACTGGGAGCCTTGTTATGCTGATGGGCGGGATGTAAATTGCCAACAGACACTCAGGAGAAGTGTATGGTGTTTCCTCAAACATCTAAAAAACAAAGCAACAGAGCCTAGGGCACTTCCACTTATGGTCCTATAGCTTAGGGAAATTAAAATCAAAAAGACACAGCCACCCCAAAGTTTGGGACGCCTCTGTTTACAAGAACCTCGTTTACCGTACAAGTTCAATATCACAGAAAGTGAAAAATGGATAAAGAACTTGTGGTACTTACGTACAATGCAGTATCACTCAGCAATGAAATCTATGTCATCAGGCCCGTAGCAGCATAATGAGTGGATTCAGGTACGATGATTCTAACTGAAATAAGTCACACAGAAAAAGAAACATCAAAAGATATCACTAATACACGGAATGTAAACTTGGCTACACAGGAACTGCATTCCAAAACAGAACAGGGTCTCAAATTTAGAAAACCAACTTATGCTTGCTTAAGGGGAAAGGTGAGTTGGGGTGCTGCATAAAACCAGAGATTGAAATGAGCACAGATAAAGTTCCTTAAGCCAAATATGGAACAGACAAGAGCTACTCCTTGCTCAACGAAATGGACTCAACACCCCATATTAAACGCCTAAGAATGTACCTGACTAGTAAGTATCTTAAAACCTTGGGATTGCTATGTCTCCAAAAGAGAATCAAGCGTGTGTACTGGGGCATAATGCAGCAGTGATAGGATTGGAGAGGTTCGGTGAGCAAATGAAGACCCTTTGAAGTCATATTGCATGGTACCCATTCCACGGGTCTCAACTCTCCAGGTTTAAGGTATTCTTCCTTCAGCTAAAACATGCATGTGGAACCCAAGTATGATCAACCATGTGAACGGGAGACGTGTTCACATATGTCTCAGTTTTCCTCCCCTGGTACTCGGGTGCAACATTCCAGACGCTTTACTAACACTCTCCCCACTTGGACAGTCAGTGCCTTTAACCTCCTGTTTGGCCCAGTTTGCAATTTCTGCGGAAGATGAACAGGAATAGGGAGAACCAATGAGAGACTAGCTGGAGGTGTCTGAACGGGCAAATTTAACTCTCATTTCCCACTAGGAAGAGGAATTAACCAAAGGCTCAGTGTGCCGTGCCGGAAACAGATTAGGGCCTGAAGCCATCCTGCGGTGTTGCGGGCAGCTCACAAGAAAGTGAGTTGAAGAAAGGAGCTCAGGGGCTCTGTAATTCACAAACCTGCAGAGTTATAAATGACAGCTATCGTCCAAAAATATACTGAAGTAAGGCTGCCAAGAGGACTTGAAAGCGGGGCAGAATTGCAGGATACCGATTTCAGGAGGTAGACTGGAATTGCATTGAAAGCGTAGGAAAAGAGGCAGAACGTCCACAATGATGCACTTTGCCAAAAGGGCATATGCGTTTTTTCCTGAATATATTCAGGAAAAAACGCATACGCACTTTTTGGCCAACCAAGCAAGCTTGCAAAGGAAATCTGCACTACAATGAAGTCTCACTTCCCCCCGGTCAAAAGGGCCATCAGAATAAAGTGTAAAATCCAGAAAGGCAGGACAGGCCATGGAGAACTGGGAGCCTTGTTATGCTGATGGGCGGGATGTAAATTGCCAACAGACACTCGGGACAAGTGTATGGTGTTTCCTGAAACATCTAAAAAACAAAGCAACAGAGCCTAGGGCACTTCCACTTATGGTCCTATAGCTTCGGGAAATTAATATCAAAAAGACACAGCGACTCCAAAATTTGGGACGGCTCTTTTTACAGGAATCTCTTCTACGGCACAAGTTAAATATCCCAGAGAGCAAATAATGCATAAAGAAGTTGCGGTACTTATGTACAACAGAATACCACTCAGCAATGAAATCTGTGTCATCAGGCCCTTAGCAGCACAATGAGTGGATTCAGGTATGATGATTCTAACTGAAATAAGTCACACAGAAAAAGAAACATCATAAGATATCAGTAATACACGGAATGTAAACTTGGCTACACAGGAACTGAATTACAGAACAGAACAGGGTCTCAAATTTAGAAAACCAACTTATGCTTGCTTAAGGGGAAAGGTGAGTTGGGGTGCTGCATAAAACCAGAGATTGAAATGAGCACAGATAAAGTTCCTTAAGCCAAATATGGAATAGACAAGAGCTACTCCTTGCTCAACGAAATGGACTCAACACCGCATATTAAACGCCTAAGAATGTACCTGACTAGTAAGTATCTTAAAACCTATGGATTGCTATGTCTCCGAAAGAGAATCAAGCATGTGTACAGGGGCATAAACGCAGCAGTGATAGGATTGGAGAGGTTCGGTGAGCAAATGAAGACCCTTTGAAGTCATATTGCATGGTACCCATTACACGGGTCTTAACTCTCCAGGTTTAAGGTATTCTTCCTTCAGCTAAAACATGCATGTGGAACCCAAGTATGATCAACCATGTGAACGGGAGACGTGTTCAAATATGTCTCAGTTTTCCTCCCTGGTACCCGTGTGCAACATTCCAGACGCTTTACTAACACTCTCCCCACTTGGAGACTCAGCGCCTTTAACCTCCTGTTTGGCCCAGTTTGCAATTTCTGCGGAAGATGAACAGGAATAGCAAGAACCAATGAGAGACTAGCTGGAGGTGTCTGGACGGGCAAATTTAACTCTCATTTCCCACCAGGAAGAGGAAATAACCAAAGGCTCAGCGTGCCGTGCCGGAACCAGATTAGGGCCTGAAGCCATCCAGCGGTCTTGCGGCCAGCTCACAAGAAAGCAAGTTGAAGAAAGGAGCTCAGGGGCACTGTAATTCACAAACCTGCAGAGTTATAAATGACAGCTATCATCCAAAAATAGACTGAAGTAAGGCTGCCAAGAGGACTTGAAAGCGGGGCAACATTGCAGGAAACCGATTTCAGGAGGTAGACTGGAATTGCATTGAAAGCATAGGAAAAGAGGCAGAACGTCCACAATGATGCACTTGGCCAAAAAGGGCGTATGCGTTTTTTCCTGAATATATTCAGGAAAAAACGCATACGCCCTTTTTGGCCAACCAAGCAAGCTTGCAAAGGAAATCTGCACTACAATGAAGTCTCACTTCCCCCCGGTCAAAAGGGCCATCTGAAAAAAAGTGTAAAATCCAGAAAGGCAGGACAGGCCATGGAGAACTGGGAGCCTTGTTATGCTGATGGGCGGGATGTAAATTGCCAACAACCACTCCGGAGAAGTGTATGGTGTTTCCTGAAACATCTAAAAAACAAAGCAACAGAGCCTAGGGCACTGCCACTTATGGTCCTATAGCTTAGGGAAATTAAAATCAAAAAGACACAGCCACCCCAAAGTTTGGAACGGCTCTGTTTACAAGAACCTCGTTTACAGTACAAGTTCAACATCGCAGAAAGTGAAAAATGGATAAAGAAGTTGTGGTATTTACTTACAAAGCAATATCACTCAGCAATGAAATCTATGTCATCAGGCCCTTAGCACCACAATGAGTGGATTCAGGTATGATGATTCTAACTGAAATAAGTCACACAGAAAAAGAAACATCATAAGATATCAGTAATACACGGAATGTAAACTTGGCTACACAGGAACTGAATTACAGAACAGAACAGGGTCTCAACTTTAGAAAACCAACTTATGCTTGCTTAAAGGTAAAGGTGAGTTGGGGTGCTGCATAAAACCAGAGATTGAAATGAGCACAGATAAAGTTCCTTAAGCCAAATATGGAATAGACAAGAGCTACTCCTTGCTCAACGAAATGGACTCAACACCGCATATTAAACGCCTAAGAATGTACCTGCCTAGTAAGTATCTTAAAACCTATGGATTGCTATGTCTCCGAAAGAGAATCAAGCATGTGTACAGGGGCATAAACGCAGCAGTGATAGGATTGGAGAGGTTCGTGAGCAAATGAAGACCCTTTGAAGTCATATTGCATGGTACCCATTCCACGGGTTTCAACTACCCAAGTTTAAGGTATTCTTCCTTCAGCTAAAACATGCATGTGGAACCTAGAGTATGATCAACCATGTGATCGGGAGACATGTTCAAATATGTCTCAGTATTCGTACCCTGGTACTCGGGTGCAACATTCCAGACGCTTTACTAACACTCTCCCCACTTGGAGAGTCAGTCCCTTTCACCTCCTGTTTGGCCCAGTTTGCAATTTCCGTGGAAGATGAACAGGAATAGCGAGAACCAATGAGAGACTAGCTGGAGGTGTCTGGATGGGCAAATTTAACTCTCATTTCCCACCAGGAAGACGAAATAACCAAAGGCTCAGCGTGCCGTGCCGGAACCAGATTAGTGCCTGAAGCCATCCTGCGGTGTTGCGACCTGCTCAAAAGAAAGCGAGTTGAAAAAAGGAGCTCAGGGGCACTGTAATTCACAAACCTGCAGAGTTATAAATGACAGCTATCGTCCAAAAATATACTGAAGTAAGGCTGCCAAGAGGACTTGAAAGCGGGGCAGAATTGCAGGAAACCGATTTCAGGAGGTAGACTGGAATTACATTGAAAGCATAGGAAAAGAGGCAGAACGTCCACAATGATGCACTTGGCCAAAAAGGGCGTATGCGTTTTTTCCTGAATATATTCAGGAAAAAACGCATACGCCCTTTTTGGCCAACCAAGCAAACTTGCAAAGGAAATCTGCACTACAATGAAGTCTCACTTCTCCCCGGTCAAAAGGGCCATCTGAAAAAAGTGTAAAATCCAGAAAGGCAGGACAGGCCATGGAGTACTGGGAGCCTTGTTATGCTGATGGGCAGGATGTAAATTGCCAACAGACACTCAGGAGAAGTGTATGGTGTTTCCTGAAACATCTAAAAACAAAGCAACAGAGCCTAGGGCACTTCCACTTATGGTCCTATAGCTTAGGGAAATTAAAATCAAAAAGACACAGCCACCCCAAAGTTTGGGACGCCTCCGTTTACAAGATTCTCGTTTACCGTACACGTTCAATATCACAGAAAATGAAAAATGGATAAAGAACTTGTGGTACTTACGTACAATGCAGTATCACTCAGCAATGAAATCTATGTCATCAGGCCCGTAGCAGCATAATGAGTGGATTCAGGTATGATGATTCTAACTGAAATAAGTCACACAGAAAAAGAAACATCATAAGATATCAGTAATACACGGAATGTAAACTTGGCTACACAGGAACTGAATTACAGAACAGAACAGGGTCTCAAATTTAGAAAACCAACTTATGCTTGCTTAAGGGTAAAGGTGAGTTGGGGTGCTGCATAAAACCAGAGATTGAAATGAGCACAGATAAAGTTCCTTAAGCCAAATATGGAATAGACAAGAGCTACTCCTTGCTCAACGAAATGGACTCAACACCGCATATTAAACGCCTAAGAATGTACCTGACTAGTAAGTATCTTAAAACCTATAGATTGCTATGTCTCCGAAAGAGAATCAAGCATGTGTACAGGGGCATAAACGCAGCAGTGATAGGATTGGAGAGGTTCGGTGAGCAAATGAAGACCCTTTGAAGTCATATTGCATGGTACCCATTCCACGGGTTTCAACTACCCAGGTTTTAGGTATTCTTCCTTCAGCTAAAACATGCATGTGGAACCCAGAGTATGATCAACCATGTGATCGGGAGACGTGTTCAAATATGTCTCAGTTTTCCTCCCCTGGTACTCGGGTGCAACATTCCAGACGCTTTACTAACACTCTCCCCACTTGGAGAGTCAGTACCTTTAACCTCCTGTTTGGCCAAGTTTGCAATTTCTGTGGAAGATGAACAGGAATAGCGAGAACCAATGAGAGACTAGCTGGAGGTGTCTGGACGGGCAAATTTAACTCTCATTTCCCACCAAAAAGAGGAATTAACCAAAGGCTCAGCGTGCCGGGCCGGAACCAGATTATGGCCTGAAGCCATCCTGCGGTGTTGCGGCCAGCTCCAAAGAAAGCGAGTTGAAGAAAGGAGCTCAGGGGCACTGTAATTCACAAACCTGCAGAGTTATAAATGACAGCTATCGTCCAAAAATACACTGAAGTAAGGCTGCCAAGAGGACTTGAAAGCGGGGCAGAATTGCAGGAAACCGATTTCAGGAGGTAGACTGGAATTGCATTGAAAGCATAGGAAAAGAGGCAGAACGTCCACAATGATGCACTTGGCCAAAAAGGGCGTATGCGTTTTTTCCTGAATATATTCAGGAAAAAACGCATACGCCCTTTTTGGCCAACCAAGCAAACTTGCAAAGGAAATCTGCACTACAATGAAGTCTCACTTCTCCCTGGTCAAAAGGGCCATCTGAAAAAAGTGTAAAATCCAGAAAGGCAGGACAGGCCATGGAGAACTGGGAGCCTTGTTATGCTGATGGGCGGGATGTAAATTGCCAACAGACACTCAGGAGAAGTGTATGGTGTTTCCTGAAACATCTAAAAAACAAAGCAACAGAGCCTAGGGCACTGCCACTTATGGTCCTATAGCTTAGGGAAATTAAAATCAAAAAGACACAGCCACCCCAAAGTTTGGGACGCCTCCGTTTACAAAATCCTCGTTTACCGTTCAAGTTCAATATCACAGAAAGTGAAAAATGGATAAAGAACTTGTGGTACTTACGTACAATGCAGTATCACTCAGCAATGAAATCTATGTCATCAGGCCCGTAGCAGCATAATGAGTGGATTCAGGTACGATGATTCTAACTGAAATAAGTCACACAGAAAAAGAAACATCATAAGATATCAGTAATACACGGAATGTAAACTTGGCTACACAGGAACTGCATTCCAAATCAGAACAGGGTCTCAAATTTAGAAAACCAACTTATGCTTGCTTAAGGGGAAAGGTGAGTTGGGGTGCTGCATAAAACCAGAGATTGAAATGAGCACAGATAAAGTTCCTTAAGCCAAATATGGAATAGACAAGAGCTACTCCTTGCTCAATGAAATGGACTCAAAACCCCATATTAAACGCCTAAGAATGTACCTGACTAGTAAGTATCTTAAAACCTATGGATTGCTATGTCTCCAAAAGAGAATCAAGCGTGTGTACAGGGGCATAAACGCAGCAGTGATAGGATTGGAGAGGTTCGGTGAGCAAATGAAGACCCTTTGAAGTCATATTGCATGGTACCCATTCCACGGGTCTCAACTCTCCAGGTTTAAGGTATTCTTCCTTCAGCTAAAACATGCATGTGGAACCCAGAGTATGATCAACCATGTGATCGGGAGACGTGTTCAAATATGTCTCAGTTTTCCTCCCCTGGTACTCGGGTGCAACATTCCAGACGCTTTACTAACACTCTCCCCACTTGGAGAGTCAGCGCCTTTAACCTCCTGTTTGTCCCAGTTTGCAATTTCTGCGGAAGATGAACAGGAATAGCGAGAACCAATGAGAGGCTAGCTGGAGGTGTCTGGACGGGCAAATTTAACTCTCATTTCCCACCAGGAAGAGGAATTAACCAAAGGCTCAGCGTGCCGTGCCAGAACCAGATTAGGGCCTGAAGACATCCTGCGGTGTTGCGGCCAGGTCACAAGAAAGCGAGTTGAAGAAAGGAGCTCAGGGACACTGTAATTCACAAACCTGCAGAGTTATAAATGATAGCTATCGTCCAAAAATACACTGAAGTAAGGCTGCCAAGAGGACTTGAAAGCGGGGCAGAATTGCAGGAAACCGATTTCAGGAGGTAGACTGGAATTGCATTGAAAGCATAGGAAAAGAGGCAGAACGTCCACAATGATGCACTTGGCCAAAAAGGGCGTATGCGTTTTTTCCTGAATATATTCAGGAAAAAACGCATACGCCCTTTTTGGCCAACCAAGCAAACTTGCAAAGGAAATCTGCCCTACAATGAAGTCTCACTTCTCCCTGGTCAAAAGGGCCATCTGAAAAAAGTGTAAAATCCAGAAAGGCAGGACAGGCCATGGAGAACTGGGAGCCTTGTTATGCTGATGGGCGGGATGTAAATTGCCAACAGACACTCAGGAGAAGTGTATGGTGTTTCCTGAAACATCTAAAAAACAAAGCAACAGAGCTTAGGGCACTTCCACTTATGGTCCTATAGCTTAGGGAAATTAAAATCAAAAAGACACAGCCACCCCAAAGTTTGGGACGCCTCCGTTTACAAGAACCTCGTTTACCGTTCAAGT
Source organism: Delphinus delphis (assembly GCF_949987515.2). Taxonomy (NCBI): domain Eukaryota; kingdom Metazoa; phylum Chordata; class Mammalia; order Artiodactyla; family Delphinidae; genus Delphinus; species Delphinus delphis. The sequence continues at coordinate 1,335,415 of NW_027192653.1, read as the reverse complement.
TCAATATCACAGAAAGTGAAAACTGGATAAAGAACTTGTGGTACTTACGTACAATGCAGTATCATTCAGCAATGAAATCTATGTCATCAGGCCCGTAGCAGCATAATGAGTGGATTCAGGTACGATGATTCTAACTGAAATAAGTCACACAGAAAAAGAAACATCATAAGATATCAGTAATACACGGAATGTAAACTTGGCTACACAGGAACTGCATTCCAAAACAGAACAGGGTCTCAAATTTAGAAAACCAACTTATGCTTGCTTAAGGGGAAAGGTGAGTTGGGGTGCTGCATAAAACCAGAGATTGAAATGAGCACAGATAAAGTTCCTTAAGCCAAATATGGAATAGACAAGAGCTACTCCTTGCTCAATGAAATGGACTCAAAACCCCATATTAAACACCTAAGAATGTACCTGACTAGTAAGTATCTTAAAACCTATGGATTGCTATGTCTCCAAAAGAGAATCAAGCGTGTGTACAGGGGCATAAACGCAGCAGTGATAGGATTGGAGAGGTTCGGTGAGCAAATGAAGACCCTTTGAAGTCATATTGCATGGTACCCATTACACGGGTCTCAACTCTCCAGGTTTAAGGTATTCTTCCTTCAGCTAAAACATGCATGTGGAACCCAGAGTATGATCAACCATGTGAACGGGAGACGTGTTCAAATATGTCTCAGTTTTCGTACCCTGGTACTCGGGTGCAACATTCCAGACGCTTTACTAACACTCTCCCGACTTGGAGAGTCAGTCCCTTTAACCTCCTGTTTGGCCCAGTTTGCAATTTCTGCGGAAGATGAACAGGAATAGCGAGAACCAATGAGAGGCTAGCTGGAGGTGTCTGGACGGGCAAATTTAACTCTCATTTCCCACCAGGAAGAGGAATTAACCAAAGGCTCAGAGTTCCGGGCCGGAACCAGATTAGGGCCTGAAGCCATCCTGCGGTGTTGCGGCCAGGTCACAAGAAAGCGAGTTGAAGAAAGGAGCTCAGGGGCACTGTAATTCACAAACCTGCAGAGTTACAAATGATAGCTATCGTCCAAAGATAGACTGAAGTAAGGCTGCCAAGAGGACTTGAAAGCGGGGCAGAATTGCAGGAAACCGATTTCAGGAGGTAGACTGGAATTGCATTGAAAGCATAGGAAAAGAGGCAGAACGTCCACAATGATGCACTTGGCCAAAAAGGGCGTATGCGTTTTTTCCTGAATATATTCAGGAAAAAACGCATACGCCCTTTTTGGCCAACCAAGCAAGCTTGCAAAGGAAATCTGCACTACAATGAAGTCTCACTTGCCCCTGGTCAAAAGGGCCATCTGAAAAAAGTGTAAAATCCAGAAAGGCAGGACAGGCCATGGAGAACTGGGAGCCTTGTTATGCTGATGGGCGGGATGTAAATTGCCAACAGACACTCGGGAGAAGTGTATGGTGTTTCCTGAAACATCTAAAAAACAAAGCAACAGAGCCTAGGGCACTGCCACTTATGGTCCTATAGATTAGGGAAATTAAAATCAAAAAGACACAGCCACCCCAAAGTTTGGGACGCCTCTGTTTACAAGAACCTCGTTTACAGTACAAGTTCAACATCGCAGAAAGTGAAAAATGGATAAAGAAGTTGTGGTATTTACTTACAAAGCAATATCACTCAGCAATGAAATCTATGTCATCAGGCCCTTAGCAGCACAATGAGTGGATTCAGGTATGATGATTCTAACTGAAATAAGTCACACAGAAAAAGAAACATCATAAGATATCAGTAATACACGGAATGGAAACTTGGCTACACAGGAACTGAATTACAGAACAGAACAGGGTCTCAAATTTAGAAAACCAACTTATGCTTGCTTAAGGGGAAAGGTGAGTTGGGGTGCTGCATAAAACCAGAGATTGAAATGAGCACAGATAAAGTTCCTTAAGCCAAATATGGAATAGACAAGAGCTACTCCTTGCTCAACGAAATGGACTCAACACCGCATATTAAACGCCTAAGAATGTACCTGAATGGTAAGTATCTTAAAACCTATGGATTGCTATGTCTCTGAAAGAGTATCAAGCATGTGTACAGGGGCATAAACGCAGCAGTGATAGGATTGGAGAGGTTCGTGAGCAAATGAAGACCCTTTGAAGTCATATTGCATGGTACCCATTCCACGGGTTTCAACTACCCACGTTTAAGGTATTCTTCCTTCAGCTAAAACATGGATGTGGAACCTAGAGTATGATCAACCATGTGAATGGGAGACGTGTTCAAATATGTCTCAGTTTTCCTCCCCTGGTACTCGGGTGCAACATTCCAGACGCTTTACTAACACTCTCCCGACTTGGAAAGTCAGTCCCTTTAACCTCCTGTTTGGCCCAGTTTGCAATTTCTGCGGAAGATGAACAGGAATAGCGAGAACCAATGAGAGGCTAGCTGGAGGTGTCTGGACGGGCAAATTTAACTCTCATTTCCCACCAGGAAGAGAAATTAACCAAAGGCTCACCATGCCTGGCAGGAACCAGATTAGGGCCTGAAGCCATCCTGTGGTGTTGCGGCCAGCTCAAAAGAAAGCGAGTTGAAGAAAGGAGCTCAGGGGCACTGTAATTCACAAACTTGCAGAGTTATAAATGACAGCTATCGTCCAAAAATAGACTGAAGTATGGCTGCCAAGAGGACTTGAAAGCGGGGCAGAATTGCAGGAAACCGATTTCAGGAGGTAGACTGGAATTGCATTGAAAGCATAGGAAAAGAGGCAGAACGTCCACAATGATGCACTTGGCCAAAAAGGGCGTATGCGTTTTTTCCTGAATATATTCAGGAAAAAACGCATACGCCCTTTTTGGCCAACCAAGCAAGCTTGCAAAGGAAATCTGCACTACAATGAAGTCTCACTTCCCCACGGTCAAAAGGGCCATCTGAAAAAAGTGTAAAATCCAGAAAGGCAGGACAGGCCATGGAGAACTGGGAGCCTTGTTATGCTGATGGGCGGGATGTAAATTGCCAACAGACACTCGGGAGAAGTGTATGGTGTTTCCTGAAACATCTAAAAAACAAAGCAACAGAGCCTAGGGCACTGCCACTTATGGTCCTATAGCTTAGGGAAATTAAAATCAAAAAGGCCCAGCCACCCCAAAGTTTGGAACGGCTCTGTTTACAAGAACCTCGTTTACAGTACAAGTTCAACATCGCAGAAAGTGAAAAATGGATAAAGAAGTTGTGGTATTTACTTACAAAGCAATATCACTCAGCAATGAAATCTGTGTCATCAGGCCCTTAGCAGCACAATGAGTGGATTCAGGTATGATGATTCTAACTGAAATAAGTCACACAGAAAAAGAAACATCATAAGATATCAGTAATACACGGAATGTAAACTTGGCTACACAGGAACTGAATTACAGAACAGAACAGGGTCTCAAATTTAGAAAACCAACTTATGCTTGCTTAAGGGGAAAGGTGAGTTGGGGTGCTGCATAAAACCAGAGATTGAAATGAGCACAGATAAAGTTCCTTAAGCCAAATATGGAATAGACAAGAGCTACTCCTTGCTCAACGAAATGGACTCAACACCGCATATTAAACGCCTAAGAATGTACCTGACTAGTAAGTATCTTAAAACCTATGGATTGCTATGTCTCCGAAAGAGAATCAAGCATGTGTACAGGGGCATAAACGCAGCAGTGATAGGATTGGAGAGGTTCGGTGAGCAAATGAAGACCCTTTGAAGTCATATTGCATGGTACCCATTACACGGGTCTTAACTCTCCAGGTTTAAGGTATTCTTCCTTCAGCTAAAACATGCATGTGGAACCCAAGTATGATCAACCATGTGAACGGGAGACGTGTTCAAATATGTCTCAGTTTTCCTCCCTGGTACTCATGTGCAAAATTCCAGACGCTTTACTAACACTCTCCCCACTTGGAGACTCAGCGCCTTTAACCTCCTGTTTGGCCCAGTTTGCAATTTCTGCGGAAGATGAACAGGAATAGCAAGAACCAATGAGAGACTAGCTGGAGGTGTCTGGACGGGCAAATTTAACTCTCATTTCCCACCAGGAAGAGGAAATAACCAAAGGCTCAGCGTGCCGTGCCGGAACCAGATTAGGGCCTGAAGCCATCCAGCGGTCTTGCGGCCAGCTCACAAGAAAGCAAGTTGAAGAAAGGAGCTCAGGGGCACTGTAATTCACAAACCTGCAGAGTTATAAATGACAGCTATCATCCAAAAATAGACTGAAGTAAGGCTGCCAAGAGGATTTGAAAGCGGGGCAACATTGCAGGAAACCGATTTCAGGAGGTAGACTGGAATTGCATTGAAAGCATAGGAAAAGAGGCAGAACGTCCACAATGATGCACTTGGCCAAAAAGGGCATATGCGTTTTTTCCTGAATATATTCAGGAAAAAACGCATACGCCCTTTTTGGCCAACCAAGCAAGCTTGCAAAGGAAATCTGCACTACAATGAAGTCTCACTTCCCCCCGGTCAAAAGGGCCATCTGAAAAAAAGTGTAAAATCCAGAAAGGCAGGACAGGCCATGGAGAACTGGGAGCCTTGTTATGCTGATGGGCGGGATGTAAATTGCCAACAACCACTCCGGAGAAGTGTATGGTGTTTCCTGAAACATCTAAAAAACAAAGCAACAGAGCCTAGGGCACTGCCACTTATGGTCCTATAGCTTAGGGAAATTAAAATCAAAAAGACACAGCCACCCCAAAGTTTGGAACGGCTCTGTTTACAAGAACCTCGTTTACAGTACAAGTTCAACATCGCAGAAAGTGAAAAATGGATAAAGAAGTTGTGGTATTTACTTACAAAGCAATATCACTCAGCAATGAAATCTATGTCATCAGGCCCTTAGCACCACAATGAGTGGATTCAGGTATGATGATTCTAACTGAAATAAGTCACACAGAAAAAGAAACATCATAAGATATCAGTAATACACGGAATGTAAACTTGGCTACACAGGAACTGAATTACAGAACAGAACAGGGTCTCAACTTTAGAAAACCAACTTATGCTTGCTTAAAGGTAAAGGTGAGTTGGGGTGCTGCATAAAACCAGAGATTGAAATGAGCACAGATAAAGTTCCTTAAGCCAAATATGGAATAGACAAGAGCTACTCCTTGCTCAACGAAATGGACTCAACACCGCATATTAAACGCCTAAGAATGTACCTGCCTAGTAAGTATCTTAAAACCTATGGATTGCTATGTCTCCGAAAGAGAATCAAGCATGTGTACAGGGGCATAAACGCAGCAGTGATAGGATTGGAGAGGTTCGTGAGCAAATGAAGACCCTTTGAAGTCATATTGCATGGTACCCATTCCACGGGTTTCAACTACCCAAGTTTAAGGTATTCTTCCTTCAGCTAAAACATGCATGTGGAACCTAGAGTATGATCAACCATGTGATCGGGAGACATGTTCAAATATGTCTCAGTATTCGTACCCTGGTACTCGGGTGCAACATTCCAGACGCTTTACTAACACTCTCACCACTTGGAGAGTCAGTCCCTTTCACCTCCTGTTTGGCCCAGTTTGCAATTTCCGTGGAAGATGAACAGGAATAGCGAGAACCAATGAGAGACTAGCTGGAGGTGTCTGGATGGGCAAATTTAACTCTCATTTCCCACCAGGAAGACGAAATAACCAAAGGCTCAGCGTGCCGTGCCGGAACCAGATTAGTGCCTGAAGCCATCCTGCGGTGTTGCGACCTGCTCAAAAGAAAGCGAGTTGAAAAAAGGAGCTCAGGGGCACTGTAATTCACAAACCTGCAGAGTTATAAATGACAGCTATCGTCCAAAAATATACTGAAGTAAGGCTGCCAAGAGGACTTGAAAGCGGGGCAGAATTGCAGGAAACCGATTTCAGGAGGTAGACTGGAATTACATTGAAAGCATAGGAAAAGAGGCAGAACGTCCACAATGATGCACTTGGCCAAAAAGGTCGTATGCGTTTTTTCCTGAATATATTCAGGAAAAAACGCATACGCCCTTTTTGGCCAACCAAGCAAACTTGCAAAGGAAATCTGCACTACAATGAAGTCTCACTTCTCCCCGGTCAAAAGGGCCATCTGAAAAAAGTGTAAAATCCAGAAAGGCAGGACAGGCCATGGAGTACTGGGAGCCTTGTTATGCTGATGGGCAGGATGTAAATTGCCAACAGACACTCAGGAGAAGTGTATGGTGTTTCCTGAAACATCTAAAAACAAAGCAACAGAGCCTAGGGCACTTCCACTTATGGTCCTATAGCTTAGGGAAATTAAAATCAAAAAGACACAGCCACCCCAAAGTTTGGGACGCCTCCGTTTACAAGATTCTCGTTTACCGTACACGTTCAATATCACAGAAAATGAAAAATGGATAAAGAACTTGTGGTACTTACGTACAATGCAGTATCACTCAGCAATGAAATCTATGTCATCAGGCCCGTAGCAGCATAATGAGTGGATTCAGGTATGATGATTCTAACTGAAATAAGTCACACAGAAAAAGAAACATCATAAGATATCAGTAATACACGGAATGTAAACTTGGCTACACAGGAACTGAATTACAGAACAGAACAGGGTCTCAAATTTAGAAAACCAACTTATGCTTGCTTAAGGGTAAAGGTGAGTTGGGGTGCTGCATAAAACCAGAGATTGAAATGAGCACAGATAAAGTTCCTTAAGCCAAATATGGAATAGACAAGAGCTACTCCTTGCTCAACGAAATGGACTCAACACCGCATATTAAACGCCTAAGAATGTACCTGACTAGTAAGTATCTTAAAACCTATAGATTGCTATGTCTCCGAAAGAGAATCAAGCATGTGTACAGGGGCATAAACGCAGCAGTGATAGGATTGGAGAGGTTCGGTGAGCAAATGAAGACCCTTTGAAGTCATATTGCATGGTACCCATTCCACGGGTTTCAACTACCCAGGTTTTAGGTATTCTTCCTTCAGCTAAAACATGCATGTGGAACCCAGAGTATGATCAACCATGTGATCGGGAGACGTGTTCAAATATGTCTCAGTTTTCCTCCCCTGGTACTCGGGTGCAACATTCCAGACGCTTTACTAACACTCTCCCCACTTGGAGAGTCAGTACCTTTAACCTCCTGTTTGGCCAAGTTTGCAATTTCTGTGGAAGATGAACAGGAATAGCGAGAACCAATGAGAGACTAGCTGGAGGTGTCTGGACGGGCAAATTTAACTCTCATTTCCCACCAAAAAGAGGAATTAACCAAAGGCTCAGCGTGCCGGGCCGGAACCAGATTATGGCCTGAAGCCATCCTGCGGTGTTGCGGCCAGCTCCAAAGAAAGCGAGTTGAAGAAAGGAGCTCAGGGGCACTGTAATTCACAAACCTGCAGAGTTATAAATGACAGCTATCGTCCAAAAATACACTGAAGTAAGGCTGCCAAGAGGACTTGAAAGCGGGGCAGAATTGCAGGAAACCGATTTCAGGAGGTAGACTGGAATTGCATTGAAAGCATAGGAAAAGAGGCAGAACGTCCACAATGATGCACTTGGCCAAAAAGGGCGTATGCGTTTTTTCCTGAATATATTCAGGAAAAAACGCATACGCCCTTTTTGGCCAACCAAGCAAACTTGCAAAGGAAATCTGCACTACAATGAAGTCTCACTTCTCCCTGGTCAAAAGGGCCATCTGAAAAAAGTGTAAAATCCAGAAAGGCAGGACAGGCCATGGAGAACTGGGAGCCTTGTTATGCTGATGGGCGGGATGTAAATTGCCAACAGACACTCAGGAGAAGTGTATGGTGTTTCCTGAAACATCTAAAAAACAAAGCAACAGAGCCTAGGGCACTGCCACTTATGGTCCTATAGCTTAGGGAAATTAAAATCAAAAAGACACAGCCACCCCAAAGTTTGGGACGCCTCCGTTTACAAAATCCTCGTTTACCGTTCAAGTTCAATATCACAGAAAGTGAAAAATGGATAAAGAACTTGTGGTACTTACGTACAATGCAGTATCACTCAGCAATGAAATCTATGTCATCAGGCCCGTAGCAGCATAATGAGTGGATTCAGGTACGATGATTCTAACTGAAATAAGTCACACAGAAAAAGAAACATCATAAGATATCAGTAATACACGGAATGTAAACTTGGCTACACAGGAACTGCATTCCAAATCAGAACAGGGTCTCAAATTTAGAAAACCAACTTATGCTTGCTTAAGGGGAAAGGTGAGTTGGGGTGCTGCATAAAACCAGAGATTGAAATGAGCACAGATAAAGTTCCTTAAGCCAAATATGGAATAGACAAGAGCTACTCCTTGCTCAATGAAATGGACTCAAAACCCCATATTAAACGCCTAAGAATGTACCTGACTAGTAAGTATCTTAAAACCTATGGATTGCTATGTCTCCAAAAGAGAATCAAGCGTGTGTACAGGGGCATAAACGCAGCAGTGATAGGATTGGAGAGGTTCGGTGAGCAAATGAAGACCCTTTGAAGTCATATTGCATGGTACCCATTCCACGGGTCTCAACTCTCCAGGTTTAAGGTATTCTTCCTTCAGCTAAAACATGCATGTGGAACCCAGAGTATGATCAACCATGTGATCGGGAGACGTGTTCAAATATGTCTCAGTTTTCCTCCCCTGGTACTCGGGTGCAACATTCCAGACGCTTTACTAACACTCTCCCCACTTGGAGAGTCAGCGCCTTTAACCTCCTGTTTGTCCCAGTTTGCAATTTCTGCGGAAGATGAACAGGAATAGCGAGAACCAATGAGAGGCTAGCTGGAGGTGTCTGGACGGGCAAATTTAACTCTCATTTCCCACCAGGAAGAGGAATTAACCAAAGGCTCAGCGTGCCGTGCCAGAACCAGATTAGGGCCTGAAGACATCCTGCGGTGTTGCGGCCAGGTCACAAGAAAGCGAGTTGAAGAAAGGAGCTCAGGGACACTGTAATTCACAAACCTGCAGAGTTATAAATGATAGCTATCGTCCAAAAATACACTGAAGTAAGGCTGCCAAGAGGACTTGAAAGCGGGGCAGAATTGCAGGAAACCGATTTCAGGAGGTAGACTGGAATTGCATTGAAAGCATAGGAAAAGAGGCAGAACGTCCACAATGATGCACTTGGCCAAAAAGGGCGTATGCGTTTTTTCCTGAATATATTCAGGAAAAAACGCATACGCCCTTTTTGGCCAACCAAGCAAACTTGCAAAGGAAATCTGCCCTACAATGAAGTCTCACTTCTCCCTGGTCAAAAGGGCCATCTGAAAAAAGTGTAAAATCCAGAAAGGCAGGACAGGCCATGGAGAACTGGGAGCCTTGTTATGCTGATGGGCGGGATGTAAATTGCCAACAGACACTCAGGAGAAGTGTATGGTGTTTCCTGAAACATCTAAAAAACAAAGCAACAGAGCCTAGGGCACTTCCACTTATGGTCCTATAGCTTAGGGAAATTAAAATCAAAAAGACACAGCCACCCCAAAGTTTGGGACGCCTCCGTTTACAAGAACCTCGTTTACCGTTCAAGTTCAATATCACAGAAAGTGAAAACTGGATAAAGAACTTGTGGTACTTACGTACAATGCAGTATCATTCAGCAATGAAATCTATGTCATCAGGCCCGTAGCAGCATAATGAGTGGATTCAGGTACGATGATTCTAACTGAAATAAGTCACACAGAAAAAGAAACATCATAAGATATCAGTAATACACGGAATGTAAACTTGGCTACACAGGAACTGCATTCCAAAACAGAACAGGGTCTCAAATTTAGAAAACCAACTTATGCTTGCTTAAGGGGAAAGGTGAGTTGGGGTGCTGCATAAAACCAGAGATTGAAATGAGCACAGATAAAGTTCCTTAAGCCAAATATGGAATAGACAAGAGCTACTCCTTGCTCAATGAAATGGACTCAAAACCCCATATTAAAAGCCTAAGAATGTACCTGACTAGTAAGTATCTTAAAACCTATGGATTGCTATGTCTCCAAAAGAGAATCAAGCGTGTGTACAGGGGCATAAACGCAGCAGTGATAGGATTGGAGAGGTTCGGTGAGCAAATGAAGACCCTTTGAAGTCATATTGCATGGTACCCATTACACGGGTCTCAACTCTCCAGGTTTAAGGTATTCTTCCTTCAGCTAAAACATGCATGTGGAACCCAGAGTATGATCAACCATGTGAACGGGAGACGTGTTCAAATATGTCTCAGTTTTCGTACCCTGGTACTCGGGTGCAACATTCCAGACGCTTTACTAACACTCTCCCGACTTGGAGAGTCAGTCCCTTTAACCTCCTGTTTGGCCCAGTTTGCAATTTCTGCGGAAGATGAACAGGAATAGCGAGAACCAATGAGAGGCTAGCTGGAGGTGTCTGGACGGGCAAATTTAACTCTCATTTCCCACCAGGAAGAGGAATTAACCAAAGGCTCAGAGTTCCGGGCCGGAACCAGATTAGGGCCTGAAGCCATCCTGCGGTGTTGCGGCCAGGTCACAAGAAAGCGAGTTGAAGAAAGGAGCTCAGGGGCACTGTAACTCACAAACCTGCAGAGTTACAAATGATAGCTATCGTCCAAAGATAGACTGAAGTAAGGCTGCCAAGAGGACTTGAAAGCGGGGCAGAATTGCAGGAAACCGATTTCAGGAGGTAGACTGGAATTGCATTGAAAGCATAGGAAAAGAGGCAGAACGTCCACAATGATGCACTTGGCCAAAAAGGGCGTATGCGTTTTTTCCTGAATATATTCAGGAAAAAACGCATACGCCCTTTTTGGCCAACCAAGCAAGCTTGCAAAGGAAATCTGCACTACAATGAAGTCTCACTTGCCCCTGGTCAAAAGGGCCATCTGAAAAAAGTGTAAAATCCAGAAAGGCAGGACAGGCCATGGAGAACTGGGAGCCTTGTTATGCTGATGGGCGGGATGTAAATTGCCAACAGACACTCGGGAGAAGTGTATGGTGTTTCCTGAAACATCTAAAAAACAAAGCAACAGAGCCTAGGGCACTGCCACTTATGGTCCTATAGATTAGGGAAATTAAAATCAAAAAGACACAGCCACCCCAAAGTTTGGGACGCCTCTGTTTACAAGAACCTCGTTTACAGTACAAGTTCAACATCGCAGAAAGTGAAAAATGGATAAAGAAGTTGTGGTATTTACTTACAAAGCAATATCACTCAGCAATGAAATCTATGTCATCAGGCCCTTAGCAGCACAATGAGTGGATTCAGGTATGATGATTCTAACTGAAATAAGTCACACAGAAAAAGAAACATCATAAGATATCAGTAATACACGGAATGGAAACTTGGCTACACAGGAACTGAATTACAGAACAGAACAGGGTCTCAAATTTAGAAAACCAACTTATGCTTGCTTAAGGGGAAAGGTGAGTTGGGGTGCTGCATAAAACCAGAGATTGAAATGAGCACAGATAAAGTTCCTTAAGCCAAATATGGAATAGACAAGAGCTACTCCTTGCTCAACGAAATGGACTCAACACCGCATATTAAACGCCTAAGAATGTACCTGAATGGTAAGTATCTTAAAACCTATGGATTGCTATGTCTCTGAAAGAGTATCAAGCATGTGTACAGGGGCATAAACGCAGCAGTGATAGGATTGGAGAGGTTCGTGAGCAAATGAAGACCCTTTGAAGTCATATTGCATGGTACCCATTCCACGGGTTTCAACTACCCACGTTTAAGGTATTCTTCCTTCAGCTAAAACATGGATGTGGAACCTAGAGTATGATCAACCATGTGAATGGGAGACGTGTTCAAATATGTCTCAGTTTTCCTCCCCTGGTACTCGGGTGCAACATTCCAGACGCTTTACTAACACTCTCCCGACTTGGAAAGTCAGTCCCTTTAACCTCCTGTTTGGCCCAGTTTGCAATTTCTGCGGAAGATGAACAGGAATAGCGAGAACCAATGAGAGGCTAGCTGGAGGTGTCTGGACGGGCAAATTTAACTCTCATTTCCCACCAGGAAGAGAAATTAACCAAAGGCTCACCATGCCTGGCAGGAACCAGATTAGGGCCTGAAGCCATCCTGTGGTGTTGCGGCCAGCTCAAAAGAAAGCGAGTTGAAGAAAGGAGCTCAGGGGCACTGTAATTCACAAACTTGCAGAGTTATAAATGACAGCTATCGTCCAAAAATAGACTGAAGTATGGCTGCCAAGAGGACTTGAAAGCGGGGCAGAATTGCAGGAAACCGATTTCAGGAGGTAGACTGGAATTGCATTGAAAGCATAGGAAAAGAGGCAGAACGTCCACAATGATGCACTTGGCCAAAAAGGGCGTATGCGTTTTTTCCTGAATATATTCAGGAAAAAACGCATACGCCCTTTTTGGCCAACCAAGCAAGCTTGCAAAGGAAATCTGCACTACAATGAAGTCTCACTTCCCCACGGTCAAAAGGGCCATCTGAAAAAAGTGTAAAATCCAGAAAGGCAGGACAGGCCATGGAGAACTGGGAGCCTTGTTATGCTGATGGGCGGGATGTAAATTGCCAACAGACACTCGGGAGAAGTGTATGGTGTTTCCTGAAACATCTAAAAAACAAAGCAACAGAGCCTAGGGCACTGCCACTTATGGTCCTATAGCTTAGGGAAATTAAAATCAAAAAGACACAGCCACCCCAAAGTTTGGAACGGCTCTGTTTACAAGAACCTCGTTTACAGTACAAGTTCAACATCGCAGAAAGTGAAAAATGGATAAAGAAGTTGTGGTATTTACTTACAAAGCAATATCACTCAGCAATGAAATCTATGTCATCAGGCCCTTAGCAGCAAAATGAGTGGATTCAGGTATGATGATTCTAACTGAAATAAGTCACACAGAAAAAGAAACATCATAAGATATCAGTAATACACGGAATGTAAACTTGGCTACACAGGAACTGAATTACAGAACAGAACAGGGTCTCAAATTTAGAAAACCAACTTATGCTTGCTTAAGGGGAAAGGTGAGTTGGGGTGCTGCATAAAACCAGAGATTGAAATGAGCACAGATAAAGTTCCTTAAGCCAAATATGGAATAGACAAGAGCTACTCCTTGCTCAACGAAATGGACTCAAAACCCCATATTAAACGCCTAAGAATGTACCTGCCTAGTAAGTATCTTAAAACCTATGGATTGCTATGTCTCCAAAAGAGAATCAAGCATGTGTACAGGGGCATAAACGCAGCAGTGATAGGATTGGAGAGGTTCGTGAGCAAATGAAGACCCTTTGAAGTCATATTGCATGGTACCCATTCCATGGGTTTCAACTACCCAGGTTTAAGGTATTCTTCCTTCAGCTAAAACATGCATGTGGAACCTAGAGTATGATCAACCATGTGATCGGGAGACGTGTTCAAATATGTCTCAGTTTTCCTCCCCTGATACTCGGGTGCAACATTCCAGACGCTTTACTAACACTCTCCCGACTTGGAGAGTCAGTCCCTTTAACCTCCTGTTTGGCCCAGTTTGCAATTTCTGCGGAAGACGAACAGGAATAGCGAGAACCAATGAGAGGCTAGCTGGAGGTGTCTGGACGGGCAAATTAACTCTCATTTCCCACCAGGAAGAGGAAATAACCAAAGGCTCAGCGTGGTGTACCGGAACCAGATTAGGGCCTGAAGCCATCCTGTGGTGTTGCGGCCAGCCCAAAAGAAAGCGAGTTGAAGAAAGGAGCTCAGGGGCACTGTAATTCACAAACCTGCAGAGTTATAAATGACAGCTATCGTCCAAAAATAGACTGAAGTAAGGCTGCCAAGAGGACTTGAAAGCGGGGCAGAATTGCAGGAAACCGATTTCAGGAGGTAGACTGGAATTGCATTGAAAGCATAGGAAAAGAGGCAGAACGTCCACAATGATGCACTTGGCCAAAAAGGGCGTATGCGTTTTTTCCTGAATATATTCAGGAAAAAACGCATACGCCCTTTTTGGCCAACCAAGCAAGCTTGCAAAGGAAATCTGCACTACAATGAAGTCTCACTTCCCCCCGGTCAAAAGGGCCATCTGAAAAAAGTGTAAAATCCAGAAAGGCAGGACAGGCCATGGAGAACTGGGAGCCTTGTTATGCTGATGGGCGGGATGTAAATTGCCAACAACCACTAGGGAGTAGTGTATGGTGTTTCCTGAAACATCTAAAAAACAAAGCAACAGAACCTAGGGCACTTCCACTTATGGTCCTATAGCTTAGGGAAATTAAAATCAAAAAGACACAGCCACCCCAAAGTTTGGAACGGCTCTGTTTACAAGAACCTTGTTTACAGTACAAGTTCAACATCACAGAAAGTGAAAAATGGATAAAGAAGTTGTGGTATTTACTTACAAAGCAATATCACTCAGCAATGAAATCTGTGTCATCAGGCCCGTAGCAGCACAATGAGTGGATTCAGGTATGATGATTCTAACTGAAATAAGTCACACAGAAAAAGAAACATCATAAGATATCAGTAATACATGGAATGTAAACTTGGCTACACAGGAACTGAATTACAGAACAGAACAGGGTCTCAAATTTAGAAAACCAACTTATGCTTGCTTAAGGGTAAAGGTGAGTTGGGGTGCTGCATAAAACCAGAGATTGAAATGAGCACAGATAAAGTTCCTTAAGCCAAATATGGAATAGACAAGAGCTACTCCTTGCTCAACGAAATGGACTCAACACCCCATATTAAACGCCTAAGAATGTACCTGACTAGTAAGTATCTTAAAACCTATGGATTGCTATGTCTCCGAAAGAGAATCAAGCATGTGTACAGGGGCATAAACGCAGCAGTGATAGGATTGGAGAGGTTCGGTGAGCAAATGAAGACCCTTTGAAGTCATATTGCATGGTACCCATTCCACGGGTTTCAACTACCCAGGTTTAAGGTATTCTTCCTTCAGCTAAAACATGCATGTGGAACCTAGAGTATGATCAACCATGTGATCGGGAGACGTGTTCAAATATGTCTCAGTTTTCGTACCCTGGTACTCGGGTGCAACATTCCAGACGCTTTACTAACACTCTCCCCACTTGGAGAGTCAGTCCCTTTAACCTCCTGTTTGGCCCAGTTTGCAATTTCTGCGGAAGATGAACAGGAATAGCGAGAAACAATGAGAGGCTAGCTGGAGGTGTCTGGACGGGCAAATTTAACTCTCATTTCCCACCAGGAAGAGGAATTAACCAAAGGCTCAGCGTGCCGTGCCGGAACCAGATTAGGGCCTGAAGCCATCCTGTGGTGTTGCGGCCAGCTCAAAAGAAAGCGAGTTGAAGAAAGGAGCTCAGGGGCACTGTAATTCACAAACCTGCAGAGTTATAAATGACAGCTATCGTCCAAAAATAGACTGAAGTAAGGCTGCCAAGAGGACTTGAAAGCGGGGCAGAATTGCAGGAAACCGATTTCAGGAGGTAGACTGGAATTGCATTGAAAGCATAGGAAAAGAGGCAGAACGTCCACAATGATGCACTTGGCCAAAAAGGGCGTATGCTTTTTTTCCTGAATATATTCAGGAAAAAACGCATACGCCCTTTTTGGCCAACCAAGCAAGCTTGCAAAGGAAATCTGCACTACAATGAAGTCTCACTTCCCCCCGGTCAAAAGGGCCATCTGAAAAAAGTGTAAAATCCAGAAAGGCAGGACAGGCCATGGAGAACTGGGAGCCTTGTTATGCTGATGGGCGGGATGTAAACTGCCAACAGACACTCAGGAGAAGTGTATGGTGTTTCCTGAAACATCTAAAAAACAAAGCAACAGAGCCTAGGGCACTTCCACTTATGGTCCTATAGCTTAGGGAAATTAAAATCAAAAAGACACAGCCACCCCAAAGTTTGGGACGCCTCCGTTTACAAGAACCTCGTTTACCGTACAAGTTCAATATCACAGAAAGTGAAAAATGGATAAAGAACTTGTGGTACTTACGTACAATGCAGTATCACTCAGGAATGAAATCTGTGTCATCAGGCCTGTAGCAGTATAATGAGTGGATTCAGGTATGATGATTCTAACTGAAATAAGTCACACAGAAAAAGAAACATCATAAGATATCAGTAATACACGGAATGTAAACTTGGCTACACAGGAACTGCATTCCAAAACAGAACAGGGTCTCAAATTTAGAAAACCAACTTATGCTTGCTTAAGGGTAAAGGTGAGTTGGGGTGCTGCATAAAACCAGAGATTGAAATGAGCACAGATAAAGTTCCTTAAGCCAAATATGGAATAGACAAGAGCTACTCCTTGCTCAACGAAATGGACTCAAAACCCCATATTAAAAGCCTAAGAATGTACCTGACTAGTAAGTATCTTAAAACCTATGGATTGCTATGTCTCCAAAAGAGAATCAAGCGTGTGTCAGGGGCATAAACGCAGCAGTGATAGGATTGGAGAGGTTCGGTGAGCAAATGAAGACCCTTTGAAGTCATATTGCATGGTACCCATTACACGGGTCTCAACTCTCCAGGTTTAAGGTATTCTTCCTTCAGCTAAAACATGCATGTGGAACCCAGAGTATGATCAACCATGTGAACGGGAGACGTGTTCAAATATGTCTCAGTTTTCCTCCCCTGGTACTCAGGTGCAACATTCCAGACGCTTTACTAACACTCTCCCGACTTGGAGAGTCAGTCCCTTTAACCTCCTGTTTGTCCCAGTTTGCAATTTCTGCGGAAGATGAACAGGAATAGCGAGAACCAATGAGAGGCTAGCTGGAGGTGTCTGGACGGACAAATTGAACTCTCATTTCCCACCAGGAAGAGGAATTAACCAAAGGCTCAGCATGCCGGGCCGGAACCAGATTAGGGCCTGAAGCCATCCTGCGGTGTTGCGGCCAGGTCACAAGAAAGCGAGTTGAAGAAAGGAGCTCAGGGGCACTGTAATTCACAAACCTGCAGAGTTATAAATGACAGCTATCGTCCAAAAATAGACTGAAGTAAGGCTGCCAAGAGGACTTGAAAGCGGGGCAGAATTGCAGGAAACCGATTTCAGGAGGTAGACTGGAATTGCATTGAAAGCATAGGAAAAGAGGCAGAACGTCCACAATGATGCACTTGGCCAAAAAGGGCGTATGCGTTTTTTCCTGACAGGAAAAAACGCATACGCCCTTTTTGGCCAACCAAGCAAGCTTGCAAAGGAAATCTGCACTACAATGAAGTCTCACTTCCCCCCCGGTCAAAAGGGCCATCTGAAAAAAGTGTAAAATCCAGAAAGGCAGGACAGGCCATGGAGAACTGGGAGCCTTGTTATGCTGATGGGCGGGATGTAAATTGCCAACAACCACTCGGGAGAAGTGTATGGTGTTTCCTGAAACATCTAAAAAACAAAGCAACAGAACCTAGGGCACTTCCACTTATGGTCCTATAGCTTAGGGAAATTAAAATCAAAAAGACACAGCCACCCCAAAGTTTGGAACGGCTCTGTTTACAAGAACCTCGTTTACAGTACAAGTTCAACATCGCAGAAAGTGAAAAATGGATAAAGAACTTGTGGTATTTACTTACAAAGCAATATCACTCAGCAATGAAATCTGTGTCATCCGGCCCTTAGCAGTACAATGAGTGGATTCAGGTATGATGATTCTAACTGAAATAAGTCACACAGAAAAAGAAACATCATAAGATATCAGTAATACACGGAATGTAAACTTGGCTACACAGGAACTGAATTACAGAACAGAACAGGGTCTCAAATTTAGAAAACCAACTTATGCTTGCTTAAGGGTAAAGGTGAGTTGGGGTGCTGCATAAAACCAGAGATTGAAATGAGCACAGATAAAGTTCCTTAAGTCAAATATGGAATAGACAAGAGCTACTCCTTGCTCAACGAAATGGACTCAACACCGCATATTAAACGCCTAAGAATGTACCTGACTAGTAAGTATCTTAAAACCTGTGGATTGCTATGTCTCCGAAAGAGAATCAAGCATGTGTACAGGGGCATAAACGCAGCAGTGATAGGATTGGAGAGGTTCGGTGAGCAAATGAAGACCCTTTGAAGTCATATTGCATGGTACCCATTCCAAGGGTTTCAACTAACCAGGTTTAAGGTATTCTTCCTTCAGCTAAAACATGCATGTGGAACCCAAGTATGATCAACCATGTGAACGGGAGACGTGTTCAAATATGTCTCAGTTTTCCTCCCCTGGTACTCGGGTGCAACATTCCAGACGCTTTACTAACACTCTCCCCACTTGGAGAGTCAGCGCCTTTAACCTGTTTGGCACAATTTGCAATTTCTGCGGAAGATGAACAGGAATAGCGAGAACCAATGAGAGGCTAGCTGGAGGTGTCTGGACGGGCAAATTTAACTCTCATTTCCCACCAGGAAGAGGAAATAACCAAAGGCTCAGCGTGCCGTGCCAGAACCAGATTAGGGCCTGAAGCCATCCTGCGGTGTTGCGGCCAGGTCACAAGAAAGCGAGTTGAAGAAAGGAGCTCAGGGGCACTGTAATTCACAAACCTGCAGAGTTATAAATGACAGCTATCGTCCAAAAATATACTGAAGTAAGGCTGCCAAGAGGACTTGAAAGCGGGGCAGAATTGCAGGAAACCGATTTCAGGAGGTAGACTGGAATTGCATTGAAAGCATAGGAAAAGAGGCAGAACGTCCACAATGATGCACTTGGCCAAAAAGGGCGTATGCATTTTTTCCTGAATATATTCAGGAAAAAACGCATACGCCCTTTTTGGCCAACCAAGCAAGCTTGCAAAGGAAATCTGCACTACAATGAAGTCTCACTTCCCCCCGGTCAAAAGGGCCATCTGAAAAAAGTGTAAAATCCAGAAAGGCAGGACAGGCCATGGAGAACTGGGAGCCTTGTTATGCTGATGGGCGGGATGTAAATTGCCAACAACCACTCGGGAGAAGTGTATGGTGTTTCCTGAAACATCTAAAAAACAAAGCAACAGAACCTAGGGCACTTCCACTTATGGTCCTATAGCTTAGGGAAATTAAAATAAAAAAGACACAGCCACCCCAAAGTTTGGAACGGCTCTGTTTACAAGAACCTCGTTTACAGTACAAGTTCAACATCGTAGAAAGTGAAAAATGGATAAAGAAGTTGTGGTATTCACTTACAAAGCAATATCACTCAGCAATGAAATCTGTGACATCAGGCCCTAAGCAGCACAATGAGTGGATTCAGGTATGATGATTCTAACTGAAATAAGTCACACAGAAAAAGAAACATCATAAGATATCAGTAATACACGGAATGGAAACTTGGCTACACAGGAACTGAATTACAGAACAGAACAGGGTCTCAAATTTAGAAAACCAACTTATGCTTGCTTAAGGGTAAAGGTGAGTTGGGGTGCTGCATAAAACCAGAGATTGAAATGAGCACAGATAAAGTTCCTTAAGTCAAATATGGAATAGAGAAGAGCTACTCCTTGCTCAACGAAATGGACTCAACACCGCATATTAAATGCCTAAGAATGTACCTGACTAGTAAGTATCTTAAAACCTATGGATTGCTATGTCTCCGAAAGAGAATCAAGCATGTGTACAGGGGCATAAACGCAGCAGTGATAGGATTGGAGAGGTTCGGTGAGCAAATGAAGACCCTTTGAAGTCATATTGCATGGTACCCATTCCAAGGGTTTCAACTACCCAGGTTTAAGGTATTCTTCCTTCAGCTAAAACATGCATGTGGAACCTAGAGTATGATCAACCATGTGAACGGGAGACGTGTTCAAATATGTCTCAGTTTTCGTACCCTGGTACTCGGGTGCAACATTCCAGACGCTTTACTAACACTCTCCCCACTTGGAGAGTCAGTTCCTTTAACCTCCTGTTTGGCCCAGTTTGCAATTTCTGTGGAAGATGAACAGGAATAGCGAGAACCAATGAGAGACTAGCTGGAGGTGTCTGGATGGGCAAATTTAACTCTCATTTCCCACCAGGAAAAGGAATTAACCGAAGGCTCAGCGTGCCGTGCCAGAACCAGATTAGGGTCTGAAGACATCCTGCGGTGTTGCGGCCAGGTCACAAGAAAACGAGTTGAAGAAAGGAGCTCAGGGGCACTGTAATTCACAAACCTGCAGAGTTATAAATGACAGCTATCGTCCAAAAATAGACTGAAGTAAGGCTGCCAAGAGGACTTGAAAGCGGGGCAGAATTTCAGGAAACCGATTTCAGGAGGTAGACTGGAATTGCTTTGAAAGCATAGGAAAAGAGGCAGAACGTCCACAATGATGCACTTGGCCAAAAAGGGCGTATGCGTTTTTTCCTGAATATATTCAGGAAAAAACGCATACGCCCCTTTTGGCCAACCAAGCAAACTTGCAAAGGAAATCTGCACTACAATGAAGTCTCACTTCTGCCCGGTCAAAAGGGCCATCTGAAAAAAGTGTAAAATCCAGAAAGGCAGGACAGGCCATGGAGAACTGGGAGCCTTGTTATGCTGATGGGCGGGATGTAAATTGCCAACAGACACTCAGGAGAAGTGTATGGTGTTTCCTGAAACATCTAAAAAACAAAGCAACAGAGCCTAGGGCACTTCCACTTATGGTCCTATAGCTTAGGGAAATTAAAATCAAAAAGACACAGCCACCCCAAAGTTTGGCACGCCTCCGTTTACAAGAACCTCGTTTACCGTACAAGTTCAATATCACAGAAAGTGAAAAATGGATAAAGAACTTGTGGTACTTACGTACAATGCAGTATCACTCAGCAATGAAATCTATGTCATCAGGCCCGTAGCAGCATAATGAGTGGATTCAGGTACGATGATTCTAACTGAAATAAGTCACACAGAAAAAGAAACATCATAAGATATCACTAATACACGGAATGTAAACTTGGCTACACAGGAACTGCATTCCAAAACAGAACAGGGTCTCAAATTTAGAAAACCAACTTATGCTTGCTTAAGGGGAAAGGTGAGTTGGGGTGCTGCATAAAACCAGAGATTGAAATGAGCACAGATAAAGTTCCTTAAGCCAAATATGGAATAGACAAGAGCTACTCCTTGCTCAATGAAATGGACTCAACACCCCATATTAAACGCCTAAGAATGTACCTGACTAGTAAGTATCTTAAAACCTATGGATTGCTATGTCTCCGAAAGAGAATCAAGCATGTGTACAGGGGCATAAACGCAGCAGTGATAGGATTGGAGAGGTTCGGTGAGCAAATGAAGAACCTTTGAAGTCATATTGCATGGTACCCATTCCACGGGTTTCAACTACCCAGGTTTAAGGTATTCTTCCTTCAGCTAAAACATGCATGTGGAACCCAGAGTATGATCAACCATGTGATCGGGAGACGTGTTCAAATATGTCTCAGTTTTCCTCCCCTGGTACTCGGGTGCAACATTCCAGACGCTTTACTAACACTCTCCCGACTTGGAGAGTCAGTCCCTTTAACCTGCTGTTTGGCCCAGTTTGCAATTTCTGCGGAAGACGAACAGGAATAGCGAGAACCAATGAGAGGCTAGCTGGAGGTGTCTGGACGGGCAAATTAACTCTCATTTCCCACCAGGAAGAGGAAATAACCAAAGGCTCAGCGTGCTGTACCGGAACCAGATTAGGGCCTGAAGCCATCCTGTGGTGTTGCGGCCAGCCCAAAAGAAAGCGAGTTGAAGAAAGGAGCTCAGGGGCACTGTAATTCACAAACCTGCAGAGTTATAAATGACAGCTATCGTCCAAAAATAGACTGAAGTAAGGCTGCCAAGAGGACTTGAAAGCGGGGCAGAATTGCAGGAAACCGATTTCAGGAGGTAGACTGGAATTGCATTGAAAGCATAGGAAAAGAGGCAGAACGTCCACAATGATGCACTTGGCCAAAAAGGGCGTATGCGTTTTTTCCTGAATATATTCAGGAAAAAACGCATACGCCCTTTTTGGCCAACCAAGCAAGCTTGCAAAGGAAATCTGCACTACAATGAAGTCTCACTTCCCCCCGGTCAAAAGGGCCATCTGAAAAAAGTGTAAAATCCAGAAAGGCAGGACAGGCCATGGAGAACTGGGAGCCTTGTTATGCTGATGGGCGGGATGTAAATTGCCAACAACCACTAGGGAGTAGTGTATGGTGTTTCCTGAAACATCTAAAAAACAAAGCAACAGAACCTAGGGCACTTCCACTTATGGACCTATAGCTTAGGGAAATTAAAATCAAAAAGACACAGCCACCCCAAAGTTTGGAACGGCTCTGTTTACAAGAACCTTGTTTACAGTACAAGTTCAACATCGCAGAAAGTGAAAAATGGATAAAGAAGTTGTGGTATTTACTTACAAAGCAATATCACTCAGCAATGAAATCTGTGTCATCAGGCCCGTAGCAGCACAATGAGTGGATTCAGGTATGATGATTCTAACTGAAATAAGTCACACAGAAAAAGAAACATCATAAGATATCAGTAATACATGGAATGTAAACTTGGCTACACAGGAACTGAATTACAGAACAGAACAGGGTCTCAAATTTAGAAAACCAACTTATGCTTGCTTAAGGGGAAAGGTGAGTTGGGGTGCTGCATAAAACCAGAGATTGAAATGAGCACAGATAAAGTTCCTTAAGCCAAATATGGAATAGACAAGAGCTACTCCTTGCTCAACGAAATGGACTCAACACCCCATATTAAACGCCTAAGAATGTACCTGACTAGTAAGTATCTTAAAACCTATGGATTGCTATGTCTCCGAAAGAGAATCAAGCATGTGTACAGGGGCATAAACGCAGCAGTGATAGGATTGGAGAGGTTCGGTGAGCAAATGAAGACCCTTTGAAGTCATATTGCATGGTACCCATTCCACGGGTTTCAACTACCCAGGTTTAAGGTATTCTTCCTTCAGCTAAAACATGCATGAGGAACCTAGAGTATGATCAACCATGTGATCGGGAGACGTGTTCAAATATGTCTCAGTTTTCGTACCCTGGTACTCGGGTGCAACATTCCAGACGCTTTACTAACACTCTCCCCACTTGGAGAGTCAGTCCCTTTAACCTCCTGTTTGGCCCAGTTTGCAATTTCTGCGGAAGATGAACAGGAATAGCGAGAAACAATGAGAGGCTAGCTGGAGGTGTCTGGACGGGCAAATTTAACTCTCATTTCCCACCAGGAAGAGGAATTAACCAAAGGCTCAGCGTGCCGTGCCGGAACCAGATTAGGGCCTGAAGCCATCCTGTGGTGTTGCGGCCAGCTCAAAAGAAAGCGAGTTGAAGAAAGGAGCTCAGGGGCACTGTAATTCACAAACCTGCAGAGTTATAAATGACAGCTATCGTCCAAAAATATACTGAAGTAAGGCTGCCAAGAGGACTTGAAAGCGGGGCAGAATTTCAGGAAACCGATTTCAGGAGGTAGACTGGAATTGCTTTGAAAGCATAGGAAAAGAGGCAGAACGTCCACAATGATGCACTTGGCCAAAAACGGCGTATGCGTTTTTTCCTGAATATATTCAGGAAAAAACGCATACGCCCCTTTTGGCCAACCAAGCAAACTTGCAAAGGAAATCTGCACTACAATGAAGTCTCACTTCTCCCCGGTCAAAAGGGCCATCTGAAAAAAGTGTAAAATCCAGAAAGGCAGGACAGGCCATGGAGAACTGGGAGCCTTGTTATGCTGATGGGCGGGATGTAAATTGCCAACAGACACTCAGGAGAAGTGTATGGTGTTTCCTGAAACATCTAAAAAACAAAGCAACAGAGCCTAGGGCACTTCCACTTATGGTCCTATAGCTTAGGGAAATTAAAATCAAAAAGACACAGCCACCCCAAAGTTTGGGACGGCTCTGTTTACAAGAACCTTGTTTACAGTACAAGTTCAACATCGCAGAAAGTGAAAAATGGATAAAGAAGTTGTGGTATTTACTTACAAAGCAATATCACTCAGCAATGAAATCTGTGTCATCAGGCCCTTAGCAGCACAATGAGTGGATTCAGGTATGATGATTCTAACTGAAATAAGTCACACAGAAAAAGAAACATCATAAGATATCAGTAATACACGGAATGGAAACTTGGCTACACAGGAACTGAATTACAGAACAGAACAGGGTCTCAAAATTAGAAAACCAACTTATGCTTGCTTAAGGGTAAAGGTGAGTTGGGGTGCTGCATAAAACCAGAGATTGAAATGAGCACAGATAAAGTTCCTTAAGTCAAATATGGAATAGACAAGAACTACTCCTTGCTCAACGAAATGGACTCAACACCGCATATTAAACGGCTAAGAATGTACCTGACTAGTAAGTATCTTAAAACCTATGGATTGCTATGTCTCCGAAAGAGAATCAAGCATGTGTACAGGGGCATAAACGCAGCAGTGATAGGATTGGAGAGGTTCGGTGAGCAAATGAAGACCCTTTGAAGTCATATTGCATGGTACCCATTCCACGGGTTTCAACTACCCAGGTTTAAGGTATTCTTCCTTCAGCTAAAACATGCATGTGGAACCTAGAGTATGATCAACCATGTGATCGGGAGACTTGTTCAAATATGTCTCAGTTTTCCTCCCCTGGTACTCGGGTGCAACATTCCAGACGCTTTACTAACACTCTCCCGACTTGGAGAGTCAGTCCCTTTAACCTCCTGTTTGGCCCAGTTTGCAATTTCTGCGGAAGATGAACAGGAATAGCGAGAACCAATGAGAGGCTAGCTGGAGGTGTCTGGACGGGCAAATTTAACTCTCATTTCCCACCAGGAAGACGAAATAACCAAAGGCTCAGCGTGCCGTGCCGGAACCAGATTAGGGCCTGAAGCCATCCTGCGGTGTTGCGGCCAGCTCAAAAGAAAGCGAGTTGAAGAAAGGAGCTCAGGGGCACTGTAATTCACAAACCTGCAGAGTTATAAATGACAGCTATCGTCCAAAAATAGACTGAAGTAAGGCTGCCAAGAGGACTTGAAAGCGGGGCAGAATTGCAGGAAACCGATTTCAGGAGGTAGACTGGAATTGCATTGAAAGCATAGGAAAAGAGGCAGAACGTCCACAATGATGCACTTGGCCAAAAAGGGCGTATGCGTTTTTTCCTGAATATATTCAGGAAAAAACGCATACGCCCTTTTTGGCCAACCAAGCAAGCTTGCAAAGGAAATCTGCACTACAATGAAGTCTCACTTCCCCCCAGTCAAAAGGGCCATCTGAATAAAGTGTAAAATCCAGAAAGGCAGGACAGGCCATGGAGAACTGGGAGCCTTGTTATGCTGATGGGCGGGATGTAAATTGCCAACAGACACTCGGGAGAAGTGTATGGTGTTTCCTGAAACATCTAAAAAACAAAGCAACAGAGCCTAGGGCACTGCCACTTATGGTCCTATAGCTTAGGGAAATTAAAATCAAAAAGACACAGCCACCCCAAAGTCTGGGAGGCCTCTGTTTACAAGAACCTCGTTTACAGTACAAGTTCAACATCGCAGAAAGTGAAAAATGGATAAAGAAGTTGTGGTATTTACTTACAAAGCAATATCACTCAGCAATGAAATCTGTGTCATCAGGCCCTTAGGAGCACAATGCTTCAGGTATGATGATTCTAACTGAAATAAGTCACACAGAAAAAGAAACATCATAAGATATCAGTAATACACAGAATGGAAACTTGGCTACACAGGAACTGAATTACAGAACAGAACAGGGTCTCAAATTTAGAAAACCAACTTATGCTTGCTTAAGGGTAAAGGTGAGTTGGGGTGCTGCATAAAACCAGAGATTGAAATGAGCACAGATAAAGTTCCTTAAGTCAAATATGGAATAGACAAGAGCTACTCCTTGCTCAACAAAATGGACTCAACACCGCATATTAAACGCCTAAGAATGTACCTGACTAGTAAGTATCGTAAAACCTATGGATTGCTATGTCTCCAAAAGAGAATCAAGCATGTGTACAGGGGCATAAACGCAGCAGTGATAGGATTGGAGAGGTTCGGTGAGCAAATGAAGACCCTTTGAAGTCATATTGCATGGTACTCATTACACGGGTCTTAACTCTCCAGGTTTAAGGTATTCTTCCTTCAGCTAAAACATGCATGTGGAACCCAAGTATGATCAACCATGTGAACGGGAGACGTGTTCAAATATGTCTCAGTTTTCCTCCCCTGGTACTCGGGTGCAACATTCCAGACGCTTTACTAACACTCTCCCCACTTGGAGAGTCAGCGCCTTTAACCTCCTTTTTGGCCCAGTTTGCAATTTCTGCGGAAGATGAACAGGAATAGCGAGAACCAATGAGAGACTAGCTGGAGGTGTCTGGACGGGCAAATTTAACTCTCATTTCCCACTAGGAAGACGAAATAACCAAAGGCTCAGCGTGCCGTGCCGGAACCAGATTAGGGCCTGAAGCCATCCTGCGGTGTTGCGGCCAGCTCAAAAGAAAGCGAGTTGAAGAAAGGAGCTCAGGGGCACTGTAATTCACAAACCTGCAGAGTTATAAATGACAGCTATCGTCCAAAAATAGACTGAAGTAAGGCTGCCAAGAGGACTTGAAAGCGGGGCAGAATTGCAGGAAACCGATTTCAGGAGGTAGACTGGAATTGCATTGAAAGCATAGGAAAAGAGGCAGAACGTCCACAATGATGCACTTGGCCAAAAAGGGCGTATGCGTTTTTTCCTGAATATATTCAGGAAAAAACGCATACGCCCTTTTTGGCCAACCAAGCAAGCTTGCAAAGGAAATCTGCACTACAATGAAGTCTCACTTCCCCCCAGTCAAAAGGGCCATCTGAATAAAGTGTAAAATCCAGAAAGGCAGGACAGGCCATGGAGAACTGGGAGCCTTGTTATGCTGATGGGCGGGATGTAAATTGCCAACAGACACTCGGGAGAAGTGTATGGTGTTTCCTGAAACATCTAAAAAACAAAGCAACAGAGCCTAGGGCACTGCCACTTATGGTCCTATAGCTTAGGGAAATTAAAATCAAAAAGACACAGCCACCCCAAAGTCTGGGAGGCCTCTGTTTACAAGAACCTCGTTTACAGTACAAGTTCAACATCGCAGAAAGTGAAAAATGGATAAAGAAGTTGTGGTATTTACTTACAAAGCAATATCACTCAGCAATGAAATCTGTGTCATCAGGCCCTTAGGAGCACAATGCTTCAGGTATGATGATTCTAACTGAAATAAGTCACACAGAAAAAGAAACATCATAAGATATCAGTAATACACAGAATGGAAACTTGGCTACACAGGAACTGAATTACAGAACAGAACAGGGTCTCAAATTTAGAAAACCAACTTATGCTTGCTTAAGGGTAAAGGTGAGTTGGGGTGCTGCATAAAACCAGAGATTGAAATGAGCACAGATAAAGTTCCTTAAGTCAAATATGGAATAGACAAGAGCTACTCCTTGCTCAACGAAATGGACTCAACACCGCATATTAAACGCCTAAGAATGTACCTGACTAGTAAGTATCGTAAAACCTATGGATTGCTATGTCTCCAAAAGAGAATCAAGCATGTGTACAGGGGCATAAACGCAGCAGTGATAGGATTGGAGAGGTTCGGTGAGCAAATGAAGACCCTTTGAAGTCATATTGCATGGTACTCATTACACGGGTCTTAACTCTCCAGGTTTAAGGTATTCTTCCTTCAGCTAAAACATGCATGTGGAACCCAAGTATGATCAACCATGTGAACGGGAGACGTGTTCAAATATGTCTCAGTTTTCCTCCCCTGGTACTCGGGTGCAACATTCCAGACGCTTTACTAACACTCTCCCCACTTGGAGAGTCAGCGCCTTTAACCTCCTTTTTGGCCCAGTTTGCAATTTCTGCGGAAGATGAACATGAATAGCGAGAACCAATGAGAGACTAGCTGGAGGTGTCTGGACGGGCAAATTTAACTCTCATTTCCCACTAGGAAGACGAAATAACCAAAGGCTCAGCGTGCCGTGCCGGAACCAGATTAGGGCCTGAAGCCATCCTGCGGTGTTGCGGCCAGCTCAAAAGAAAGCGAGTTGAAGAAAGGAGCTCAGGGGCACTGTAATTCACAAACCTGCAGAGTTATAAATGACAGCTATCGTCCAAAAATAGACTGAAGTAAGGCTGCCAAGAGGACTTGAAAGCGGGGCAGAATTGCAGGAAACCGATTTCAGGAGGTAGACTGGAATTGCATTGAAAGCATAGGAAAAGAGGCAGAACGTCCACAATGATGCACTTGGCCAAAAAGGGCGTATGCGTTTTTTCCTGAATATATTCAGGAAAAAACGCATACGCCCTTTTTGGCCAACCAAGCAAGCTTGCAAAGGAAATCTGCACTACAATGAAGTCTCACTTCCCCCCAGTCAAAAGGGCCATCTGAATAAAGTGTAAAATCCAGAAAGGCAGGACAGGCCATGGAGAACTGGGAGCCTTGTTATGCTGATGGGCGGGATGTAAATTGCCAACAGACACTCGGGAGAAGTGTATGGTGTTTCCTGAAACATCTAAAAAACAAAGCAACAGAGCCTAGGGCACTGCCACTTATGGTCTTATAGATTAGGGAAATTAAAATCAAAAAGACACAGCCACCCCAAAGTTTGGGACGCCTCTGTTTACAAGAACCTCGTTTACAGTACAAGTTCAACATCGCAGAAAGTGAAAAATGGATAAAGAAGTTGTGGTATTTACTTACAAAGCAATATCACTCAGCAATGAAATCTGTGTCATCAGGCCCTTAGCAGCACAATGAGTGGATTCAGGTATGATGATTCTAACTGAAATAAGTCACACAGAAAAAGAAACATCATAAGATCAGTAATACACGGAATGTAAACTTGGCTACACAGGAACTGAATTACAGAACAGAACAGGGTCTCAAATTTAGAAAACCAACTTATGCTTGCTTAAGGGTAAAGGTGAGTTGGGGTGCTGCATAAAACCAGAGATTGAAATGAGCACCGATAAAGTTTCTTAAGCCAAATA
Organism: Delphinus delphis; assembly: GCF_949987515.2. Lineage (NCBI taxonomy): Eukaryota > Metazoa > Chordata > Mammalia > Artiodactyla > Delphinidae > Delphinus > Delphinus delphis. Next base: position 1,306,664 of record NW_027192653.1, on the reverse strand, counting down.
TGGAATAGACAAGAGCTACTCCTTGCTCAACGAAATGGACTCAACACCGCATATTAAACGCCTAAGAATGTACCTGACTAGTAAGTATCTTAAAACCTATGGATTGCTATGTCTCCGAAAGAGAATCAAGCATGTGTACAGGGGCGTAAACGCAGCAGTGATAGGATTGGAGAGGTTCGTGAGCAAATGAAGTCCCTTTGAAGTCATATTGCATGGTACCCATTACACGGGTCTCAACTCTCCAGGTTTAAGGTATTCTTCCTTCAGCTAAAACATGCATGTGGAACCCAGAGTATGATCAACCATGTGAACGGGAGACGTGTTCAAATATGTCTCAGTTTTCCTCCCCTGGTACTCAGGTGCAACATTCCAGACGCTTTACTAACACTCTCCCGACTTGGAGAGTCAGTCCCTTTAACCTCCTGTTTGTCCCAGTTTGCAATTTCTGCGGAAGATGAACAGGAATAGCGAGAACCAATGAGAGGCTAGCTGGAGGTGTCTGGACGGGCAAATTGAACTCTCATTTCCCACCAGGAAGAGGAATTAACCAAAGGCTCAGCATGCCGGGCTGGAACCAGATTAGGGCCTGAAGCCATCCTGCGGTGTTGCGGCCAGGTCACAAGAAAGCGAGTTGAAGAAAGGAGCTCAGGGGCACTGTAATTCACAAACCTGCAGAGTTATAAATGACAGCTATCGTCCAAAAATAGACTGAAGTAAGGCTGCCAAGAGGACTTGAAAGCGGGGCAGAATTGCAGGAAACCGATTTCAGGAGGTAGACTGGAATTGCATTGAAAGCATAGGAAAAGAGGCAGAACGTCCACAATGATGCACTTGGCCAAAAAGGGCGTATGCGTTTTTTCCTGACAGGAAAAAACGCATACGCCCTTTTTGGCCAACCAAGCAAGCTTGCAAAGGAAATCTGCACTACAATGAAGTCTCACTTCCCCCCCGGTCAAAAGGGCCATCTGAAAAAAGTGTAAAATCCAGAAAGGCAGGACAGGCCATGGAGAACTGGGAGCCTTGTTATGCTGATGGGCGGGATGTAAATTGCCAACAACCAATCGGGAGAAGTGTATGGTGTTTCCTGAAACATCTAAAAAACAAAGCAACAGAACCTAGGGCACTTCCACTTATGGTCCTATAGCTTAGGGAAATTAAAATCAAAAAGACACAGCCACCCCAAAGTTTGGAACAGCTCTGTTTACAAGAACCTCGTTTACAGTACAAGTTCAACATCGCAGAAAGTGAAAAATGGATAAAGAACTTGTGGT